>NC_060084.1:618750-1237500 GCF_922984935.1 Meles meles | reverse complement strand
TTTAATGGAAGCGAGAGTGAATCCGAGGCCTTCCCTGTGGCCGGATCCCTTTCAGCCGCATTCTGTGAGGAACGGAAGGTGAGGGAGGCCCGTCGTAGCTGAGCTGGAAGCGACGGTCCCCGGAGCACGGACGTCATCTGTGCCGGGTCTCACGGGAAGACCCAGGGGCCTTAGAGAACTCTGGAGACCTCCGGCGCAGGACGGTTGCTGTGAGAGCACGCGTGAACGTGCTCACGGGGCAGTCGTCCCTTCTGAACGGCCGGGTGGGGGACCGAGGGGCGCGGCGGGACGGAGGCTCCACCCACGGCGCCCAGCGGAGTCCGAGCGGCCACGTGCGGGGAAAGGTGGTAAAGGAAGCCGCAGGGTGGGCTGGGCCTCTCAGGACAGCCAGTGCTGGCCAGGGACAGGACCGGTGCCCAGTGGGGTTGCCTGTGAGCCCCCATATGAGGCTGTGTTGGTCACAGGGGGAGAGAACTCAGCTCAAAAGAGGTTAAGAAAAGGAAACCATTTGGCTCACAAAATGGGGTGACTCGGGTCTGTGTCATGGGTAGCGGGTCCAGACGCACCCGTAGTGGCCTCGGAGCCCGGTCTCGTGGCTGGGGGGGTCAGCCCACTGGAACCACGGGGATGGGCAGGGGAGGAGAGGTGCCCCCCAAGGCATACCCGAGTGACCATTGCCAGAAACAGGGAGGGGGGCTGGGCAGGCAAGGGACGGACACCACACGGAGGCCACCAGCAGGGGTGGCCCTGGGCTGGAGATGGGGCCGAGCAGGGAGACTCAAGCCCTGAACCTTGGGGTACAGCCCCCCAAGCAGGAGGGGGATGCGAGCTCGCAGCTCCCGGGTCAGATCCATCCTGCATGTGTGTCTGGCGTGGCCTTGGGCTGTTTTTAAAATCACAGAAGTCCACAGCGATACCCACGCTTCCGCTGGAAACCTGCGGGAGGCATCCCTGCCGCGGCCCCACGGCCCCAGGACACGGCGGGGGGTGGGGACACGAACAGGCCGCAGCGCCCCCCGTGGCCGCCCAGCTCCTGCCTCCCGTGCTCTCACCCGGCCCCTCGAGGCCTGCGGGGACAGCGGCTGGGCGAGAGCACGGGTCCCGGCACGGCCAGCAGGACTAAGACTCGGCGAACCGTAGGGGCGGGACCAGGGCTGTGGGGTCCTGCGGGCCCCCCAGGAAACAGGCGAGGTCAGGAGCCTCGGGCCGTCGAGGCCAGCCCCTCCCTGCCTCCCCCGTGGGGCTGCAGCGTCCTTCCCGGTCAGCGCCGGCCCGCCCCAGGGCCCAGGCCAGACGTGGCTCCCAGCCCTGCCGCGCAGCAAGGCAAGTCGGCCTCTGCGGCGCCCACTCCCCAGCACACGCCGGAGCTCTTGGCAGCTGGTGGGCGCGAACGTGGCTCCGTTGCTTTGGGGGACTTTGAAGGACACTAATTAAAAGCAGCAGATGTGAACGGCTGGACAGTGGCAGGGCCGCAATGGCCCCGGGCCGGGAAGCTGCCGCTGCGCGTCCGGAGGATCCGGGGGTCTGGGGTACGGGGGCAGGGGTGTACGTTCGGGGCTCAGGGTGGCTGCCGTGGTGGGGGGGGCGGTCCCTCGCCGTGACCCCTAGAGCAGCCGTCCCCCAGCCTGGGTTTGCCCCTCCCAGAGGGGCCCTGCGGAGCGCCCTGCTGCTCGGCCGCCTGGAGGTCTGCAGGAGACCCGCTCTCGGATCCTTATCATGGTTAGCGCCCCTTCCTTGCGTCGGAAAACCAGAAGGCCAGGTGTGTGCCCTCCCTGTGCGCGGCCTCGGGGAGTCCTGGGGATGCCCTTCCTGGGCGGAGCTTTGGAGCCCTGCAGTCTTCCTCTGACATGAAAACCGGCGTACACCTTCTGTCTGGGGGAAGAGGACCAACGTGGTCCCGACAGCGTGGGAGGGGGTGGCGTGAACTAGCGAGCCCCTCTAGACGCCTGGAGCCTGTGCACCCGGCAGCCGGGCTCTCCCACCCCTGTGACCCCAGCAGGCCTGCCGTCAAGCCAGGGAGCCCGGGGGCCAGCGGCCGGCGGTGATGGGCCCGCAGGAGTGGCGTGGAGACTGCGGGGCTGGCTGGCACAGAGCTGCCGTGGGCCTCCTGTCCACACCAGTCCGTGCACAGCTGCACCGGGAGAGCTCAGGGCGCTTGTCCATGACGGAGCGGGGTGACGCCGCCGTGGTGGGGACGCCTCTGCACCGCGGGACACACGTTGCTGGTTCCGCACATTCCGCGTCCGAGTCGATCACGGTCTCACGGAGGCTCCACCAGGCCCGCAGGGGGGTCCCTGACACCAACTGGCTCATTGAAACCCCCCACAGCCTGTGTGGCAGGTGCTGTTGGGGTCCCCACTGTCCGCAGGGGACACAGGTGTCATGACCCACGCAGCTGGATTCCACACCAGCACCTAAAACTCTATGTAGGTTTTCAGGGTGTTTCCAGGTGCCCCAGCCCCACTGGTGACCCCAGACGGGAAGAAACCAGAGGAGGTGGTGTCCCGAGCTGTCAGGGCCCCCGAGGGCCTCCGAGCGGCCGAGCCCAGTGTCCTGCACGTAGAGACGTCAGCAGCGGGGCAGACCACAGGCACACACACCCCAGTGTGCACACGCACACAGCCGCACGGGCACACGCGGCCACGCACGCACAGGCACGGGGGCTCCCTGCACCCCGACGCCCGCCTCCTCGGAGCCGGCTGGGCCAGGAACCTGGTAACAGGCACCCCTGCTGGACGTCAAGGGGCCCCCACAGCCTCTCTGAGACCCCAGCTGGGAACCAGCGCAGTGCACGCACCTCCCTCCCGGCCAGCACCCCCAGCGTGGGCGGGGGCGGGCGAGGTCTCATGGGGAAGTGGGGCCCGAGAGACACACTTGTCCTGTCACTTTGTTTGTAAGTGTCTGAATTCCTGCCTTGTAGGAGGTCTGTCCACGCGCCCGGAGGGCAATGACTGATGGTTCGTTAACAAACGCCGGTGGCACGGTAGCAGCGGCCACTCACGGGGGCAGACCCCACGAGCAGGGACCAGCGTCACACCCACTGACCGGTGAGTGGGGCTGAGAGGCTAAGTCCGTGGCCCGAGGTCACCCAGAAAGGAAACGGTGGTGCCTCCCTCGGACCACAGCATCTGCGTCCTCCGTCCCACTTTCCCGATGGGGCCTGACTGGCCCACGGCCCCCAGCTCGTGGAGGGGCCCGGACCCCTCTCCTGAGGCGTCAGCGAGCCCGTGGCTGGGCCAGACTCATGGGGACTTGGGGAGCCGCAGGGCTGGCCCGGGCGTGGCCATGACCCTGCACGTGCGATGGGCACCAGCAAGGTGGCTCCCGGGCCCTCCTTGAAGAAACATGGGGTCTCAGCCCTGTCCAGCCAGGGTCCAGGGTCCCGGGTCCCAGGGACCCCGAAGCAAGTGCCAGGACTGACATGCTCTGTCCTCAGGGACACGTCCCGAGGAATAGGCCAGGGGGCCGCCAGCCTGTGCCAGGACCAGCTGGGTACAGTGTGGACATTCGCGGGACAGGACGCACCTCCCAAACCGAGCATTGGCCTCACCCCTAGACGTCCCTGCCCTCGGGTGCCAGGGCAGAGATGGAGGCCCCCGGGCAGCACCCCTCCCTGCTGCCTCCTCCGGGGTCCAGAGTCTGAAGACCGTGCGCCCCCTCCACGGCCCGGGAGAGCCCACAGGACGTGCATGTGTGTTGTTTGCATAAATCCGTGTGCGTCCACTTGCTGGGGACTGTTTACACGTTCGGGCATGTGTGCACGGGTCCCTGTACGTGCACGCTTCTGGGCACACATGGGCGCGCGTGTGCTGAGGGGGCGTCTGGCCCATCTCACAGACGGACAGACTGAGGGCTGCAGAGCTTCCCCAAGGCACCCACAGAGGTCAGCAGGAGGCTGGGCAGACCCAGGTCCTCTGAAGCCTGTGCCGGACCCCAAGGGTGGGGCTGAGCCCACGTGGCCGCAGGACAGGCTGGCCCCCAGCCCTCATGCTGCCTGCGGTGGAGTTCGGGGCAGTGCATCAGCCAGCCGGGGAGGGCTAGAGAATGACCGCAGGCCGCGGCTATGCTAGCTCCGTGGTCAGGGAGGACTTCCTGGAGGAGGAGGCATTGCAGCTAGACCAGGGGAGGAGGGAAAGGAGGCATATCCTGGGAAGGGAATGGCCAGGGCAGGTGCGGAAGGCAGGAGCCTGTCCGGTGTGCGGGGACGTGGTGCATGGCAGCGGGCAAGCAGGTGCCAGGGACGGTGGAGGGGTGAGGGCAGAGAGTGGCGGGGCAGAAGACCAGGCAGTGCCGTGCGCAGACCTCGCAGGCACGTGGCGCGGGAACCCGGAGTCGGGCGTGAAGTCACGGGATTCCCCACGGCGGTCCTCCCCTGGTGCCCAGCACATCGCCCTCCAAAGGACTTGACTCCTCTCCTACTTTCGATTCCCCAGTCTCCCTCTGTGGCCCTTCTCTGGCCAGCCTGTATGGGATGGTGTGGTCACTGCCGTCTTGCGGGTGAGGGCGCCAAGGTCCCTAGAGAACTGGCCGGGCTCCTGTCACCCAGGACTGCTGGTGCCCGGGGTTCCAGGGGGCACTATCAGCGCAGGCATCGGGGACAGCCCCTGGCCAGAGTGGTGACGGGGCCAGGACTCCCACCGTTGATTCCTGGCGGCTCTCCACATGCCAGGTGGTTAGCTGGGCCAGCAAGTGCGTTCCAGACCACACGGGCCGTTGGACGTGCCAGACCAGCCCGCTCAGGCTCGGCGACAGTTCCCTGGGCCGGGCTGGACGCGAACAGTCCAGTGCGTATCCATCTCCTCCTGTGGTCCCCCTGCTGCCACAGCCAGCCGCAGTCCGCGCAAGCCTGTCACATGTCGGCCGGACCCTGCCCATCCCTGCCGGGGATCCCAGGGCTCCCAGCTCCCTGGGGATCGAATCTGCAGCCCCGCCCAGGGGAGGGCGTGTGGGGCCTGGGATGGGCCGCCGCAGCCTCAGGCGGTGCAGGGATCCCCCTCGGTCACCAGGTGCGGTCACCAGGCTCCGTCTGGCCTGTGGGCACAGGCTGGCCGCTGACCCCTGAAGTCTGGGAAGCAGGGAGCTGCTGCGGGAGCGAGTTTGCGCTTCCCGAGTCGGTCCTCACGGAACAGAAGGGCAGGGCGAGGGGCCTGTCTGGGCCGCCGGGTGGGCGACGCCCCGTCCGGAGGCAGGAGTCCCCGCTGCCCCGCCAGCCCCCTCCCTGTCATTCTCGAAGACACCGTCTTCTCCCACGTGCTCCACTTATCTCCCTCCTGTTCAAGGATCTCAAATGTGCGCCCGATAAGGCAGACAAACACGCTTCCCGGCGGTGCGACGCCTGCCTCCGCTCTCCCCGGAGTAATTAAGATGAGCGCAGCGATAATTGACAGGGCCAGGGCGCTCGTCGGCGTTGCCGCGGCCCAGGCCTAGATACGGTGGCACCGGCCCGGGATTATGTGCGCGCTCGGGTAACAGCTAGTTTTTAAGCAAAGCGGCAGCGTTTGAAGGGAAAGGGCAGGAGAGTGTTGGTAGAAGGAATGTCGCTAGGAGTTGCACTACAGCGCCCAGAGCACGCGGCTGGTGGCTGGGAGCCCCGGCGGCTTGGGCCACGGCACTCAGCTCCCCGAGGATCCAGGGCCCATGCGGGGATGCGGCCGGCCAGGGCCGGGATGGCTGCAGCAGGAACAGAGAGCGAGCGAGGGGGGGCACCGCATGCCACAGCCTTGGCGTGGGGGGGTGGGGACATGGCTCTGCCCGGCCATGCTCTAGCAGAGACCCTGGAGCCGCTGGCCCTGCCCTGCAGAGCTGGCATCAGCCACCCCCCCCCCCCCGCACGCTCCCCTGCCCCCGGGGGACGGCCAGGAGGGTGCACGCCAGGGAGGCCAGCAGCAGGGCCGGAGGTGGGGGCAGGCTGCCAGAGGCAGGGCAGGGAACCAGGGGTCAGGGCACCCCCCAGCCAGGAGGCCCTGTCCCGGCCACAGTGCTGAGAGGCCCTTCCCCACCTGTCGGGCCCTGCACGCCCTCACCGGCCCTGGCTCCGACCCTAAGACCCCGCGTGTTCCGTCCCGGCCCCTGCTCCCGTGCCCGTGCCTCCTTCTGCCTCCCTCGGCCACCCCAGCTGGGAGAGAGACCCCTCACGTGCCTCAGCGCCCGTTCACGAGGGGGCCTGGCAGGGCGGCGTGGGGAGAGCAGCCCGCCGCGGGGCCAGGTTCTGTGGCGGGTTCTCTGGGGCCGGGGCGCCGTGGGGAGGGCTGGAGCGGACAGCAGGGCTCACAGACTTGAACCCAGGTGGGCGGCCTCGTGTGGCTCGTCCCAGCCCGCCTGACCCCCCGACCCCCGGCTGGTCCGGACCCCGGCAGGTGCCACGGGTAGGGGGCTGGGCCAGGGGGCTGAGGAGTTCCTGAGCGGGGAGGGTCTCACGCTCGGGCACAGCCCCACAGCCGGGAGACAGGCCAGGGCGCCAGGCTCTGACTGCACAGGCCAGCCCAGGATGTGGGAGCACGGTCTGCCGTGACCGCGGGGGACACCCTCAGTGACCGCCTGACTGGTGTGGCCCTGGTGGATACACACGCAACCAGGAGGGCTTCTCAGAAGAGGCAGACAGAGGACCCAGGAAGCGCCCCTCCACAGGGGCCCACTGCAAGCTGGTTTTCGCTGACTCATGGCGTCAGGAACCCCCAAGGTCAGGACACTGACGGTCCCAGAGAGGCCCGGGTTGGCCCAGCTGACCCCGTCGCACATGCTCCCCGTGCACGTGTGTGGGAAATGGGAAGGCGGGAAAGAAGCGGGTGAGGCGTCCTCGGTGGAGCGGGGGTCTCCGGAGCAGCCGGGGGGTGAAGGGACAGGAGAGCGGACAGAGAGGCCACGGCGACACAGGGCGGATTGGGGGCAGGGGAGGAGCCGGAACAGAGGCCGGACGCCATGCAGGGGGTCAGGGGGTTGCAGGGAGGCCCCTGGACCAGGAGGGCCAGGTCCAAGCCTACAGCAGGACCGCCGGGAGCCACCGCCCCACACCCCAGCCAGAGCCAGCGACACGTTCACGGTCTCGGGTTACCCGGGACGAGGGGGCCAGGTAGTGTTTCTGTGGGAGAAGAAGGTGCCGCACTCAACGGGGGTTCCCTGGGGCGGCCTGGATCGGAGGGATTGCATCTCCTGACTTCAAAGGAGCCCCAGCCCACTGAAACCCACACCCAGGCACACCGAGGGGCCTTGCCAAGAGCCTGGGCGGGGTAGGAACCCGAGACCCTGGGCACACCTGTTGCCCCGAGCCTGCTGTAGCGTCCAGGCCCCGGACACGGTCCGTCCGGCCCCTGTAGGAGCCGGGGGCAGAGAGGGTGACGGTGTGGCTAGCTCTGCCCACAGACTTGGCACCCTCGGGAGGGGAAGGGGTCCCTGGGGCGGGGCCCACGGGGCGGAGCCGCTGTGTCCGGCAGGGGAGCACGGTCGCAGGCTGGCGTCTCGTCCCTTTGCCTCGTCGCGTGCTGTGCGACCGATGGGTCACAGCTCCTTCTGTCGTGCTGACCTCCCGGCAGACCCCGTGAGGCAGACCCGAGAATGGCCTCGCACAAACGTCAAGACAACTGCCCGGTCGGACGGGCGAGGGTAGGGACGGCTCCACACGGGGTCAGCGGGCCCCACCTGCCAGCCGCGGGGGAGGGGGAGAGTCCTGCTCTGGCCCGGACTCGGACCGAAGCCGGGGACCTCAGGAGCCATCCCAGACGCGTCGGCTAGGAGAAGCAGTGTCTGCTGCGGGGGGCAAGCCGTCGGTGTCTCGCACGGTTTCCAGGTCCAGGAGCGGCTCCGCGGGGCGGGCGGGGCTCCCCGAGGTTGTGCTGGATGGTCGGCATGGGCCGCTGGCTGGTCTGCAGGCCCAGCCGGAGCCGGAGGAGCCGCTTCCCAGTGGGTGCTCACGCGGCTGTGGTGGGGCCCCGGGGCCTCGCACGTGGCCTGCCCAGGGGGCTGCGGAGCCTCCTGCAACAGGGTGGCCAGCGGCCCCCAGGCAGGTGGTGGACAGCGGGCAGGGCGGGATGCTAACGCCTCCTGGAGCTGATGTCTACAGCTGGCCCCCTCCCTCCCCAGCCCCAGCGCACTAGCCTCGCCGGTCTCCGCGCGCGGCCCACCTTGAAGGGAAGGGGATCGGGCTCCCGCGCTGGGAGGGGGAGAAATGAAGGGATTTCCGGCGACTTCCGGAGCCGTCATCCCCGCGCTTTGGCAGCCTCGCTGCACATGGGTTGGTATTTGCACGGGTAGACCCTGGAAGGAAACACAGGAATCCGCCTCCGGTGCTCGCCCAGCTGGGCTGGGGCAGAGGGCCCACGGGGCCGGGCTTGGCATGAGGCTTCTCCCTGCAGACCTCGGAGCGTTGTCCTGGGTTTGGGAACCGCATGAATGTGTCCTCTGTGCACACGCCCTAGCAGAAGGACGTGTAAAAGAACCATCAGACTTGGGGGGCAGCAGGCGGCCGACCCCCAGCCCGGCAGGGGCCCCGGGACAAGCCTCTGGAGCTCACCCATCCCTGCGACCCCCGCGGCAGCCCCCCGGCTCTGCGGGGCTCTGGGTAGGGGCTGGCTCCTCCGGTGGGGGGGGCACGCCCCCTCAGCCACACACCATGTGGGTCCTGACATGCTTTCCATTCTCTCGGCAGCCGAGAAACCCTCATTCCTCAGGAAACCGACCTGCACGGCGACCTGGCTGATGGGCTGACTCCCCAGGTACGTAGCCAAGGACACCGGAACAGGGTCAGGCTGCCTCTCGGGCCGGAGATGTCCTTGTCCCCAGACCGAATCCCTCCCCACCGCACCTGGCCGGCCCCCTCCACCGCCAGCCATGGGAGCTTCCAGCTGCCTCCCCGAGAGACCCTCCCCCGGACTTCGCTGTGCTCTCAGGGCCCCTCCCTCTGGGGCTCCGGGGAGGCAGGGGGGCTCATCACCCGAGATGCTTCCATCCCCCAGCCTGTCCCTCTGCCAGCAGGCTTGGCTGCGTAGCTCGATGTGGCCACGTGAGCAGCAGGGTCTCGGGCCGAGCACAGACTCCATCCCACTGCCGTTGCGGGGGCTGAGGTCACACGTGGCGGCCAGGCTGCTGGGCATCAGGGCAAGCTCCCCAGAGGAGGTGGCAGTGGGTTGCTCTTGGGGATGGGCAGGCTTGGGGCCTGGGACAGAGAGGACCCTCGGGACACAGGCAGGTACAGAGTGGCTTGAGGACATGTAGAAAGGTCCTGTGTCCTGGGAAGGCACAGAGGGAACACTGAGGCTTGGGGAAGAGCCAGGCCGCCCTGGGGAGCACTGCCCCCCCACCGGTGTACCAGGCACCAAGCCAGCTTATGTGACCGTTGAACCTTAGGTCCACCCCGTGGGGGAGTCGCCATGAACCATCCCTACAAGGTCAAGGTTGTGAGAGCTGACCTTTCCCCAGCCGTGAGAGCCTCTGTGTGTCAGACCCCAGACCCGGGCAGGGCTGAGTCGCCAGCTCCCTGTCCCCGGGGCCTGGGCTCCACAGAAACACAATTAGTCAGCAAACCACGCGACCAGCACAGTCTTTGAGGGGCCCGTTCTGCCCCGGTGTCTTCTGCACCAGCCGGGGGCTCCACCGAGACCCCCATGTCCCAGGGGCGGGGACGCTGAGGGCCTTGCCCCCCATCACGAGGTGGGTCAGAGGCCGAGCTGGAAATGTCCAGGAGGGCCCTGCCCCCTCCCCAGACCACGTTGCCCGGGAGCACAAGGGGCTCTGCAGGGGTCCTGGCCCTGAGCTCCTGGGGACCCTGTGCGTCACCGCCAGGCCACATGGGGATCCCAGGGACCCAGTGCCCGCCACCAACCGTGAGGCCCCTATCTCCGCTCCTCGCCCATCAGCCAGGGCTGGGCTTAACAGTTCCAGCCTCCCGAGCCAGTGCGAGAACAGGAGGAACTGACGGGAAGTGCCCAGGGCCCCGGCCCGCAGCGGAGTTCGGAAGGAGCTCAATACTGCGGTTACCATCGGGCATTCATTTGACAAACATCCCCCATGAGACTTTGCTCGAAGGTCTCCTGGTCCCAAGAAAGAACGGAGAGTGGAGGACGGGCCCCAGGCAGCAGGCGAGGTGGGGGGGGTAAGGCTGCCACTTAGGAGGGTGATGGGATGTGGGGGGACCCCTGGGAGTGGGCGGGGCACCCTCCCAGGAGAGCGAGGGGTTCTTGTGCCCCAGTCAGGCACGACGCCCCTCCTCAGCAGGGCGGCCCCTGGGCAGGTGTCCGCGCGCAGGGAAGGAGTGCCCCCAGAGCTTGGCACTGCCTAGAAATCGGGCCCCCTGGGCAGGGCCGGCGGCGCCAGGGACAGACTCACCTCTTCCCTTCCCACAGCTCCGGGCATGCGAAGGTGGCCCCGTCCTCCTCCCCGGGCGGTCTCCCATCGCCCCTGGGTTCATCTCGGGCCATGCCGATGACGCCCAGGTGCCCGTCGTCCCCCCTGTGGGGGGCCAGTCTGGGAGCTTGCATGGCACAGAGGGCCCTTCCTCTCATGGCCCAGCTAGCACCTGGCCGGGCCGGTGTGAGGGCGGCCAGGGCTCTTCTTGGGTCCTCTCCCTGCCTCTCCCTCCCCTGAGCACAGGGGCCCCCCTGCGGCCCCGACTCACCCTGTGCTTTCCTTGCAGGCTCCATTCGGGACCATGAGAACAGGCTTCCCCTGGGGCCCCCTCGGACCACCACGTCCTCCCAGCGCCCAGACGGAGGGGCCATGCCCGGGGAGCAGCCCCGCCGAGCACCGCCCCCAGCCATGACCCGAGACCCGCAGCCCTGCCAGACAGCTGGTGGCCCGGGGGGACCCTCCCAACCCCCCGGCGAGGACGGCGCCCCAGCCAGCAGGACCGCCAAGGCCACGGGCAGCAGGGCCTGGGCAGGGGAGCCTCCGGAGTCCCAGCTGTGGCAGGCCAGGGAAGGGGAGCCCAAGGCACCCCTCCCGAGAGCCGAGTCCTTGAGCAGCCTCGCAGGGAGGGGGGACGGCCTGCAGGGCACCCCCGGGAGGAGCCGGGCGCAGGCTGTCACGCAGCAGGCCGGCAGGGCCGACGGCAGCCCCCAGCAGCTGTGGGACCGGAGCATCTCGGGCCCAACGGCCAGACGCACTCTGGACCAGACTCCTGAGGGCCCACGGGGCGAGGACCCCGGGCCCCCAGAGGCAAAGGCCCTAGCGGCCCCAGAAGAGCCCAGTGTCCCACGGTGCGTCCAGGAGACCCCGTCCGGCTTTACCTCCAGCAAACATACCTCACAGAAGGCCGCGTCCGGGCCCCCGCCCCTCGGGCCCGCCCGGGGCAGCAGCGCCCGTCCCTGCAGGCCGGCCTCCTACTCGGAACTCCAGGCCGGGGGGGCTGACGGCTGGCCTCCCGCTGTTGGGAACGGCTTCCCAGGTGCTAAATTTGGGGTTCCTGCTGGCAAGCCGGAGCCTTTTCCCAAAGGGGACGGCCCCGGGGTGGCCTCCTTCCCGTACCCCCTCCAGGCACTGCACGGGCCTGGCCCGAAGCCCTTCCCCGAGGACAGGTCCCCGCCCACGTACGGGGAGAGAGCGCTGGTGTTCGCCTTCTGCCAGCCCAGGGGTGCGTGGCCAGAAGACACGGTGGGCACAGGCGCCGCCTACCCTCTGCCCACGCAGCCCAGTCCCCAGCCCCCACCCTGCTACCCGGGCCGGCCCAGCCTCGACGCCCCCGGTGACCTCGGCTGTGCTCCCCCACAACCTGGTGCTGCTCCCCCAGCCCCCAGCCCTTTCTCGGAGAACACGGCCCAGGACGACAGGCTGGGGAGCCCCAGGGGGCCCCCAAACTCTCTATCCCAGAGGCACTTCCCTGGACAGCCCTATGGAAGGCCCGGGGCCCGCGGAGTGGGGACCAGCCCGGGGCCTCTAGACACAGAGCTGGCCGCCCCAGGGCCCCTGCCCACCAGACTGCCCCCGCTGTGGGACCCTGCCGCAGCCCCTTACCCCACACCTCCCCTGGGCCCCCCAGTGCCTGCCGGGAATGCCTTCTTCGAAGGCCGGGCCAACCTAGGCCAGCACCTTGGCCTCCCCCGGAGCCCCCCACTTCCCTGGCCCCAGGTGCTCCCAGCCACCGGGCCCGGCCCCCAGTGCATGGAGGCGCTGAGCCAGATGCCTTTCCCCACAGGGGCCCCCGAGTGGCAGGGCGGCAGCCAGGGAGTCCTGGGTGCTGCCGGCAAGACCCCCGGGCCCGGGGAGAAGCTCGCAGTCCTGAGAAACAGCCCAGGTCAGCACGGGGGCAGCTCCCCTGGCCTGTTCACCTACAACGGGCTGAAGGACTCCGGGGCACAACCCCTGTTCTTTGGGGTGGCCCAGTCCCAGGTGTCACCCCGGGCAACCCCCAGCCTGCCCCCTCCCCGAGTCGTGGGCGCCTCTCCCTGCGGGTCCCCGCTGCCCTCACCGGCCACCAACACGGCCAGTGGAAGCTCCTGCTCCTCGCTGTCCCCGCTGTCCAGCAGCCCGGCCAACCCCAGCTCGGAGGAGAGCCAGGCGCCCGGCCCGCTCGGGCCCCCCACCTTCTTCCATGCCCCCGCTCGCGCCCCGGAGATCAGCAGCCCCTACCCGTCCCCTGAGCCCCCACACGCCGTGCCCATGCACTACCAGCCGGAGCCCGTCGGAGACTTCCCTTTCCCCGCGGAGGAGCTGGGGCCCGAGGGCACTTTCAAATGCCTAGAGGAGGCCCCCTTCCCAGGCTCAGGCCCCGAGGCCAGGCTGGAGGGCTTCCCCCGGGAGCCACCCCCCTACCCGGCCCACCACTTCCCCCTGAGCAGCGCGAGCCTGGACCAGCTGGACGTGTTGCTCACGTGCAGGCAGTGTGACCAGAACTACGGCAGCCTGGCCGCCTTCCTGGGGCACCGGCAGTTCTGCCGCGCGCTGCTGGCCAGGGCCAAGGACGGCCCCCCGCAGCCCCCGGGCCTCCCCGGCCCCCCCGCTGTCCCCAAAGCGCCAGCCGGCGGGAACCCGAGCATGCTCAGCCACACCAAGACGGTCCCCTTCCCGCTCAGCGGGGACCTCCGGGCTGACGGCAAAGAGGACCCCCTGAGGACCAGCTTCCTGCCCGGCCTGGCCGCCACCCCCTTCCCCCTCCCTGCCACAGACCTGGACCCGGAGGACGACGCCAAGCTGGACAGCCTCATCACCGAGGCGCTCAACGGCCTGGGGTACCAGTCGGACAACCCCGAGATCGACAGCAGCTTCATCGATGTCTTCGCTGACGAGGAGCCTTCCGGCCCCAGAGGGCCTGGTGCCGGGCAGCCCCCCAAGACCAAGGTGGGGACCGTGCCAGAGAACAAAGCCCAGCCCCCCCTCCCGGGCGAGGCCGCCCCTCTGGAGCCCCAGGTCCCCCGCCCCGGGAATGGGGGCTGCCCGGCCCGCAGCCGGCCCAAAACCCGCTCCCTGGGCCCCGCGCCCGCAGAGGCAGGTGGGGCTGGCCTGGCCGGCCAGCAGAGGAGAGGGAAGCAGTTCAAGTTGTTCCAGAAAGGGCTGGACACCTCCAGCTCCACCGAGAGCCGGAAGGGCCCTAGAGCCACTTGCCTGCGGCCGAGGAGGAAAGGCCACGGGGCGGAGGCCCCCCCACCCCGCCCCCGGGACCTCAGGACACATTCCCCCAGGAGCCCCGCAGATCCCAGTGGCCGGGCCCTCCCCATGGAGACCAGGAGCTCGCCACGCCTCCGCCTGTCACCCGGGAAAGGCTCCAGGAGGAGGCAGCCGCGGGCGGGCACCTGGAGCAAGGAGCTCATCCACAAGATCGTGCAGCAGAAGAACAAGGCCCAGGGGCAGCCGCGGCGGCGCGGCCCAGACGGGCGCCTTCCTCCCGCCCCGGCGAGGCGGGTGCCCAGCAGCGCCGAGCAGGGGCTCCGAGAGCTCACCTGCGCCTCCGAGTCCGAGGAGGAGGATGGTTCACGGCCGCGCGGCTCCTGCCTCCGAGGGCGGCCCCGCCAGGGCTGCGGCCGGCGGCACCGAGGCATGAAGCAGAAGGAAGTCTCTGTGGCCCCGGGCCCCGAGGAGGGCAGAGGGCCGCAGAAAGCCAGGACGGTCGGGAGGCAGGAAGCCACAAAGGTCAGGGCCTCCCCCAGCCCCGAGGAGCCAGGCAGGCCTTCCCCAGGCCCGGAGGAGAGAGGCCCCAAGCATCTCCTGCAGGTTCCGGCCAGTGCCAGGCCCCCAGAGGAGAACCGTCCGGCCCTGGACTCCCCGCCGGAGACCAAGAGCCCCAGACCTGCTGAGGAGCGACCCCCGGGTGCCGCCGAACTCCCCAGAGAGGCTCCAAGCTCTTCTCCAGCCTCCTATGGGGAGGGAAGTCCCCGGTCCCCAGCCCCGGAGCCGGGCAGAGGGGACCCCCGGCTGTCCCGTGGGAGTCTGCCAGGTGCTGCCCGGTGCGCAGAGCCACCCACCTCCCAGGACAGAGAGGACCCCTACCCATCAGGAGAGCTGCTGGTGCCCGTCGCTCACGCAGCCGACACCTCCGACCTTGAATCTGGTGCCCTGTTTTTGAAGACCCCTGCTCTTGGCTGTGCCCCTGCTCTTCTTAATGGAGACCCAGTGGGGGTTCCACTTGCTAGAAAGGGGGCCCAGCCCTACAGCAGTCCCCCCAGCAAATTGTTCCTCGGACCCAAAGACCTGCCTGGCTGTCTCCAAGAAGGCCTCTACTCCGAGCCCTCAGCGCCAGACGCTCCGGCTGCCCGCGGCACACGCCGGCCCCAGGACGGCTTGCACACCGGTGCCCTCGAGCCAAAACCACCGAGGAGTCCACCCTACGTGATCCACGGGGGCCCCGACAAAGCCGGACCCCCGCTGACCCTGGAGTCCACACCGCTCTTCCCGGGGCTGCCTGCAGACAGGCTTGACCTGCCCCCCTACAGCGGCCTGCAGGGAAGAGGAGACGCCCACCCCCCGCCGCCGTGTGCCGATCCTCCCCCAAGGAAACCCCAGTTAGAGCCGCCGTACTCCCCGCTTCTGCCCGACAAGGGCTGGTCCCTGCTGGAGGAGGGCCCAGTGCCGGCCGGCCCTGTGGGTCACCTTCCCGACCTCTTGGGGGAGAAGACCTTCAGTAGGAGACGCCCCGGGGAAGCAGCTGAGGCCACCAGCCCTTCTCCTCTGCCTGGCAAGGTCGGCGAACGTGGCATCGCTTTCATGGGCAGCCTGTCCGAAGATGAGCTGGAAATCAAAAGGCTGGTCGCCGAGTTAGAGACTCAGCTGCAGAGTAAAGGGGTGTCCGAGGCCCCAGAACTGCCGTGTGCAGCTGGGCAGGCGAACACAGGGGCCCCTCTGCCCACCCGCCAGGCCTCCTCGCCCCCCAGGGACGCCTTCTCCGAGGCCGACCTCACCGGCCTCGGGGTGTTGACTCCACACCCAGGAGGGGCAGAAACAGCAGTGGCCACCACGGAAGGAGCCCTGGGGAGCCCCCAGGGGGAGTGGCCCTCACCCCACCCAGGAGAAGCAGCCCTCTCCCCCTGTGTGCATGCAGACGGGGCATCTGGGGCTCCCGGAAGCCTCGGTGGGGCCGACCGCAGCTTCGAAGCAGTGCAGAGCGCCGGAGACTTGGAGACAGGCCCCCCCGAGGCCAAAGGGGACTGCGGGGTCCACGCGGATGTCTCTTGCCCCAGCTCTGGAGAGCCGTTCAAGCCCCCACGGGACATGAGACGCTTAGCGAGCTGCAGCCCAAGCCGTGAGCCTTTACTTCCCAAAAATAATGGGGCTGCCAAGATGCACCCAAGCCACGCCCTGCCGCCCCTTCCCTGCACACAGGCAGGAGGGCCCTGCCGAGACCCTCCCGAGCTGGAAGCATCTGGCTGCCCACGAGCCCACCTGGTGCCCGGCTCGGCCTCTCAGGGGGCCGCCCCGTCCGGTGATGCCAGTCATAGTGACGCACCCGAAGAACGCTCTGTGAGCCAAGCAGGCCCGCCCCACTCTGCCGCGGGGGACCCTGGCCTTAAGGGCAATGAGGAGTCTGTGCCCCTGGGGGCCACCTCAAGTCCCGCCTGCGCACCCAAATCCGGTCCTGGCGGGAGGCCCCGGGACCCAGCCTCGAGCCCCCTCCGCCAGCTGCGGCTGCTGGTGGCCAGAGCAGCTGGGAGGGACGAGGACGCCCAGGGCTCACAGGGGCGCCCATCTGCTGGTACCCCGAGCCCTGGGTCTCTGGAAGAAGACAGTGCGGACGGTGGGGACATGACCTGCAGCCCCCCCCAGGATGTCCCCGCAGCGGCCAGATGTCAGCGGCAACCTGAGGCTGACGGACACCTGGACCCCCTCGGCCAGGCTGGGGAGCCCAAGGACCGAGGCAAAGCGGGCAGACAGCGGCCAGATAACTGGGGGGGTCCGGTGGGGCCGGACAGCCTCTTCACGGTCAGTGCCAGTCCTGAGACTGACCTGGCCGGGCTGGCCAGGGAGGCAGACCGGCTAGGGGGACAGCTCCAGGGAAATGGCCAGCTCTTAGGCCGGAAAGAGGCCTGGGCCGCCCCAAGCCCTACCTCGTGTGATGCAGAAACTTTGGTTCCGGCCTTGGCAGTGGCCCACATCCAAAATGGGCCTGAAGCCCGGACCTCCGAGAAGGCGGCCAGCCCGGGCCTCGAGGAGCAGCTGCTGCTCACCGGGGACAACCCCGCGTCCCCCATCGGGGAGCTGAGCACCTGTGTCCCCTGGCCCGCTTCTGCAGCCAGCCCCACTCCCTGCGGCCGGGAGCATCTGTCCCCGGAAGGCCCTCCCAGGGGACCTCCAGCCCACGGGGACGCTGCCGGCCCGCAGCTCCTCCCACCGCCTTCTCCGGCCGCCACGGACGCTGGGGCTGGCCGACCTGCAGCAACGCCCCCATTTTCGAGGACAAGCCCCTGTGGCTTCAAGGAAAGCCTGGACCACCGCCCCCTCCTGGGGGACCACAGCCCCCTGCAGAACCCTCCCTCGGGCCGGCCTGGCTGCATCCGGGTCTTCCCTCCGGCCTGGGGGCAGGACCGCCTTGAAGGCAGCGAGTCAGGACCTCTAGAAGGTTCCAGAAAGGAGAAACCAAGGAACTCTGCTGCCCCCATGAGCCCCAACTCCCCAAGAGTCACTGCGAGCACCCCTGCCGGGCCTGACGCTCCCACCGCAGACGGCACAGGGGCAGCAAGAGGCCCTGGGGTCGGCCATCCAGACCCGCATGGCTGGGGAGCCCCACCCCACCACAGCCCCAGCAGGAGGCCCCCTGGCCCTGCCTCCCCAGACCCCCCAGGCAGCAGGCAAGGCCAGGGTGTCATTGCTGTGCCCACCAGCCCTTCCAAATGGGGCGTCACGGGG
Source organism: Meles meles (assembly GCF_922984935.1). Taxonomy (NCBI): domain Eukaryota; kingdom Metazoa; phylum Chordata; class Mammalia; order Carnivora; family Mustelidae; genus Meles; species Meles meles. Next base: position 1,220,241 of record NC_060084.1, on the reverse strand, counting down.
CCAGAGTCCTGCGCCTGCCAGGAAGGCGAGGCGGGGGCTGGCCTCTCTGGCGACACCAGCGACCTCGCCGCCCCCTGCCAGTCCCCGGAGCTCCCCCGGGGCAGAACCACGTCTCCCAGCAGCACAGCCCAGGACTCCAGACCCAGCTCTCCCCAGAGCCTCAGAACCGTTCACTGCACACCCCAGAGTCCGCAGGGCACCAGACAGAAACCTGTGTCCACAGAAAATGCCCCCCAGGAGGACGGAGCCTCCAGCGGGCGGCTGGTGACCTGTGAAGTGTGCGCGGCCTCCTTCCGCTCCAGGCCGGGCCTGAGCCGCCACCGAGCCCGGAAGCATGGGCTGCACAGGGGCCCCCCCTCCCCAGCCAGCCCCCAGCCCCCAGCTTGCCAGCCCCCCGGAAAGAGGAGCCGCCGGGCACCTGGGAAGGAGAAGTCCAGCCGGGTGCTGAACGGCCCTGGCCGTGCCACTGGGCTGCATCCTGACCAAGGTACAGAGGCTCCTGAGGATGCGTCGGGCCCGCAGACGGCCAGGGGACTCAGTGCAGGGGGCACCCTGGGCTGTTCCCCCAGCCGGGAACCTCATCCCCTAGGTCTGGGCGAGCCGGGAGAGGACATGAGGCCGGCGGAGCCCAGGAAGCAGGCCCAGCTGGTGAGGGACAAGCACCATCCCAAACAGGCAGACAAAGGAGGCAGCCCGCGGCGGGGCAGGGCGCCCGTGGATGTTCCCAGCAAGGTGGACGGGAAGTCGCAGGGAAAGGGGAGAAAACCAAGAGCGAGGAGGTTCCGGGGCCCTCCGGTCTGCCCCGCTGTGATTTCCGGCCGAAGCCGCTGGGGTCCGTCCACTTCAACTGCCTGTCCCCCGGGGCCTCTGGGCGGCCACCTCTCAGCGCGGGCCGAGCCGGATGCCAACGCCTGCCGGCCCGGGGGGATGGAGAACACGGTGGACACAGATCTGGAGGAGACGCCCGCACAGAGGTCACTCCAGGATTGGATGACCCGTGTGGAAGGGGTGGGGTGGGCGCCGCCTGGGGACAGGCCCAGGGGACAGAAGGCTGCCCTGGCCAGGGGCTGCTGGGGGCCCAGGGAGGCCAGAACATCGGACGTCCACAAAGAGCCGGCGTGGGCAGCCGGGGCCGAGCCTGCAGGGTACTGCAGAGCAGCGGAGAGCGGGTCAGAACACGGTGCCGGGGAGGGGCCTGGGCCCTCCTCCAGCCCCCCAGGCCCTCAGGAGACACATGCGCCTGCCGAAGGCAACAGCAGCAGCTGCTCCCGGGACCCCCTGCACAACCCAGAAGCGCGGGCTGGGGTCCAGGCATGTGAGGGTGCTGCTCCAGGAGCCCCCAGCCCGCGTCTCCGGGACCCTCTGAGCGCGTTGGACGACGAAGCCTCGTTCTCGCAGCTCTTCCCTCTGGGCGACCGCTTGACGCGGAAGAAGAACCCCCGAGTCTACGGGAAGCGCTATAAAACACCGAAGGCCCCGCCTCCGCTGGAGCTCCTTGGGGAGGTGGGGGGCTGCGTGGCGCCGGGCCCCGCCGGCCTGTCCACAGACCTCAGCGACTCGGGCTCTCTCTGCCTCTCCCACGAGGACCCGTGGGGTGACGAGGCCGCGGGTCTGCCGGAGTCCTTCCTGCTGGAGGGCTTCCTGAGCAGCAAGGTGCCCGGCATTGACCCCTGGGCCCCCAGCCCCAGCCTGTGGGTCCTGGAGGCCCACCCGGGGGCCGACTGTGCGGAGGACGTGCCCCCGCGCCACACGGAGGACCACGGGTCAGAGAACATTCCCGAGCTGCACATGGTCCCGGCGTCTTGGCGAGACCTGGACCTGCAGGTCCCAGCTGAAGGGGTGGCCTCTTCTCTCGGGGACCTGAGCCCAGAGCCGCCCGACCTGGAGCAGGAACGCTACGACACCGGGCCCCCCGGGGCCGCCGTGGACCTGGAGATGCTCCGCACCAAGCTGGGCGAGCAGGACCCGCGCTTCCTGACGCCCGGGGACGACCCCGGGGGCGTCCTCAGCACCGGCTTCTTAGACTTCGCGGCCACGGCGAGCCCCCAGGAGCCGCAGAGCCCGGGGGCCGCCGGGCCGGGGGCAGCGCCGGGCCGGGACCGGCAGGCCAAGGCCGCGAGGGCGTCCTACAAGTGCAGGGTGTGCTTCCAGCGCTTCCGCGGCCTGGGCGAGCTGGACCTGCACAAGCTGGCCCACAGCGCCGCGCCGCCTCCCACCTGCTACCTGTGCGTGGCGCGCCGGTTCGGCTCCCGCGAGCGGCTGCGGGCGCACCTGCAGGAGAAGCACGCGCAGGGCCGGGCGGGCGGCTGGGCCTGCGGCATGTGCGGGCGCGCGGCCGCCGACGTCTGGATGTACAACGAGCACCTGCGCGAGCACGCGCTGCGCTTCGCCCGCAAGGGGCCGGCGCGGGGGGCCCTCGGGGACTGGGCGCTCCGGCGGGGCGCACGCGTCCCGGGCGGCGGCGCGGGGCAGGCGTCCGGGCCCCGCGGGGAGGCGTCGGGGCCGCAGCCGGGGGCCGGGAGAGGGTCGCCGAGGGAGAGCGCGAGACCCCCGGCTGCGGCCCCGCGGCCCGGCCCGGACGGGGCTTCGGCGGGCGGCAGCAGCAGCCCCACGGCCGGCGGGAAACCCCCTCCCCCCCGCGGCGCTGCCCAGACGCGCCCCGGCCGCTCCCCGCCGCCCCGGGCCGGCCGCGCGCCCCCGACCTGCGCCGACCCCTCGCGCGACTGCCACCACTGCGGCAAGCGCTTCCCGAAGCCCTTCAAGCTGCAGCGCCACCTGGCGGTGCACAGCCCGCAGCGCGTCTACCTGTGCCCGCGCTGCCCGCGCGTGTACCCCGAGCACGAGCAGCTGCGCGCGCACCTGGGCGGGGCGCACGGCGCGCGGGGGCCGCTGGAGCTGCCGCACACGGCGCTCTACGCCTGCGAGCTGTGTGCGCACGTCACGCGCGTCAGCCGGCGGGCGCTCGTGTGCAGCGCCTGCAACTACACCTTCGCCCGGAAGGAGCAGTTCGAGCGGCACATGCGCAAGCACCGGGGCGGGGCGCAGCCGCCCTTCGCCTTCCGCCGCGTGCGCAGGCCCGGCGCCCCCGGCCCCAAGGCGCCGGCCCGCGAGGGCGCGCTGCCCAGCAAGCGGCGTCGGGTGGCCGCGCCCAGCAGCCCCGCCGGGCCCGGCACCCGGGGGCCTCTGGCCTGGGGCTGCAGCCCGCCCCGGAGCGAGGGGTCGCGCCCCGCCCTGCTCCAGCCCTGCCCAGAAGCAGCTCCGGGCACCCCCAAGGGGCAGCCCCGGACCCCGGAGAGACCTGCAGACCCCGAGCAGACCCCGGGCACGGGGGGCGACGCGCCCTCTGACCTCCAGGAGCCGCTGCCCCCGGCTCTGTCTCCTTTCCCGGCGGCCTCCGCTGATGGCCAAGGTGGCCGCAAGCCAGGCGGAGCCGCGGGGAGGTCGGCAGGTGAGGCCTCTCCAGGCAGCCCTGGGCCTCCTCTCCAGCAGGCTCTCCCGCTGGGGGGGTCCGTGCCCCGGCCCGCGGCCAGAGGCCGAGATGGAGAGGAAAGGAGGGCTTCTGGCCCATTCTCAGGGAAACGCAGGACCCCGAGTGCCCCTGACCCCGGCCTGGAAGCCCCGTCCCTGCCCCAGAAGGAGAAGCAGGTGTCCACAGGCCACACGGTGCCCGAGGGAGGTGCAGGGGGACCCTCCCACAAGGGCAGTGCGGTCAAGCCTTGGGGTTGCCGGAGTTCGTCAAAGGACAGGTCGGCTCTGCCCACCCCCAGCAAAGCCCCCAGGTTCCCGGTACAACCGAAGAAGGTCGTGGCCAGTCTGGCACCCAAAGAGCTGACCCATGGCACGGAGCCTACCACCCTCAAAGCCAAGCCGAGCCCCAGCACCCAGGGCAGTGGAGGCCCACGGCACGGCACCAAGACGGCAGGTGGCAGCCAGCCCCAGCCGGCCAGCGGGCAGCTCCAGAGTGAGACGGCCACCACCCCAGCCAAGCCCAACTGCCCAGGCCAGGGCCCCGCCCCAGACAAGCACCCTCCTCGAGCCAAAAGCTCTCCCAAGGGGCCAAGGGAAGCCGGTGACCAGGGTTCCCGAGGGAGCCTGGGCACCAGGGAGGACGGGGAGGTCAGTGAGAAGAAGAGGAAGGGCCGGGCCCCAGGTCCAAGCAGGAGCGAGAGTGTGGGGAGCTTGGGGAAAGCCCACTTGGCCCCTGACAAGCCCCCCCGGGCCCCCCGAAAGCAGGCGACGCCCAGCCGTGTGCTCCCCACCAAGGCCAGGCCCAGTAGCCAGAGTGGCCCGATGCCACCTCAGCCATCAGAGCAACGGCAGGCAGGCGCCAGACACACCCATGGGGACTGCAGACGCAGCAGGGAGGGGCAGGGCAAGGCCTGCCCCCAGGGGCGACCCCTGCACAGACCCCCCAAGAGGGACAGAGCTGTCCACGGTGCTGAACCGGCCGACCGCCATGCCTGCCGGACCGCCGCGTCCCAGAACGACCTCCTCAGCCAGCTCTTCGGGCAGAGACTGACCAGCTTCAAGATCCCGTTAAAGAAGGACCCTCCTGAGTAGTTCACGGCCGTGAGTGAGTACCTGCGAGCAGGGCTCGGAACAGCCCAGCACTGGGGGCTCCCGTTCGTGCTGACGGGCCTCAGCCCTCTGAGAGCGTCGGACGGGGCCACGTGGCGGTCCGCCGACTTTGCACAAGCACTCGGCGTCCGGCGTTAGGGCCGAGACTGTGATACCCTGAGCGGGGCCTGGGTGGACAGCAGTGCCTTTCTAGATGGAAGGTGAGGGTGCGCTCCTTGGAGACCATGTAGCTCTTTTCTCGGTACCAAGACCTCGAAGAGAGAGCCAACCCCGCGCCCACCCCACGCACCCCGTTGCCCAGGCGCAGAACTCCGCAGAGGACTCACCTGACGGTTTGCACGGGGCTCCCCCCACGCCATCTGGCACCGACGGTTTGCACGGGGCTCCCCCCACGCCATCTGGCAGGGAAGTGAGCCTAGGCCGCCTGCACTCAGGTCACGGCAGGCTCCCCTTAGTCTTGCTGCTGTTGCTGAAAGGGCTTAGAAGCCACGTGCGGGGGCAGGGCTGTCCCCTGGAAGAGCTGTTTGCCAGGCCCCAGGTTCCCAGGGCGCGCCAGGCTTCTCTGACCGTGGAGGGGCGACAGCCGCTGTCCCTGCTGCTCACGGAAACGCCCGTCTCTACCGCACCTTGACCCCCGGGGATCGAGTTCCCATCAGGAACACAGAGAAAAGCTGCTCACCAGCCAGCTCCCGCCGCCGGCTCTCCTCCCCCAGCCCCCGGCCTCTGCCGACGCCTTTCTAGAGCCTTCCTCCCACAAGGAGCTCTCCGCTGCAAGTATCAGCAATTTTACTCTGAATTTCTGGTGCTATTTCATGTCGTAATGTGAATTCAGGCTTCCTTGGCGCGTTTCACCTGGAGCATGGGGCGGGGAGGTGCACGGACGAGGCGGCCCCGACGAGTCCTTCACTGGCTCCCCCCACCGCTGACTGGCCCCAGCCCTAGCGTGGCGGTCCGCGGTCGGAGCAGCCAAGTGGGGCACTGCGGGCCGGGGCGTGGCGCCGTGGCCCGATCCTGGAGGCGTCTCGTGCACTGACATGACCCAGGGGTCGTCGCGCAGGTCCTGTCTTCCAGCGGGGCAGGAGGGTGGGCGAGGTTTCCTTCTGTCCTTCGGTATTTCTGAGGTTTGTGGTTTGCGTCGTTCTGTTGTTGTTGTTGTTGTTTCACTTTTTTACCTTGGGTGCAATGTGTGTGTCAAGTTTTTATTTCGATATCTTGAAAGAGACCAAATGGGCCCAAATTGCCTTTCTCAAAGGTGCTGCGTGTGCTCAGAACGCCTTTAGTGCTGATGAAGGAGACACGGACTCTGAGGCTGTTCTGTGCGAATCATGGTGAACACATCCTGTCAAATATATCCTCAGTATTTTCCCCGAGAGCCTCCGGCCGTGGCGTCTGTCCTCTCACCGCCCCCCTGCCCCCCACCCCCCACGCGAGCCTGGGGCCTGGCCCAGAGAGCCTTGGCTTCCGTGGACGCCTCTGTCCCTGCAGAGCTGCACCCGAGCATCCAGGCAGTCCTGCCAGCTCCATGCCCATGGACACGTTGGGGGGGGGCCCTGACCTGGGGGGTCGGAGTGGGAGAGGCAGAGTGTCCGGAACTCGCCAGCACGGCTCAGTTTTGGGGCTCGGGCTGGCAGCAGAGGCAGTTGGAAGGGTCCAAGCGGGAGACAGCACCCACCGTGGGCTCAGACCCCGGGGCCCACCGCGTGCTGAAGACAAGCCTCGGAGACCCCAGCGTCCAGGACCAGTGTGCCTAGCAAGCAAGCAGGGCTGTCCAAAGTCAGGCAGCCATGCTGTCCCGCCTCCGACCCCGGGGCACGAGGGGCACTCAGAGCAGCCCCCCACGGTACGTGCAGGGGAGGGGAGGGGGACGCACAGGCGAAGCCATCCGTGGGGTCCCGCCACCCCTGCTCCCCTTCCTCGGCCGGGAACAGCTTTCCCAGGCATTTCCGCTCAGTCCAAGCTCCTCCCAGGGCCTCTCATGTGGACACGCCTACTGTGTGTTGCCCTTGGGGGCTTCCAGACCCATTCTGTGGGAAGCTGGGGGCTTTGGTTTCCTTGGAGGTCTCTGGGGCAGGGCCTCAGAAAGCAGGGCACAGAGGGTCATAGGGTTGGATTTGGGTTGGGACGAGGTGAGTCTGAGCTGTGTTTGACAGTGGCCGTCTGGTGATCTGGGGTGCAGACGCCTGGGGCGCGGCGGGGTCCGCAGTGCTGGGCGCCTCCGTTCAACCACACCTGGGGCAGCGGGGGTGCCGCGGCATCCCAGCCCCTGGGAACAGGAGGGAAGTCGCAGGCCCCACCCCAGACCACAAATCCGAGCGGCCCGTGCCCGCCTGGCCGGCAGGTGGCAGCATTGGCCCAGCTCCGTGATTCCGGCCGCCAAGGCTCGAGGGCACGGTGCCCGCTGGTTCCCACAAGCCAACAGGACCAGCACGCGGTCACCCTGACCTCATCGACAGGCTCAAAGACTTACTGCACAGCTTCGCCCAGGCCGACCCTGGGGCCCACAGACCCACGCACGGCAGACACACCAGCTCGCCGGGACTCGCTGCGGGGTGAGTGACACTCACCTCCGGTCTGGGGACCTGGCCCTCCAGACGGTCCTGTGCACGCGTCCCAGAACACCCTGTTCCATCCGGAGACGGGGCGGGTCAGTGCAGCCGAGCACGGGCCCCATACCAGGACCACAGATCCCTGGGCCCCCTCGGGCCTGGCTTGTCAGCCCTCTAGGAAGCCCCGTAACTGCGGGTCCCTCTGGGAGCTGCCCTGAGGCAGGCCGGTGGCCCCGGGGAGACCGTGTCTTAGCAACAAGGCCACATAAATGCGTGTATTGTTCAGTTGTATCCTACACGAGGCCCAAACCTGACCCCAGTGACCCCTCGGCCCCGCCAATCAGAGACAGGGTAGGAGAGACGGTTCCTGGGACCCGGTGAGGGAGTGCGGGTGCAGGGACAGGATGGGCAAGCCCCTGGACACAGAAGGTCAGGGCGGCCGCCCATGGCCTGGCCGCGGGGGGGCAGGAAGCTGGTGGTGGGAGCAGATGTGCCCCCCGCCGCCTCCTCTAGGCCCCGCAGCGGGAGGCTCCCCGCCCAGCTCCAGGCTTCCTGCGGCATGTCGGCTCAATGCCCCCCACCCAGAGAACACGGTGGGTTTTCCCAAGCTTCTGGGGTAGCATCCTGCCTCCCGGGGAAAGTGTGCAGACGGCCACACTCACATAGTGGCGAGACTGGGGACCAAAACGGACCCCCAGAGACAGGAGCAAAGAGCCTCTGGAGAAGGACCGGATGCTTGCCCTCTGGGGTGCTCCCCAGCATCGGGGCTCCTCGGAGCACCCCTACAGGGGCTGGGAGACACCCGGGTCCTGCCCGTGTTCCCTATGAATGGGCCACATATGGGCTCTGGAGCTCCCGCCCCGTTTCTCTGTCCATCCTGTGGGCAGGCAACGGGCAACTCATTTCCTGGGAACCTGCCCTCAGGACCCCACGTCCCCCTGCCAGATTGTCGCCCCGGGAGTGACTCACTGAGCCCCTTGCAGCCGTCTCTTCTTCCTAGCCACTCCGGGCCTGGACACCCAAGGCCATGGCCCCTTTCCCACAGGTCAGCGCCCCCTCACCTGGAGCCCCCAGGCGTGGAGCGGGGCAGGCCATGGGGTTCCAGAGGCCTGGGGTTTGGTGGGCTTGGACGAACCACGGCTCGGTTTGCTGCCGAGAGACCCCTTGGCCCGTCTCTGGGGCCATGTGCCGTGCCGGGAGTGTGAAGGGACAGTAGGGCCCCTGGTGGGCTGGAGCTCAGCTCCCTGTGCCGTCAGCGGGCGCAAGAATCACCAAAGCGTTCTGCAGCCCTGACAATCAGTGGCTGCATCCGAGGGCAGAGAAGCGTGGCCTGCTGGACCCAGCCAGGTCTCCCTGGCACTGCCTGGGCCCTCCTGCCACCGTCTTCCCCGGCCTTGGCCTTTGTCCGGCCAGCAGCTCCTCTTGGTGGCTCCCAGACCCACCACAGTGCCCCACCCCCTCCCTGCTTTATGTATAGCACAGGTCACCCTGCCACGTGTCCCATGGCCCACTCCTCCGCCACGGCCACAGTCCCGCTCCCGCCAGACCCCGAGTGGCATCCTGTGTGTGTGCGGCCCACAGTTGTCCCTGCACTGCCTCACTGACGGCTTCCCTGTGTGTTTGGGGTGGGAGGAAGGGAGGAAGGGCGTAGGGCAGGAGGGGAGGCAGGAAGCAGCAGGAAGAGAAGGAGAAAGAAAGGCAGGAGGCCAGTGGGGACGCCAAGATTTCCTATCTGGTGATGTCACATGACCCCCACTCCCAGAGATTGGGAAATATCTAGATAATATTTCCTGTCTGCGCCTGACACGGCCTTGCCTGGCGGGGTAAGTGGCCACACGTGGGCAGTTGCGTGAAAGGGGGGCTCTCGCTAAGCCCCAAGGACCATCTGCAGATGACAACCGTCTTGTCGCGTCCCGGGATGCCTGAGATGCTGGCCTCGCCGAGGACTCCCGGGGGTGGGGGGAGAAAGGGCCAGTCCCACGTGGTCCCAGCCCAGCTCCCTCTGTCCCTCAGGCATCCCAGAGATCAGATGGGGTCCCCAGCTGCCGGCGCACGGCCAGAACCACCCCCAGCCCCGTGAGGGGGGGCCACAGAGGCAGCAGCCCGGCCCCCCCACCACGCCCACCCGCCCGCCAAGGGTGACCCAGGCAGCACCTCGTTGTCACCAGAGCTGTCTGGGCTCCTCCCCTGCCCCTCCCGCAGGCGGCCTCCTGATTCCTGACTTAATTTACTTTGACATCCTCGCTGCCGTTTGACCTCCTTATGGAGTCACGTGGTGCTTAAAACTCATTATCCCCCCATTGCAACAGGAAGTTAATTAAACCCTTCACGGAGCCAGTGTTGATGAATGTCAGGACCGGCCTCCGCGGCTGCCAGCAGCTCCGGGGCCTCCAGCAGACCGGTGGGGGGTAGAGCGAGGCCGGGCCTGGGGCCACAGATGGAGCCCGCGTCCCCCTTCCTCCAGCGTGGCCACCAGCGTCCGCCTGGAACAGAGCGTGTGGATTCCCAAGGGAGGACGTGGCTCGGCCACACACCTGCTGTGCAGCCTTGGGCGACTGGCTTACTTCACTCTCCTGAGCCTTAGTTTACTCTTCCGGCAAATGGGAATTCTAATAGTCCCTTCTTCAGAACGCGGTCATGAGCAGGCGGTCCTGTTCCCGCACCGGGAAGCCCGCGCCGTGCAGCGGGTGCGAGCTGATGGCGCTCTGGGTGGACAGAAGAGACACCAGGCCCTGCGAGCCGCAGCAGAGACGAGAGCCCGATCTTGTCTGGGGGCAGTGAGGGACTTCCCTGAGGAGGGTGCAGCCGGCAGCAGAAACAGCTTGTGCAAGGGCCCTGTGGCCACAGGACAGGCGAGGGGTTCCGAGGAGAAGGTAGAATGGGGCAGGGCTGAGCCTGAAGCTATCACACGTGGCTGCTGGGCAGGTCCTGCTGGCTTCAGTCTGCAGGAAGGGCAGCAGTGGCCATGGGGGACCTGCAGGGTGGGCAGGGCAGGGGGATGGGGAGAGGGGCCTGGGGGGGGGAGATGGTGGCACGGTACCAGGGCGCATCTCACAGCTGTGAGGAGGTGACGCTCTGGACGCGGGAGGGCAGTGTCCCAGAAAGAAGGCCTCTGGCCTGGCCTCCGGACGCACACCCCCGTCAGCTCGGCCCCAGGCTCTCCCCAGCCTCCGCACCTGCTCTTCCTTTAGGAAAGGACGCCCTCTGCCCTCCACTCTTCCGTGAGGGTCCGCTTCATCCTTCAAGGGCCACCTTAAGTCTCTAGAACATGCATGGCTCCCTTGGTCATAGCCCGGAAACCAGTGCAGGGCCTGGTGCGTGGGTGCCCCTTCCCCACCCCCAGCCCCTGCCCAGCCCGGGGCAGCCCTCATGGGCAGTGGCGCAGTACAGCGCATGCGCACAGCCAGCCAGCCCACAGGTCAGAGGGCAGAGGTAGACCAGGACATCATGGCCAGAGGAGCCCTGAGGGGTCACGCCCGCAGCCCCACTTACATATGAGGAAACCAAGGACCGGATTGGTTAAGGACGTGGTTGGGGTCACACCCTCAAAAATGGCAGAGCCAGGGTTTGGGGCCAGTCCCCCTTGCTCCCAGGCCCGGCCTCACCGTGTGGGCACTGGAGCTCGGCTGCCTGGGGCTGCATCCCGGCCCGACCGTGTCCGAGCTGTGGGACCACTCTGAGCCTCGGCGTCTTCCTCAGCACCACCAGACCCTCCCAGTGCTTAAAAGCCCTCCATGTCCCGGGTCCAGCGCAGCTGCTTTCTGCGGCGCTGACTCTGGCGTCCTAACCGCCGGAGCGGAGCAGGAGGACGTTGTGAGGGAACCAGCCCAAGGGAAGGGCTCACAAAGTGATGGTGACATCGTCCCTGCAGCCGGCACCCGGTCAAAGCCATGCCCGGGAGGCCTCCGCGGAGCCGTGCGACCCCGGCGGGCAGCTGCCCAAAGCTCTGATCCCGGGAACAGGGAACAGCCAGGCTGCAGCGGGGCAGCCCAGCTCCATGACGGGAACTGACAGCCCAACAGGCGGGCCGAACTCCGTCCTCCGCACCAGGGGCTTGAGGATGGGGATGGGAACCCTGGTGCTCCTTGCACACCAGCAGGGGCAGGTGGAAACAGACTCGCAGCCTGCGGCGCATGGGGAATGGAGGACCCGCCCCACACCCAGCTCCTCCCCCCTGATCGGGGCCCCTGCCAAGCTGCCCTCGATGTCACCTTCTCCAGGCAGCCTACCCCAAACTCCCCAGGCAAGGGCGGTCACGCCTCCTCTGGGCTCACACAGACCTTCCTTCGGACACTGTTCCTTGCTCCTCGTTCCTGAGGAGCTGCTCATTGTCAGCAGACCCTCCCGAGGGGTAGAAGGCTGTGCCGCGGGTCCTGAGCAAGGCCGTGGTTTCCACTTCTGGGGCCACGGGGTATCCCCCAGGGCAGACCGGAGGGGCAAAGCTCAGGAGGAAAGTGCTCCGGAAATGGCTCTGTCTGGGTCAGACTCTCCGGTGCTTCAGAGCTGTGTGACCCCTGCAGGCGCGTGGGGTCCCGCCCTCGGGAAGACCCCGCCCTTGGTTTACACACGCTCTGGCTGCCCCGAAGGTCCTAATTTTCAAACGGGAAGCCCTACGTTTTCGTTCTGCACTAGCCCCCCCACCCCCAGTTGTCGGTGCTGGTCCCCAGTCTGCGTTCCTGACCCACCCCTGCCTCTAAGGCACTGGGAGAGCTGGATGTGTCCTTCCTCTTGGGGCCTCGGGTCTACAGTCCGTGTATGGGAAGCCGGGAGCCACAGTGCCTCCGATCTGCAGCGGAGGAGGGCAGAGGTGATGCGGCGGGGCTCTCTCCCCGGACCCTCCAAGGCCTTGTCAGTGCAGGGCCCCAGCCGCCTCCCCCACCTGCCCGGATGCCACCTGCTGTGCATGGAGCCTCCCACCCCCCAAGTCCCCATCCTGTAATGGGGCCCCGCTTTGGGAGGAACGGCGAGGCCCAACGGAAAGCGCAGAGAGGTGGGGCGCCTCATTCAGGTGACAAATACTGTAGGAGCCCTGGGCTGAGGGAACCAGCCACCTGCGGCCCCCAGTCTCCCCAGAGGCGGGTACAGCACCAGGCAGCTGTAGGAAGGTTGCCCCCCGCCCCGGCCCAGGGCAGGGAGCAGGAAGCACTGTGAGCCATGTGACCCTGGGCCAGTGTCTTGGCCTCCTGGCCTCAGGGTTCCCATCCGTCCAGTGGTGGATGGGCAGACCTCGGGTGGACCTCAGCCTCCTGCCCTGCCTGCCACTCTCCTGCCCAGAGGCCCCTTGTGCAGGGGCGATGCGGGGGAGAGTGCCCCGGCTGCTGGGGTAATCTCTCTCCTCTTCCACGGGGCAGGGGCATAGATAACGGGGTCAAACGGAGAGGCCATGTCTCACAGACCAAGTGCGCAGCCCGCAGCCCGCCTCTGCTGGTGGTGATAGCTGTGACGACTCCCCGCCGTCAGGCGGACGGGCCCGCTGTCTGGAGGGGCCACCCAGGTGTCTTTGCAAGGGTCTTCTGCTTGGCCCCTGGCCTCACTCACCCCCTATTTCTTCTGAAGATGGCAGAGAGAGCAGTTAGCAACCACATGCAGGCTAAGAGTATTGAAAGAATACAGTTCAACCTGGGGCACAGCTCCTCATGCCGTGTGATTTGAGCTGCCCTGGGAAATGGGGGCCTCTGGGATCCTATGAACATGACCCAAAAGACAGGAGAGACGAGGTCCATTTCCAGGGCTAGAACACACGGCACTGGCCGTTCCAGACTGGGAGGGGGTGCGAGTGTCCGCTCAACCCGCCGAGGGGCCCCTTCCCGGGGCCTCCAGCAGGGGCGCCCTGGGGATCAGGCCCTGCCCAGGGGCAGTGCCTGGGGGCAGGGGGGGAAGCCGCTGCGCGGGCGGCAGGGACAGCCGCTGGCTTCGCCCCCTCCCCGACTTCCAGCCAAACGGGGGTCCAAGGGAGGAGGGCCTGAGGTCCCTGCCCTCCGTTTGGGGGTCGCGGCCGCCGGAGGCCGCGGACCCCAGGAATGCCGCTTCACCTCGGTCTCGGACGGAAGTCCCCACCCGGCCACAGCCGCCTCCACACCCCAAATCTGGCCCAAGACACCGGGGTGCGTCAAGGCCTCGGGCTTCCGGAGCGGACCCTTAGGGCCCGCGTCCCGCCGGCGGAGGGAGCTGGAGGGGAGCGCAGGGGACCTGGGCGGGGCCGAGGGCCTGGGGGCGGAGCCACGGGGAGCCTGGGGCGGGGCGAGGGGGTGAGCAGAGCCTCGCCGGGTCAGGTTTGTGGGCGGAGCTAGCGCCGAGGGGGCGGGTCCAGAGCGACCCGAAGCTCGGCCGGACCCGGTGCCGCGGGGCGGCGGGAAAGAATTCGTCGCTGAGTCAGGGTTAGGCCTGGGGACAAAGCTGCGGGACCGAAGGAGGAGCCGAAGAAGCCCGAGGTCTGCCCAGGGCCGGGGGCGGGACCAGAGCCGTGCAGGCCGGGGGCGGGGCCCGCGCGACAGGGGCGGGGCCGAGACTGCCGCGACCCAGAGTCCGCCCGGGGGCGGGCCCGCGGCCGCGGGGGCGGGGCCGGCACGGCTGGGGCGGGGCCGGCACGGCGGGGGCGGGCCGGAGGCGCGGCGCCGGAGACACGCAGGCCCCGCCCCGCCGTGCCGGCCCCGCCCCCGCCCGCCAGCCCGCCGGGAGAGCCGGGCCGAGGCCGCCCGCTTAGCCGCGCGCTGCCCGCAGGTTCCATTGAGAAAAGCCGAGCGGCAGCGGCGGCGGCGGCGGCGGCGGCTGCGCGGGAGCAGAGGAGCCGGCAGCAGCCCGCCGCCCGCCGCCCCCGGCGGTCCGCGCGCCCGCAGCGCAGGGCCTTGCCTCCGGCCTCCGCTGCGGCTCCGGGCCAGGCGCGGCGGGCGGGGGCGCGGGCCGGGGCGGCCGCGGAGCCCGGGGGCCGGGGGCATGAGCCGCCCCGCGGCCCCGCCGCGCCCCCGCCGCCCGCCGCCGCCCGCCAGGGGCTAGAGGCGGCCGCCGGGAGGGCGCGCGGCGTCGGAGACATGTCCAGGAGGAAACAGAGCAACCCCCGGCAGATAAAGCGTGAGTCAAACTTCGCCCGCGCGCCCCGACCCCCGGCGGCCCCCGCTCGGCCGGCTGCGCTCGCGGCGCCCGCGACCTTCACCCCGCGCCCCCCGCGCCGCGCGCCCCCCGCGCGGTAATCTCCCCTGCGCCGGCCGGCGGGCCCCGCGTCGCCGCTCGGGCTCCCAGGGCCGGCCGGGGGCCGTGTCCGCGGGGGGCCGGGAGCGGGGCGGCTGGGGGCGCGGCCCCCTCGCGCCCTGCCCCTCCCCCGCATCCCCGAGATGGTGCGGCGATAAGGCGGCCCGGATCTGGGCTCCGATAAAGTTTAAAATATTCCATTCTGCAAGTCCCATCCTGATAAGATCGCTCTGTCGGGACGGGCTGAAATTGTGATCTTATCGCGCCGCGCGGTCGACTCTCCCAGGCTTTGTATCGAGAGGGAGGAACGGAGAGACCTGGGAGGGAGAGGGGGCACCCGGGCCGCGTGGAAATGCACGACCCAGTGGCGGGGACCGGCCCGCGCCCACCGGCTCTCCTGCCGGCCCAAGAGCCGCGTGGCTGGGGGCGGGGGCGGGGGCTGCCACGGCAGTCGGTGCGCTCGGCTCTAGCCGCTGGGACTCCCGCGTCCTGTCGCCGGGGTCTCAGACTCCAGCCTTCCCTGCCCGGGGACAGCCTCCTGGAGGTCCGACCTTACTCTCTGTCCCGGCCAAGGCCGCACGTGTAGCAGCAGCCGGGCAACACCCACCCCCTCAAGCGAGGGGCTACTCCAAGTCAGGGAAGGGGGGCTTCCGGGGACTCGGCCCCAGGTCACGGTCGCCTCTGCGCGTGTCCCAAGTTTGTCGCCTATTCCGGCCCGCGCGCCCCTCCCCGGGGGCCCGCGCGGCCGCCGAGTTCATACTGCCAGTGCCCAGTGATAAAGCGCCGCGCACTCTGGGCCGCTGGACTGCGCGAGGAGCGAGAGCGCGCGCGCACAGGAAGCGCCGCTCCCCACCCCACACCCGTAACTTCGCGCCTCTCGCCCGGGGCCGGAGTGCGGGGGTCCCTCGGGGGTCGCATCTCCCAGGCAGGATGGCAAGCGACGAGGGGAGGCCTCCAGCCCTCTGCCCAGCCCCAGGCACCCGGGCTGTCCACACGACCACTGCCACCAGGATCCCATGTGCGCGCGCCTGGGGGGAGTGTCTCTCCCCCCCCCCCCCCCCCCGTCCTAGACAGGAGGAAAGCAAGCCTGAACCTGGGTTCCCGTAACCCACTCCCTCAGTGTGCAAGCGGGACCTGTTTTCCGAAAGTCTCCTTCTATGAAGTCAACTTAAGTATTAAAACCACCCACAGGTCCCGATCTGCGCTCACTCTCTGGTTTCTTTTCCCCTCCTCCCCTGTGCGCCTCTGTTCGGTCTGCTCTCGTGTGTGCGTGTGTGTGTGTTTCAGCGTGATGAGAAACACAGATAGCGCGGGCAGGGAGATCTCAGGCTGGGAACCGATCAACAGCGCCGATAAGGCCTCGAGCAGGGCGAGCGCCCGGGCCCAGCGGGGTCGGCCGAGCGGTGCACCTTGGGGACAGAGACCGCATCAGGCACGCAGAGGACCCCCGCTGCTGGCCCTCCGCGCGGCCAGGATCCGGGCAGGGGTGGGGGCGCGGCAGGCGGTACCGGGCACCCTCCCTGCGGCACCCCCGGGCGCCTCCTCCCTCTGGCAGATCTTGGCGCGTTAAGATGCGAGCGCTGATTGTCACCAAGCGGCGGCGCCCGCCCGCCCTCCCTCTGCCCGCGGCGGTGCGTGCGGCCCTCGCAGCTGTGCGCCCGCCGCACTGGCCTCACCTGCGACCAGGCCGCGGGTGTGCAGGGAAGGGGGCCGGGCGCTTGGGGCCACCGCCCCCTGCGCCCTCACCAGAGCCGGGGCGCAGCTGCCCGCGCCTCTGTGCGCCTTTTGTTCCGCGCGGAGATAGATGTGCCGTGCTGATAAGGCGCGCAACCGATGGCGGAGGCGATAGGCGCTTCCATTTATTAACTTCAAACGTGGGAGCGGGGGAGGGCGAGGCAGGAGCGCGGCCTTGGCCGGCCAGATGGCGGAGACGATAGGCTGGGCCGAGCTGGCTGGGAGCGCGGGGCAGAGCCCATCTCGGGACCCCCGGCCGGCGAAGCTTTCCTCCCGCCCGGGTCGATGTGAGCTCCGATAAGCGCAGGGCCAGTCCGCCGGATGGCGATCGCCAAGAGCGATAAGAGGCCTTATCTATGGCCACCAGGCCCGGCCGGGTTCGAGGCAACAACAGCGCCGGGGAGTCGTGGCTGGAGGAGTGGGGAGGAGTGGGGGCCTGGGACCCGGGCCAGGGTGGGGGCAGGGGGAGCGGGCGTCTGCGACGGGTCGTTTTGGCGAGTTTTCTTCCCAAACATACTTAATTGCCAAGAAGTTGATCCTCCCCTGCGGGTGGTACAGTCCGTCAAAATGAAAGGAAAGTGACTCGCTCTGGCCCAGAGCTGCGGGGGGAGGGGAGGGGTCACCCGCCGGATTCCTACGAGATGGTGCGAGATAGCCCGAGGTGGGGTTCGTCACCTCCCGCGCCAGCGCGTTTCCCCTGAACGGTGCTGGGGTCGGTGTGCGTTCCTGGCGAGTTCTAAGTGTAGCCCCCTTGGAATTTGATGGAAGACCTGCCTTGCCGCCCTCAGCGGAATCTTTATGGAGCACTGGCTGTGTGCATGCCCTGGGTGCCAGCCCTGTCTTACGTGGGGTGATCGTTGGACGTGCAGTCCGAGATGCGTCCCAGAAGGGGCACCTCCAGCCCGGCCAGCAGTAGGCTCCGGTGGAGGGACCTTGGACAACGGGCAGGCTCAGTTTCCAGCTATGAGAAGCGGGGTGGTGATTCCTTGCTGTCGGCAGGGGGTGAAGGGCTCAGAAACAAGGGACGCGAGGGAAGGGATGCCACGGTGAAGAAGTGAGGCCGGTGGGGCAGGCCTCAGTGTCCCCCCTCTGAAAAATGCTGGCAGGTCTGACTGGGGTTGTCAAGGGGACCCCTTGGCAGGGGGAGGCCCCTTGGGGACCATGAGCTTAGATACCAAGTAGAAACCCAGGCCAGCCGGGTGGGGGGCTTCCAGCAGAAGCTGGGGACCCGCCCCTCCCATCCCCCCTCCAGCAGCCTCTGCCTCTCCTGGGAGGGTGGTGTTCACACGTTCTCCAAGTTTGATTAAGCAAAGTATTGGTGGCCGCAGGATGACTAATTCACTCCGTCACCCCGCACTCTCTCCAGCAGCCCGGCACCTGCCTGCAGGGCTGGCGGGGCCTTCTGGCGAGGGCGGGTGGTGGAGAGCTGGGTGAGGTGGGGTGGGGCAGGGAGGAAGAGGTGATCTCTCCTGAGTTTGCAGGAAAGGAAGAGGGATTGTCTGCACAAGGCCGTGCACAGTCTCCTCCCAAGTACAGGAAGCACGTGAGGGTCAGCCTGGCCCCGCAGGGCCCCCTCACTGGGACGGCAGATGGGTGAGCGAGAGGTGGGCCTGGCCACTGGCTTGTCCTGATGCAGAACCCACATGGCATCTCACTTGCCTTCCACGGCCTCAGTTTCCCCTCTGTGAAAGACAGGTGTGACAGTGCCTGCCATCCCGGGGTCAGTAGGGACGTAAGTCCTGTCCTCCGCTGGCCCTGGGAACACGGGGACCGATTTATGGTGAGCCCAGGGGACAAAGGGCTGGAGGCCAGAAGGGCCTTGTCCACAGGTCCCCAGCGCTGAACTGGACTTGAACGCTCCAAGTGGACCCTGGAGTCCCCCGTCACCCCGCGGTTGGGTTCCGCCCTGGCTCTAGATGGCTCTTGGTTTTCCTGCACACCTGGGCCTCAGGCAAGATGAACCGCTCATTCGTACACTAGGCAGTGATGACATTAACTGTAGCTAATACTTAAGGTTACATGTTAACTTCAAATAGGTCTGTTCTTACCACCTTTCCATCTGGGGAAGCGGAGCTTAAGTTCCCCGGCAAGGAAGGGGCAGAGCCAGAGCCGGGATGCAGGCGGCCCTCCCGGAGCTCTGGACCAGCCCGCCTGTGAGCATCACCTTGTCAGACAAGCATTCCTCTTGTCTGTCCGCCCCAGGCATATCCGGCTTCAGTCTCTGCATCTGTGAAATGGGCCTTTGGGAGCAGAGCTGCTCCGGGTCCTTCTCTAGCCCAGCCCTGGCCGAATCTCCCAGGGCCTCCTTCCCGACACTCTGCTGTGCAGGGGTGCTCCCTGGGGAGAAGGAAGCTGGCCCTGCCCGAGGGCCTGAGCCCTGTCCGAGCCCGGCCTGCCCAGCCAGCCCCTCCCTGCAGGTCACTGGGAGCCCAGCATGGCACCAGCCCCGCCAGGGATTTAAATGGGTCAGTTGGGGAAGAAAGGAGGAGGGAATGTGATGCCATTAATTGTACCCCTTATCTTCTGTTTCTATGCCAACCAGACGTTCCTGGGGCTTGACGGACTCGTGAATAATAGTCCCAGCCGGTCTGTCTGCCATGGACGGGCCTCCTCCTGGAGGCAGCTGTTACCCGCTGATGGGTATCGCCATGCGCAGGGACCCGGGCCTGGGCCTGCCCTCGGGCTCCTGCCCACCCAGCCACCATACCCCCGGAGCTGCCCCAGGGTCCCTGTTCCCATTTCACAGGAGGGGAAACTGAGGCCACAGCATGTGTTTACTCTCTGGACCTTGTCTACTGCTCCCCATGCGGCAGGAGTGGCCTGGGGTGCAGGGGCTTCCAGAAGTGGGCACGGAACACCCGCAGACGGGGCTGACCTCCACATGGACCTCCCGGCCTGCTGTGCTCTAGCTGAGAGGGGAGTATTTCTCTCTGGCATGTTTCCGTCCCAGCCCCAGGGCCTTTGAACAGGCAGCCCAGATCTCTGCTACCTGGGAATGGGGACTGGATCTGTCCTGTCCCCACATAGTGGGCTTTTCAGAACTCTGTCACATAAATGACCTAATGGATACACAGTGTGAAATGGTTGTAGGACTATGGGCAAGGCCCTCCCAAGTGAGCCTCGGTTTACCCATCTGCAAAATAGGGATGATGACATTGCTGGTCCCTGAGCACAACCCTGAGACTCCAAGGGAAACTCACATCATCTGAGCCAGTGCCTCTCCTGCCTCGGCCCCGCTCAGCTTCCTGGCTGAGTGGCCTCGGCAGGTGTCTTTCATTCCCAGTCCCGGTTGTCTCATCTGTAGAATGGGTATAACACGGTGCCTTCTCCTGCGGCTGTGCCGAGGGCCCGAGTAGGACTGGGATGCTGTGGGTGCCTAATGAACAGCATTTGGAGCACAGCCAACGCCCAGCTCAGGATGGGAGCCCGGGCTGTTTGTTGCTCGATGACATGTTGCTCCCACGCACCCCTGGGGGCCGGTGGGTGGACGGAGGACAGAGACCTTTCCTTCTGGGACCCAAGGACTTGTATCCCCACCCTGTCCCTACACAGGGAGCAGAGGCTTTGTGCTCCGGGCCTGGGCTGCCCTCATCTCCAGACTGGGAGGCCACCGCAGAGGGGCCACTGCTTGGCCTTGGGTCCTGACCTCACTGTGACCCTGAGGACAAATGACTTCTTGGATCTCAGTTCCCACTTTCGAAGCAAGAGCTTAATGGCTGCACCTCCTTCCTGGGGTCGTTCTGCGAGGCGCGTGAGATCGCAGGGGCCAGCTGTGAAGTATGGTCCCAAGGTCACGTCCCTGGTGGATGCGGCCGCCCTGGTCGCTGCTTGTTGCACTACTGAGATTTTGCTAGGAGCCTGGAGCACTGGACACTTCACGCAGAGTCCTGTCTCTGGCCTCCCTCCTCCTGCCTCAGCTGTTACTTTCTGCGGGGACTTGTGGGCGGGGTGCCCTGATGTGCCCCACGCGGGCTGGGCCTGCCCCACACCCCCTCAGTCCTTCTCCTGCCCAAGGGTCTTACCTGCTGTTATGACCCGCAGCATTATGGGTTCACCCAACTTCCAGGTGAGAACACTGAGGTCCTGGGGGACTGGGACGCGCTGGAGGCTGCAGGATGGAAGCTGATCTGTGGACCCCGGTGGTGGGCAGAGCTTCTCTGGGGTACACTGGTTCGCCCCTCAGGCCACCTGTCCCAGGACCTCTCTAGCCCACTCGCCCCCTCGTCCTTCTCCCTCTCCCGAGGACCCATGTTTGGGGGAAGGCAGTGTCCCGGCTGGGTCAGGAATGTGGCAGCTGACCTTGGGCAGGAGCTGGGTTAGGGAGATAAGCCAGCCCTTCCCCTCCCCCTCCCGTTCCCGTTCCCCCGTCTGCCTCCCCTAGACCAGAGGCTGGGCGCTGCCAGAGCCCGGCTTTCCCCCGCTGCAGAAGAGGAGAGAGGGTGCTGGGGTACCACTTCCAGGAGCCTGAGCACGGGCAGAGCTCAGACCAGCCCTGGTGCTCCTGGATCCTTCTGTGCAGGCGCCGCAGTGGGGACAGAGCCCCACACAGCCAGCCGCCGGCTCCCATCTGCTGAGTGCTTTGCCGGCATCCGTCCTGTGATTCTCCTGGACGCCTGCTAAGGTTGGGGTTTTCAACCTATTGTCCACACAGACAAGTGGAGGACAGAGGGCAGGTGGCTACACCAGGGTCACCCAGCACACGAGCAGTATAGAAACAGGTTTGAGGAGGGGGGTCTACAGAAGGCTGGGGCCTGTGTCCTAGGCCTCCCAGAAATCGTAGGCAGGCTGCTTCCTGGGAAGGAGGGGATGGCCACCGTGTGGGCTCTGATCGTGGGTGCTTCCAGGAGCTTCCCGCTGGGCGGCCGCAGCCAAGGACAGGCCAGAATCCTGGGGTCAAGGATAAGACTCTGCAGAGACACAGAAGTTGCCCTGCCTTCCCAAGACTCAGTCTTTACCTTCGCAAGACGGGATGTTATGAGGATGCCAGGCTGGGCTGTGAAGGTGCCTGGACCTCCTGCAAGTCGCCAAGCCTCCCTTTCCCCCATGAAGTGGAACATCGATTCTGACGGCTCGGGGTGGGGAGGCTAAGACCTGGTGTAGGAGGTGGCGGGGTTCAGAGCTGGGGGGCCATCGTGGCGGGGTTTAGAGCTGGGGGGCCATCAGGGTTGTGCGACAGTTAGAGTGGAGAGCACAGAGGGTCGTCTGTCTTCTCAGTCCCCCGGGCCTGCTTCCCACCAGTTCTTCTTGGTGTCTGACTCAAGCCCTCCAGCTCTCCCCGTCTGCCCTGGGTGCCTGCACCTGTCACAGGCCTCCTGCCTCAGTGTCCCTTTTCTCCATCAAGCCTCCACCCTGCAAGTCAGACCCAGAGAGCAGGAGGGGAAGAGGGCTGAGGGCCTGGTGGTCATGGCTCCATCCTGCAGTGGGCCCTCCGCTGGGAACAGGGCCTCGTGGGCAGTGGTGGGTCTGTCCTGGGCTCTCCTGGATTCTCAGCCCCCGGGGAGGGCTCGGTGGCTGCCCAGGTGTCAGGTGCTGGGACGAGCGAGACCCAAGAGGAGGCCTCGGCTCAGAGCCTCTGGCAGCTGCGGGACTTCACGTGGCCTCCAGACCCAGCTTGTCCGGGGCCCCCCCGCTCATCCTGCCGTGAACCCGGATTCGCCAGGCCTTGGTCAGTACGGCAGGCGTCCCCTGAGCACTTACTGAGGCCCCGCTGTGTGCCCAGAACCTCCAGCCCCCGCTGAGGGGCGCTGAGTGGCTAACCCAGTGCACAGAGGAAACCGAGGCTTCCTGGGTCTTCAGATGGAGGGCTGCCGCCGGAGCTCCCGGCCCCGGGGAGGGGAGAGGATGGCCGCGGCGGTGGTTTCCACGGGGAAGAGCTCTCCTGGCTTTCCGCTAGCCCAGTAGCACTCATGCTCGAGTCCAGGAAACTGAGGCCTTCCTGCGGTTCCGGGCAGTGTCCAGCTGTGGTCCCCAGGCTGTTTCTCACTGGCCATATGACCTTGGGCGAGTCCCTTCCCCTCTCTGTGCCCAGGTGGCTGCTGCCCTGCCCTGGAGCTGCAGGAGAGGAACCAGAGCCCCCGGTAGACCCTGTCTATACCCGGGGCAGTTCCTGGGGCCCTTGGGGTCAGATGGGGAGCTCCGTGCAGGGCCCGGGCCACAGGGGGACTCCTGCCCCACAGCTCAGATGCCCCTCTGAGCACTCAGTCCTCACAGGGTTGGAATGAGTGGACTTGGGGTCCCTTCTTCTGAATGAACAGAAGCGTTCCACTTATGGCCTGTGGGGCGTCCATGCAGGAGGGCTGAGGGCAGTGGGAGGCCCTTTCACATTTGAGGGGTGCAGTGAGTGTACCCCAGGCTGCCAAGGGGCCACGAAGCCAGGCGTCAGGTCAGGACCTGTAAGGGAGAGAGGCCACAAGGGTGTCTTCGCCCTGCTGGCTTTGTTACTGATGCTTCTGGCTCCCTGGGCTTAGAGCCTGGAAAAGGCCCCAAGAAGGGGCCACCTGGTAGGAGGGCATGCAGTTCCTACCCTCTCCCACCACCACACTCTGTCGCTTCATGGGCCTGGCACAGCTCAGGAAGGCCCAGGACCCCCGGGACCCTGAGCTAGTTTCCTGCCTCAGTTTCCCCCCCGTGCCTCCTGCCCATGCCCGGCCCTGCCCAAACCAAACATTTTCCCAGAGTACAGAGAGACCCCGACATTCACTGCGGTGGCCTTATGGTCAGGGGGCACCCAGGCCCGCTGTTGTCGTCCCGTCCCCCCCCCCTCCCCCCGCTTTGCCGGCCGAACTCCAGTCCTCCCGGAACTGTCTGCCGGCCGGGCCTCTGGCAGGCCCAGGTTTCAGCTCCTGTGATAACTCGGAAAGTTGAACTGGCCCCATTACCGCGCTGAGATGGTTGGCGAGATACGGCCTTGATAATGGGGGAGATATGGCGTCTCCGTGGCCAATAGCCCAGCCTCTCCGCCCATTAACATTCCCTACCAGCGATCCGGTCCCGCCGCCTATCTCCTCCGTTTCCACTCCTCCCGCAGATAAGAATGGAAATTCTGACTTCATAGCTCACTGATTAAAGTGTCTGGATTTCTTGATAATACACAGATAAATTATGTTTTTGAAAAAGAAGGTAGGGAGGAGGGCGGGGATGGGGAGGGCCCTGGAGGGGAGCCCTTGGCCGTCCCCGCCAGCCTCTTCTGGCCCTCCCGGGGCCGGCCGTGAACCTCAGCCCGTCCATCCTGCCCCTCACAGGCCTCTGTACTGGCGCGGTAGCCGGGGGCCCGGCCGCGGCGGGGAGGGCTTGGGTGTCCACTCAGAAAAGCAGCAGCGGGAGGAGGAGGTGCATTGGAAGGGAGGGGACCCCTGGCCTGAGGGGTGAACCTCATGGCGGCACGGGGTGGGGGAGAAGGATTCAAGGTGCCTCGCTGCAGCTGGGAGTCTGCCCCGGCCGCCCGGGCTCTAACTCCGGGTGCGTGTACCTCAGTCCCATGCTCTGTCCAGTGGGCCTCAGGGCAGGGTCTTCGCTGTCCCCGGGGAACCCGGACCCGGACTTGGTCACACAGCGCGTGCCCAGTCGATGCAGGGACTGCGCAGAGCTCCGATGGGGAGGGGCTCCCGTCCCCCCAGCCTTCCCTGGCCCGCCAGCCCCCTGCCACTTGTGACGGTCGGCGCCCGGATGGGACAACGGTGCCATCTCTGCGTCTGTCTGGATAAAGCCGCCTCCTTCAGCTGATCCGAGATCCTGCGGTGATGGCGGTGCGATTAGCAGCGATTAGGGCCCCGCGTGTGGCTAATCCCCCGCTGAGGGACAGGCGCGGCAGCCACGTGGGGGCCAGGCACCCGCAGCCGTGCCAGAGGGGACGCCGAGGCCTGGGGGGGCAGGACCCCCCCAGTGTGTGCCTGGGGCTCCCCGCAGGTGCAGCCTTGCGGGTCATCGTCCTCCCTTTTCTGTAGCTCTTTTCTAAGTGACTCTCAAGACACGACATTTCTCTGTGATCCCAGAGGCAGGAGGCCTGAGTGGGCAGTCAGCAACGTTGCCGACGTGATCTAGGACGCCACAGTCCCAGCAGTCCTAATGGTGGCCATCGTCAGTGGGTAGCTTGCTTTACTGAGCACCTTCTGTATGCCAGGCCTGGGCTTGACCTGTGACACCCTGTAGAGTCCCAGCAGCCCTGGAAAGGCGCCACCTCTGACCTCATTTCTTCTCAGAAGAGGACTCGAGGGGCAGAGAGGTTGAGCAACTCACCCAAGGTCACACAGCTCAGAAGGGAGCAGTAGAGACTGACTTGGAGACCTAGTCAAGGTCTGGATCTCCATCATAGCTGGAGGTTCTGGGGGTGTTTGTAGCCGTAGCTCCCCTCTTCCCCTAAGGGGTCTCCTCCCTCCATTTAGGGAGAAAGGCCCAGGCACAGAGGGTGAGTGAGCGCTTGGGACCACGCAGATCTGTCTGAAGGCGGGAGACGATGGGGCGCCCCACTCCTGCTTATCTTGGGGGTCATTTCATCTGCCCCCAGAAAACAGGCTCCTTTGGTGATAAAATTGGTTTCTTTCTGTCTTTTGGGTTTTGTCTTGTTTCATTATTCTAAAGGAAGTCAGCTATTTCCAGTAAAATGTGTGCATGTGGGGGAGGCAGACAAGCGTAGTCTGGGGTGACCAAGGTTCAAATTCTGCCCCGGGGGTGGGCAGCCTGGGCAAGTGACTTAATGTCCCTGGACGCCAGTTTCCTCGTCTGTGCCGTGTGCATACTCATGAACCTGGCCAGCCGTGTGTGGTGGGGCCCTGTCTTCCAGGGACGTGTGCAGGGGTTGGGGTCCCCAGGGCTGGGGCTGCCTCCCTGCGCCCTCCCTGCCTGCTGCACACCGCCTGTGAATCCCACCAGCATTGTTCCTGCACTGATTTTGGCAAATAGCTCCAAGGTGCAGAGGTATGAGCCCCCCCGCCCCCCCACCCCTCCCGCCCCCCCGCCCGCCTCCCCCCCGCCCCGCCGTTACACTGTGCTGTGGAGGGTTCTAGAATATTTATCCTGAGGCCTTGGGAGTGTGGCTTCCGGAGCCAGAGGGAATGCAGAGGGTGTATGGGGGTCTAGCCTGCCCCTGTTGCTGTGGCTCACAGGCACCGCCTTGTTGTAAGACTCAGTTTCTGCATCTGTAAAATGGGGCTGAAGATGCTGAGGCCAGCCCCAGAGACCTAGGGCAGCAATGTCTCCCTATCCTGCCCAGCTATGCCCACAGGACCTCACAGGCCTTCTGGAGAGAGGGACTCAGCGCCCAGTCTCCAGGCCACTAGCCCCTGGGCCTCCCTGCCCTCGTCATTGCCCCTTGGGGCCCTTCTGTGGAGCCACAGGGTAGAGGTGCAGCTGGGTTCTTGTATGCACAGTCCTCGGGAACCCCACGCTTCTGGTCGGGAGCTGGGGGGCCCGGGCTCGGGGTGTGGGACGCAGCAGGAGGGATCTGAGCCAGGGTGGGCCCCCACCCCTCGGTTCCGGGCTTGGGGGCCGGGGGTGGGCTGTGTTCCACCCTCCTCCCCCCAGCAAAAAAGAAAAGGGAACTCTGATAAAAGGCGATAGTTGGTGTGGCGGAGGAGGAGCCCCTATCGCCTTATCTATCTGCCTGCTCGCTCCCAGCCGGTGTGCGGCTCCCCTTATCGCACCCACCAAAATGCCAGGAACAAAAGCCTGTGCACACTCACGCCCTCGGAGCCCACCACCCCGCAGCTGATGGGGAACGGGATGCCACTTAAAATCATCATCCTCTTCATTGTTTTGCGAAGGAAACCAAAAAATAACCCTCCCCGGGGAGACGGGGCTCTAAATAAGCTGCCCCCCAGGAGGCCCTCCCTGCAGGGAAGGAACCTGGCCTTGGGATGAGGGGCGAGGTCCCAGCTGTGCTGCCGTCCTGGTTATGTGACCTTGGGTCAGTGTCTTTCCCCCTCTGAGTCACTCCTAACGGGCGGGGGCGGGAGGGGGGGCAGGGTGGAGGGCTCGGCGGATTTAACGGAGCTTTGGAGGAAAAGGAAGAGCATGCACTATAACCAAAGTCCTCCCGTGTGGCAGGTGGCCATTTTGTGTCCCGACTTGAGCCTGGGGCAGGTTATCCAGAGGTTGGCACCCCCAGAATCTGCTGCCCCAGCGCCCGGCCCCCGCCGAGCCCAGCGCACCCCCACCCCACACCCCGCAGCGCCCAGCCCCGCGCCCCAGCCTTGCCCCCCAGAGCCCAGCCCCGCCCCCAACTCCATCTCCCCAGGCCCCGCCCCCGCGTCCCGGGAGCGGAGGTCCTAATCTCTGCGCCGCCGCCAATGGAAACGGACATGCAAATGAGCAGGAGTGAGGCCTGGGGATTGGCTGAGCTCCATGTGTGAGGCGGGGCCTCCTCCGGGGGCGGGGCTCTGGAGGAGCCCTTAGTTTATGGAATGGGGGACACAGTTTTGCGCGGACCTTGACCCGGTAATGGAAATTCCCCCCAGCTCTGGACCGGCCAGCCTTTCTGGGACCTTGCTTCTGGGGCCATCCGTTTGCCCAGGTGACAGTTTGGCCTCTGAATGACCTCTTTCTCATCCTCAGAGCCCAGACCCCCACAGCCTGAATTAGGGGGCCAGGACTTGGGCGTTCCCGAGATCAGACCAGCCAATTCTGACTCCCAGATGGGAACACTGAGTTCAAAAATGGGGTGGGGCAGTTCAAGGCCGGCCAGCTCCCCCTCCCTGTGTCTGGGGCACCTCTAGACTCTGTGCATGCTGTTCCCCCATTTCTGCCCCCCCCATGAGTTTTATCCAGGACCTCACTGCCAGGCTCCTTGTACCCCGAGGCTGGGATGGGGCCATGATACCATTTTAATGAGTGAGAGTCCCGACCCGTTTTCCAAGCCTGCTTTCCTGTTAGTAAAATGGGACGGTCCGGTCTGTCTGCCTCTCAGGGCACTTTCTGTGTACTCTGATGGGCACCATCTGTTCCCTGGGCCTCAGTTTCCCCATCCACACAGTGAGGGCTGAAACAGGAGTTTCTCAGGGGGTTTCTTAATCTATCTGTGGCCAGGCTATGTTCTAGAAACTTTGGGTCTTTCATATTTTCCATTTTCAAAAACTTATATAACAGGAGACCGTGTCTGCATGGAGTATTCAAGAAGCTCTGGAGGCTTCTCGTTGTGTTCAGAGTCGCTCTGCACCCCACGCGTTGTCTTGGCGGTGAGATGGGGGCCCAGCTAGGCCCAGCTGGCCCAGAGCCTGACCAGGGGCTCCCCCAGTTCCACAGCACCTGCAGGACTCTATGACCCGAAAACCAGTCACAGGCGTGGGCGTTTTGCAAAAATGCATAAGTGGAAAATAGCAGAGGGGCAAGGAGGGGACAGGTTCCAGCTGAGTTCTAAGGGGAGGAAGTAGGGAGGGGGCTGTCGGACCAGAACCAGACGGAGCGTCTTCACACCCTCCTAAAACAGGGTGACAGGGTGACAGTGCTTCCCAGGCCAGGAGTGAGAGGCACTCGGTGCTCAAGAGGGAAAGGACAGGGGCGCCTGGGTGGCTCAGTGGGTTAAAGCTTCTGCCTTCCGCTCAGGTCATGATCCCGGGATCCTGGGATTGAGCCCCACATCAGGCTCTCTGCTCAGCGGGGAGCCTGCTTCCTCCTCTCTCTCTGCCTGCTGCTCTGCCTACTTGTGATCTCTGTCCGTCAAATAAATAAATAAAGTCTTAAAAAAAAAAAAAAAAAGGAGGGAAAGGACAACTCCTAGGCCCTGTCCCCGGGAGGGGTCCAGCAGCACTGGCCTCAGAGTCTGTCCCCAAGGGGCCTTCATTCTAGAGCAGCTCTGTCTCCCCAGGACAGCTCAGGGCATACAGTAGGTGCTTAGTAAGTACTTCCTCAACAGATTTCAGAATCTCCCCACCCTGGCCTCTGTCCCAGGAGAGCACAGCAAACCCAAGGGGAAAGGAAACGGGAAGGAAAGTCATTGCCTCCAGGGAGCACTGTCATGGACGGAGCTATAGAGCCCTGGGAGCTGGGGCCATTACCAGCAGACAGGGAGGACCCGTCCCCTGCAGCAGGGCTGAGGCTCGCTTCCTTGCAGGCTGGGTGCCTGGAATAGGGACAGCAATCTGACTTCTGGGCGTCCTTATGTGTTCAGGCCTCCAAACTTGGCTGAGTCCCTGGTGTGCCCAGTCCTCGTCCAGGATCCCCATGACCCTCACGGGGGCTGGGTCCCTGCCCTCATAACGCCCCAGGCTGCTGGGGAACAGAGAGGGAACACCAGAAATGAACCCTAAGGATAGACGGGTCCCCTGGAGCTGGGACCCTAGGGTCATGGAAGGTGAGGCGGCCGACGTTAAGCAGAGACAGCTGGTGGTGTCAGGGGGTGGGGGAGAGCATTGTTGGCAGAGGGATCAGCAGAGGCAAAAGCTCTGAGCAGGCAATGAGCTACCACGGGGTTGGGAGGGGGCATGACAGCCCCCACCAGGCGCTGACCAGCTGGGTCAGGTCTCAGTTCAAATGCCATCACTGCCCCCAGGACAGGCACTCCCTTCCTGTGTGCCCTCAGCAGCCACGTCACGGCAGGCCCAGGATGTGGGGTAGGACACAGGAACTGCGAGGCTCCTCCCCTCCCTCCTCCTCCTCATGGACCAGACTTTTCCTCTCCACGTACTTTATCCTGGCTGGTGGCCCTTGACCCGCCAGCGGCCAGAAGGTTTGGATCCAAAGCTGTAATGTCCAAGCCCCGAGATGACCATCATCGCCATGGCTCTCATTCACCCTAGAGGAGTCAAGACCACAGGCTCTCGAGCTGTACAGCTTGGCTGCAGACCCCTTGGGCCAGTCACCAAGACTCCCGAGCCTCAGTCCCCTCCTGAGAGATCCAGGGGGCCAAGTGTCAACTGGCAGCCAGAGGTTTACCCAGGACCCACCAGTCATGGGATGGGTCAGTGCCTGTGGCCTCCCTCCCATCCTCGACGCAGCCCCTCGCAACCCCCAGCCCACCAAGGTGGTGGGGAAGGCCACATCACTGTAGAGGGCTGTGCACAGGGCTAGGACACGCGTCTCTGAATCCCCAGGACGGGAGCAGGCACTTAGGCGCGCCTGCTGTGTGTTCCATGACACTGGGCTGCAGACCTTTTTCCCCCCACTATGATGAAAGATCCCAAAAGAAACTGTCCCTCTTGAGCACTCATTCCTCATGCCATCCCCGTCTTGCTTCCTTCCTTGGCCCCTGGCTGCCTCTGCTCTCTCTAGAAACTTGAGGCTGACTTTCGAATCCAGGAAACAGGCACGCGGGCCGCCTGGCAGGGTTTGGGCCCAGAAGGGCCCCCGTCCAGCTTCCCCGACCCTATGGCTCTCTCTGGCCCTGGTGGGGACAATGGGTTCACGGGGCCAGGAGGTGTGGGCTCAGCCCTGCAGTCTCCGACTCCCCGTGGGACCAGGAAGCCCCCTCCACCCCTCTCTGTGCAGTGGGAGCCCAGTAGCTGCTGCCGGGGCCTGGCCACGCCCAGCCGGGAAAAAGACTAGCCCAGAGGCCCCAGCTCCTTCCCCCCTGCATGGCATCCGCCAGGGGCTGGGGACACAGCCCGGGTACTGGTCTGCCCGGCCTGGGCGTGCCCCCTGCTTCTGACCCAGAGAGCAGCAGGACAGCCTGGCCCGGAGGAGGTCCCCAACCGCGGGCCAGGGCGTACAGCGGGCCCCGCGGACCGGCGGGGGTCTGCGGCCCAGCGCGCCGCGCCCACCCCACCCCCAGCCGGCAGGGAGGGTCCCGTCACCCCCGGCCCCGGCCCCTTCCGGGAAGCTGCATCCCGCGGACGCGCGCCCGGCCCGGCGGCTCCAGCGGCCCGGCCCCCGCGGCGTTCGTCAGCCCTTATCGGCGCATCGGCAGAATCAGTGCGCTCAGTGCGCGGCCCGCGGCGCCCTCGGGCGGGCGCGACTTCCCTGTCCCCGCCCCGCGGCCGCGCCCGCCTCCTCCCGCGGTCTCTGCCCGGCCACGTGGTGCGCGCCCCGCCCGGGAGTCCAGGCTGCGCGCTGGGCGCGCAATCGCGGGTAATCTATCAGCGGCTATCGCGCCCATCGCAGGCCGGGAGCGGCCGGCCGAGATGGCGCCGAGCCCTCGCGGAGATAAAGCCTCCGAGCTCGGCGGTGATGAATGCGAGGCGGTGCAGGCCGCGGGTGGGATGTGGACTTGGCAGCCCGCGCCCCGGCTGAAACCAATCTCTCCCTGTCGGGCAGCCGGGCTTTCCCAGCCCGCTCCCCTTCCCTGCCCCTGGGGACCGGGCGGGGGTCTGGCCCACTGGCCCTGGACCCGGCCCTGCAGGGAGAAGCGCCGGGCCGGTGACCGGGGAGGGTCCTGAGCCAGGCGGAGGAAGTGGCACCCAGCTGGGGGCTGCCTGGAGGCGGTGGCGGGTCTGGGTGGCCCACAGCCCAAGAGCCCATCTTGCTTCCCACCGTGGGAGAATAAAACCCTGGGCGACAAGAGCCCTCTGCCTGTCCCGCACCCATCCCTCGCTGCCGGGCAGGACCCCACCGAACACGGCCACTTCGGGGCCTCCGCCTGGGCCGTTCCCTCTGCCTGGGCCGTTCTTGCCGTCACCGTGCAAGCAGCATCTCCTGTGGCGAGAAGCCCCCCAGGCCCGTCCTCCCCACCGTTCTGCACCCCGCACCCCAGTCCTTGCATGTCATGGTATGGGGGGAGGCTCCCTGCTGCCCGGGCCCTCTGCCACCCCCGGCCCATGGTCACCGTTCCCATGAGCACCTGCCATGTGTCAGACGCTGTCCCAGGCACAGCCAGGGAGCATGCTAATGCAGCGAACACCCTGTGGGCGTCTGGGCAGCCGTGGGGTCAGCAGAGCCGGGCAGGGGTGGGAGCTCAGGCCAGGACGGCCCCTACCGGAGCGAGATGGCTGCTCAGTGGCCCCAGTAAGGTTTGGCTTCCACGCTGGGAGAGATGGGGAGCCGGGAGGCAAAGGAGCGGAGGAGGGCAGTGGGGGCGTGGGGGGGGCGTGACTCAGGAGACGGGCATGTCGTCAGGGTCCATGCTGAAGGCCCCAAAGGAAGGAGCTGGGGAAGCTGACTGCCAGGTGCGGGGAGGGTGAGGCCTGGAGCAGGGGGTGGCTGCGGCGCGAGGAGCCCAGGGCTCCAGGAGGCGGTCTTCCCCTGCTCTTGGTTCCTGCCGCAGCCCCAAGGCGACGTGGGGACACAGGGACACGTTTGTTGGCCCTTCCCACTTCACCTGCCTGCCGTCTGCCACCGAGGGGAAGGGTTTATGTTGTCCGGGTGCACGGAACAGTGAGTTCTGGTCATCGCCAGCCTGCCCGAGGGGGCGTGGGGAGGAGCCCTGGGAAGCGCCATCAGGGTCCGCGGGGGCGGAGGGGCCCCTCCTGTGCAGAGCCCCAGACCCTGAACGGCTTCCGGGCACTTGGGGCTGGGGACCGGTGAAGGTCCGCCCGGGGACGGCCCACGCAGGCCCGGGCCCCACCCGTCCTACAGTAATGCCGCGGGGAAAGCTGAAGCACAGTTAAGGGGTACTCCTGGGTAGGAATCACGTCTCGGTGAAGTACGTCCCACGTGTTCAGAGCTTAAGTAGGTCCTACGACGCTCGTCCGTTAGACGCAGTCTTTGCCCCCGGGAGCGTGGGGCCCTGCTTGGCACCGTCGTCAGCACGCCACGTTCTTTCTTGACGCGGGGCACACCTCCTTGCCCTCCGCCGGCCCAGAGTGGGTCGGGACAGCGGCCGGTCGTCCTCCTGCGGCCCGGCTTACCTTGGACAGCACCTTCCGCCCGCGCCACCCCCGCCACCTCCGCGAGCGTGGTCTGACGGCTTGCTGGCCTCCGGAGGCCGCGGGTGTCGGGCTCAGGCTCGCAGACGGACAGCAGAGCAGGTGGACCAACAGCCCTAATGGGGGCTCCCCGAGGCGGCGGTGCGGGGCAACCCTGAGAGCCAGAGGCTCTAGGACCCAGGTGTCTGGGAGAGGCGTAGACTTCCCGCTGCTGGGGCATGGAGTACCGGCAGACGGATGGTTGGTGGAAAGCCCGGCTGCCCGGCCCCCCTGCCGCCGCCGGCCCACTCAGGCAGTCGGGGGGGCAGAACCAGTGTGGGAGAGCACGGGGGGCAAAGTTCAGATACCCGCTCTCCCCACTGGGCCAGGGTGCCCGCACAAGTAAGCCGAGATTATCTCTCCAGCATCCTCTTGTGGTTGCACGGGCTGTCAGCGGGGCTGACCCTGGGTTGAAGAAGCCGCTGGTGGGGCCACGGCAGAGGCCTGGGGCCCCTCCCAGCCCGAGCCCCTCGAGGCCCCCGGGGCAGGTGGGCAGCAGCGCTGGGCAGCGTCCCTCCCCGCCCGAGCCAGGGAGCAGAGCACCCACAGATACGCGGAAGTCCCACGAGGGCCTGTCTGTGCGGGAAGAGCCTGCCGAGCTCCGGGGGCTGCGGGGGCCTTGAGCGGGCAGCAGGAGCAGCCTGGGAAAGGCCCCGCGGCTAGTGGGGTGGGCCTTCGTGGGCCTCTTCAGGCCATGGCCGGATGCAGTGGACCCCCCAGGAGAGCCAGGCTGTGCACCTGTGCGCAGGATGTGCACCAGGCCTCTCCAGGGCTCCGTCTCCCTCCCGTAGGTGCCTGCATCCCTCCTGGGGAGCCCCCACCCCTTTGAGGCTGTAAGCTCCTGGGAGGCAGTGGGCCAGGACCCTGCCTCTGTTCTAAATGTCCAAGAAGCGGCGTTAAGTTCTCCATTAGATGGACTCCTCCCCCCAGGTCTTTGTAGCTTCCACTGGGGTCTAGAACCTGCCCCCGCCCCCCATTGCCAGCTGTGCACACCCGCCACCCTCTACGCCCACCCAGCGGCGGCACGAGCCCAGCCACAAGGGCCCGGAGCTGTCTGGGGCTGCCCTGCACTGGGCCCTGGGGCTCCGGGGTGTGGGGACACCCTTGCCCTCCAGCCGTGCCGTCCCCCCGCTCCTCCTGGGCTTGCCCGACCCCCAGCCCTGCTCAGCACCCCCTTTTCCATCTTGCTTCTCTCCGCCCACCTCGGCCTGGGAATCAGCTCAGCTGCTCGTCAGGACCTGAGTAAAGCAGGAGTCGCTGGGCCCCAAGGGTCTTGGGGGTGCAGCCAGTGGGCCAGCGTCCTGTGGCTCAGTGTCCTTGTCTGGCACACACCCGCTGGGTTAGAGACCCTCGTCCCCGGGAGTCCCGCTCGCCAGGGCTCAGGGAAGCACTCCCCAGACGTCACACTGCCTGCTGCCAACGGCCCTGTCTGCCTGGGGGACCTGGGCCCCTGGGATGCTGGCTACGGTCCCCAGTCACCCAGAGCTCCCCTAGCGAGGCCCCCTGGTGGGGAGCAGGACTGTCCCCACCGTGGCCTGAGCTGCCCCGCGGTTCCCCTGGTGGGAAAGTTGGAATCTGTTGCAATTTTTTCTCTGTTATCAGGGCCTTATCTGGCCACTGTGTGCCGCCCAGAGGCCAGGGTCTCTCTCCTGGCAGCGCCGCACCCCCATCCGCCCTGGGCCCAGCACCGGCGGCCTGCCCACCAGCCGCCCAGCGCCAGCGAGACAGGAGGCCAAGGCCTTCCGCCTGCACTGTCCCCCCGCCAGGCCTCAACCCCGTCCGCCACCCTGCCACCCCCAGAAGGCAGGTGTGACACCCCCGGAGAGCTGGGACAGTCACAGCAGTTGTAATCGTAACCTGTCTGTGCTCAGCGCCTTGCTGAACCCTGACCCCAGCCCTGCTTCCCACAAGGAAACCAGGCTCCGGGAGGTGTGGCCGGCACACCCTGCACACAGCAGCCTGCCTCGGCCTCCTGCTGGGCCTTCTGCCTGGAATGCGTCTCCCTGGCCCCTTCCAGATCACCAGCACTTGCCGCCTCCTCTAGGAAGCCTTCCCTGACTGACACCTGCACCTCTCCTTCCAGCAATGGCCGCAGTTGTGTCTCTGGGTTTTTCACTCTGCTTTCTTGTGGGCTGTGTCCTGGTTGCTCTGGGGTTCCGGAGCCTGGGGCAGAGTCTGGCTCTCTGTGCACCCAGGAAAGGTTGGACAAATTAATGAGTGCAGGGGCCTAGGAGGGGTGCAGGAGAGAACGGGGGGGGAGGATGAGGCCCAGGATGAGGGCACTCCCGCAGAAGGGGCAGGGCCCCGTGGCCCATCACTGGCCACCAGGGCAGGGGTCTGCCTTCAAAATCCAACCCAGACGCAGGAGGGACCTCTGGCTTCTCTGTAAAGGGGGCAGAAGGAGGAGGACCTTACGAGAGAGGCGTAAAGGACCCACGTCACGGTGGGCCCAGGTAGAGGCTCGCACTGTGGTCAGGCCCTGAGCTGGGTGGGGGGCTCGAGGGGGCTCTGCCCCGGTTCCTTCACATAACGTTTTCAGTGGTTTTGGGGTGCGGGCACAGTTGCCTTCCCTCAATACGGGCACAGTCTTTGGGACCATCAGGAGGCCCGGGCCTCGGGACTCCCCGTCCAGTGCTCAGAGACACCCTCACCAACTCTCTGACCGACCGGTCTGCCTCAGGGGCAGAGTCTGGGGGATTTTGTCCCCTCTGCAGGGACCAGCTCTGGCCCTCTTAGAGCCGGTCACTCACAGCCCCCCTGCCCCCACCAGCTGCCTGGTCATCAAAGCCAGGAGGGGCCCTTAGTCCCGCGGCTCGGGAACTCGGAAGGGAGCGGGATCATCCCGCCGCACAGAGCCTGTCTCCGTAATTCAGTCTTAAAGCATGAAGAACGGGAGTTGATGAAATTCTGCTATCAGCGCCCAGCCAATATGCAAACTATCTCGCCCCCAATCAAATAGCTATTATGTTTTCATTTCCATTTCCACGTCCGCCTTAATGAGTAGGAGACGGATCGGTGCGGGGCGGCTGCTCGCCGCGATGACTGAGGGGCTCCGGGCAGCGAGGGCGGCGCTGCGGCCGCCGTCATCACCACGGACGCCCCCACACAGGGTCCAGCCGTGGGCACTGGCCTGTGCGACCGGCGTCCCCCCTCGATCCGGGCGTCCGGAGGCGGGGGTGAAGGGAGGCACGGGGGCACTAGGTGCAGAAGGGGGCTTCCCCTGAGCCAGCGTCTGCAAGGCTGGCATGTCTGGGGAGGGTCCTGCCCTGACCGCCCCCACCGCTGCTTCCTCTCAGGGGCTGTGGGCAGGTCATTTCACCTTGCCAGGCCTCAGTTTACTCGTCTGCAAAGTGGGTGTGAGTTCTGGGTGGTGTTGAGAGACCGGGAGGAGACCTGCCCGTCGGGACTGGCTGCGGGCCCCCCCACCCCCAACTGTGGTCCACACGCCCTTCCCCCACCATCCCTGCACTCTGGGCCACCGGGCAGGGGTGGTTAAGGGAGAGCGTTGTAAGATGCTGAGCGCAGGGCTGGTGTCTGGCAACGACCTGGGCCGCCCCTGTCCCCACCCCGTTCCCCAGGTCCCGCTGTGGGGCGGGTGGGGACAGGTAGTGACTGCAGGAGCCCACCTCCTACTCCCTTCACCCTGCGACGGGGGAGCACGTGAGGTTTCCAAGCACAGAGAGGTAGAGTAACTTGCCTGAGGTCGTGCAGCACGGACGCCTGCTGTGCACGGATTGGCCTGACTGAGCTCTTGGGGTCTTTGGCCATAGGGCGTCCCCCAGGGGCCCGGGGAGCTCATTCCTGGCACAGGGCTGCTGGAGACGCAGCCGGGTCTCCCTGATGTGTAGCCCGCGGAGGAGCCCTCCTCCCCAAGCCCCCAGCACAGTGGGACCCAGGTGCCCCCCCCAGGACTGCAGGTGTCCCGGGGGGCGGGATGGCCCATTCTCGAGGTGCCGAGGGAGGCACAGTGCAGCCTTGGCGGTGACACGGCGGCTCAAGGGCTGGGAGGGCTCTGCTGGTCGGCGGCTGTCTCGGGCATTATCAGGCCTTCAGTTGCGCTGGAACTGAGTTAGCGGCACTAGAATAAACCGCGGCGGCCACCTGGGCCGCCTCTTTCTTCACGCTCCTTGTCACGCCTTTGTGTGGCGCGGGGGCCTTTGTTCTCCCACAAACGGGCCCACCGCGAGCTTGGGGCCTCCCTGGGTGGCTGAGGCCTCCCTGAGCCGGGCCCTGGCAGTCAGAGCTGCGTTCCTGGGTCAGGCAGGGGCGGGGAGGGCCGCGTCAGCTCTGTCTGCCCCGAGAGCAGGTGGCTTCATACCGGTCACCAGAGCAGGCGACTGAGGCCCCGAGGTCCTGTGGCCGTTCAGCTACGCGACATCCCCTTAGAGCTCAAATGAGCCGTGGGAGGCCCACGCGTGTCTCAGGCTGACCCCAGAGGCTTTTGTGCTGCCCGGCGAGGGGAGCCATGCTGTGGCCACAGGGACTGGGGGCACCTGCTCAGGACCAGCCCCACAGGCGGGGCAGCTCGAGGCCAGCCTCCCCCACAGCCTCTGGTTCCCTGCCCAGATGCCCGGGGAGGTCACAGCCGTCGGGCCTCCCAGACGTCCCAGGAGCACAAGCCGGCCCAGTCTGGGCTGTGCCCGGTCCACATCAGGCTCGCCTGTCCATGCAGGCGCGTCGACAAGCGAGCACGAGACTTGGCCCGGGACTGGTTCTGTGTGGTCTCGGCCTGGCCACGGGGGCATGAGCACCTGTCCGTCTCCTGTAATTATGGCTCCAGGGCGTCCCGGGGAGGCCGGGGCTCAGGTCTGGAGCTGGAGTCCAGACGGCCCGTAAATACCTCTGCCTGGGGCTCTCTATGGCTCCCCAGTGCCTCTGGGATGAGGGTCCACTCCTCGCCCTGGCCTCTCTCCAGCCTCGAAGCCGAGCTCTGTCCGGTCCCCCGGCCCTGCATCTGGAGCCGTATTCCCAGCTGTCTGTCACCTCTGACTCCATGGTGGCATCTCCCCTGCTCTCTCCTCCCTCGTTTGCCCCCTGGCTCACGGCTCTTAGAATCTGTTGTTTCCTGTTTGGGGCCCATCTGTGGTTCTCCAACAGTCTCCCCAGCAGGCCTGGAAGTCCCCTGCAGAGTCCAGATGTCCCGGGCACCTCTGCCTCCTGGAGCGGTGTCCGCCCCAGATGTCTGCGGGAGGCAGGAAGGGCGTCCGCCCTGACGGGAACACTCAGTTTTCCTTACTAGAGCCGGCCGCCGTCTGCCAGTGACCAGGGGTTTGAGCTGAAAGGCAAGCAGAAAGCCAGCTTGCCCACTGCACCGCCCCGTGGAAGCTGCTAGACTGGGAAAGTTAGGCTGGAGCCTCGTGTCTCCACTGATCATAGCCTCCCTGGACTGCAGCCGTGAGCCCGCTTCTGTGGCTCACAGTGGACCCACCAGGTTTCACCCCTGGGGGAACACAGCACAGGAGGGGAGTGAGGGAGGGCCCCACGAAGAAGACTAGGAGTTTATGGAGAAGCCCCTGAAACTGGGCAGATTTTGGTCTCTCTGTTTTCTGGGGAGAAGGCCCTGGCTTTCATCAGATCCCCACGGGGTTCATGATGTACAAAAGGTCACAAAGGCATGAACCCCAGTCAGATCTCCATCAGCTGCTGCTTGCTTGCCTCCAGGGATGGGGAGCTCAGCCCCTGAAAGCTGGCCCTTCCATCCTGCATGCCTCTGTCCCTGAAGCCCCATTCTGGCCCATCAGCTCCCGATGCATGGATTTGCCGATGTTGTGACTTCCAGACGTTTCTTCTTGCTCAGTTTCTCAGCAACAGGAGGGCCCGGCTGCTGTGGGGTTGGCACCCTGGGCCCAGAAGAGCCCCCCACCTACTCCTGAGTGGGCTGACTAGGGAGGGGGTGTCTGTGAGTCAGGACCCTGCCCTGTGGCCATGCCCTGATGGCTGGGGTCGGGGGACAGGACAGGCGGCTAGAGGAGCACTTTGGGAAGGTAATTGGGCCGGGAGGCAGACCCAGTGCCTGCACCCGCCTCGGGGGCTCAGGGCCCAGACTGAGACGGCCAGAAGGGGCCTGGGGAGACGGAGGGCAGACTAAGGAGGGACACCTGCTCACCAGTGTTCCCTCTGTCCGCCCCCCAGAAGCCCCGGTCTGACCTTAGGGATGGTGGGTTCTGCCCAGACCGGCACGAGGGACACCCCTGGTGTGTGTGTGTGGCTTCCCCCTTCCCCCACGAAGTCTCTGGGCCCTCAGTCCGCCTTCTCAGCCGCAGGGGTCTCTGTGGAGGACCCCTGCAAGAAGGTGGGGCTGGAATCAGGTGCTGCGGGCCCGAGGCCCTCAGTCCCAGAGGCCTAACTGCTGACACCTGTGCCCGCCCCCACCTGTGCCCCGTCAAGCACGGACTCCCGGAGCCCGGTTTTCCCGGCGCTTCCTGGACGCCGCGCACGGGGCCCATCCTCAGGAAGCTGCCAGACCGCGGCGCCTGATTTGGGGGGCTCCTCGGGGCACCCGCTCTGGGCCTGGGAGAGAGTTACCCCCGTCTGTGGGGCTGCGCACACACGCTGTGGATTCGCGGACCCCCGGAGGGGCCTGGCGAGGGTGAGGCGAGGGCTGTGGTCCGTGTCCGTACGACCCCCAGGAACCCCCGAACCAGAAGGGGCAGCGTGTCTGCTCCCACAGCTTGGAACAGAGCGGAGGGGAGACCCAGGGAGGTCCCAGCCCGAGGGGGTCCGGGGGGACCCAAGGGGGCTGAGAGGTTGCAGAGCTGGGGGCGGGGCGGGACGCGGCAGTGATCCCGGGCATTGGAACTGTTGCCCGCACTGGGGTTGATCCAAGGGTGAGGTGCACACGGGTCTCGGGGGGGCCACTCATGGCCCCTGGCCCTGTGGGGTCGCGGAGCCTGTGCCCTCTGCCCGGGAGGGGGTCTGGAGGCCGCAGGCCGGCGCCCCACAGAGCCTCACGATTCCCTTCCGGCTGTGTCTGCAGGTTCCCTTGGAGACGTGGAGGCTACGGAGGAGGCTCAGGCCATGGACGACACCCGCCTCCCAGAGCGGGAGGACGGAGCACCCGAGCCCAAGCCCGAGCCCCTGAGCCCTTCCAGTCCAGGTGAGTCGGGCGGTGGGGGCGCTGGAGGCCGGGGTCCCACGCCCGCCCCGTGAAGCGCACCTCAAGCTGGCTGGTGTCCGTGGGCCCGTGGCTGGGGGGCGCGAGGTGGCCAGGGACTTGACCCCCGGGGCCTAGAGGGGCGGGCGCAGGACACATGTGCACCCTCAGCGTCGGGAGGGCCGTGGGAGTCCGGTCCCTCCTGGTTACAGGTGGGGAGACGAGGGCCTCGTTGGGGAAGATCTAGCCCAGGCTTGGACGGGGAGTCCTGGGCTTGAGTGACCTCAAGGAAACCTCCGTTGACCCTCTGTGGGATGGGGGCAGGGAGGCCTCAGCACACAGCAGGTTCCTGCTATGGCCCTTTACCCCGTTTTACCGACGAGGAAGTGAGGCCCGGAGAGGTTAAGGGACTTGTCCAGGGTCACACAGCCTGTAGACACGCGAGCAGTGATCTGATCGCAGGCCCTTCTTACAAAGCCTGCTTCCCCAGGCCCATCGCAGGCACCGGAACCTTTCCTTGGACCCTCCTGGTGGCAGTTTCGGGGGTGGGGGTGGTGTTGGAGAGAGACCCAGGGGTGAGTCAGCCTGA
The DNA here is from genome assembly GCF_922984935.1 of Meles meles. Taxonomy (NCBI): domain Eukaryota; kingdom Metazoa; phylum Chordata; class Mammalia; order Carnivora; family Mustelidae; genus Meles; species Meles meles. The sequence continues at coordinate 1,180,749 of NC_060084.1, read as the reverse complement.
CACCGGGAAGCCTGCTCTCTGGACAGGTCCCCAGCGGGCCTCCAGGTGAGGACAGCCTCGCCAGCTAGCCGTACCCCCAGACACCCCCAGGAGGAGAGGCCTCCCTGAGGCGGAGGCACAGGGGGAGGTCAGCAGCTCACCCTTGTTTTCCTGAGGAGGAAACTTGGCTTAGGGGATTAGTGGGGGATGGGAGCTGCCTGCCCTAAGCGTGACTCACCTCTCCCTGCCTCCCCCCTGCTGCCTGAGGCCGAGCTCTTACTGCCACTGCACGATGGGGCAGGCATGGTCCTGGGCAGAGCCTGGAAGGGTGCACAGAGGGGGTGTGCCTGCCAGGGCAGAGGCCTTGAGGGGACTGGCAAGGGGACAGCAGAGGTCCCAGGCCCACCGCGCTCACTGTGGACCCCCCCCCACCGCGTTCCCCAGTCTCAGTGCATCTGTGCCCTGCCCCCTGGGACGACCACAGGCCCGGAGCCCAGTGCGCCTCGTCCTCGGAGACCTGCTGGCCCCTGTGTCCCTTTCCGCAGCGGCAGGCTCACTGGGAGCAGGGGCCGAGGATCCCCTCCCTCCGGCTCACCCAGGGACAGTGGCTGGGGAGCCGCGTCGCGTTCATTACTATTCTCTCCGCCGCCCGCCTTCTCTTCCTGGTGGCTAGACGTGCAGCCTGCATGCCCCCCGGCCCTTCCCCGGGGCCCGCGCCCCTGCCCTGCCTGAGCCTCGGTTTCCGCATCTGTGTCTGGGCTGCAGGAGCACGCGAGGGGCCCCCTTATCGCTCCCGCCATCGTCACTGCTGTGGGGCGCTGTGTGCCACGGGGGGCGCCCAGAGCTGCCAAAGGGCAAGTGCCTGTTGCTGGTAGACTTTGACCCGGTGGTTTTCCAGGGGAGCCTTATCTGATCTGCTCCTCACTGGGGCTGCGCGCGGTGGGGGCAGGGCCCGGGAAGGAGCTGGAAAAAACAGCGGGGTTGCACCTGGCACAGGCCCGGCGATAACGCGGCGATGGGCCCGATAAGGCCGCGGGAGGGGCGGGCCTAGCTGGGCTCCCGCAATGGCTGGAGCTCAAGCGCCAGCTACGTTGATTTATAGCCAAAAATAATAGGACTTTTATACTGTGTGATTGATTTATTTGATGTTAATCACGGCCCTTATCTCGGGTATTAATAACCTGCCCGGCGCATGACGTCACCACGGGGGGGGGCTTTTATGGGCGCTCATCGATTGGGGGCTGCGGGTTGTCAGGCTCAGCAGGGAAGGCAAATATGCCCTTTGGGCTGGAATCGGGTTCAGGGCCCGGCTTGGGGGGCCCCCGGCTGCCGGCGCAGTAGACCGAAGAGCCGGGGCCGCACGTGTGCCCGCTGGCCTGGGTGTGCCTGCGAGGGCAGCTACGCTCTGATTATCGACTGCAGCCAGAATAGCAATCATTACCACAATTAATGCAGGGGTGAGAGGTTTTAAAGACCCAGGAGGAAACTGAGGCGTCTGCCCCCATGAGCGCCAGCCTGGGTGTGGGGGTGACCGGGGCACATGTCACCCACTTGGGTCTCAGTTTCCCTCCCAGGCACAGGGCAGGGTGGGGAGGTGGGTGACTCAGCACGCAGGGACGGCGGGGCCTGACGGTGCTTTCTGTCTGCAGACGCCGACCCCCCACCCCGACCGTCACCACCGCCCCCCACGCCCCCAGGAGGCCCCCCGGAGATGGAGGGGCAGGAGCCAGACACGAGGCCGGAGGAGGAGTCCGGTGTCCCCTGGAGCGGGCCAGGTAAAGCACAGCTGCGGTCGGTCGGGGTCTGGTGGCACAGCCTTCCGAAGGTCTGGGGACACTGCTGTCCCGGCGGCTCGTGGGGGACTCCCGGCGGCTCGTGGGGGACACGCCCCACCTCCTGTCTGAGGAGGCCAGTGGGCAAGCGTCTGAGCCAGCGGCGGGGCCCATGCCGAAGTCCAGCCCGCCCGTGGGGCTGGGCACCACACCGTGCCTGCAAGTCCTGGGGGGCTCCCAGGAGGCGTTCCCCTGGGGCTGGGAAAGAAGAGCAAGTGGGGAGGGCAGGGAGAGACGTGGCAGGGGTGTGTCTGGAGGGCCGTCTCTGCTGGGCTGGGGTCCAGGCCTGTGCGGTGGCTGCAGCCGCATGGGAGACCGACGTTGGCCCCACCTGCCCCGTGCCGGAGCCCAGGGCGTGGCTTTGAGGGGAGTTTCCTGCCCCCCTTCGGCCAATCACCAGTTTGCGGCCAAAATTCCCACCAGGGGTGTTCTGCGCCCTTGTACATTTACGGGTAACGGAGAACCTGGGCACGTCAGGTGTTCCTGTTCTTCGTGATTCTGAGGCACGTGGGGTGGCGTGGGGGGGTGTTTCCGGGGCTGCATCTCTAGGCACAGGCATGGCTTGTCCTCAGCTGTGATGCGGGGGAGGCTCAGGGACGGTGGCAGGGGGCATAGGCAGGGCCTTGCTGCGGGGTCAGGGAGGGCTTGGCCAGGGCCCAGAGGCTGCCCATGACTCTCCTGAGGGCCACAGATGGTCACAACCAGGACGGTGACCCCACGCCACGGGGAAAGTGAGTCTGCTCTCAGCCCCTGCCCCCTGGCTGGGCTGTGGTGTTGCCGTAGAGCCGCGCATCCTGGGTAAGACAGCGCTGGGGGTCCCCGCTGCGCCCCCCAGCACGGCAGGCCCCCTGCCCTTCACAGACGGGGCGTCCTGTCTCTCAGCTGTGACCCCGCCATCTTGGAGTCCCGTTGATGGCAGGGGGCGCCCAGGTGTCCTGGCAGATAGGTGGCGGCCACGTGTCCTGTCTCCACCAAGGCGCAGCTGGCCGGAGGGTAGGGAGCGTAGGGCCCTGTGTCCTTGAGGCCCTCGGGGCCTAGTCAGGCTCGCTCAGCCGCATGCCTACCTGCTGGGTGCTTGGGTCTGCCCTGGGGCCTTTCTGCACACAGGATGGTGCCAGGAGCCCTGGGTGGGGACCCTGTAGTCAGAGTGCGGCCCTTGCCTCAGTTTCCCCAGCTGTAGACGAGGTAACAACGAGGCCCCCACAGAAGGCATGTCAGTGCTGCCACGGGCCGTGACCCCTCAAGTCCCACTCTTTATCGGGAAACTTCCTGTTTGGAAGGGAGCAGGGACCACCCATGTGCCTGCGGGGCCCTGACCATAGGCTGAGGCCACAGCCGCCGGGGAGAGCGTCCATGGGGAGGAGAGCACCAGGCAGCCCCCACGGCAGCCTCTGAGGTGGGCACAGCATGGCAGAGGGACTTATGCAAGGTCACCCAGCAGGGGAGGTGTCAAAGTGGGGTGCAGACCCGGCTCCCGGGTGCAGGCCTGACTCCGGAGCCGGGGCTGTGGTACGTCAACGCCAGCTTCCGTCGCCGCCCCAGCGGGCCTCACCCGGCCTTCGGTGTTAGAATCTTCACCCCGGCTTTATAGATGGGCCGCGGAGGCCCCGAGAGGCCGAGGACTAACCCCAGGGCAGGGGCTGGCCCCGGGGTGGCTGTGGTTGAGGGCTGGGGCGCACCCTGTGGGGCCATGGCCTCCCTGACAGCCTCCGCAGATAGGGGTATCTGAGCAGTGGGCAGCGATGGGGCGATAAGCCGGCAGTGGCAACCGCCGTGGGGCCTGCCCCCTATCAGACCCCAGGCAGGCCCACTTATCGCCCGCCAGGGAAGCCAGAGAGGCCCGCTGAGCCCTTATCTCTGCAGGGCCGCCCGTGCCAGCGACGGGGCAGCAGGGCCTGTCCGGGCCGGCGTCCCTGAGGGCAGTGCCCAGCCCAGTGACCTGCCGCAGCAGAGGAACGTGCCGCCGTGGCCTTTGCCCACACGTCCTGCCCCCCCGTTCCCCTTCTGTGACCTCTGAGCCCCTCTGCCAGTCCTGGGCGAGCCTCTCTCCCTCCCTGTGTCACTGAGTCTGTCTGGCTTCTGGCTGGCAGCCGCTTCGCTGTCCCCAGATGTGGAAAAAAGTGCTGGACCCACCCCCAGGCTTGGGGACCAGGCTCTGGAGGCCTGCCTGGTGGACACCAGCTGCCCACCCAGCGGGCACGAGGCGGGCCCTGGTCATCTCACAGAGCCCCGGGCTCAGCACGCGTCCAGCACGGCGCCCAGTGCTCGCCCCCACCTCTGCTGTCTGGGTGCCATCCACTGACCAGGGCTCTTGGGGCTCTTGGGGCCCCGGGGGACCCACCACCCAGGGAGGCGCAGGGGAGAGTGACCGCAGCCCAGCAGAGAGCGGGCATCAGGGCCTCTGTGCCGCAGCCCAGCACGTGCAATGTGGCTGCCCTTCCGGGGGTCAAGGCCCAGAGTGGATGGCCACGAGCACCCCTAGGGCTCCCCCAGGCACCAGGCAGGAGAGCGGCCTCCCAGAAGGGCCTTGACACCCCACCGGCACAGGGCGATCCTAGGGGAGCCGGAGCGTCTTCAACACTGGAGTGCGGGTCCGCGATGCGTGAGGGGCCCACAGTCTCCTAGGCCCGTTCCTGCCCCTTCCTGATGCCTGCTGACCCCAGAGCTCCAAAAGCAGTCTGGGGGCAAGGGGGGCTGCTCAGGAGTGTGTCCTTGTGTGAAAGAGTTGTGAGCTCTGTGGGCGGCCGGCGGTTTAGCTTCTGAGCATCACTGGTCCCATGGGAGCCGCTGCTCGTAGCTGCGAGGCAGGAGCAGGGCCCCCCCGGGCACACCTGGCCAGGGCTGGGTCCGGCTTTGCTGAGCGACTGTGGGCTGCTGCCTGACCTCTCTGACCTCTCGGGACTTCCGTTTCCTCATCCCTGCATCGGGCTGGGGAGATCCGACTTCCCGGGGGCCCGTAGAGAGGTCATCCCACAGCCGGCAGAGGGTCAGCACAGTGTTGTCCGGCCCCCTGGGCAGCCTGCAGTCCTCTGGAAAGTGGGGTGTCAGTGGGGTCCATGGGAAGAAGCCGCCGTTGGGCCAGAAAGGCACTGTGGCCCCAAGGCAGAGAGAGGCCGCCCTCTGTGGTGTGGGCTCGTCCCCTCCGTGCTCTCCCCGGCCCTGGGCACGAGAAGCCCTACTGCACCTCGAGTCGGCGGGGCCGGGCGGGCATGAAGACCCAGCTCCGAGCCGCCACGGCCACCTCTGTCCTCTGAGGTGCAGGACAGCAGCCCACCTCGGGCGGGTCCATGAATACCCTCTTGGCCCTTGTGGGTCGGTGTGCAGGACGTGTCCTCCATGCGGTGAGCTCGAACCACGCCAAGGAGTCAGCCACACGGTGCGTGGGGAAGGGAGGAGATCCTGGCGAACAGGGAGGCCCCCACATGGGGCCCAGAAGGTCCTCCGGTAACAAGTGGAGAGTCTGAAGGCTCCCGGGTGCGGTTGAGGCCTGGCCAGGAGGCCCTGGGGCCTGAGCAGGGTGCAGGGGAGAGGGGAGCCTGGTCCCCGGGCTGTAGGGGGGCAGTTACAACCCATGATGGGGAAGGCCCCCCATGGGGCTTGGGGAAAGGGGGATGCTGGGCTGGGGGCTTTGAAGGGAAAGATGGGTGCCAGGAAGGGGGGAGCTCAGTATTTTTGTCTTTGAAATGACCTTGTTGGCTGGAGGGGCTGGCTGTTTAAAACTCTGATATGCAAATGTGTGAGAGCTGAAATCTGCAATCCCCAAAGCATGTCTGGAGACAGCTGGCCAGGAGCTCTCTGCCTGTGAGGGGTCGACCCCCTGCTCCCTGCCTCCCAGCCCTCCTGCCATCACCCCATTCCCTGCCCCCGTCCCCCCATTTAACATCTAGGAAAAGCAGGTCAGGCGCACAGGCCAGTCCTGTTAGGACCGAGAGCCTCTGGGGTCCCGTCCTGAGTGTGGGTCCTGGGCCCGTCGTCCACCTCCTGGCCCCCATCGGAGCCTCTGTCCCATGGCAGTTGGCGTGCCCGCAGCCTGCCTGGCTGGGTCGTGGGGGAACTAGATGAAGGGAGCAGCTGTGGGGACCCTGGAGGGGATGGTCCAGGAGCGTCCTCTGCAACCAGCCTCGTGGTGTGGGGTCCCCTCCTCGCCGGCTCGCCTGGCACGAGGCAGGTGAGAACATGCTCTCGATCTGCCAGTCTGGGAGCCAAGGTCCAGACACCCTGGCTGGGGCAGTGGGCGCCCGGCTGCCGAGTGCTAGGCTGTGCACAGGTGCCACCTGCCAGGTGGGGAACAGGGAGGTGAACCTGGGAGGCCCACAGTGGCTCCCCACCAGTTCTGGGGACATCAGGTGGCTGTGAAGAAGGAAGGGGTGGTCAGACTCATACTTGGCGGCCAGGGGCTTTGTGATCAGAGCCCCAAGACTGGGGTCCCTTTTACCCACAAGTGCCTTGGAGCCTGGAACTCTTTCCTGGTGACCACTGCTTACAAAACAAAATCTGGCTGGCATTTTTGTCCCCATCTCAGGCCCTGGAGGCAGAGACGGGAAGGCTGGCCATGTCCTCATGGCACTGTAGGTCAGCAGAAACCTCCCCAGCCAAGGCCTAAAGGACCGACTAGAGTGGGGTGAGGGAGTCCAGATACAGAGCAGGCATGTGCAAAGGCCCTGAGGTTTGAGTGCCCGGGTGTGGCTGGAGCATTAGGATGGACGCAGATGGGCCAAGGTCTGGGCTCAGTGCAGGGACCATACGTGGCTCTTCTGTCTTGGCTCTAAAATGAGGGACAGGAGGGTTTTAAGTGAGGTGTTTGGCTCACTGGCACGCGGCGGATGGGTCGGAAGATTCCCCCAGAGAACATGGTGCTGTGAGGGGCCGGAGGAGATGGCTGCTTCCTGCTTGAGCTGTGGAGCCTCACCCCCACCCCTGGGGTCCTGGGGGCCTGCTGGAATCTTGGCCCCCGGAGTGAGAGCAAGGGCGTCCGGCTGCCTATCTGGGCCGTGCTCGGCTGACTAATCTCATTGCCGGAGTTTCGAGGCAAACCTCAAGGTTTGTTATCGGGCAGCGGGCAGTCGGTCTGCGAGGCAGGACAGCCTGTCCTGATGGACAGCCCGGGAGATGGACCGATAGGGCCTGGCCGCGCGTCCCCTCCCACCGGCTTCATGTGTGTGGGTGGGAAAAATCATTTCAGCTATTCTGCGTTATCGTGGGGCCCGGCACTGCGGCCCGATAGGCCCGTTTGTCTTAGATTAACAGAAGGGGGAGGGGCACGCGAGGGGGGATGGCGGATGGCAAGGGTCAGCCTGGGGTCAGCAGCTCCAGAGACCAGACCCAGTGGCTGGGTCAGGAACCACGTCTTCTGGACGTCCCCGGGAAGGGAGTCCATGCCGTGTGGGCCCCGGGGGAACGCTGAGCCTCCCCATTTCACAGCCAAGCAGAGGGGGGCTCCGGGAGATGGGGGCGGCCCGGGGCCGGGTGCGGTGTGTCCCCTGCGGTCGGCCCGCCTTTCTTCTGCACAGGTCCTTGCGGAGCACCTGCTGGGGGCCCCACGGGGGTCCCTCCGTCCCGTGAGGCGTGTTGTGGGGCACAGGCCGCGGAGCCCCATGAGCATGGTGCCCGCGGCCCCGGAGTCGGGAGAGAAGGAGCTCGCGGCCTCCCTCCACAAGCACGTGGATGTTCGATGCGGTCCCGCGCCCGGGAGCCAGTGTCCGAGTCCGGGAGGCAGAGACTGCGTGACATGGGAGCGACGCGGTCACGTGTGCGAGGAACAAAGGGGGGTGATGCCTCGCCGAGCCCACACGGTGCCCAGCCCACGAGAGGGAGGGGAACCGCTGCCCCGGGCAGAGGGCACAGGGGATGGGAGAGCCCCCTGCAGCCAGGGTGCGTGCAGGGGTGAGGTGGGAGGAGGCAGGCTCAGAGCAAGGGTGCTGCCTCGCATCTGTGGTTGTCTTGGAAACAGAGTTCAGCCCTTGGCCGCTTCTGCCAGCCAGGCCCCAGGGGGCACGCTGACCGCTGGACCCTCGGCCTGCGTCTACCACCACAGCTCCGGCCTGCCCCCTTCTCTGAGCAGGGCCTACAGGAGGGCTCCTGGGCCGGGGCTGAGGTGGGGGTTATGCGTGAGCCTGTGGACTGTCCTCCGTGGCTGGCCTGGCCCCCGTGGAAGCCCCCTCTTGCACTACCCAGCGGGCGCTGGGGGCCAGGCCACACACCGCACCCCAGAAAGGCCATGTGCAGAGGCGCGTCTGCGGTAAGACCGGTCTGTCCCTCTCTGGTGGGGACTCTTGAGGCACGGAGCTGGCTGTGGCTTCCCCCATGGCTGGGCTGCTGACCCCTTGACCCCGGGCAGCCCCTCACGGCTATTAGTGGCTCTTTACTGCACCCAGGTGGGCCCTTGGCTGGTTCTGTCTTCCATTTGCACCCCCAGCAGACACGTGGGCCGCAGGTCCCCGGGGCCCGGCACCTGTGAGGGGAGCAGGTGTTCGCAACACCCAGAGACCACTGTCCTGCCGCGGCAGCTCGTCCGGTTGGCTCCCTGCTTGGTGCCTCTGTCCGTCGTGCACCTGCGTGCACCAGCCCCTGTAGCAGACACTCCGGGGACACGGCCTGGACAGACAGCCCCACCACTGCCCTCCTGGGGCCGCAGCCCGGGGCAGAGACAGCAGTGAGGGGCTCGGACGCTGGCCAGGGGTGCAGAGGAGCGGGCGGCGGGGCAGGGATGCACACGGACTGCGCACGGCTCGGGGAGCAGGCTGCAGGCACACTGGGTAACCCACCCCATAGAGCTCAGCCCAGCAAAAGCCCTGTGGTGGGAGGACGGGGGGGGGGAGGGAGGGAGGACGGGGGGGGGGGGGAGGGAGGGCGGGGCGCAGGGCTCAACTCTTTGGGGGGTGCACGGGAGACCCGCGAGGAAGCCGGTGGGAGTTTGACGGCAGATGCTGCGCCCCCGTTTTACAGATGTGGAAACTGAGCCCCCCCAGGGCCTCACTGGGCACTTGAGCGGGGACTGAGCCCATGGCCCTGCCCCCTGGGGAGCGGCCCCCCCCAGCCCCATCACACACAGTCCCCGGGAGCTACCCCAGCCCCTCCCCAGGTGTAGACACTGCTTGGCAGAGGGCAGGTAGACAGAACAGTGGCCCACGTCTTCGGCCACCCGACGGCGGGTGGGGGCCCAGGCCTGGCCGCCTGCCCTGTGCTGCCCGCTGACCTCACCGGCCTTCCGGGAGCGGCTATCTGTGGCCGGGGTGGCCTATCTCGACCGCCGAGGCTAATCGAGCCCGGCTTCCTCCTCCGCCCTCCCGCCCGGCTTCCTGCCGCGGCCAGACCGCCCCCTGGCCCCAGGCTGTGTCTGAAAGGCTGCCTCACCCAGGCCAGCCCCTCCCAAGTGTCCGTGGCTGTAGGTCGGGGTCTCCCTGTCCACACCCGGGGGACCCCTTCCAGAACTCTCGCTCCCTGTCCTCCTCCTAGGCCCAAACCCAGACTCTCCCCGGCCTGGCGTATGTCAGCTCAGCGCGCTCAAGCCTGTGGCCTCCACGGGGAGTTGGCCACAGACAAGCACCAAGGAGACACCTGGGATGACGGGGCTGTTCCCGCCACAGCAGCCACCCTGCTGTGGCCCTCGCACAAACCAGCAGGGCTCCCTTCCCGAGACCACCACTGGTCCCGTGTCTTGGCGGCCAGAAGGATTCCCCTTGCTGGTGTCGTCGTCCGCCTCTCCTGTCCCTCTCCTGTTCTCCCCGGCTGGCGGGGCCCCACAGGTGGCCTCCAGCTGTCCCCTCTCACTGGGCACTTCGGGCCCACTGTGCCCTTCCGTGGGCTCACCTGCTCCTCTGGGATGGGGACAGGGCGTCTGAGCTGTCTGGAGGCAGGAGGAGGGTCAGGGACAGGCCTGGGCAGGGCGGGCAGCCAGAGGGCTGCAGGGCACAGCGGCCCCCCGGGGCCCGGTGTGGGCCCTCCCCATGGCCGTGGCCGTGTGGCCTCTGCTGGGATGTGCCAGGGTCTCGCAGGATCTGCCCCAGCCCCAGGGAGTGGGCTCCTCAGTCACACCCACCTAACAGACGAAGAAACTGAGGCTTGGTGCGGTGCAGCGGCCTCTCAGACCCGGGATGGGAACCGGGAGTGCCCACAGCCCTCCTGCCCACCCCTCGGGCCGGCGCTCGGTCTGCCGAGACCCCCTCCCCTGCTGCCAGTGTGGGTCGCTCTTTGTTTATTTATTTATTTATTTATTTATTATTTCTCTATCTCTGTGCGTAACTTTTGATTTCCTCACCGTGTTTTTCCATTACGGGCGGCGGTGGACGCAGCCGATAAGATCGGTCCCTGGAGGTGGGACAAAGGGGCCGCCATCGGCTTGAGGGCTGGTCATATCCTGCCCGAAAGGGCCGGGCTGGGCCTGAGATGCGGCGTGATGCTATCGCAGGGGCTTTTGTGTGTCGTCGCAGGGACCCCCCACCCTGGCCCCGACCCGCCTTTGCCCCCGCAACAGAAGACCGCCGCCTCCGTGCTGCACCTGCTCGGCCCCGCTCCCTGGGTCCCAGCCGTGGCCTCGGCAGGTGCTGGGGGGTCGTGGTCTGTGCGGGGCCCACAGGGCCTTGGCTTCCCGAGCCTGGGTCTGCCCCCGCCCGGCCGGTGCTCACCGCTGCCCCTGTGTGCCGCCTGGACTCAGCCGCTCAGCTCCTGGGAATTCATCCTCCCAGAGTCCCCTCCGCATGGACAGGCATCGGCTTGTCCTGTGCTCCTGACAGGACGCCACTTACTTCCTCACTCCGTGTTCATTTTGCTGACCCCCAGAATCTCTGGAAGAGGGAGAAGCGATCCTAAGAGAAGCGAGGTCTACAGGAACTCCTACTCGCTTGGCCTGCCTGTGTCTCTCCCCGCACACACCTGCCTGGGTCTTGCCACAGCAGGAGTAGATCTGGGGCTGAAGCCTGGAGGCCCCGCTCCCGCCCACCACCTGCCCTGCTCCCTGGTCCTCCGCAGCGGCTGCAGAATTCCTGGTCACCCCGGCCCAGGGCAGGGGCAGCCCCTCTCCCGACGGCCCGGGACCTTGCTGGGTCTCAGAGGCCCCGTACCACTGCCCTGACAGAGGAGCAGGGGTGAGGTTGGAGGGGGGAGCGAGCCCATGCTCCCCTCCGGTGGCTGAGATGCCCCGCAGTGGGCTCCACCCAGACGGCACAGGACACCCGATTTGGGGCCCTGGGGGAAGCCGAGCAGAGGGGAGGCGGGAAGGAGCTGGGCCTGCCGCCAGCAGAGGGCAAGGGCTTTCTGTCCGCGCCCGTCCCGCTCTCCCCCTGCCCAGGCCCAGCCCTGTTCTTGACTGCTCGCCGCGCCCCGAGGGGCATGAAGGCAGAGCACTGGATGCGGTTGGACCCCTGGGCTTGAACTGTGTCACCCCCCGCCCCCCACTGTGTGGCCAGGTCCTCCCTGACCTTGGCCTGGTCTGGGAAGGGGGAGAAGAAACGTCCCGATGCGGTGGCAGGGAAGGGGGAGGGGCGGGATGGAGGACGAGGACTGAGCAGCTCAGCGCCATGAAAGCAGGTGTCTGCAGGTTCGCCACTGTGTAGGCCCAGGCCTCTCCGGGGCCCAAGCCTCCCTCCCCCTGCGGGAGCGCTGCCTCTGTGGGCGGGGCAGGGAGAGACGCCGGGCTCAGAAAGGATCAGCAGGTGCCTGGGGACCACTGGCATTTCTGGAAGGATCTTTGTAAGCCCTAGGGGCTCACTGGGCCCTCGGCATGATGTCAGGTGACCTCGGTGCCCGTGACTGCCCCCCACCCCAGGTGAAGGCAGGTACCTGCCAGGCTGGGGTCACTACCCAGGGCCATCTCTCCACCCTTGCGACGACCGGCTTCTGCCCAGACACTCACTTGCCACCTGCCTTTCCATTGACAGAGCAGAGACTGGGCCTGGACCCCTGGCCACACCCCAGCCCAGACAGGGAGCAGCAGGGTGGGCTGGCCAGGCCAGAGGCCAGGAGGTGGTGAGTTGGAGGCCGGATGGGAAGGACGGGCCCTCGGTGGCGTCGGCCCCTGGAAAAACGGGGCAGGGGCCAGAAGGCCGATAGGAGCCAGAGAGGCTGTTTGCACAGGAGACATTTTCTTTACCTTATCACACATCCTGCCTCCAGCCCGCCGCTGGGACAAGGCAGGGCCGGGGAGGGCCAAGGACCCCCACCCCAGCTCCCAAGCCTCAGGGTCTCCCAGGAGCTGACGGGACTCGCTCTCCCCACTTCACAGCTGGGGAGACTGAGGCCCCTAGACCCACGGCAGTCGGCTGTCCAAGAAGGCTAGAGGGACCACGGGCTCTCCCACTCAGAGGTGCTAGGAAGGCAGTGTTCTTGGGCTCCGTGGGGCTGTGGGGAGCCAGGCAGCATCGTGGGCCTGGCACGTCGACCACCAAGGGGTCTCAGGCCCCACCTCTCACCCTGTGTCTCCTCCTGCCGGGCGAGCTGTTCTTGGCTTTTCCCGGAGGATGTAGTGTCTGAGAGCACAACCCCACCTCCAAGAAGCTCTGGGTTGGGGATTCAGACGGGGTGATCAGAGTTCAGGGTGGCCCCGCCATAACCTGCTCCCCAGACCTGACTTTCAGCTGCCCACGGCGTCCCTTGCAGCAACCTGGGGCCTGGACCTAATGGCTCTGCCCATCCCAGCCCCGCAGACCCCCCTGCCCTCAGGGCTGCTGCCCCCCAAGCGGCGAAGGGCCCCCACGAGCCCCACCCTGCACTGCCGGCGAGTCCCGGAGGCCCCGGCCCCGCCATTAGCTGGGGCCAGGGTTCAGCCCGATAAAGATGGGCTGTTGTTCTGTGTCAAAAAAATCAATAATTTCCAGTGATGTTGCAGCGATAGGAAGAGAAGTTCCCAGGCACCAGCTGGTGGGTGGGGCGGGGGGGTGGCAGGCGCAGAGCCAGGGCCGCAGCTCCTGTTCTAACCCCTGCCCGCCTGTGGTGCAGACCCGCGGTGGTCCAAGGGCGGCTCCCAGTGACCCAGGCCCAGGCCTGCCCCTCCTGGCCTGCCCCCCATACCCCGTGCTACTCCTTGTAGAGGGGTGCCGCCCCCAGCACGGCAGGGGTGTGGGGAGGGAGGTCCTGGGGTCCCACGTGTGTGCCCAGCCTCATGGCTTGTCGGCTGCTCTGGTGTCCAGCGTTGGCTGTGTCCCCGCGGCCCTCCTCCAGACACAGGTGGCCCCGGGTCCCAGGCACCGCCAGGGCCAGGAACGGCCGTCGGTGACCCCGGCCTGAGGGATGGGCAGCCCATCAGAGAGGCTGAGTTCATGGACCGTGAGTGGCCAGCAGCCTGCGGCATCGCCCCCACTGCCTGCGCGAGGGGACGGGCACGCGGAGGTCCCAACCAGGGTGCCCAGGGCCATCCCCTGGGGTGGGCACTGTGCCTGGGACGCCCCGACCTCCAGCAGAGCCGGCCTCCGTGCGGCCCGCCCGCTGCCCCCCTGCAGCTGGTTTCCAGGAGTGTGGCATGCCTGTTAGCTCCTCCCAGGCTCAGGCCGGCCGGGGTGGCAGAGCCCTGGGCCGCAGCACCTGGTGGCGGAACCACACCCAGGGGCGGGCTAGTGCAGCTGAGGCCCGTGTCGGGTGGACAGCGCACCCCGGGCAGGCTGCTGGGGGCTCCTGGCGGATCGGCCGTGTCCCCCGGGAGTTGCTCCCTGGGCCACAGGGTCTGCGCTCGGAGACCCACCCGCTCTCGCCCAAGCCCAGCTTCTTCGGAAGGAAGGTTCTGGGCTTGACGCCCTTTGAGCACCTCTTGTCCCAGAGAGCCCCTCCCTCTCTGTGGGCCTTACGCTGCAGGACGGTGAGGCTCTGGCACCACATGGGGTTGGAAGTCCCAGCTTGTGGGTGAAACAGTTTCTCAAAGATGACAGCCGGCGGTCCTCGTTTTTATGTGTCCTTGGGACACGGGGTCTGGGCCTTCCAGCGGAGCTCTGGGGGGTTGCCCGGGCCAGAGGCAGGGTGGAAACCCTCACCCCAGATTCCTGAGAGGCGCTCAAGCTCTGAGACCTCAAGGGATTTGGCCCTTGGGCTGGAGACCGCATGTGTGTCCGTGTCCCCCTGCCGCCGCGATCTTACTTCCTGGGGCGGCACCCATCCCAGGACTCCCTCTCTCGTGGCCACAGCAGGTGCCGTGGGCTCGCTGCCTGTGCGCACAACCTGGGCACTGGGGTCCTGTCCTGCCCTGCCCACTCGATGGGCCGGACTTGTGGGGGCGAGGACATGCTGCTCCAGTAGGCATCAGAGCCACCTGGGCTCTGGGACCTCAGACAATCCCTCAACTTTTCCAAGCCTCACTTCTCTCAGTTGGTGGGGAGCACAGGAGATGGACCCAGCGTTTTTGCCAAAAAACTCTTTTAGCCACATCCCTGCAACCCTTCATCCCCACTATTCACAGAGGGGAGCCTGGGCCCTGAGATGGGGCAGGCTCTGCCCAAGGGGGCTGTGGCCCCTGGTGATAGGGAGGGCTGGGATCTGGCTCTGCCCATTTTCTCCTGATGTGGCCTTCAGGTGTGGCTTGGTCCAGGGGTCGTGCCGGCTGGCTGGGGGCCCTGGCTGTGTGGGCATACTTGTACTCCCGCTGCCCTGCGAGGTAGGAGAGCAGGACGGCCCCTGGGCCTGTCGGCTCCGCGGTGGGAGTCTTGCCACTGCCCCAGGCCTGGGGAGGCCAGCCCATGGGAGAGGCAGCCGCAGGTCAGGCCTCCGGTGCAGCCACTGACAGCCCCTCCCTTGCCCCCTGCACTTGGACCTTGCCGATCCACCAGCACTCGGCCCCACGCCTTCCTCATGCCCAATGCAAGGGCCGCCGCTCAGCCTGTCCCCAGGCCCCCTGCTCTGGCCTCGCTGCCCCGTCTGCACAGGAAGCAAAAACAGGCCCCGACAGGATGGGCCCAGCAGGTGAAGATACTACCAAAAGCCCATGGGAACGTGCCGTCCCCTCCAGCCAGACCCCGGGAGGGCGGCATCCGCCCGGAGTTAGCACTCCCGTCTCCACCGGCAGGCTCCCTGGCCACAGGCCTGCCGTTCCCAAGCTTCAGGGGGCGCCCACCCGCCCGGCTGGATTCTCCGCGCACCACAGGGCGACTGTCGGGGGGGTGGCCCCCATTGGCTGTATCCATGTGACCGGGCTCTGCCCACCATGTGTGGGTCCCAAATCTCCGCTCCGGCCAAGGCCGGTGGGCCCCAGGTGGGCAGCTGGAGGCAGCGGCCGCTGTGGCCTGGCACCGAGGACTTGGGGGAGGAAGGGGGTCCTGGGGGCTGTGTGTACCTGAGCCCCCTGGAAGCCCCCTTACCTCCAAGAGTGGGCTCTGCGGTGGTCTGCCCTAGGAGCGGGGCGCCCCGGGCCCAGAGTGGTTGCGAGTCCGGCCAGCGTCCCGTGGGGACCGCCGTGGCCCGGCAGGACGCTCACCGTGTACCCCCCGTGTGCCCCACCCTGTCCTTCCTGCCCGCCCCCCCGCGTCCCCTCACCCTGCGCTGATCTGAGAGGCGGGGGCTGTTCTCCCCCATGTCACATCAGCAGAAAGCAAGGGCAGGGAGGGAGGTGGCCCATGCAGCTGGGAGATGTGTGTCCTGGGACAGGCCCGGGTTCGAGAGCTCCCAGGGTGGCCCAGACCCTGCGTGCTCCCCGACGGCTGGGCTCACGGGGTCCGTCGCCCACCCCCTCCTCTAGGCAGCGCGGTTCCAGAAGGTCCGGCAGACCTTAGACAGCAGTGGCCTCTCTCTGCCCTTCTAGGACCTCACCTGCCGCTAAGCTCATGGCTTCCCCCGTCAGGAGGACTATGTTGGGGGCCGGGAAAGGGCCGGACTTGACAGCCAGTGACCTTGGGCAAGTCATGCCGCCCTCAGGAACACGGGGCTTGTCCTGCTGGCCGGGGCCAGTGGGGTCTGCAGGGGGTGTGGCGGAGCGAGTGAGGACAGCTTGTGGGACAGCTTGTGCCAGCCGGCGCCCCCCGCGCCGCCCCCCTCACCCCTGCTGGCCATGCTGTGCCCTGTGACCTCGAGAGAGAGGCTCACCCTCTCTGGCCTCACTTCCGAGCTCGCACAGGCCATTTGGAAACACACAGCCTCCTTACCCACTCTGGGTGCGCGCCACAGAGACTTCTAGAACCCCGCAGGGTGGGGCTGGCTCGGCCTAGGGCTTTCTTCCTCTCCCTCTTTTCCTCTCCCCCTTTTTTTTTCCTAACTTTTATCAAAGGCAAACAGCGTGATCCTTGAGATAGGGCCGCTCCCGACAAGGCGGGGGCCAGCTGGCCCATGGGAGCCACAGGGTGGGGCCAGGCGATGGGCCGGTTAGATGAGGGAGGGCTGGCGGTGACCCTGGGACCCCAGAGCGCCTGCACGGGCCGCGGGCGGCGGGGCCTGTGGACCTGCTGTCTGCTCTGGAGACCACCCCCCATTAGCACGAGCACCGCCCGGCCCTGGAAGGAGCAGCCCACTGGCCAGGTGCAGAGGCAGCCCCCAGCTCAGACGCTCCTGCAGAACCCAGGGCTTCCCCCAGTCAGAGCCGCAAGACAGCCGTGGGGGTGAGGGTGGGGGACCGAGGCCCGGCGGGCTCAGGGTCGGAGCCCCGGACCTGACCGTCGTGGCGGTGACTGCATCGCTGCCGTGGGACCCCAAGCTCTCCGGGCTGCCTCTGCAGGCCGCTGGGCTCGCTGTGCACACTGTGGCCCCAAGGGCTCTGCTGGGCGTGAGGCAGAGCTGGCCAGGGGCCGTGGCTCAAGGGCCACCCTGGGCTGGGCCCCATGACCCGGGACGGCCCAGGGGGGGAGAGCCGTGCTGGCCTCCCAGACGAACACGCTCGCCTTTACCCTCACCGCTACCGGCCCAGCAGGTAAACTGAGGCCAGCAGGTGCGGGGCAGAGGCGGGAGCCAGCCCCAGCCTGCTGATTCCAGACCCCAGGCCTCTTACCCGGCTGCCCCCTCCGTCGGGGCCCCGGAAGTGGCAGCACTCGTCCCTGCCTCCTCTGCGGTGCCGCCAGAGGGCTCTGGAACCTAAACCGACTACTTTTCTAAGATTTTATTTATTTATTTGACAGACAGAGATCACAAGTAGGCAGAGAGGCAGGCAGAGAGAGAGGAGGAAACAGACTCCCCGCTGAGCAGAGAGCCCGATGCGGGGCTCGATCCCAGGACCCTGAGATCATGACCTGAGCCGAAGGCAGAGGCTTCAACCCACTGAGCCACCCAGGCGCCCCCACCTAAGCTGACTTTAAATCCTATAAATACGCAGGCCTGAATCCCGGCCTCGGCTCATCACAGATGCTTGGGGGCAAAACAATCCCGCGCGACGTGTTTGTTCTGGAAATAGCGTGTGTGAGGTTATTTGCCGGGATAATTAGTCTTGGCCCTGATGTGGCATCTGTTGTGATAGCCTGACCCCCACGGGGCCTGGACGGAGGAGGAGGAGACCAGGACAGAGCAGGAGTCGTCAGCCTGCCCCGTGCGCCCGCCGGCCCTCTAGTGGCGTCCCCGTCCTGCCACTTTCTGCATCAGCCCCGAAAAGGGCATCGGGGACTGGCCGTGAGCGGGGCTGGGGCTGGGGCTGGGGCTCACGTCTCACCTCCCCGTCGCGGGTCTTAGGCCGGTAGCGTAACCCCTCCGAGCCTGGGTTCCCCTCTGTACACTGGGGAAGAGCTCCCGTGCAGCGGCGCAAGGCGCGAGGCTAAGGCCCGATACGCGGGGCCTGGGAATCGCGTCGGGATCACGCGGTCTCGGGGCACATGGCATCACCCCCGTGACCCCCTGTGGGGACAGAGGCCGGGTCCAGCCCAGAGTTGGGAAGAGAGCAGACATGGACCACAGGAGGATGTCAGGGAGAAGGACACCTCCACCTGGAAGCCCACCCTCCTGGCTGCCACTGCCCAGGTCTTCTGGGAAATGCAGAGGACAGAGGCCGCGTCTCCCTCAGGCCTGTGCCAGCTGCCCATGCGGGGCTTTGGGACTGAGTGAGCACTGAGTCCCGAGTCCAGAGAGAGCCTGCGGTGTGGCTACGGTGCTCATGGCCCCAGGCTTCTGTGGTTGGGAGCGGGCCCTCCGGCCACCACGGGTCCGCCGGCTACGAGAGGCCGTTTAAAACGGTCTGCCTGTCAGTCCCTCCCCCCGCCCAGCCCCAGCTCTGCGTCTCCCACCCCTTCACCCCTTGCCCTCACTCATCTTCACTTTTGGTCATTCTTGGCCTTCAGCTGAACCCGCTTGAGGTTCCCAGCCCGCCAGGAGCGGGTGCTCCCCCCACCCCCACTTTCCTGATGCAGTTTTGCTTCTGGGTATGAGAGGGTCTCGGTAGGTGCTAGCTGGGCTCAAATACTGCCTGACCCTCTTCCCGCGATGCAAGAGGTTGGACAGGAACTGTGTGCTAGAAATAGGTTATCTGGGTAGGTAGATGTTGAACGTTGCCAGGGCCACCATGTACAGTTGCCTGGGTTGTACACTGTGACAAGGGCTCTGGGTGAGCTGGGGCTGAGATCCAGCCATGTTCCCCTCACCCAGCCAGGTACCTACCATCGCCCTGCATGCACCCAAGGGGCCACTCTTCCTAATGTACAGCCCCTCAGAACCCGCCTCCCTGAAGCAGGAAGGTGGGTTTTTGTGGTGAGCATTGCCCTATCCCCAGCCCAAGTTCCTCGGCTCCCTGACCTCCTCCCCTCTCCCTGGCCTCAAGCAGCCCCCCGCCAGGCCTGAGTGCCGGGCTCTGCCCGGAGGCCTGCAGAATGGCAGCCTTTATCGGGAACCAGCCCTCCCTCTGGCAGGGCACGATACCCAGAAGATGGAGTGGCCGCCATGGGAAGCGCCAGCCACGCTGTTATCTGGGAGGCTCGGCTGGCCAGCCCTGGGGTTCCGATTAGGGAGCAGGGCTGTTGGCTGTGGGCGCCCACAGGGGCGGGGGGAGGCTCACTGGCTTGGCTCCTTCCCTCCATCCGCATGAGGCCAGGGCCCCAAGACAGAAAACCTGGGAAGCTCGGGGCTGCCCCCCAACTCCTCCTCCACCCTCAGGGACCCCCGGGCCAGCCCCCCACACGCTGGATTCTCAGTGGCTCCTCCCATGGGAAGGTGGGCCCCCCGCCTCAGGTGGAAGATGTCGTCTCCCAATGGGGGCCCCGTGCCCGACGGAGCCGGGAATGGGCTCCTTCCAGGACATCTGGATGCTGACAGAGAATGAGGTGGGAATGGAGGGGCTCCTGGTCACTGTCCCTGTCTCATCTGTGGTCCTGGCAGGTGAAATGCTGTCCAGAGAGGCGTGCGGCCAGCCCTGCTCAAAGGTCCAAGGGCAAGCCAACCCCTGGTTGCCTCGAGATTTCTGGGTGCCTGCAGAGGAGCCGGCCGCAGCATGAGAATGCCGGACGGTTCCCCCGTGACCCCCGCCAGCAGCTGGGGAGTGGGGGTGCGGCGCACAGGCTCAGCCCATCATGGGCTCCCCACCAGCCTCGGACAGCCGACAGACGGGTGGACGGACAAATGAGTCCCCAGCAAGCTTGCCTCTAGGCAGCCTTCTCCTCCTCATCCCCTCCCTCCCATATGCTGGTCCCCTGAGGGCCAGCTGGGCAGGGAACCAGAGACCTACGTACACCCAGGGCCCTGGTTCAGTGTCTAGAGCCAGGGGGCCCGGGTTCAGATCCTGACAGCCCCTGCCAGCTGCGTGACCTCTTGGGGCCTCAGTCCTCACCTGTACGGGGCGCAAGGAGAAGGGGGACTCAGTTGGCTGGAGTACGGCTGGGTGACTGTGTGGGCTGGGTCGCACTCCCGTCCCTGCAGGGCCAGGGAGGGGTGGCCCATGGGCAGCGCCCTGGGCTGGGGTCCAGGTGTCCTGGGTGGACTGACAAGGGACATGGACCCCGGTGGGCGAGCTGCAGAGTGACGGAGCCAGTCTCTGCCCCCTTCTCCAGGGGGCGGATAATGGGGCGCGGGCCTCCCCAGCCTTGTTCTGGTCCCCTGCCATCTTATCTGCCCCAGGGAAGACAAGGACCCAGTTAGAACGTTTTAGCTGGGCCTCCTGGCGTATTTACACCTTATCTCTGCCATTAGGCCGGCAGTTATCTGATAATCGGGCCCATTAAGGCCACAGCCTGCCCGATCGGGGCTCCAGGAAGTGGGGCCGCCGCCACAGCGCTTGCTTGGGGACCAGGCCAGGCCACGTGAGGCCTCCGTGGGCCCCGGCAGCCCGGGTGGCACCCGAGGTACAAGGTAGCCCGGCCTTCCTGGGCAGAGGGTATGGGATCGGGGAAGGGACTGCCCTCTGAGGGCATGACTGCCTGTCCCCTCGTCCCAGCAGGACACTGAGAGGCTTAGGCAGTGCAGAGAATCCCCAGGCCTGCCCCAACAAACGTACACAACCTTGGGGCCCTAACACCTCAAAAATCTGTTCCCTCCCAGGGCTGGGTCAGGGCCATGTCCTTCTGGAGGCTCCCAGGGCAGTGGGGGAGGAGGGTCCTTCCTGCCTCCCCCAGCTCCAGGGGCTAGGGTCCGGCTTCCTCCTGACCCCGTCACTCTGGTCTCTGACGCCCCCGTCTCTTCTCTGGGTCTCTTGTAGGGACATCTGTCACTGGGTTTAGGGTTCCGTCAGTTAATCCCGGAGGGTCTCCTCTCGGCCTCCTAACTTGATTACGTCTACAAAGACCCTTTTTCCAAATAAGGGCGCGTTCACTAGTTTAGGCAGACGGGTCTTCTAGGTGCCAGCATCCAGCCCCCGTAGAAGGGCCTGTGGACCGTGCGGGGAGGCTGGCTGAACCCGGGAGCCTGACTCCAGACCCTGTCCCACCCCACGTCCTGCCCTGGGGAGAATGCCGGTCTCAGGGACTCCCAGCAGAGGCCCGGCTGTCTATAGAAACGCAGCCATGCCCGGCGGCGGCCCTCCCACCCGCACCCCGGGGCCCCTGCCTGGCCGCAGGAGCGCTTGGCGCCTGGAGGGTTTGCAGCTGCCCTCCCGCCATGGCACAGGCGGCCACAGCCCCCAAGCGTCTCAGACCCTCAGCAAGGAGAGGCCTAGCAGTGGGGCAGCAAGACTCAGGGCCCAGGCCTTTCCAGAAAGTGAGTGGCGGTCCCGGCAGCAGCATTCTGGGGTCCCTGTCCCTGCCCATCTGCGGGGAGTGAACGGAGCCAACGTCAGGGCCCCCCAGGGGCAGACTCTGGCTTGCCCAGGGCCTTGGGGTGGTGCATGGCTCTCGGACTTGGTCTCTGCTCTGCTGTGCTTTGCGTGTTGGTGGGTTAACACACTCAGGCCTCGTGCAGCCCAAGGAGGCAGGAAGTCTCGGGGAAGTCCGGGCCCAGCATTTTCCCAGCTGCCGTCCCAGGCTTGCTCTGTGGGTCTGGGGGGCTCAGGCCAGTGGGGAGGGGCTGGGAGGCCTCCACTGTGCACCTCCCGCGTGCTGCAGGAGACGCACGTCCTAACGGAGCAGCCGTGGTCCCCCCGGCTCAGATCCGGCTGTGGGCACCCCGTCCCGTCCCCTGCGGCCCCCACACAGGGCTTGCTGCAGGGGTCGGCCCGGCTCCCAGGACCACAGCCCCGCCCCCCTCCCCGGGTGCCCCCGTCCCGGCAGCTGCTGCCGGTGGGCTCAGGGCTGCAGAGCTGGAGTGCACGGGGCCGGCGGCGGGTCTGGGTGTACACCGCGGCCCGCACGCCTCACTCCCCGGTGCTTCTCCCCACAGATGAGCTGGAGCTGCTGCGGAAGGACGGGCAGAGCTGCGTGAGGGCTCGACACAGCCTCGCCGAGGGCCTATCCTGGGGCCCCTTCCGCGGGAACGTGCACAGCAGGGGCTTATCGCCCGGGCAGCTGGAACCGGTAAGGAGCCCCAACCCCGGCCGCCCACCCTCCGGCTGCAGGGCAGCAGCCTGGGCAGAAGCCGGCCCGGGACACAGACCCCCTCGGCTGTGAGAGCCCAGCCCTGGTTACACTCTGGCCGCGGAGCGCCTGCCCCTCCGCGCACACTGCGCCAGGGGATGTGGGCCTGAGGTGCTGGGACTGGGAGGGTGGAAGGAGTTGACTGCCAGGGAGCACAAGGAAGGCTTCCTGGAGGAGGCCCTTGATGAATGAGTAGAAGTTGGCAAGACAGAGAAAGAGACGCGTGTTTGGAGTAGGGAGGCGACAAGGAGCCCCGCCTGGGGCTGGACCTGGCCTTTGTGGGCAGGGACAAGCGAGGCGGTTCTCCGGGAGCTTGGGGACCGCAGCGGCAGAGACGCTGAGGTTCAGTCCGTCCCTGGGGGTCTCTCTGGTGACCCAGGGTCTTCACGTCCTTAGCACTTCTGACCTGCTATGTCACTAAGAAGCCCACCGGGCGGCGCCCTCCCACCGATCGCCACCGCGAGAGGGTCCCTCGCTTCGGGGTTAGTGCTTTCTTACGGAAGCCGGTCTGCGTCCTCGCGCCGGCGCAAAAGCTCCTTCTCAAATGCACCTGGCGAAGACAGGACACTGGCGTCTGGCACGCGATGGCCGCATGCACGGTGCGCCGTAGGACCAGAACCAGGAGGGGCTGGACCGTGACGCCTATTCCAGAAACCTCTCCTCGCCCTGCTGCCCCTCCTTGAAAGGCCAGGAGGCCCGCTGGGTGGGTCCCCTCAAGCCAGGGCTCAGGCACCCCAGACGGGCAGGCACAGCCACAGCCCGGGCCCTTTCTGATTCCCAATGTCACATTCAGGTGTGACCTGACCCAGGAGCACCCTGGCTGGTGGGTGCCCTCAGGCCCCAGGTGTGGGCCTCTAGTCAGCCTCCGTGTGGTTGCGGGCAGTGGCAGGGCTGCAGCTTGTCTACAAAGTGGGGCAGCTGGGGGCACGCCCGCTCCCGGGGCAGCTGGGCAGGTAGATGAGACGGTGCCTGCACGGTGCTTACCACCAGCGCATGGGACGGCTGGCCCTCCTGTCCCACGGCCCAGGCAGGGAAAAATCCGTGGCGACCGCGAGGCAGACTTTGGCTCTGCAGAGAGAACGGAGACTCTGGTGTTCCGAGCAGTCTCTTGAGGCAGTGAGCTCCCCATCACTGGAGGCATGTAAGCAGGAGTTGACTTTTCAGAGGGTGGGCTGTTGAGGGGCAGTCCACAGCTAGGAGGAGGAGTGTGTGGGCTGAGAGCTTCCCGTCTGAGTTCTCGTAAGCACTGATGAGATAAAGGGGTGCGCCTGTGTGTGGCCTGCCCCCCTCTCCCCTGCTCCCCGCTCTAGAGACAGTCCATCCCTCCGGGACAGGCAGGTGTCGCTCCCTGCCACACCGGGTGCACCCTCCTCACGCAAGGCCCTGGGCTTCTCTGTCCCCGCCACGTCCGCGCACTCCCCACCGCACAGAGGAGGAAGCTGAGTCCACAGCGCGTTGAGTGACTCGGTAACGGCGTCAGAATCCAGTAGCCGCGGGGATTCCACGACGAGTCCCCCGCAGGCTGTCAGGGCAGGCTGACCCGCCGCGGGTCTTGGCCACGTCCCCACCCCATCCTCCTCTCTGAGGGCTTTGTCTGCCTTGGGCCAGGGGTGCAGGTCAGCCGGGGGGGACTTGGCACGAGGTCGGAGACGCTCTCCAGGCGGGAGATAATGTCCACGGGGAGTGAGGGACCCGCGCCAGGGAAGCCAGTGGCCTTTGAGGCTCTGGCCGAGGAGCAGAGGGAGGAAGGAGCCTCGTCTGCTGTCCCTGCGGCTTTATCTCCCGCAGAATTAAATCCTTGATTAACCCTTATCTCCCCAGCAGGCGCTATCTGGGCTCCGGCGCCGAGTGTCCAGACACACGTACACGATGATTGATTTCTCAAAGATACGCGCGCCTTTCCGATACTTCATTTATTGTCTAAATATTTTTGCTAACATTTCAGCGAGCCCCTTATCGAGCTCCGTGGATGGGTCCCGGTTCTCTCCCCCGTGCACTCCCAGCCCAGATGGTCCTATCAGCCGCCAGGCGGTGTGTGGTAGCTGATCGGAGAGGGGCTCCGGCAGCAGGGCGGCCCTTCCCTGCTGACCTCCATAGCCCCGGAGCTACTTGCTGATGGGAGCGGGATGGGGTTGGCTCCCCTCACTGTCCCCCGACCCCACACACACATACACAAGACTTAGGGGTGGGAACCCCAGAAGTACCCAGAGCAAGTGCACAGAGCCTGGCAGGGTCAGGTCCAGAGTAAGTCGTCCAGCAGCTTGCTCTGTGACCTTGGGCAGATCCCTCCCTGGTCGAGCTGTGGCTTCCACTTCCCAGGGTTCAGAAACGCAGCCGACTCTAAAATCTGCAGTCATGTACCCAAAATATGTTCAGAGTAGTTGGGTGGATGGATGGGTAGATGGATGGATGGATAAACAGACGGACGGATGGATAGACAGGTGGAGGAAGGGATGGATGGATGGATGGACGGACAGACGAATGGACGGGTGGATGGAAGGCTGGATGAATGGACGGATGAGTGGATGGGAGGACGGATGGACAGGTGGATGGAGGGAGGGACGGACGGACAGATAGGCGGGTGGATGGATGGGTGGGAAAATTAATGAGCAAAGGAGCAAATGAACGAATGAGCAAACTCGCACGCTGAGTGAGGCCCACAGCGGCTCGGGCCATCTGTCTGTCCAGTGGTCCCCCCAGGGCTTACCCACTGCGGCCATGCGGCCACCGTCACATTAGCAAGAGCTGGCAGCGGGGCCACAGGCGCAGGAGGGTGGCAGGTCCCCCGGGGAGAAGGCCCTTCCAGAGTGGTTCGAACGAGCCCGGCTGGCCGTGCCACGCCACCCATCCTCACGCGGGGATCGGCACAGAGGGCCCTCGGGTGGCCTCGCCCATGCAGCAGCTGCAGACGGCAGTGGGCCGGGGGACACTGCCCAGCAGAGCCCAGCCCCCTCGCAGGACCTCCCACCTCTGCCTCTCTGCTCCAGTCGGGACGCGCGTGGCTAGATTCAGGACACTGGGTAAGCCAGGGGGACGTCACCTGGACTGTCCCCAGTTTAATCCCATCTGCTAAGACCTTTTTCCAAATAAGGCCACGTCCACAGCTCCGGGTAGACCTGTCCTTGGGGGCCCGTCCAGCCTGTTCCACGGAGCTGGCAAGTGGCAGAGCCGGGGCCAGCCCGGGTAGGCCCCTCCTGTCCACGGGGCAGCGCCTGAGGAGGCAGACGGTCAGGCTTGGCCGGAGCACCAGGGCGGCGAGGAGGGCGGTGCGGGGTGCTCTGTGGCGGACGGCCTGCCGCTGGCTTTCTGGGTCCCTGACTCCCTCCCCCCATGCCTCAACCTCTCGGCCTGCAGCTGGAGGACAGGGTCTGGGAGAGGCTGTGGGCACAAAGGGTCAACTCAGACCGGCCTCCTGGAGGTCCAGGAGGAGGAACCGCCTGGTCTCGGGGACCACGGGACACCCCCTGCCGCACGGTCTGCTTCCAGCCTTGGTTTGTGGTTTCTTGTCAGCCTGGGAGAGCGGGACGGCATGTTCTGCTCCTGCTGCCCCACGCCAGGCTCTGGGGACTGGCGGAGACCAGAGACCGGGTGGATGGGGGGACGGGAAGGGACGGACAGGAGGGTAGAGGGGTGGGTGGATGGAGGGCAGGATGGAGGGATGGAGGGCGGGACAGACGGACGGAAGAATGGGTAGGTGGATGGAGGGAGGGAAGGAAGGAAGGAAGCCAAGACCACGCAGACCCCATTTCTAGTCCCACACGCACAGCCACTGCCTGCGGCCCTGGGGCGTCACACAACTCTGGGCACCTCAGTCCTGCTCTGTAGGTTCTCAGCAGAGTCTGGGGAGAGGAGGAGCCAAGTCAGAAAGGCAGTTGCCTCTGGGAGGGCGAGCAGGACACAGTCGGAACTGGGGATGCGCTGAAGGAAGGAGGTGGGCGGGGGCCCCTCAGTGGCCTGGGAGAGGCCTGGGCAGCCCCACTGGCCTTCTGCAGGGCCCTGTGGCTCGCTGGGCTGGGCCACCCCCTTCCCCTCCCCAGATAGAGCTCCTGCCTCCCTTTCCCCGTGATGCTGCTTTATGAGGTGCCGGCGCGGTTTGGAAACAGCCCCGATAGTCGCAGCGGATAGGGCAGAGATAGAGTTTCCGATGGTTATCGGCAGACAGAGTCCAGACACTGACCTCTTTGTTGGGGGGAACAAGGAGTGGTCTCAGATGCACCAGGAACTTCGAGTGGCCGCGCCTGAGCTCGGGGGCTGGGTGGGGCGGTCCCGGGGCAGGAGGAACAGGTGTGACCCCACGGGGCTGCAGGCTGGCGGGCGAGGGGGTGTCTTTCTGAACCTGTCGACGCCTGTCCACGGTGAGCGGGACCCGGATGGGACCCGGGGGGCGCCTGTGGAGGGAAGGTGGCCGGCGGCAGAGGCCGGGCAGGGGAGTGACAGCCCCTCCCAGCCACGCGCCCCACGTCCCGGCCCACGGGCAGCACGGCATCAGCCGGGAAGAGGGCCTGCCTTGGCCCAAAGCCTTCGGCCCCCAGAGAAAGGGGCTTCTGTTCCCCAGGCTGCTCGGAACTGGGCGGGCGACGGCAAGAAGACCCAACAGCCGGGCAGCCGTCAGACCCTCCCCAGAGTGGCCGCCGCGCAGCCCCAGGACGCGAGCGCAGGCCTGGCAGAGAGGCCAGGGAAGGTGGTGTCCCCTGGCTGCCCCTGTTCAGGCGGGGGGGCCCCCAGCGTCGAGGGGTCACGGGCCAGGTCGGGCAGCCCCAGATGCCCCGGCCCGTTCCGCCCCCAGCCCCGTCCTCTGGGCCCACCCGCCGCCGACAGGCAGGGACCCCGGCGCCGGCGCCTTCGCTCGGGGCGGGCGGCGGGGAGCCGGGCGGGTGCCGCGTCAGCAGTCGGGGCGCTCTCCTGCTGGGAGCGCACCGCCCGCCCGCGATAAGCGTTAACCCTACCGGGAGGCTGTCAGTCTCCGTCCAAGGGTTAGAAATATTGGAACGAATAATTAGATTTCATATCGTTACCACAGCACCCATCGGAGAATCAGGCAGATTAATTTTTTTCACCCTCCTCTGCTCATTAATATTCATTAGAGACTCAGGAGGCCCGGCCCCGCCTTGCTGCGAGCGGCTGGCCTGGTCAGCGCAGCTGGGATGTGGGGGCCACTGGTCACCCGCCGCAGCGGCCGCCCCCCCGCCCCCCGGCTGTGGCCCCTCTGAGCCGGCAGGACCCGCGGCTGGCGTCCTGCTCCACAGCGGTGGGGTCCCCAGCTGTCTGCGAAAAGCAGGGTGTTGCCTGCTGCCAGCCGGCCCGGAGCCGCTCTCTGGTGGAGATGCTCTCCCCAGGGTTGGCCTGTGGCCACCGCGGACCTGGGCCCAAATGGGTGGCCCTTGCCTGCTCTGTCCTGCCGGCCGCAAGGGGGAAGTGGGGGCTCCTGTCTTCTGTGCTGATTGCACACAGGTGGGCACGGCTGGCAAGGAGGGCGTCGCGCAGATCGGTGCTCCCTGGTGCCCTGGCACGGCTGAGAAGCAGGCTTGACCACCCCCCACTGCCAGGAGCCGGCGGCAGGACGATGGCAGGTCTGCGACAAGCACCGAGCTTGGGTCACTGCTCCGAGGAGGGGCACCGCCCCCGTGCAGAGGGCAGGCCACACTCCACGGGCCACGCTGCCCCAGCCTTGTTGGGAGTTTCCGCAGGAGGGCTCGGCTTGAGGGCCCGTGTATGGTGCAGGGTGGGGGCGTGCGGGCAGAGTGGACGGGGTGCCACGCCTGGACTGGACCCCAGAGCCCAGGGACGCACCTGCGCTTGGGCCTGGCAGGGAGGTGTCCCACCGTGGGGGGTCCTGGCCGGCGGCTGCGTGGGCCCCTGGGGTGCACAGAGCCACCCAGCCTGGGAGGCAGCGTTTCCAGGCGAGACTGGTTTTCCGGTACACGGCCCCTGTGCACACTTGTTTCATAAAACAAATGTACCCAAAGTGGGTGCACGCTGTGCCTTTGCCCACGGTGCCTGGGGACGGAGCCTCGGCTCCCCTGGTCAGAGAAGCCAGCCCCGTCGCAGGCTGGCCCTGGGGCAGAGGGCCTGGCTGTGGCAGCAGTCACCCTGACCTCCTAGGGCAAAGCAAGGCCAGGGTTCCGTCCCTCCTGGAGCCTCCCCCAGACCCGTGCTGGTCTCCTCACCCCGACGAGGGGCTGGGCCGTGCAGCGGGACGGCAGGCAGCCCTCCCTCCCCAGCACCAGGCTCTGTATGCCTCCTTTCCTGCCGGGGTGGCCCTGGGTGTCAGAAATCAGGGACCCCCCCCACACACACACACTCCGCAGGCCCCGGCAGCAGCCTCACGGGCTGAGCCCAGAGCACTCCTGTCTTTCAGGCTTGCAGACTGAGCCAGGGAGAGGACGTGGCTGGGCGAGGCGGTGCTGGTGTGGGCCTCGCCGCCGTTTCCCCATCTCCCCACCTCCCTTCCCTCTCCTCGGGGTGGGAGAAGGGCTAAGCCCACACCTGTATGTCCATCTCTCAGAGCCTCAGGGAGGCTGAGCCAGCCTCAGCATGGGGACCGCAGCTCTGGGCAGGAGGATGTTCTAGGGTCTGCGTGCGCTGGCCTCAGGACAGACAGGACAGAGGTGGGCCTGCCGGGCCCTGCGCCTCGGGGCAGGACAGAGGAGCCCCTCTCTAGGGAGACACCCTCTCTTAAGGCCCGTCTCAGCCTCCGCTCACTTTGGGGGCCTGCATGGGGGGAACCCATGCTCGATGTGGCCCATGCCCCCACAGGCTGCCCTGTGGCCCTCCACGGCCTGCCAGAGCAGGGAGGCAGGGCGAGAGCCCAGATGTGGGTGCGAATCCCCGCTCCCTGGGCCGTGGTTTCTAAGCAAGCCCAGTGCCCCGAGCGTGGAAGGGGCCGGCTGCTGGCTGCGTTGGGGGGAGGCCTCCCTGCCACGGGGGCTCGGGCTCTTCCCTCGGCGCCACGCGGGACCCCCGAGCGGGCTCTTCCTGTGCTCTGTCCTTTGAGTCCCCTTTCTCTCCCCCAGGGCCCTGCCCGGACGCTGCTGCTGGAGGACGAGCACTGCTGGCTGCAATCGCTGCCCCAGGCCCTGACCGAGGCCGAAGCCAACACGGAGATCTACAGGAAGGGTTGGTATCGTGGCGCTTCCCTCGCGGCCTTCCGGCAGGTGGGGGTCACTCAGCCGGCCCTGGCTGGCCCTTAAAGGGACAGCAGCCTGCTGGCCCCAGCAGCGTCGGGGAGCTAGAGCCAGGCCTTGGGGCACCCTGATGGAGGAGGTCAGCCCCAGCGTCTCGGGGGGCTGGCATCTGCTGCTCCCCCTGGGTCTCTAGCAGACCGCCAGGGTCAGCAGAGAATCCCAGGCCCCAGGGGCCGAGTGTCTGCTCGACCACGGTCCTGTGCAGTCCACCTCGCTCCGGGAAGGGCAGGAGAGCCACATTCAGACCCAGCCACGTGAGGCCTGGGCCACATCCCACATCCCATTCTGCCCTCGCCTCGCTGCACCTTCTAGGAGTGGCTCGGGAGGGAGGAGGGAAGGACCCCCACCTCCGACACACACTGCTCGGTTCCGAGAGCTCAGGCCACTCAGATGTGAGGAGGGGGCCTCCTCCCTCCCCAAGGGGATGACGTCAAGACAGAACAGGACAGGTTCTGCAGCCATGCCCGGTTCGGCCAGCACAGCTGTCTGGAGGGTGTGTGCCCCGTGACCACAGATGGTGACCTCATTCCCCCGCGGGGGGCTCTGCTTTGCTGGAATGTTTCTGGGGTGGGGGGAGCACGGCCACGTTGCCTCCCCACACGCGGCACATTCGCGGCGTGCTCCCAGAGGAGACAAGCTCTGTCCCGTGGGCAGCTCTCATTTCCGGAGGGAGCCAGAGGCCGTCCAGGGCAGGCCAGGGGCACACACCCAGCCCAGCGGGCCTTACGGGCAGCCCCCTCTCCGGCTCGGTTCCCCCAGGAGCTTCCTTGGCTTGGTGGGGGTGCAGCATGGGAAGCTGGGCCGCAGTCCACTTCTCTGTCCCCTGCAGGGTGGGGGAGGACCCCAGCCCCCACCTGTAGAAGGGGTGCTCGGACATGCCGTCAGCCCTGGGTGTGTTAACCCGGCCGGGACGCAGGCCAGTTCGTGCCGCGTGGCCTGCCCCTCCCGCCCCGGTCAGCAGGGCTCCAGCCCCTGTCCGCCAGGCAGGACAAGGTCCTCACAGAGGACAGGCGTGAGTTTGGGCTGGGAGGTGGGGGGCAGGACTGCAGCTCCCGGTGTGGGGTTCTCGGTGGCCTCAAGCCCAGCTGGCGCTGGGCAGGCGGGTGCCTGGGAGGCTGGCTGGAGCTGCCCCCTGCCGGCCACCTCGGGAACGACAGCTCTCAGGGGAGCAGTGGGGAGGGGAGGACTCGCAGGGCACCGGGCTCTGCTGCCTGTCCCTCAGGCCACTGCTCTCCTGGACACCGGGGCAGCCGTGCGGGCGCTCCTAGAGGCAGGATGGTCGTTACAGAGACGGGTCTGACCCAGCCATGGGTCTGGTGCTCCAACCCGCCCGGGCCTGGCTCCATCCCCCGCCCACATTCAGAACCCTGGGCCCCAGGAGAGGGCCACGCAGAGCGGCTCGGAACGGGAGGGCGAGCCGCCTGCGGCCCTTCGGTCACCAAGGCTTTCGCCCCCACAGACGAAGCCCTCTGGTGCAGACTCACCAAGCCGGTGCCCGCAGGCGGACGGCTGAGCGTGCTGCTCACGGCGGCCGAGCCTGGGGCCCCCCCCAGCCATGCTGTGAAGAAACCCGCGGAGCCCGAGGGCCCAGCCCCCGCCGACATCCAGCTGCTGCCGCAGCAGGCCGGCATGGCGTCCATCCTGGCCACAGCGGTCATCAACAGTGAGTACACGACGCGTGCCCCCTGGGCTCCGGGGCTGAGCACGGGGACCTGAGTGGCGGAGGCCACACTGCAGCCGATGAGTGTGGGGGACGGGGGCAGGCCCCAGGTGGCGGCAGTCCCCACAGGGTCCCCGGGCCCCACCTGCCCTCCCCCCGCCGGCTGGGCACGGAGCGGGTTCCGTGTCCGTGTGGGATGCTGAGCAGCAGCCTGGCTCCCACGCCGGCAGAGGCCAGGGCCGTGTCCACACGCGTCACTACATGGCCCGGCACCCCCTGGGGGCAGAGCCGCCCCGTGGGAGCACCCGGGTGAGAGACTCGCTCACTCCCTGCGGGGACGCTCGGGGTCGGACGGCGGCTGCGGGCAGAGTAGGGTTTCCTCTGCGCTCCACACACACGAACCAAGGGGTCCAGGCTGCAGGGTCGCCCGGTCGGCCCCCCGCACGGCGCAGCTCACGAAGCGGGGGCCGGATCCGAGGATGGCCGTGGCCAACTTGATTCGGAGCGCTTGGGCCCGAGCCAGCAATGTGGTTCTACCACCGTGGCGCCGGGCGAAGGTCCGCATTTCCTCTGGAGCCACGGGCACTCGGGCAGGGTCTGCTCCCGCGGCCGAGATCCCTGGGCCGTGAGGCAGCAACTGCAGGGCCGCAGGACGGGAAGGAAGTGACGGAGAAGCCCCAGGAGGCGGGCCGGCAGCACAGGCTGGACGGGGACCTGCCGTGGCTCGTGCTGAGCACCATGACCCCCACCAAAGGGGAGCCCCGGAGGCGGCACCTGAGGGCAGCGGGGGTGCACGGCGTCCGGCTGTGGAGACACCCAGGGCAGAGAAAGGACCACAGAGCTGAGCGAGCTGGAGGGAGAGTGTGGAGGGGACGTGGCGTGTGTCGCTCAGACTCGGGCGATGCCCGTGTGCATCTGTGGGCTGGTGGGAACGCCGTGGCGGGAGGGACGCACTGCGGGGGAATATTTACCCCCTGGAGTCCTGCAGGGAGAGCACGGTCCTCTGGGGGGACTGGGCGCAGGGGCCCGAAGGGGTGCTGAGCAGGCAGAACCCGTCCAGACACTGAGGTTGCAGGGGAGGGAGACCGGCAGGGGCTCTCCGGGCCCGGGACGGCCCCCTCACCGCAGCCGCCAGCAGAAAAGTCCAGGGTGACCCAGCGAGGTCCATCCGGTCCCCAGCACTAAGCCAGCCTCACCCCCCCAGTCCTGTCCTCGGTCCAGGCTGCTCGGAGGGGGCCGAGGGAGCGGGAGGCGCTGAGGGCTTCCCCTCATTAGGTCTGATGCTGTGGTGTCCACACCTCACGCAGAAACAGCAGGACGGCTGCTATCACGGGCGACACCCCTTCCGTGCCCAGCACCCGCCTCCGCCGCTAGAAAAGCTTCCGTACAGAGTCCACCATAGCTGGTTTAAGTCAGACCCAACCTCCCTGGGCCTCCGTCTTCTCACCTGTGCAGTGGGATCGTAGTATCACAGACGTCCGCACAGGTCGCCCGCATGCACCAGCAGGACTCCGCCCTGGTCAGCCCTGGGGCAGGGGGACCATGACTGTCCTTGCCAAACCTCAGGGCTACGTCCGGGGCTTGAGCAGGCATCTGAGGCCCCCAGCCCCTCTCCCCACCCACAGCCAGCAGCACCCTTCCCAGCCCCAGCCTCCCAGGGACAGAAACAAACCCACCAGGTACTTTCGGGTTACAGCTCGAGCTCAGCGCCTCAGCCAACAAACAGAGCTGCCCTGAGGCCCCCACATCAGAGGAACACGAGAGGGAGGAGGAGGGTCTCGTCTGCCGTAACTGGGGACCGGGATACATCTGACGCCGGCGTGAGAACCAGGTCCTAAGCTGCGTTAGAGCCCGGACACGTCCTAGGGCCCAGAACGAGGCCTCCGCCTGCCCTGTCTTCAGCCAAAGGGCAGCGGGCCATGGAGCAGAGGCAGCTTTCCTCACCATCCCGCTAGAAAGACCCCAAGAACCACCCACAAGAGAAACCTGCGGCAGCTGGGAACCCCCCCCGCCCCGCCAAGCGCCTATAAACCGAAAAGTCACAGGCCCCATCGGAGACAAATGTGCAGAATTGAGCAGTTCTGACCCATCGGTAGCTGACGTGAAACCACTGTGGGGAGAGTTAAGGGGGGGAGGGCGCCTCCTCCTCCGCAGCCCCCAGCCTCCCCACTCGAGGCTGCCCAGAACCACGCTCTGCTCCCGTCTTCTCGCCCACGTGCGTCATGGGCGTCCAGCGCACCTGGCCATGCCGACGGGCTCCCCTGCGCCCACACGGGTGTCTCCTCCACAGGGCCCCGGTCCGTGCCCGCCCTCCTACCCGCTCACGGCACACCCGCACCAGCAGGGACCCGCCCTCACCCACACGTGGCCACCCGCGCCGAGTCACACACGCGACACGGCAGCCGTCCAGCCTCCCACCATCGGGGGTCTGCGGGCACGGCCACACCCTCCCGCTGGCCCCCACAGCGGCTCCGGCATCTTTCTGTGGGGGGGTCACGGTCGGGAGGCAGCATGGGGGCCAGCCTGCGGGGGGGGGTTACTCAGAGACCCCCGTCCGTGTGGTCCGATGGCATCCTGGAGAGCGAGGGAAAGAGAACCCGGGTTCTCAAGGGACAGAGCGTGAGCAGCAGTGACCAGGAGGGAGGCCCCCCGCGTCCCCCATTCCTGCACCTCACTCCTCGGGATGTCGGAGGCCACACGCGCAAAGCCGTCCGTTTCTGGAGGCTTGCTGCCTGGCCTTGAGCTGTAGGCAGCCCCCGCTACGGCGCCGGGGGCCCTCAGCCTGCGCCCGCCTCTCCCCCGACAGAAGACGTCTTCCCCTGCAAAGACTGTGGCATCTGGTACCGCAGCGAGAGGAACCTACAAGCCCATCTGCTGTACTACTGCGCCAGCCGCCAGAGCTCCGGTGCGGCCGCCGCCGCCGACGACAAGCCCAAGGAGACCTACCCCAACGAGCGCGTCTGCCCCTTTCCTCAGTGCCGCAAGAGCTGTCCCAGCGCCAGCTCCCTGGAGATCCACATGCGCAGCCACAGCGGTGAGCCCCTCCCCAGGACCCCCGCTGTCTACCATAGGGCGTGCGTGCCCCCCCCAGCAATGCATTTCTGCCCCCTCTGGCCCCCAGCTGCCCGCCCTGCCACAGACAGGCCTGTGTGTTCCTCCCACCGCACCCCAGTGCTCCCGCAGCACGTGGCCCAGCTGTGCTCATCAGAAGGGTCAGCTCGGGGCCGGGCCCTTGCCGCAGTCCCAGGAGACAAGGGGCAGAGAAGGCAGAGTTCACACAGACACCCCCCACCACCCCCCTGCCCCATGTCACAGGTCCTTGGCCAGCTGGGCTCCAGGAGCCCAGCCCTCACTCAGCCCTGTGTTCCAGGAGAACGGCCCTTCATCTGTCTGATCTGCCTGTCGGCCTTTACCACCAAGGCCAACTGTGAGCGGCACCTGAAGGTGCACACCGACACGCTGAGCGGTAGGTGGGGGCTGGGAAGGGGCCGGGGCGGGGGGCACCGTACCCCAGGGCCCTGATAGCACAGCCTGCCTGCAGGTGTCTGCCACAGCTGTGGCTTCATCTCCACCACAAGGGACATCCTCTACAGCCACCTGGTGACCAACCACATGGTCTGCCAGCCGGGTTCCAAGGCTGAGATCTACTCGCCAGGGGCCGGGCACCCTGCTGCCAAGCTCCCCCCAGGTGAGGCCCTGGGCTCCCCATGAGGACTGGGCAGGGATGGGGCTGGTCCTCATGGCCGCCAGGGGTGAACTTCAATCTCGGCCCTCCACCGCCTCTGCCCAGTCCAGCTCTCCCCTTCCCGCCCTCCCCCTCCTCAGGTCTGGCCCAGGTAGGTCCTGCTCCAGCCCTGACGTGTGGCCCCTGGGGTCTCCCTGCAGACAGCCTGGCCAGCTTCCAGCAGCCCACGGCCCTGCACGGCCCCCTGGCTTCTGCCGACCTCGGGCTGGCGCCCACCCCATCGCCAGGACCGGACAGGAAGGCCCCGGCGGAGACCACCAATGGAGAGGCCAGAGCCGCCCCCCAGAACGGGGGCAGCAGCGAGCCCCCCGCAGCGCCCCGGGCCATCAAGACGGAGGCCGCCGCAGAGGAGCCCGAGGCGGAACCAGGGCCCCCGGCCGCATCGCGGACACCGTCCCCGCCCAGCCCCGCAGCGGCCAGGGTGAAAGCCGAGCTGCCCAGCCCCACGCCGGACTGCAGCCCCCGCCCGGGCGAGCTGGGGCTGGCGGCCGGCGCGCTCTTCCTGCCGCAGTTCACCGCGGCGCCGCCGGCCTCCGAGATCCTGGCCAAGATGTCGGAGCTGGTGCACAGCCGGCTGCAGGCGGGCGCGGGCGCGCAGGCCGGGCTCTTCGCGGGGGCCCCCAAGGGCGCCACGTGCTTCGAGTGCGACATCACCTTCAACAACGTCAACAACTTCTACGTGCACAAGCGCCTCTACTGCTCCGGCCGCCGCGCGCCCGACGACGCCGCCCCCGCGCGCAGGCCCAAGGCGCCCCCGGCCCCCGCGCGCGCGCCCCCCCGGCCCCCCGCCCGCTGACGCCGACACGGGGCGCGCGTCGCCAGGCTCCGGGCCGCGCGAGGACGAGGCGGGCGGCGCGGCCACCCCCGAGGCCGAGCCCGAGCCCGAGGCGGAGGGGGGCAGCCGGGGCAGCCCGAGCCCGAGCAGCGGGGCGGACGAGGACGACGACCCCCGCCGGACGCTGTGCGAGGCCTGCAACATCCACTTCAGCCGGCACGAGACCTACACGGTGCACAAGCGCTACTACTGCGCCTCGCGCCACGACCCGCCGCCGCGCCGGCCCGCGCCCGCCGGGACCCCGGGGACCCCCGCGCCCGCCGCGCCCGCCGCGCCGCCTGTGCGCACGCGCAGGCGCCGCAAGCTGTACGAGCTGCACGCGGCCGGGCCGGCCCCGCCCCCCGGCGCCGGCCCCGCCCCCGCGCCGTCCGGCCCCGCCCCCGAGCCGCCCGCGTCCTCCTCGCCGTCGCCCCGGCCCGGAAGCGGAAGCGGCGCGCCCGACGCCGCGGACGGCCCCATCGACCTGAGCAAGAAGCCGCGGCGGCAGGCGGCCCTGCCCGCGGCCCTGCCCGCGCTGGCCGACTACCACGAGTGCACGGCCTGCCGCGTGAGCTTCCACAGCCTCGACGCCTACCTGGCGCACAAGAAGTTCGCGTGCCCCGCGGCCCCGCGCCGCCTGCGCGCCGCCCCCGAGGACGCGGCCGTCGTGTGCCCCTACTGCCCGCCCGACGGGCCGGTGCGCGGCGACCTGGTGGAGCACCTGCGCCTGGCGCACGGCCTGCTGCTGGCCCAGCCCCCCGCCGGCGCCCGGACGCCCTCGCCCGCCGCCCCCCGCGACGGCCTCAACGGCCGCGAGCCCCGGGAGCCCGACGGCAGCCCCCGGCCCGGCCCGCCGCCGCCCTCCCCGGGCCCCGACGCGGCGCCGCCGCCCCGCGCGGACAAGGGCGTGCAGACCCCCGGCAAGGCGGCGCCGGGCGGCCAGCGGTACTGCCGCCTGTGCAACATCCGCTTCAGCAGCCTGTCCACCTTCGTGGCGCACAAGAAGTACTACTGCGCCTCGCACGCCGCCGAGCACGGGCCCTGAGCGCCGCACCACGGCCCCCACCCGGGCTCGGCGCGCCGGCCGCGGCTCTAATAAAGAGGTTCGGCCTGACGGGCGCGGCGCGGCGCGGCCTGGTTCTCTGCGCGCGGCCCGGGGGCGGGGGGCGCACGGGCGGACGCCGGGGTCGCGTGGTCCGTGGCCCCCGAGCGGAGCCGAACCGCGGTCCCGGGACGCCAGCGCACGTCCTGGTGGCCGCAGCCCCGCCGGCCGCTCGGGGCGCACCTGGGGCACTGGGGACCACGCCCTGACCTTCCCGCGCTCTGCTGCCCTCCGGGGCGCTACCGGAAGCTCGCGGTCGGCCAGCAGACACCGAAGGGAAGGACCTGGGACTGGCCAGCCGGCAGGGGAGGAGGAAGCCCTCTGCTTGCCAAGGCTGGTGGGAGGGAGGGGACACAGGCATCCAGCAGGCACCAGGGGACTCCGGCAGGGCTGGGGGCACCGGGTACCACAGCGTGCCCTGGGGCCAGCGGGAGTCAGATCCTGAGCTGGGCGTCGCATGGCACCTGTAGGGGCTCCGGGACCGCCCACCCCAAACTGCCCCGCTGTCCACCGCAGGACCTGGGTGGCCGCACCCCAGCAGAGTCCGGCCATGTTCTCAGCCTGCAGCTGCTGCTAGAAAGCGGCCACGTGAGTGTCTCACACCCACACCCCACAGCCCGCACTCACTTCCCGCCATCCGCTCAGGCTCACTCTCCCTGCTCAAGGCACGTCTTTCTCCCACCCAGCCCTTGTGGGGTTATGGGTCCATGTTCGGACAAGATCAGCCACAGGCCCCTGCCTGTCTGACACGCCCCTGCTGTGGGTCCCCAGGATCCAGGCCTCACCAGACACCAGAGCCCGTTCTGGGGAAGTCAGTCGAGGGAGGGTCCCAGGGGAGCCGAGATGCCCTGGCCTGTGCCACCGGAGGCCGGGGCGGAGGAAGCCCCCTGACGCTGACCCTCAGCCCTGCCCCTTTGCCTTGTCCTGCACGAGTCTGCACGGAGATTTCAGGAGACCCAGACCCCCGGGTGACAGCAGACACCATCGACGTCCACGCGCCCTGTCAGTAGAAACTTAATGCAAATGAACTTTACTGAACATAAAGTACAATAAAATACCTGAAGGGGTGCTGGGAGCATCAGGACTAGGACTCCTGATGAACCGACGGGGCCGAGAGGGAAAACCCAACAGACAGCGTGGGCTGCGGGGGGAGGGCACACAAGGGCCTCGGTCCCCTGCCTACAGGGGAGGGGAGCGGGTGCCCAGTCATCCCAAAGCCCCTTCAGGGAGTAGGAACACCCCGTGACTCCTATTCCAGCCTAGGACTGGGCCTGGCTCACCAGGGAGGTCCTGGGCCCTGCAGCCCGTGCCCCCACCTGGCCCCAGGAGTCTGCTGGGAGGCAGCGCTCCATACCGGATTAAGGTTCCCACGCAGGGGTCCCCCATCCCATCGCCTCCCTCTCAGACCCCAGGTTTCCCACCCCCTGCAGACACCACCCGTGCCCATGCTTCCCCCTCGAGTCCCCTCCATCTCCCCTACCCCCGCACCGTCCCAGGGACAGCTCAGGCCTTTAGCTCCTCTCCAGGAAACCCGGCGCTCCCCACTCCCAGACCACACCTCGCAAACGCGCTGCCTTTCTAACTAGGGGGTTCCAGGCTCTCGGGGCCCTCCCTAGAAGCTCTACTTGCACATGCTCTCCCCAGGGGGCGAGGGAGGGGGCACGCAGATTTCGTTGCCCTGCATCTCTCTCTAGCGCAGCCCCTCTGTCCCTCCGGAGCCCCGCCCTGTCTTCCTGCCTCTGCTCAGGTTGCCAGCAACCTTTGCTCCTCAAGCCAGTGACCTGTGCCCCCCCTCCCTTTCAGAAGCAGCTCCGGGGTCGCCCCAAGTACGCCTTCCCCCGTCTGCCACCTGCTTCTGGCCTCCACGTCTGTGGCTTTGCCTCCGTCCTCCCTCAACCCCCACTTCCAAACGCTATCAGAGAGTGATACGTTCTACCTCTGGGGATGGCTGCCACTTCTCCCTGCCCCGTGGCCTGGCCGCCGCCACAGCCACCGCAGCTCGTCCCCGCTGCTGGGCTCTGAGGGTGGCCTTGTGCCCTGCTTCGGGCTCTCGGGATTTCCCGCCACACAGAGGTGGCCTCGGAGCCCTGCTCACCCACCACGCCGTTCGGCTCAACGCGGCTCCACACTACCCCGGCCGCCAGGGTCTGCTCCCAGGAAGGGCTGCCCTGCATAGCCCACGGCTCTCAGCTTGGGGACCTTCTCTGACCCTCCATCCTGATGCCAGAGCAGGAGTCACTCTGGGGACCCCTGTCACCCCTTCCCCCAGGCCCCGCCTGCCTTGACCAGTGCCTCCTGCGCCCCTGGCACCTGGCGCTGGGAGGGGTGCTCGGGTCACCGACGTCAAGAGGGAATGGAAGGTCATCTGGGGCGCCAGCCCCACCCAGGACCCTTCCGGACCCCAGTTCTGTTCGTCGCCTGCCTTCCACTGTCCTTCGTCCTGCGCCAACTGCATCTCCCTAGAGCCGGCTGTGACCGGGGGATGTCCAGCCACAGCTCCTGGCACACACGCCACGGTCCACATTCAAGGTCACCACCTGACCCCATCGCCTCCTAACCGGCCATCCCCCATGCCCTGGTCATCGCTGTCCTCCGCCCAGCACACCCCACAGGCATCCCCATGCTGCCCGCTCGCCCGGTGTGGCAGGAGAGCAGGCTCTGCAAGTCCTGCAGGCGGGCGTGCCTGATGCCAGGGGTCAGCAGCGACTCGGTTCTACAGGCCAGCAGGCCGGGTGCTGGGGGGAGGCTCCAGGCCAGCCGGTTGGGGATGGGAGGCTTTGTCGTCCCCGCTGGGACAGAACACGGGGGAACAGAGCAGGAGCAGCCGACAAAGGAGGGGCCCAGGCTGGGATTTGGCCGTGGGTGAGGGGAGCACCGGAGAAGGCAGGCCAGGCAGTAGCAGATGCTTCAGGGGCCACCGTGGGGTTACAGCAGGACGAGGGGGCGGGGGCAGGACCGGCCGTCATGGGAGCCAACACCAGAGGAACACAGGCAGCCCCGGCCCGTGTCCCGGTGCATGGACACCCTCGGCCAGCCGGCCTCCTGTCTGCCACCGGGTCTCCTCGGAAGCCCTGGTCCAGCCTCGCACACACGCCCACCCTTCAGCCTCACCGGGAGCTCTCAGTGGGGGCAGCCCTAGGCTTCCCTGTACTTCCCTTCCTGTTCAGCCAGAACCAGCCCCTCCTGCATGGGACAGCCACCCCTTCACTCCTGGGGACAACATAGGAGAGTGTCCCTGCGCCTGGGAACACGCGATCCAGGCCCGGGCCCGAGGGTCTGCACGTTTGTCCCTGGCAAGGCAGAGAGACCCCCACAGCAGGCGCGTAGAGCCCGGTAGCCCCTTTGTTACCAGCCTAACGGGAGCCTGTATCACGCATAGGGAGAGGGGAGGGAGGGCACCCAGGTGTCCTCCCTTTGGGACCTGGGACGGGGTGACCAGCCGACCACCTGCCCAGGGAGCCCGTGCTTCATCCCCGCCCTGCCCCAGCGCCCTGCCCCGCTTCCGCTCTGCCATCCATCGGTCATGGGAAGGAGCACGTGAACAGACTGCACGTGAACAGCAGGGCTGGGGCAGCCACCCACAAAGCTGGAAGGACACCCTCCATCCCACAATACAATCCCCCGTAAAAACCGGAGTCCTCCCACACCCCCAGGCACGGCTCCTGGGAGCTATGAGGAAGGAGAATGTGTCCCCCCACCAATGCCTCGTGGGACTTGGGTACCCCGGGGGGGGGGTCGGACTCCATGCCGGCTGCCTCTGTCGGGAGGCTCAGCCCTTCGCCAGCTCTGCCCATGGCCCCCCCACCCACGAGTGGGCTTCCGGGTAAAGTCACCCTCCCAGGGAGGACACGGAGCCTCCCTTCCCTGACCGCTGTGTCTGCAGGACCGCCGAGGCTGGCAGGGCTCTCGGGATGGAGGGGCCCCCGCAAACCCACGTGTGGCCGTGGCCCACGGTCTGTCACCGCCCACTGTGAGGCTGTCGCACTCATCCCCTGACCACAAGGGGCGTCGTGGGTCCCACCCCTGCACGCGATGGCACAGACCTCATGGCCAGCCCCTCAGTAAGGACGAAATGCCCCC
This sequence comes from Meles meles, assembly GCF_922984935.1. Taxonomy (NCBI): domain Eukaryota; kingdom Metazoa; phylum Chordata; class Mammalia; order Carnivora; family Mustelidae; genus Meles; species Meles meles. The sequence goes on along the minus strand of NC_060084.1, from coordinate 1,140,539 downwards.
GGAAGTGGCCACAGCGTGGGCTCCATGCTCGTGGGTCTACGGGGGCCCGCCCCAGCCCCCCCGCACTGGAGGAGGCCAACTCCGCCCTAGCACGGCCGACCGCAAGCGTCTGGAGAGGCCGCGTAGAGTCCGGCCATCGGGAACGGCCACCACAGGTCTTCAGAAGGTCGAAGGTCAGATCAGTGGGGGTCATTAGGGAACTAGGAAGAAGCTCGAAACGGCACGCATACGGAGACCCGAAATATGTTAAAAGCTTTGTACGGCAGGAGGGAGGAGAGGGTCCGGCTGGGTCTGGGCTCTTACCCCCCCCAGAAATGCAGGCGTGTGCCTCATTCCCGAGGACTCCGAGTGCATAACCTTGGACAACCCCCAAATATGAGGACCATGTTTCTTAGGGACAGGGTGACCCTGACCGCCCACCGGCGAGAGCAGGACCCGGATCTCTGAGTCAGAGTCAAAGCAGACACTGCACGGAGCCAGGGAGGGCCATGCCCCAGGCACCCGCCGGCTGGGACAGTCCCTGCTTCCGGGACTCCAGCGGCTGAGCCCGCCCCGTCTCCGAGGGGCCACGCCCAGGCTCAGTGGGACACCGGGATGAAGCCGGGCGCTGACACAGTCCCATAGGTTTGCCGCTTCGTCACCACCGCAGCCCAGACGGCCCCGACTCCCCCCCCCTGGTGCACGGGGCCCCAGCAACCCCCTTCCAGAGACGTCTCAGCAGCAGCCCTCGGGCCAGGACCTGGAATTCCGCCATGAAGGGCTCTCCGGGCTGTCGCACAGCAAGAAAGGCAGCGGGCTTCCCAGCCTGTGTGCGGACACTCGGAAACGAGCCCACCCCAGAACAGGCCCGGCCTCCAAGCGGGGACTGCCTGGAGTCCCTGCTGCAAGCTACGGCCCCCACGAGGAGCGCACCTCCGGCGGCCTGTGCTCAGCCCCAGAACGCAGAGCTCGGGCGCGCAGAGAGGAGAGCGAGCCAGCCCGGGGCCCAGCCCCCTCCCAGTTGGTGGGGCGTCCGCCTCCGCCTGTTCCCTGTCCTCTGCCAGCCGCACACGCCCTGAGCCTAGGGGCAAAGACGCAGGCCCACGCACCCTGGCAGGGACTGAGGTGGGCCCAGCCGCCTGCACCGGGAGCTCGGTGGCAGGAGCTCCTTGGCGCTGTGGCATAGCCCACTGTGGGTCTCTCTGGGCTTCCTGAAGGTCACCTTTGCGCTCCCCCAGGGCTCCCTGCAGTGACATCACTTGTGGGCAGGTTTCTAACACTTCACAATGAGAAAGCGAAAGCAGGCTCCCCGAGGTCCCGCAGGGTCCCTGTGGGCCGCCCCGGCTCCCGGCAGCTGATGGGAAAGCCATCTATCATGTCGTGGTCTGAGCCGGAGTGGGACCAGCCACTTCGTCCCGTCCTGCTGAAACGGAGCCGTCTCTCAGCTCCACAGAAATCACATCTCTGCATCCCAGAGGTACAGCGGGGCTGGCCCTGTGAGTCTGCAGGGAGAGTGCTTAGCAACGACGCGAGGCAGGAGGGCACGGTGCACAGAGGGGCGCACACAGCCAGGCTATGGAAAGCTGCAAGGAACCTGGTGTGACGGGCCGAAAACTGTCTGCCTCCTACTCCCCGGAACCCACTAATCATGTTGCCTACACAGAAAAGGGGCATCAAGCTGGCTGTTCAGGTGACCTTGAGGTGGGCGACAATCCCAGAGAGACAAGGACGGACAGTGAGCAAAGGCCCGGCAAGGCCCAGGCAGACCGGCCGCCTCAGGCAGAGCAGTGAGCCTCCTGGTGACCTCGGTTTGACTAGGACGATCTGGGAAGAAACCTGCCATACTTTCCCCCATCCGCGGGCTGCTGTGCCCTACCCGGCCGTGGAAGCACCCAGATTCCACACTCCCGCCTGGGGTTCCCTGAGCTAGTAGCAAGCCGGAAGCAAGAGGACGTCTGAAATCCCGCAGGGGACGGAGCTCGGTCCAGGCCCCTGTGTCGTGCAACGTGAGCTGGCCTTCTGGATGTCCACAGCCCCCCGGCAGAGGGGGTTAGGCAGAGGGACGACCCATAACCCTCCTCGGCCTTGGCTGCCAGAATGAAGGCGTCTCCCCTGCAGAGGCGGGCAGGGTGCAGCGGCAGAGAGAACCCCCGCAGAGGCTCTGGGCTGGGCTCTGAGCCCCTGCCTGGACCACAGCCCACACCAGAAACAGCCAGCGGGGCCTGGGGAGCAGCCAGGAGCTCCAGCTCCCCGCCTCCCCCGAGACCAGGGCGGGAAGGAGGACGACACGACCCGTGCTGTCTCCATTTCAGAGTGTGCTCCAGGGAACCCAAGGGGGACCCGGGACCCCCTCTGGGGCTCTGCACGATCCTGGCCCGACCCACTGGGCGCGAATATGACGGCCGCACGGATCCAGGCTGCAGCCTAGCCCGAGGGGGCGGCTGCCGCTCTCCCCGCTGTGCTCACAGGAAAACACCACGACCGAGGTTCGGTTAAGAAGCTTTTGATGACAGGGCACCTGGGTGGCTCGGTGGGTTAAGCCTCTGCCTTCGGCTCAGGTCATGATCCCAGGGTCCTGGGATCGAGGCCCACATCGGGCTCTCTGCTCAGCGGGGAGCCTCCTTCCCCCTCTCTCTCTCTGCCTGCCTCTCTGCCTACCTGTGATCTCTGTCAAATAAATAAATAAAATCTTAAAAAAAAAAGAAGCTTTTGAGGACAAACGGTGAAAATTATTAATCGAATTAAATCTCTACTGTTGGGCACAGTCTTCTTTCTGCCCGTGTGATGGACGAGAACGCGAACGCGCAGGACAGCTGCCGTAGGGATGGGGGGGGGGGGCATCGCGTCCCGGATGATCCCAGGGACCGTCAGCACCTGGCGGACCGACGGACGGAGGACGGAGCCGACTTGGGCCGCAGGAGGATGCTTTCGAAAGCTCAACTGTTAGCCCGTGGCTCCGAGGAAGACGGCGGGCAGTGTTTGTGGCGCTCAAATGAACATGAGAATTTGGGGACGCTTCCAGCCATCATGGAACAACTTCTCGGTATTTAAAGAGTTTCCCGATGCGACGGGGAAAAATACAGATTTCTCCTCTTCTTACGTCGTGGGACGAAGGTGGTTCTTCCTGGGAAGCCCTAGGTGCCTCCGCCTTCACAGCGTGCCAGCAGGGGGGCTCGGGGAGAAGATGACGCCCACGTCCAGACCACACGTGGCAAGCTCTAGTCCATCCCGACGCTGGGACCGTCACCCGGTCCCTCCCACCCACAGGACGGCTGTGACCGTGCCCGGGCAGCGCCGAGGAAGAGCATGAGTGGTAGTGGACCACCTGCCCGGCGGGAGCCAAGGATCCACACGAGCGACCCCCAGCCCGCCGCTCTGTAGAAGAGAGAACCAGGGCGTTGGCGTGAGCACCCCACCCCCCAGATCGTGGGCGCCTCAGGGTGCCGGCGGGCCATTGAGGAAACCACTGGGCATGGAGGGGCCCTCTAGGCACACGGCTCCCCCGGGACGGGGTGGCTGCGAGGGGCGTGCGGGCGGAGGGCCTCCAGGACCAGAGCCACAGGAAGGTTCTAGAAGGCTGGAACTCCCTATTCTGCATGGCCCAGGGTCATGGCGTCTGGGGATGCCGAGGGGAGCGGACCCTGGACCAGAAGTCAGCCTGGACCAGGGGGACCGGCTTTCCCTGCCTCTGAGCCCCTCCCCATGCAGCCCCTTTCCCCAGATGTGTGTCCTAGGACCCAAAGAACAGATGTCTTTGTTCCCAGTTTGGGGGTCAGAGTCCAAAATCAAGGGTCAGGCAGGACCCCCCACCCCGAAGCCTCCAGGACGGTCTGTCCCAGGCCGCTCCTCCGGTCACTGCCAGTGGCCGCCGTGCCTGGGGACCCTCGGCGTGCAGACGTGTGTCCCTCTGCTCTCGGCCTCCTGAGGAGGTCCCCTCTTCTGGGTCCGTCCGTGTCTCCCGTGTCTCTTGTAAGGACTCACGGGAGTTCAGGCCACCTGGATCGGGGGACCTCACCGCGATGCTTCATTGCAGACAGATTTTGCACAAGGACACGTCGGAGGCTCCGTGTGGCCATGAATTAGGGAAGCCACCGTCTGCCTGCTCCACCTGGAGGCCCCAAGGAGGAAGCCGCCTTCCCTGCTCCCCGAGGGCCTTCTGAAAGGGCAGGCGTCCACCTTCTCTGCTGGTGGTCAGCCTCCAGCTTGTCCTGACCCCACGGCATGTCCAGGCTGTGAGCAGGACAGTCCTTGGAGACCCTGCGGCCACCGACCAGCTGGAAGGCTGTCACTGTGGGACCACGGGTGCTGACGAGCCCTCGGCCCCGACGTGCGGACGCGCAGCCACACTCCAGCCCTAGGCACACGGGAGGAGGTGCCTAGGCTTTCAACCATCCTGGTGGTTTCCTAACTCTGCCCCAGGGGCTTGGAGGTCCATGAGGCACCCGGGGGGGGGGGCGTGGAAGGGGGAGGGAGGCCGCTCCAACCGCAGGGACCGGAACGCCGCGGGGTAAAATGGTTTCATGTCAGGACAGCGTCCCACAGCCACGGAAGGGGAGAGAGACAGGACGCCGGCCGGCCCACCTCCAGTGTACAGAATGAAGGTCACTACATGTCGTAAGACCGTATGTCATCTGGACCTCACCACATCGTCCCGTCAGCGCCCACGGGTCCACAGACACACGGCTGTGGCTGCAGTCCCCGTGCACGTATCTGGGCATCCTGGCTTCAAATCAGCCCTCGCTGTGCTGCGACCTTGGCCTGCACACTCCTGATGGCCCCAACCGAGGGCTCTGGGGCAGCCTCCACAGGAAAAGGAGCCCCTGTCCCCACCATGGGGCAAAGAGGGCGGCCTCCCTCCTCCCCCAGCCCATACCCGAGTGACCGGAGTCTGCTGGCAGCCAGGCTGCTCCCCTGGGAGGGAAGGGGCAGGAACGGGGAGAGAGGAGGGAAGAGAAGAGACAGGGAGGAAGAGAGGGGAGAGAGAGGGGGGAAGGGGGGAAGGAGGAAGGGGAAGAGGGAGGGAGGAGGGAGGGAGGAGGGAGGGGAGAGAGGAGGGAAAGGAGGAGGGAGAGGGAGGGGACTTGTGGGGGGAGGGAAGTTTTGCAGAGAACCTGGGGTCCCCGCACCACCCGCCCCGCGCGCTACTGGAGGTGATGGGTGCAGGGCACACGGACAGGGCACCCTGCGCGGGGCTGCACGATCGTCCCTAGGGCCCTGGGGGCAGCCCACCCATCCGGAGCCAGGGTCTCACGGACTGTACCTTCCCTCCAAGAGGACAACCGAGCCCCAAGCTCTGCCCAGCCATGCCCCGGACCACAGGGCACCTCGGGGACCAGGCTCTCCCACGCCCCAATGTGCGGATCCTTGGGGTCTGCGTATGATGCCAGGAGGCTGGGCAGCTGGTCCTCCTAGCAGTGTCCTGGGACACCCACCTGCCGCACAGTCCACGCACCTAAGTGGACCTTCAGTGGCCATCACCACCCCAAGGAGCCCATGCCCCTCAGCCACCGCCCCCTGGCCTGTCCCCGCCCAGTCCTGGGCCACCTGCGTTCCGACCCTCACGGACCCTCACGGGCACCTCACGGACGCGGACCCCATAGCTCACAGCCTCCCTCCACGCCATGTCAGGGCCTCACGGGTCTAGAGCTGGACACGGCCACACTGTGCGGGTGGACCGCGTCCCGGGGTTCATCAGGTAACAGACATCGCGGCGGCCGGCGAGTCTCCTGTTACCAGTAACGTGGACACAAACCCCACGTGCGAGCGTCCGCGTGGACATGGCTCTGGCTTCACGCGGGTGGACGCACCCACGGGGACGCAACGGTTCCCCCACGCGGGACCCGGCAGACGGTCTGGCGCGGCAGCCGTCCCCCCACCACGTGCCAGCCGCCGTCCCCGCGGGAGGGAGGTGGGGTCTCGCGGCCGTCCTGACGTGCGTTTCCCCGGTGGCCCTTGGCCGTCGCGTGACTTTGGAGAATCACTTGTGCAGACGCTCTGACCATCCCTGCAACTTCTGCGCTCGTCCTGACGGTGAGCAAACAAGCAGAAGAACCTCCGAGTCTAGAAATGACAGGAATGGCCTCCGGCCTCAGACACCACGGCTCGTCCCCTCCTGGGCCCCGCCCAGCCCCCCGACATGGGGCGGTCACTCCAAGACCCCGGTGCCCTCGCCCGTCCAACACGCACAGAGGAGCGACCTTGTCCACGTCGGCAAGCTCCGGGGCAGTCGGGCACCAGAAGCCCGGGGTGGACAGGAACAGAGCCAGGGCACACTTGTTCCCACAGGACACGTTCTGGGTGGGCTCAGAGGGACAGATGGGAGGGACACAGCCGGCAGACGGGTGACCCTCATGGGTCCTCCCGAGCCCGGGGTGGGAGCCCCAGGCCCACTGCCCAGCACTGCCTGGGCGGCTCCACGGGGACGCTGGGCGAGGAGCCTGCTCAAGACTCTGCATCTCCCTCTCCCACTGCCCCTCCCCGCGCTCTAGAAACACAGAAAACCAAGGCCGCCTCCCTAAGCCAGCCTGGCCTGGTCTGTAAGTGGGGGGGTCCCTCTGGCCCCACAGAAACTGCCAGTGGGCCACAGCGCCGGCCCCGGCTCCAACCACAGCCTCCAGATGGGCGGCTGACCCCCAGTCACCCTTGAAGACAGCCCCCTCCTGGGCCAGGACCCCACCTCCCGTCCCCTCGCCTCCCCCAGGGTCTGGCGCCTTCCTTCCACACGGCGTCGGCCCTGGAAACCCAGGGACCCTCCTGGACTCCCGGCTTGAAGTGGGACCGAGCTTGATGGACCCCTGAGTGGCCCAGTCTTGGGGGGCCTCCTGCCCACTGCCCCTGCGATCCGTCCACCCTGACAGCTGGGCCCCCAGCCCCTCCCTCCCCACCGGGCCCTCTGGGGCCCATCCGAGGGGGTCGGCACCGTGCTCGGAGCCGGACGCCGGAAGGACGTGAGCCCCCGACAGCAGGGTTTGGGGCTTTAGAAAATCACCAACCACGGGATGGCCAGCAACCGCTCTGGGGTCACACAGGCCTGACCTCTTTCTTTCCTGTTTTTCCAGATACCGACTTTAACCACTGGTGAATCATTTCAGTGTTTCCTAATAACACACTCTGGCATCAAAGATGTTGGAAGACAGAACTCAGAACAAAAGACAGTTTTTTATAAGAAATTAACTCAACTTTGTGAAACCCCCACTTCCCTTTTCTTCGCTTCGCTGCAGAAACTCCACACACGGGTCCACGGACCAGGGCTCGGGGACGTCTGCTCCCGTCAGAACGCGTCCAGCCCCCGCTCCGTCTCACGGAAGAAGAAACAGAGGGTCCCAGTGGCGGAAGGCGCGGGCAGCTTCAGCGCCGGCAAGACCCCTCCCGACTCCCCCCAGTACTGCTGTGACTGTATCAGACGCCACAAGGACTCGCAGAGAAGCGGTGTAGGTTTCAAAATACGCTAAAAATACCAGAGTGGAATAAAAGTCCGTTTCTCCGTCCAAAAATGGGTCCCATGTCAGAGTCCGCGCCCGAAAGCCGTCCCCCCGCAGTCTCACGTTCACGGTCACGTCTGAACTACTTGGGCTGATTCTCGAAGGCTCAGAACCGCGGAGGCACGTCGTGTCGCCTGCGTTAGCTCATCAGTCATGCAGTTTTCTCAGAAACGCTCTTGAAACAGCAGCGAGAACCTCCGCGGTGCTCAGGGGCCTGGGGAGGGGCGAGGGGCCTGGGGAGCCGTCCGTAGAGACCAGGGCGTCCCTGGGGCCGGCCCCGGTCCTGTCCCGCCCTGAGGCCTACGGGCGTCTCCAGGACCCTGATGGGGACCCCACAGGCTGGGAAGACACGGGAGCCTCTCGTGCACCCACCGCTGCTGTGCCCTTGCCTCTCCCCGGAAACACGCGTCCGCGGGCGACCCTTCCGAAGCCCCCAGACCCGCTCGCTCCCTCCAAGCCGGCTCCGCCCCACCCGAACTCGGCTTCCTGTCTCCCGCTGTGGGGTGCGTCCTGGCTTGGGGTCTCCTGCCCCCAGCACTGTGCATGCCTCAAGCCCCCTCCCGCCCTAGTGCCCCCAAACTCCACTGTGCCACCAGCGGGGGCGGGTGCGCTCTGCTCCTGCCAGCCCCAGCAGGACAGAAGTCACCCACGGACACCGGGCGGCTTTCCCACTCCCGTCTCCCCTCGGACCGTCTTGGAGGTGGGATGCGGCTGTCAAGACACGAAGTCCACACTTGACGCGCACGACCCAGCAGCATGTAGCCCATCCGCAGGGACGTGTGACGCCACCTCCCATTCCTTCGCCCCTGAGGAGACCCCGAACCCGCTGGCGTCACTCCCCTCGTCCCCCGACCCCCACACCCACCCTCCGCTCCCCCATCTCCCAGCCACACGATTTGCCTGTTCTGGGCATTTCGTACCCGTGAGATCAAGCACACGGGGCTTCGGGCCTGGCTCCCCGCACTCCCACGCTCCCGGGTCCATCCGTGCCACGGCTCTGCTCCGCCGTGTGGATAAGCCACGTTTTGATGGAGCCCGTCCGTGGATGGGCGTCTGTCTTGTTGTAAATGTGTTCGTGGCCGCTGAGCAGGGACAGCTCTGAGTCATGAGGCCGGGAGGGCTGAACCCTGCCATCTTCCCCCGGGACAGGGGACGCGGCCGGCCATCCGTGCAGGAAGCAGGGGTTCTGATGTGGGATGCCCAGCCCACGGCATCCCTCCAGGGTCTGACTCCTCTTGTGACATGGGACACGTGCTCCCAAGCCCTCACCCAGGAGCCTCACCCTCCCCTCCCCACACCCACCGGCCACGACGCCCCCACACTTTCCTGCGTGCTGCCCCCTCTGCCTGGGGAGCCCCTGCAGGTCGTCTCCACACCCAAACCCTGCCTGCTCCTCGGAAGCCTCATGTGGGGACCGTGGCGGGGTGAACTGTGTCCCCCAGGGTGATATGTCCACATCCTAACCCCCGCTACCTGGGACTGTGACCGTTCTGGAAATAGGGTCTGTGCAGGGACAATCAGGTTAAGGGGGTCGTGCTGGAGTGGGCGGCCCTACCCCACCAGGGGTCCTAAGAGGGCACACAGCACCCCGTGGGACAACGAGGCAGAGCTGGGGCCCCGAGCTAGGGGACGTCAAGGATGGCCGGACCTGCCGTTGCGGGGGGAGGAGAGCACGGCCCCGCCCCCAAGCCTCCAGCCTACCCGCCCCGGGATCGCAGACCCACGGCCGCGGGACGGGAGAGAACCCGGTCCTGCACTATCAGGCAGTCAGGGCCCTCTCTCCCCACCGCTGCAGGAAGCACCTGGGCCCTAACTTTAGACCCAGACCCATCGCTAGTCACGAGCAGACGTTACCTCCCACGTCAGACACAAGCCTCCCTGAAGACAAAACCCGCGTTTCTGATTCTCACGCAGGCGGCCAGCCCCCGCCAGCCAGTCTCCCGCCCGCAGGCCGTGGGGGAGACTCGCCCCGGCTGGACTGCACCGCGCACACAAGGACCAACCCGGGGAGGCTTGCGGTCCCAACAGCCGTCATCCTGTCCTCAACGCTTTACCCCAAACCCACGCTTTTCAGCACCGCAAGGGAAGGGGCGCCCGGGCCTGGCCCTCAAAGCTGCTATGGAAAACTGGCTGAGACGGCACCGAGGCCGGGGTCTCGCCGTTGGAGAAAGCCGCACGCACCCATCATGCAGGCCACACGGTCAGCAGATAGAAAACGCTGTCAGGGGGCGCCTGGGTGGCTCAGTGGGTTAAAGCCTCTGCCTTCGGCTCAGGTCATGATCCCGGAGTTCCGGGATCGAGCCCCGCATCGGGCTCTCCGCTCAGCGGGGAGTCTGCTTCCTCCTCTCTCTCTGCCTGCCTCTCTGCCTACTTGTCATCTGTCAAATAAATAAATAAAATCTTAAAAAAAAAAAATGTGTTTAGAAAACGCTGTCAGCCCCCAGCGAGGACAGGAGCAGGCGTCCGAACGGGTCACTGGGACCCTGGTTAGACCCGGATGCTGTCCCTACAGGAGTGTCCTGGGGCTGCTGGCCACCCCGACCTTGTCCAGGTCAGGCCTCACCTGGAGGCTCCTCTCGAGCAGGCAACGTGATGCCCGGGGTCCCTCGCCCACGCCTGTGTCCCCGCACGGTGGTGTTAAGGTGACCGAGCAGTGAACGAAGGACTCCCACTTCTGGTTGGTCTGTCCCATCCACACGGGCTCCGGCTCCCTCTCCTGCTGCCTCTGGACTCCGTTCCTCTCCCGGGCGGCACCCGTCTGACCACCCGTGCCTGCCGCCACACCGCCTGCACCGGCCCCGCGCTCCTCACCCCCCCGCCGGCCCGGGCACCCACAACCCCTTCCCGGCAGCACCGCGCTCACTCCACCCCCTTCTGCAAACACTGACCTTTTCCATCCTGCGGAATTATGGCTGGATGGAGCACGTAAGCGTTAAGCAGAATTTTGTCAGAATTCCCACTTTTCTGTCCCAGATCTAAATATTCCTCCTCTCTGCGTCCTCCTCCAGGGGCCTTCTCTCTCCCTGCCTCCTGTCTCCCCATGCCCTGGGCCCTCGAAGCTCCTAGGTTTTGCCTGATAGGTGGGAGGTCAGGGGAGCCCCGGCACGGTCTTACATCGTCTCTCCCGGTGTCCCCAGAGCTCCAGTTAGAGTCCGTGGACGCCCGCTGCCTTGTGTCACCACAGCAACACCCCTAAGTATCCAGCACCGGCAAAGGGAGCCCAAGGAGCCCCTCGACATGCTTGGGGTAGCTGGCCTTGGTGCGAGAGCAGAGCAGTGACCAAGAGACCCCCAGAGAGCATCTGACCGGCCCCCCCTTTCTAAACACCGTTTGCCGCAGAGACACGCACGCCGGCCTGACGACCTTCACCACTGCCAAGTGCACAGCCGCCTCCATCTGGCCACGGAAAGCCTCCTTCTTCCCCAGCTCCATCCCCAGGACACCCTAACTCCCCGGCCACGGCACCCTGTCCATCGCTGGCTCTGGGGGCAACTCCTCGGGGGACGCCATGCAAGTGGCACCTTGTTAGGTCTGTCTCCATGACGGGCTGACCTCACGGAGCCTCGTGCCCTCCAGGTCCACCCACGCTGTGGCCGGTGTCCGCATGGCCTTCCCGGTGACGGCTGAGTCCCAGGCCACGGCATGGACGGACCATGCTCTGCTCGGTACCCCATCCAGACATGGACCCTCGCGTTGCTTCTGCCCTTGGGCTGCTGTGAGTGACGCTCTTGAGATCATGGGGTGCAAAGAGGTCCCTAAGACCCGGCTCCCGGGGCTCACGGGTGTGCACGTGGTCCTGCAGCCGCTGGGTCATGCGGGAACTCGGCGTTCGTGTTATAGGAATGACCCCCACACACACACCGTCTCCCACAGCAGCCGCACCTCCTTGCCCTCTCATGGGGCATGAGATTCCCAGTCTCTCCACGTCCTCACAGCGCTGGGGTTTCGGCCGCCATCGTCAGGGCTGTGAAGGTGTCACGATGATGCGTGGCGACCGTCCCTTTGGAGCTCACTGGCCACTCGTACGTCATCTCCAGGGAAACCTGGAGTCACGTCCCTCACACGTTCTGCCTCGAGTGTCTGGTTTTGCGGTTGGGTTTTGATCTCTGGTCAGATCGGTGGCTTTCTCCCTTTCTGCAGACCGTGACCTGGGCAGCCGCCTTGACCCAGCAGACGCACCCGCCAGGCCCGCCGTGCAGCCGAGCACGGGCAGACCAGGGGCTCGCTCCAGACCAGCTGGCTTCTGTGACACAGGTCACTGCCAAGGCACACATCCAGCCCTGCGGTCCCACCACGAAGCCCCCCAGCCCCACCGAGGAGCACATCTCCGTTCACAAAGCACTTGGGGGCAGAACTCGCTCCTCTGACCTCATAAGGAGCCCAGACCTTCCTTCCCGCATGGGTTCTCAGCTCTGTTTCGTGCTAAGAGCTGCCCATCTCGAGGAGCTGCCGTGGGCCAGGCTGCTACCGAGCCCTGCGCAAACAGCGTCTTGCTCTAGGGCACCCAGGGGAGGCTCTGCGTGTAGCCCCGTTTATAGGGAAAGGACAGGAAAGCTCAGAGGGTTCAGGGAGCTGGTCCCCAGGCTCAGGAGTGGGGCGCAGGGACAGCGAGTGACTCGGATGTGGGGCCCGGCCCGAGCTAACCACACCGCTGGAGGAAGAGACATTAAGGCACAGACACACCCAGAGCCTCCTGACGTGCCCCAAAGGGCCACGGTTCATACTCCTCATCTCGTAGCATGGAGCCCAGACCACGGGGTGGCCTCAGACCAGTCTGCTGTGGTCCACGGAGGAGCGGCCCCTGAAAGAGATGTTCCCCTAGAACCCACAGATGTGACTGTATTTGGAAAAAGGGCGTCTGCTGACGTGCGTAAATCAGAGATCTGGACATGCGGCCGCGATGCTGGCCGCCCTGGGGGGCCCCACGCCCCTTCACATCACAGGACGGAGGCGGGGGGAGGCCAGGCACACACGGAAGCCGGAGGCCAGGGGACGACAGAGGCAGAGACTGTGGGTTTGTGGCCACAGCCCAGGGACACCTGGAGCCCCCGGCAGTCCCCCAGGAGCTGGGAAAGGTGGACAGACCATCCCTGGGGCCTCGGAGGGCGTGTGGCCCTGTGACACTGAATTTCAACCCAGCTCAATAGATCTCAGACTCAGGCCTCCAGGACAGTGAGGGTCTCCAGCTCTGCTGCTCTGAGCCCCCACCCCCCCGGCTTGGGGCACTTTGTCACAGCAGCCCTGGGACAGAGACACCCACACAGTCCTGACCTCAAGACAAGTTTCAGTCTGGCAGGAAGGGAGCCGGCGTGGATTCAGATTGTGTTGTTGACGCTGGGATGCGGAGCTGGGGTGCCGGGCCATGGCCAGGGGCATGGCTGAGCCCCCGGGGTGCCTCCCCCGCCTGGCCGCAATGTCCAGCTCCAGGGACACTCCGGGCCAGGCAGGCTGAGAGGCGGGCAGTGGCGGCCGCCCTTCACCAGCTCCAGGAGGACAAGGAGCCCGGCCTGCTCTCCAGGATGACCGAGCCCACGGCAGATGCCTCTCCATGGCGAGGACACACACACTGCCACCAAGCCGTGGGAGACACCCCAGGAGCATCCCGGATCTGGGCAAAGCTTTGCTGTGACGGACGCCGTCCCATGAGCATCAGGACCGCCGGGCCTGGACCATGGCCCGTGTACAACCTTGGGCCTGTCCCTTCCTCGCCTGGGGCCTCAGTTTCCCTGCTGTGAAACGAGAGCTGCATTCTGCTTCGCGATCCTCAGCCTGCAGGCAGGGACCAGGGACCCTGGGCGGCCGGCCATGAGTCGTGCCAGTGTGGTACGACTGGGCTGTGTCTGCGAGACGTGCGTTGAGTGTTTCCGAGTCCAGCACCGCTCTCCTGACACCCCACGGACACTCTTGTTTAACAACCACGTCGGGTGGCGCTCACGGTCGTCTTTTTAAAGCTTCAGAAGCTTCGAAGGGTGGGGAAGGGCCAGAAAGCCAGGGTGTGCAGAGAATGCGGGAGGGCAGAGGGCTCAGAGCCTAGGGCCCTGCTAGGGAACGTGGACTTGGGTGCATAGCTCCGTGACCGTCCTCCTCCGCCGCTGTCAGCCCAGCAGCAGCCGTCCTGCCCCCGGGTCATGGGGACGGACCCCCGAGCACATCGGCCAGGCTCTGTGGGAGCGCTAGCTGGACTGCTTTCACGGTGGGAGACTTGAACTCTGACACCGGGCCACAGCCGGCCGGAAGCTGTGTTTGGGAAGGACCGACTCAGCCCGGCCATCTCCAGGCTCAGAGCCACGGGAATGGGCCCTGGGCTCTTTCCCTCCTCCTGCCGGACCTTCCCATCAGGTGACCCATTCCAGAGTGAACCATGCTGCGGCCCAGACATTTTCAGCCCCCAAGGGACATTTTCACTCCCTTCCCCTCCCCTGGCACTGGCCACCGCCAGTCGGCTTTGTGCCTTGGTGGAGGGTTTTTCTGAACGTGACCTAGGAATGGCATCACAGGCCACGTGGCGCTCTGGGCCCGGCTTCCGTGGTCCAGCACGTCGTCCGGGCCCCCCTGCCCCGTGCCACATGTGTCCGTGGTCCGTCCCTTCTTACGGCTCAGTGGCCTTCCCCGCGCGGCTGAGCTCCACACGCACCTCGTGAACCTCCTTCGTCGCTGACGGGCTGCGGCCGCGTCCACCTTCTGCGTGGGGACACCTGTGTGAGAGACTGGCTCCCGGTTTCTCTGGGAGCCACCCCGGAGCGGAGCTGCGGGGCCCCGTGGTGTTCCGTTCTGGGTTCCGAGCGCGTCTGTCTGCACCTGTACCGCGTGTCTCGCTCAAGCGAGTGGCAAGCACGCGGGGAAGGAGAGCAGGACACCGCGGGCGCACAGCTCAGCCTCCGGAGCCGCTCCCGGCCCCGCTCCCGGGCAGCCCCGTCGCCACGCTGCGCCCCACACTGCGCCCCACACTGCGCCCATCCCCTGCTTTGCGACCAGTGACCAACGCCGCTGTTTGGGAACTTCCCATCGTGTCGCTACAAGACATGAAGGAATTCAAGGGGCTCCCCGGGTAGCTGAGTCCGTGAAGCGTCCGCCTTCGGCTCAGGTCATGATCCCGGGGTCCCGCATCGGGCTCCCTGCTCAGCGGGGAGCCTGCTTCTCCCTCCGCCTCTGCTGCTCCCCTGGCTCATGCTTGCCCGTAAATAAAATCTTCTTGGCCTTGGCAACCTTGGTGCGATGTGGTTCGAGATCCTGCCCAGGATCGACCTCACGGCCGCGTGCTTGGTCACCCCCGGCACCGCCGCGGTGCACACCCACAGGCCCAGTACCGCGGCAAGGAGAAGACAGCTGCCTGTGACCCATGTCGGTGGAGCGTGCTGCGGAGAGACAGGCTCACCTCTGGAGTTCCTTGTTACTACGTGTCAAAGGGCTTGGAGAATATGGGTTAAGGAAGCATTTTCCTGACTGATGAAAACCGACGCGGTCAAGCCCATCTAGCCCTTCTAGGAAGTGACGCAGCACATTGACGTAGCGCATACTAAAAACAAAAAAGTAAATAAATAAATGAAATCTCAAGAAAAATTCAAGACCTAAAACTGCCGGTATCTGTCGCGGCCTCGGGTAGGACAGCCCCTGGGAAAGCCGCTCTCCTCCACGCGCCCCCAGAGCCCTGACCTCCGTCTGGGGCTGCAGCCACTCTGTCCCCGCAGGGCGAAGGTCAGCTTGTGGAAGAGACGAGGCCAAAGGTTTCTGGTGTCACAGACCTTGAGGGCTCCATGGGCCGCACTTTGAGGATTGCTAAACACGCACCCAACCTCCGAGCGGGTCCGAGCCCTGCTCTGCTGAAGGAGGAAGTGGGGGCCGGGAGACACGGGAGCCCTCGTGCCTCATGAGCTCGGGGGACCCCAGAGTCCCCACGCCCGTCTCTGCGGGCAGCGATCTGGGAAGACCGCCTACCCTGCATAGGGCCAGGCAAGGTGGGGGGCAGGGGATCTCTGAGGCCCCCAACTGCACAAGTCCAGCCCTCCATGCTGACCCCCTTGCCTCTGCTAAGGCCTCCCCCACAGGTCACTCTCTGGGGCCTGCGTCCCTGCACAGGAAGTGGTCTCCACGGGCCCCTGCCCATGAGTGTGCACTCCGGGACTCTCCCCTCTCATCCTCTCGCCCAGAGGGACCGAGGCTTGGAAAGGCGCTGGCTGCCCGGCCCTCCAGCTGCCAACGCGACTCTCACGGCCCCTCCCCCCATGTCTCCCCGCCTCCGTCCCTCCAAGCTGTAATTCTGGGACCTGCCACTGGGGGTCAGAAGAGGGCTGGGGGCCGCGTCCGCACCCGCCCCTCTCCCCTCCCCGGCTGGTCTTGGGCTGGGAGTAGCCCCTTGACCCCAGGCTCCACCACAGGACAGGTTCGAGTCTAGGCAAGTCCCAGGCCCTTCTCGGCGGGTGACGGAGGCAGCGTCACTGCCCCTGGATGCCAGCTTCCCACCTCCTGGACAATTCCTCCCTAGCCACCGGATCCCTCTCCTGACGCCGGACACACTCAGAAGCCTGATGGGCGCAAGCGTGTTCCCTGATACAGCGCTGGGAACTCCGGGCCCCAGCCGGATGGAGCATGGAGCGCACCTGCCGAGGACCACCCCCTCCTCCTAGGGCTGCGGCACCAGTCCCTCCCCCCGCTGCCCCCGTGGCCCGCAGCTTGGCCTGGAACAGGCCCCCCACGCACCTAGTCCTTGCAGGAGGGGGAAGGAGAGGTTGCCCCTGCTCCTAGAAGCCCACGGTGGGTGCAGGGTGACGGGCGCCTTCAGAAAATGCGCACCTGGAATGAGCAGCAGGTGCGCCCGGCGTGGGGGCGGGGGTGGCCGGCAGAGGGCTCCGAGGCCATCTCAGCTGGTTCTGCCATGGGAGTGCGGGAGGCGCTGTGGGCCGCTGCTGAGGGCCGAGAATGTTCCTGAACCGAGCAAGGCCGTCGCCGTCCTGCCCGCCCCAGCCGGCTCCTGTGGCGGTCACCGGGCTTCTAGGACGGCATGGGGCCACCCACGGGTGCGCAAAACAAGGGGCTGGGAGCGCGTCGGGCTCATCTGCTTGCATTACACACTGTCAGTCTGCCTCCCAGACGGACGCCCCGCCCTGCGCTTTTCTCTGGGATTTAATTTGTGGGTTTTCAGGCCCCTCGGGCCCCCCAGAACCAGCTCTGTTCACGACACAGGGCAGCGGGAGGACCCCAAGGCTTGTCGAAGGCAGGGCCTCACCTCGAATGCTCTGACCCAGGCCAACGTTGACCGCGGACCCGGGGCACCGCCACGCCTCAGCTGAGCCCCAAGGAAAGGGGCCTCCAGAGGCCCACCTGACCGCACACGCCGCCCCGTGAGACCCGGACCCAGCATGAGGGGACGTTCGTGCCGCCAGCCCCGGAGGCAAGAACTCAAAGGCATGAGCCAACAGCTCATACCCCAGCATCTGCGGTCCCGAACAAGAGGGACGCCGCGGACGTCAGCGGTTGGGCCCGAGGTGGGAAGTATCAGGGTCTTGGGGGGGGGGGAGTCATGTTGGGAGCTGCCCCGGGGCTTCCTAGAGAAGGTTCCTAGCATCGCCCTCAGGGGCAACCCCCGCAGCTGCTTGTAAAGTTCCTCGGGCCCAGCGCAGTCTCCCCTCGGCCGCATGGGGCTGCCCAGAAACCGCGGCGAAAAGCGCTTCACGGTCGGACGCAGAGCACACGAAATCACCAACGGGTGTCCTACCTCCACACGGGCGGGCCGTGGGAGCGCGTCGGGCGTCACTGTGCCCCGGAGGACTTCAGCCGGCTCCGCCGCCAATGTCTCCCCCGGTCCTGAGACTGCCAGACGCCGTGGGGAGAACGCCGAGACGCGGTGCCGGCCCACGAGGGGCGGGCAAGGCGGGCAGAGGGGAAGTGGGAGGGAAAGGGCCGCAGGGCCTGCTGGGAGTTCGGGCGCTGGAGGGGACGCACTGGGCACACCTGCTGCGCTGGCCGTGGGGGCGGGGCGCTAGGAAGGGCCACCGGAGCCCCGCCTGCCTCCAACCGAGCCCAGTGGGCAGACCGGGTATGAGGGTGCCCAGCTTTGGGGGAGCAGAGGCTGCTTAGAAAGGCACAAGAGGCCAAGAGCATCTTCAGCTCAGGGACGCCAGACGGAGCCAGAAGCCGACCTTGATTCCAGTCAGGCCATTGCAATAGGGAGAGCCCCGTGGGGCTGAGGACCTCGGGTCCCGGCAGGGGGCTCTGCCCGGGCTCGCAGGGGGAGGCACAGACAGGGGACAGGGTGGTCCGCGGCTGGGCTGGTCTTGCGATCGGGGGAACTTGGGCCAGCGGCCTCCACGTCTGGCAAGTCTCAGCTAATCAACCGTGAGACCAAGGTTGGGGAGCTGCAGGGTCTGGCCTGGCCTGGTCCCAGGTGACCCGGGGAGTGCTCTGTGGGTCTCATGGAGCCATGAGGCGTGTCCTGTAAGTCGTTAGGGGAAGGGGGTCTCTGCAGCAAGCTGGCCCCCGGGGCACTTTGGAAAACAAGAGATTTGTGGAAGCTTCCTCACGGGCCCTGTTTTCGGGCTGCTCCGGCGCAGGTGAAGTTCCCCGTCGTCCTGAGAAGCTCAGAGGGGCCCGGCCGGTGCGCCGTTTCCCCGAGGGAGGCCCACGGTGCCCAAGCCCCACACTGTGCCAGAAAGCGTGCAGCCCCTCACACCCCTCTGTCCTCACAGCTGTCCCCCAGGTGCGGCCCCTGCCAGGGTCACGCGGTCTGTCTGTGCGTCTGGGCCTGTCCCCTCCCCACGTGGGCCGCACACGCCCACTGGAGAGCAAAAGGCGGGTGGTGAGCACCAAGTGACCGGTAGCATGTGAGCCCCACGACAGTACGAAGCCTGCCCCAGCCTCCCCAGCCTCCCCCGGCCCCGGGGGCTTGCCCTCCCGCACTCTCTGGACGCACGTTCTGGGCACGTTCTGGACACACGCTCGCCCTCCCGGTGCCGGGCCTGACCGCCGCGCCTGCACCCTCCAGCGGGTGTCACGGGACGTGGGCGCCCAGGCTGTAGCGGTGTGGATTTCACGAGAAATCCGAGCTCAGCCCGTGTCTGTGCGGTTTTCACGGCCAGCAGTGACCCCTGCTGACGCCTCCGCGCACCGGCGTGTTTCCACTCAGCCGCTGCGGGCAGGAAACAGACCCAGAGCATCGCGCCTTGAACCGAGGCCTTGCCCTTTAGCGGGCGCCGGCCGTTTGGGAGCTGGGGGCTGGCCGTCGGCCCACCTCTGCCCCCGCATGCTTCCTAACGCTGCTGGTCCGTCTTCTCCCTCCTGGCGCCTGTGGCTCGTCGTGGAGGCCACTGAGCAGCTCCCCCGCGTCTGTCACAGACGCCCAGGCCCCGCCGCCCCGGCCAGCGCTCTGCATTCCTGACCCAGTCCCCAGGAGACCGCCGGCGATCACTGTCCTGGCCCCTGCGCCAGAACCGGCCCACAGAAGCCAGGGCGCACGAGGGCCTCCGCTCAGAAACGGGGCGGGACCGGTGCGGGCCAGCTCTGGGGGCCCCGACGGCTGTGCTGTGTGCGAGACAAAGGCAGGAGCGGGAGCAGGCCACTCCTGGCCGTCAGCCTGCTGAGCTCCCAGACGACTGGAAGTCACTTTTTGTTGGTGGGGGCGGGGGGGGGCACATCTCCTCCCAACAAATCCGCAGAAATTCTGTTCTAACCCACCCCAGGAGGCCAGGAGGAAAGTGCTCTCCAAAGGAATAGGGACAGGGTCGGGGACACGTGCCCATCTCGGAGGTGGGGACACAGCAGCTTCCTGCCTTAAGGTGTCCGGGGCTCACGCACACCACGGGGACGTGGGAGTCCCGCTCAGCAGGCCGTTGCTGGGGCGAGGATGGTGGGCTCGGCCTCCCTTCATTGAGGAGTGCCCCACGGGGACGGTCCTGCCTCCTCAGGGGCTCCCTGCTCACCCCAGCACCCCGCTCCTGCCCAGCTCACTGGGAGGGCCAGGGGCATGGCCGTGGGCTAGGGAGGGGCCAGCTGCAGACCCTTCCACGGGGAGACGCTCTCCAGGCTGGGGCACCAGGGCATGGGGGTGGCCTGGATCCCCTGCCCCATGGAGTATCTCTGGGTGTCAGCGGGGGAAGCTGGGGGAACCTCTCGATGTGGCCCTGGGCAGCTTATCTCTGCAGGGAGCACGCGGTCCTGGCTGGGCAGGCCCCACACAGCGGAGGACAGTGTTGACAAACACTGGACACTCGGCCTTTAACACCCCCGAGGGCTGTCCCCAGAAAGGATGCTTAACACAGTGCCGGTGTGTAGAAGGTCACACCATCACCCTGGTGAATGCCGGGGGTCCTCCAGACTGTCCTTCCTGTTTCTCCCCTCGCCTGCTTCCCGAGGAGGGGAGAGACTCCCACATGGAGTCCAGACTTGAACTTCAAGCACCTGGACCCAGGCCGTCCTGCTGTCCTTGCCGCCCGGGGAGGGAAGCCGCAGGGGGCCCGGGGGCTAAAGGGGCGTCTGTGCCTGTCCTGGCCCAGGGCGCGGGTTGAACCCACACAGGAGCAGACAGAGGGAGCAGAGGCAGGGAGAGGCAGGGAGGGGCAGGCGCCGGGCAGGAGGAGCGCTGCCCTCAGACCGCGCTGACCCAGGGCTCCTGCGGGGGATGGCAGTGACCCTGTGGCGTGATGACCCCAGCCCTCACTCCCGGTGGCCTGCGGCTTCTGGGGGGCTCTCGGACCGTGCTGCGGCTGGGAGCTGTGTGCCAGGCTGTCGCTCCCCCGCTGGACCTCGGCACAGGCGCCGGGAGGCCTCGCAGAACTTCCGGGACACAAGGCTATAGACGACGGGGTTGAGGCACGGTCGGTGGAGACACGGGTGCGGCGGGAGAGGAGCGCCGGGGGTCCAGGAAGGGCCGGGCCGCCAGGGAGTTGTGCGGACCCCGTGGGCACAGCGCCAGGAACAGTGCACGACCACCACCAGCGTCCTGGTGACCCACAGGACAGGGGGATGGGCTGGTCGCCAAGCACAGCCCCAGGAAGGGGCCCGGGCCGCTCCCGCCAGCGGAGCACCGACGAGACTGTTGCCGGCACCCCGGCGGGCAGCGTGCCAGGCCCTCCCTGTGCGCTGCCGGGTGCACGAGGTCACGGGACAGGCTGCCTGGGGGACCTCCTGGTCACCGCCCTGCATCCCCAGGGGCACCCTGCCCCCACTCCGCTCAGACTCCCGGCTGCCAACCCTGATGCTCGGGGCCCCAGCGGCTGCGAGCCTGGGACGGCTCCCGGAGGTGGGGCCATCACGGTGGTCCGCTCAGGGATGGGGGAGCAGAGCTTGGAGAGCAAGAGGCCTCCCCGAAACCCATCCATGCTTGTGATGTCCGAATGCCCTTCCAGCTGCAGCCCTGCCCCTCTGGGCCGGACCCCCACCCGCACCCCGCCCCATCCTTCAGTTAAGGAGTGAGTTGCAGACCCAGAAAGGCTTGAGGGGGATTCGAGCCCCCCCGCCCCCGTGCAGCCAAGGACAGTCTGCTGGGACCAGAGTGTCTGCGGAGTTGGGTTCATCGGGAAGGGGAAGAGGCACCCGTCCAGGCCTCTGGGGGTGGGGGGCGCTATCAGACTGACCCATGCCGGGAGCCTCCTGGGGGCCCCGGAGCTGAAGGGAGGTCTCCAGAAGGCCCCTCCCTGCCGCCATCTCCAGGGGGAGGGTGTGATGCTGTTCGCCAGGTGAGATCCCAGCTCCTGCTGTGTGACCCCGGGCAGCCCCGACCCTCTCTGAGCCTCCCTTTCCAGCGTCAGGATGTCAGCAATTGCCTTCCCGAATTGTGGTGAGGAAGGGGGACCGTGCAGTCATCGCTGGCTTTTGCCCCAGGAGGTGTGACCACCTGTGTGTCCAGAGCTTTGTCCCTGAGAGTGGACACAGGCCTCGACCATTCTATGTGCCTGGCTCTGTCTCTCTCCCTCTCTGACTCTGACCCTGTCCCTCTCTCTGTCCCTCGCCCCTCGTGAGACTGAGGCTCGGTCCCAGGCGTCACCTCTGCTCGGTGCTCTCTCTCCCTCCGTGTCTTGGAGTGTGCACCTGTCTCAGGCTCCCCACGTGGGGACCACCACTGTCTCAGAGCCCCGTGGCTGCCCCATCTCTCTGCAGTCAAAGCCGTGAGCCCCAGCCATTCACGCGGCCCCCTCCCAGCCCAGGGCGCCAGGCCTGCCTCCGCCTCCAGGCATCTCTCTGCCCACCCCCAGTGCTTCCTGGCCCGTCCTCTTGCCAGCCTCACACCTGTACCCCGCTGTCGGCTCCGTGAGGCGTCCCTGCCTGTCCCTGAGCCCCATCCCGCGTCCCGTGTCCCCCAACCGCCACAGACCACACATGGGTCTTCCCTGTGGTCCCGAGTCCCACCGTCCAGGTGGGGCCCGCAGACACTAGAGGGTGAACAACTCTGCGTCCCGCCCGAGACGTCCAGTCCCGTCCAGCCCTCTCTGCCGGGCTCTGCCTTGGCCTCTCCCTGCCCTCTGCCCGCCAGCTCCCCTCTCCTGCCCGCCAGCTCCCCTCCGGCCACCCCCCTCCAACCCGCCTGGAGACCTCACCCATGTGCCTCCTGGAAGACCTGGGCCCCCACCTGGCGGCCGGGCTGCTTCTCCTGGATTCCCCACTCCTGCCAGGCCACGCTGCGCCTGGCCCCCGGCTTGGGGCCGTGTGCTCCGGAGCAGGACTCTCCGGCTGAGCCCACAGAGGACGGCGGTCTCCGGCAGGGGTGACAAAGAACAGGGCGAAGTCAGCAGGTAGAGGGCAGGTGGAGGCTGCGGGCCGCTCTGCAGCCACTGTGGGCTGCGGCTCTCGCTGCCAGGCAGGTCCGCCAGCGAGAACCAGAGCGGGCAGCAGACGCACGTGACGCCCAGGCAGCTGCCAGGATCCGCCGGGCCTGGGCCATGGCGCACGGCGTCTGCGCCCACATCGGGTGGCAGAGGGCAATGTACCTGTGGCCGTGTTGGGGGCCCCGTGTGGGCATAGGCATGGGCGTGTGTGCGTGAGCGTGCGTCAGGGGGGCACGTGCTCACGACCCAGCCTGCTCCTGTCACGGGAGGACTGGAGGGCCGAGAAGATCCAGGCGGCGTGTGGAGGGCGCGTGGGAAGTGCCACCGCGGGACCCCAGGCTCAGCCGTGTCTGCTGCTGGTCCAAGGACCCCAGGGCCCTTTCCAAGACCTTCGACCTCTACGAGAGCCCGGGTGGGTTTTTAGTTGTGCACCTCCAACACTCACCGATGTGGCAGCCAATGACATCACATGCCCCTCACGGCCAGGTTCACAGCCTGGACCCCGGCCCCCCCCTGCCATGTCCAGGCCGTGGGGCCAACCAGTACAGGCAGGGGATGGGGGCCGCGGGAGCCCAGACAGCCACAGCCCAGGAGAACCAGGACCGGGCCAGCGTTGGGATGTCAGAAAGCCTCAATTATGTCCCAATTCTGTGTGGCCCTGGACACGCCACCCAGCCTCTGGGTTCACCTGCCCAAGACCATGCAGGCAGGAAGGGGCAGGGCTCGGTGTGAACCCAATCAGCGAGCTTTGGGGACCACACGCCTAACTCTGGGCTACACTGCCTCCCGGGACTAAAATCAGAGCAGGGAGAAACCCAAGGGGATGTCCAGTCCAGATGCCCACTTCCCAGGCAGGAAAACCGAGGTCCAGAGATAGAGGATTGCCTTGGCACCTCCAGGCAAGATAGCCGCGGAGATGAGAGAAAAGCCCTTCTGAGCCCTGCTTCCCGGGGGACCCACCCCACTCCCTGTCTGGAAAGGGGCCCTGGCCCTCCTGCCCAGCGGAGGCTCAGCTTCCGAGCCCCCCAGCCAGGGAGTCCTGGCTGCATCACTTTGTGGTGAGGGACTGCCTGGAGGGCCGGGCCGGGGAGCCCCCAGCTCTCCACCAGGAGGACACGCTGAGGCCCAGGCACCGCAAGTGGATGATGGCCGGGCACCCAGCGCGTCATAGACCCGCTGCCCAGCCGGGCTCTCGGAGACGTTGGGCAGCCCCGCGGCCACCAGCACAGTGAGGCCAGCCAGGGCCAGGCTGACCAGGTAGCACTAAGTGGTGGTGTGCGTGTCGCGTGTGGTCAGCACCACTAGGACCACCATGGCGATGCCCACGATGCCTGCCACACCCACCAGGAGCACTGGGAAGACTGCGACGGTCTCGTACTCGGTCAGGCCCAGGACGGCCTCTCCACGTCCCCCGCCTGCACGCTAGCCTTTCTGCAGGAAGCATCCACCAGGTGGGAGGCCGCCACCGCTGGCTCCCAGCCCCCAGGAGAAACTTGGAGAACTTGCCCAGTGATGAAGCCTTACCACCTTCTTCTTCCTTCCAGAGACGGAGAGAGGGGACGACGGCCTCAACACCTCAGGAATCCCACGGACGGAGGCTTCTCGTCCTTCAGGCTGCCGTGCCAGGCGAACAGGCACCGCGTGCTCACGCACAGACGCACGGGGCCCTGCCAACGTCTCCCTGCTCCTGCAAGCCCCTCGCCCTCCCCCTGCAGGAGTGATCGCCAACCCAGCCAACCCGCCCACCACTAGTGCGGCTTCCCCAGCAGGAGACCCGCTCTGCCATCCCTGCCTCCCCTCCCAGGCCCGGGGAAGGGGCTCCCCGGGAGTTTATTAGGCTGAGAAGGACCCTGCCAGCCAGCTGAGCCATCGGCGGGCCAACAGGAGGAGGCAGAAATCCAGGGAGGAGGTGGGAAGGGCATGGACAGACCCCCTTACCCTGAGAGGCCAGGCCGGGGTTAACTGGGAAGCGCTCTGGTGTCTACAGTCTGCAGGCAGCTCTGGTGAGGGGCCCGGCGCTGTGCTGTGGCGAGGACAGAATGACGGCAGCGTGTGCTGGGGGGAGACTGAGGCATGGGAGGGGGAGCAGCTGTCTTGGGCTGAGAGGCAGGTCTAGAGCCTGAGCCCAGGTGTTATGGGAAGCAGGGGTGCCCCGGTCCCTTGCTGCAGGGTGCCCCACAAGGGGGCATGTTTGACACATCTTCTCTTGGCAAGCCCTTGGGAGGAGACCACAAAGGAGCCCGTCCGCTGGCCCAGGAAGCACAAGTCCCAGACTGTCTCCCCCACACGGTCAGGGGCCTGGCTCTTCCAAGGCATTTACAATGCAGATCTCAGGGGCGTGTGGCTGGCTCAGTTCTGGAGAGCCGCAACCCTTCGTCTCGGGGGTCTGGGGTCATGAGTTCGAGGAGCCACAGGCACAGGCCTCGGAACCAGGGAGGGACAGGTAGTGTGCGAGTTCCTGGCCAGGGATTGAGCGACCAGTGACCCTGCTCTTGAATTGGGTTTTAACAGCCCTCACCCCACGAAAGTCCAATGGCCCCGCCTCAGGGACTTTCTTTTACTTTTCCATCTTGAAACGGAATCAGCTCAGGAGCAAGTACGCCAAACATAAACCGATGGTTAAATGAACCAAAAGAGCCCCACCCTCCCAGCCCCTGCCCTCCCTCTGCAGCCCCAAATGCCATTCTTCCTGTCACCTGCCTGGGAGCTCTCCGTAACCAGAACCGCACGTAAGGACTTACGTCCTGCTTAACCCAGCATCGTGGTGAGAGATGCGTCCCTGCCTCGTGTGACTGTCCCTTACCCATCTCCACGGCTGCATGAGACTGTGCTGTGGGGCTCTCTGCAGCATGTCCACACAAGACGGGCTGTCAGGGGGCTTCTGGGTGGTCTCCAGTTTGGGGGACTCACAGACGACACAGCTAGAACGTTCCTGCACACAAGCTCAGCCCGAGTGGCATTTTCATCTGCTTGTTCCCAAAACTGTGATTTCCAGGGTCTGACTGAATTCAGGACCACAGAGAGCAGGGGAGAGGCTGATGCGAGGGGGTGGAGGAAGGGTGGCGGAAGGCCCTTGTACAGGGCTGGCCCCAGTCCCTCATGCCCCTAAGCGTGGCAGCCGGAACCTCTGGGAAGGCTGTGATCCCGCGAGCCACCATCGCATGGCAGGGTCATCGTTCCCAGGCGCAGAACACGTGTCCATCTCCCACCATCCCTGCTGCTTCCTCCCCGTGGCCCGCACCTCTGCGGCCCTCTTCCAGTGGGGGTCCCCACCCCCGCCCCGTGGATTCAGCCCATGGACAGCTCCTTGCGCTGTCCTCCCTCGCTGGTGCTGAAGCCTCGCGCTGCCTTATCACGCAGCCTTCCAGGAGCCACCGGCAAGGCGACCCCGGGAGAGGAAGCTATCAAGTGCCTACGAGCCCATCTCCTCCAAGGCCTGTGGACGTGACCACAGAGGTGCAGAGAGGGAAGGCGGCTCGCCCAGCTGCGCAGTCAACGGTAGCAGATGAAGTCGGCAGGGGCAGCTACGATTAGAGGACCCCTTGCTACACCCCGCACGCCGTGTTGTTTGTGGGCACAGTGTCTCCGTCGATCCTGAAGAGCAGGACGCCGTTGACAGAGGAGAAGCTACATCAGCCTCACGCTGGGCCTTTCTTCTACCCCACGCCCTTGCCCCTGATCTTGGGGAGTCCTCCTCCTCTCCGGGAAGCCCCCAGAACCTGTGTAGAGAGCGCTTTCACCCTGCCCTGAGTTCTCTCAGCCACTAGCCCGCCTGCACTGTAGACAGACCACAGCTCACAGATGCTCTGCCCCCGCCGACCGTGTGCCCCAGGAGCCCTGCAGCCAGCAACCTCCCAAGAAACCCCCAGTGGCATCTCCTGGCGTCATGGAGCAGTTACATAGATAGCCTTTGTTTGTAAGAGCACCACTCACCGACAGCTTAAATGTCCATTCCGAGTGGAAAGAACTCGATGCTGTGTCCCCACAGCAGAATATCAGTTAAAACCGATGTCACAGGGCACCTGGGTGGGGAAGCATATGCCCTCGGCTTGGGTCATGATCTCAGCGTCCTGGGATCAAGCCCCACTTCAGGCTCCTTGCTCAGTAGGGATCCTGCTTCTCCCTCTCCCTCTGTGTGTGCTCTCGCTCGCTCTCTCTCTCAAATAAATAAATTTTATTAAGAAAAAGAAACCCCGATGTCATAAGAAGTACTGATTGGCAATGGCAAGACGTGTGTAACAGAGTGAGCCAAACCTGTCTGTGAGCAGCTGGTGCGTGTTGTCTCCTACACGCGAATGGGTTCACGTCTACCAGCAACCATGCTCCAGGAGCGGGCCACGTGCATGGCCTGTGGCGTCCTGCGTGGCTGTTAAAACCATCCCCACGTGCTGGCAGCTGTGAGTGCCACTGTTTTCCGGACGGGAAAGCAGTGTCAGGAAGGCGAGGCTGCAGCAGGCAGAGTGGGGACTTGAACCCAAACCTCTCCTTCTGCAAAGTGGTGTCTTTAGCCACATGGCTGGGCAGCCACTCCTCCCGGAGACTCTGGAAGGGCTTGGATCCTGGTACACACTCAGGGCCCAGATCCCCTTCTTTTCTTCAACTGTCTGCCTCTGGAAGGGCGGGTTGATTCCATAATTAGGAAAAAATGACAAAAAACGTTTGCCGTCTTCGTGACAGTGTTCCTACATTCGGTCCCAAGGACCCGAGCAGGTGCGGGCAGGAAAGGCCACGGTGCCATGCTCTTGGGAGCAAGGATTTGGGGATGAGCCACAGTGAGATTTCCTAGAACGTCGCCTCTCAGGCCATAGTCTTAGGAGCTTGGCACTTGGTGAAAACCCCCAGCTGGGAGGTGGAGGCCCAGGGAAGGGGGTGTTCCAAGCGTGTGCTGCAGACGGTACTCCTGCGGCACGCCCCAGGGGCCCTGCGGCGGGAGGGTGTGTGTCGGACCGGGCCCCCAAAGAAGCAGGCAGGAATTCCGCTGTCTCAGTCTAAATGACCACACGACTCCCATACCGTCTGACCATAACCGAGGACCCTCTACCTCAGCCAGCTGGACTCTTCTTGGGGACTCTGGACCTCTTCCGTGGCCCGGGAACTGAAGGGTTCATGTCTGGCCCCACGGTTGTGACCCCTCTGGCTGGTGGACAGTCATGCCGTCCGGCTGTTGACCAGTACTTCAGCAGCGGGCTCGGGTACTCGGCTGTGGGTTCTGCTGAGGGTCGGAGGTGCTCCCGGAAGCTCAGGGGGCTTTCGTATAGAAGAGGGTTGGGGGTGGAGGTATGAAGCTGTCGGCATAGAGACGTAGGCAGGCTGGCACTCAGAGGGAGCAAGTCGTATTCCGGAGGTAAAGTCATCACAGGGCTGGGGGGCCGCGTGGGTGCAGAGCCCGGGTCCCAGGTGTGGCAGAGTCCCCGTGGCCTTGGTTCTCTGGGGCTGGGCCCCAAGGACAGGCACTTCCTCATTGTCCACACTGCTGCAGCAGGCTCCCCTGTGGTCTTCTGTGCGTGGTGACGGCGGGGCCTCCGGGGTCTTGGGTCAGCAACCGGGCTGGTGCTTGTGCGCCTGTTGGCTCGCGAGGAAGACCAGCAGCTGGGCTAGCCGGGATGGCGGGGCCCGGCCCTCTCCATGCAGCCGTGCCAGTGAAGAAGCCGTTGTTCCTACAGCACCTCAGGGCCCCAAGAGCACACAGTGCCTTCCCCCGCCCCTGCCAGCTGGCCACCACAGTCCCCTTGTCTTCTAGAAAGGGCGTCCCTGACAGCTGGGATGGGGAGACCACGGGCTGCACAGTAGCATGGAACGAGAGTGCTGTGCCCATGCTGTTGCTGTGGGAGGAAGTCCTTGCTCTTGGTAAAGGCTGTGAGTGGGGAACTAAACTAACATTCTTTCATGCAATCATTCATTCGTTGACTCGCTCGGCCACACCAGAGAGGAGGGGGCTGGCAGCCACTGCTCGGCTGGGACCAAGGGTCATCCCTGAAACGTCTCCCCGAAAGGAAGGGAAGAGGCTAGCGGAGTCAGTGCTGGGCAGCCCTTGGGAATCAGGGACAAAGCCTGGAGAAGGCAGGGGTCCCGCAGGACTCAGGGTCCGACACAGAACCAGGGGGCCCTTCCTGCAAGCCGCGTCCACAGCTGCCTCCCAGAAGTGAATTCCAAACATGTAAAAGAGCTGAAAAGAAACATGTACTCCATCGATTTTCTCATGAAGCTGGAGAAAGAGCTTCCGGATGAAGACGAAAGGGAGTGTGTGTGTGTGTGTGTGTGTGTGCGCGCGCGCGTGCACGCATGTGCCCCTCGCCAGGTGGGAATGGATAGCACTGGAAGGTCCAGGAGCCTGAGGTCATCCGAGGGGCCACCCGGAGAATGAGAAGGGCCAAGGGGCATCGACAGCCAGAGCAGCACCCATCAGCCCCCACCCCAGGCCCGGGAGCGGAGAACACCTGGGTTGGCGCGCCCTCTGGTGGCATCTTGGGAAAACAGCAGTGGCTCGCACGGGCACTGCTACCTTGAAGAAGTGAAAATGTAGGTCCTACGCCCCGCCAGGACCCCCATGCCACGCCCTCCTCTAAAGACAGCTGTGAAACCCCGACGTGCTGAAATACGTGCACCTGTGCATTTGGAGGGCCGCCAACACGCGCAGCTGTGCGGCTATCACCCCTGAGCAGAGAGACAAGGTGAAGCCGGCATCCGCCCTGTGGGAGGCTGGGAGGGAGACAGCTGCACGCTCGGCCCTGCTGAGCTGAGCGGACAGGTCTAGGCCATCTGGAATGTGAGGCAAAAGCCTGGAGAAGAGGAGCCCAGCATCCTGAGTGCAAACCCGCAGCGTGGTGGCTGCCCGTGCTGGGGAACCTGTGAGAACAGGCAGAGACGAGCAGCTGGGGAGACCAGGAGCTGGAGGGAGGAGCAGCAACAGCACGAAAGCAGGAGAAGCAGGTTGCAGATCAAGCCTGCGGACACGGAGTCGGTGTGGACGGGGCAGACCGTCCTCTGAGAGTGCAGACGCTCCACTCCCAGGAGTATGGGCGGGCCACACTCTCAGAAACAACCAGCCCTCGGGAATCCTAGAAGAAAAGCTTAACACAGCCCAGTGACCTGCTGAAACCAGCCGCTCGTACGAATAACGCCTCACCCTCTTTGGGAACAGACAAGGCCATCCCAGCACCCCGTAAAAATGTATCCATCGTGTCTAACATCAATAAGAAGTACAAGGTGTGCTACAAAGCATGACCAGATCACTGAAAACCAAGAGGAAAAGCCACAGACCCCGCTGGTGACTTAGATGTAGGAGCTTCGGATGAAGCTTTAAGATGACCATGCCACCTTTCTTCATGTCACTCCCCTGTTCAAGATCTACTGTGGCTCCTCATCACTCTTCAATGGGGCAGTCAATGCCATGCTTGACGCAGCTTCCCAGAGTGGAAAGAAAACAGCATCATCCTCATAGACATCATGTAGGTGCAGGCCAGGCCGGACTCATCTGTTGCAACGTGTAACACATTATACAATGTTGCACTCAGTTATAAGCCTCTGGGCCACTTCTGTTCTCTCCCCTTTGCTCTTTCGGTTATTATCAAGAAATCTCCTGTAAGTATCCTTGCTCATGTCTCCTTGTGGCCACGGGCAAGAGAGTCCAGTTGTGTGGTCTCGCCCTCCGTGGGGCATCAGATCCCCAGGTCTGTGAAAAGGCAGCCTGCCAGCCCCACAGCCAGAGTTTCTGGCACAGCAGCGCAGGGTGGGGCCTGGGAATGTGCATTCCTAGCCGGTCCACAGAGTTCTGCCGTCCAAGGGCTCCACTCTGAGCACACCTGTCTAGGCTTGCCTTGTTTGGGCACGGAGCACTGCTCTCAACGTGCCCGTGGTTTTCCAAAGTGGTTGTCGCCTGGGGTAGACTGTCAC
Source organism: Meles meles (assembly GCF_922984935.1). Lineage (NCBI taxonomy): Eukaryota > Metazoa > Chordata > Mammalia > Carnivora > Mustelidae > Meles > Meles meles. Next base: position 1,110,433 of record NC_060084.1, on the reverse strand, counting down.
TCTTGTTCAACTCAGACTCGGTGACCCCCATGCTCACTGTGCAAACACCTGTCATGGTTTGGGAGAGTCGTACCAACTATCTTGGTCCGGAACTGATATTCAGGCGGGCCTGTTGGCTTCCACCAACCCCATGACCCCGGCCACATGGGACCACGCCTACCAGCACACTGACCTTGGAGGGGTGCACGCCTGCCAGCGAGGAGGAGGAGGAGGAGGAGGAGGAGGAGGAGGAGGAGGAGGAGAGGGAACTCGGTGCTCTCTTCCTGCAAAGACTTCATTGCTTTGTATGACTGGGCATACCCTATTGAACGGATAGACCGTATTTCTCTCCCATCAGTGGGTGAACATGTGGGTCCTCTCCCTCTGTGGCTCCTGTGAGTAAAGCTGCTACCAGCTCCCGTGCGTGTGCAGGTGTCTGTGCCGATTCCGTTTCTTGGGTCGGCTACGAAGGTCACTGCTGGGCTGTGTGGCAGCTCGGCGCGCGCCCTCTTCTTCCCCGCTCCATTGTTCCGGTAACGCCGGGCAAACCTCTGCGAGTTCACGCAGCTTCACCGGCGCCAGACCTTAAAGCCGCGGCTGCGCGGGGGCAGGTGCACCGGGGAGGAGCTCTGCCTGCGGTTTCCCGCGGGCCCCGAGGAGGACGCGCTGCGGGAAGGCCTGCCCTGCCCCGCGTCTCCCAGCACCTTCACCGCACCCAGGACCGGGTACATAATCCGCAGCGCCCCGTGCAAAATGGGATGGAGACCCCAGCCCGTGGGGCGCCTTCCGCTGGGGTCGTGGTCTCGGGGTGGTGGGATCCAGCCCCACGCCGGGGCACACGTCACTTAAAACCAAAGTATTTCTTCTCCGAGGGCGCCGTCTGACCCCGCGGGCGGCCCCACGCCGAGCGGCTGTGCGCGGCCGGACACCCGCGGGACCCCGGCCCCGGAGAGCGGGTCGCGGCCCCCGCGGAGCCGCTCCGGGAACCCCGCACCCGCGACCGAAGGGACAGCCCGTGGAGCCGGCGACCCGCACGCGAGCCGGGACGGTCCCAGCCTCGCTCCGGCGTCGACCCTCGGCGCTCCACGGGGACCGGGTCTGGGCGGCACCGACCGGAGCCCGCGGAGCGCAGGGGGCCGCGCCCGGGCTGCCCAGACTCGCGTGCGGGGGGCGCGCGCTCCACGCGGCGGGCGGAGCGGGATTCCGGCCGCGGCGAAGCCACCTGCCGGCGCCGGCGTCCCGAGAGCGCGCGGCGTCCCGAGAGCGCGCGGCGTCCCGAGAGCGCGCGGCGTCCCGAGAGCGCGCGGCGTCCCGAGAGCGCGCGGCGTCCCGAGAGCGCGCGGCGTCCCGAGAGCGCGCGGCGTCCCGAGAGCGCGCGGCGTCCCGAGAGCGCGCGGCGTCCCGAGAGCGCGCGGCGTCCCGAGAGCGCGCGGCGTCCCGAGAGCGCGCGGCGTCCCGAGAGCGCGCGGCGCGGCCCGCCTCCCCCACCTCCGTGGGCGTGGCCAGGCGGCCGGCGGCGCGCGGGCTCGGAGACACACCCTGGGGCGGGGCCTTCGGCGGCGCCTGCGCCGTGGCGGGCTCGGGCGGGCGCGCGCCGCGGGGGCGGGGCCGCGCGGAGGCGGCCGCGCGGAGGCCGGAAGGAAGCGGGCGGAGGGCGGGGCGAGCGAGGGAAGCCCGCCGGCTCGCAGGACGACCGTCGCGGCCTGATGACGTCGCACAATGGCCGGCCCCCGCGGGTAGTGGAGCCCGTTTGTTCCGCCCGCGTCGCGCCTCAAGCCGGAGTCTGTGAGGAGCGGAAGGGCCGAGGGACGCCTTCCCCGCGCCGCCCCGACGCCAGCGGAGCCGTGGCCCCCTCCCCGCCCTCGCGCTGAAGTAAGTGGAGGCGGCGGCGGCGGGGAGGCCGGGCCGGCGGGGAGGAGGCCGAGGCGGCCGGGCGGGGAGCGTGGCGGCGGCGCGGAGCCGAGGCCCGGGAGCCCCGGCGCCGCCGCCTCCGGGGAGCGCTCCGGGCTGTGTCCCCGGCCGAGCGTGGCTCTCAGGTCGTGGGCAGGGGTCGCGGAAACAGGCACGATCCCGCGTCCGGTCCGCGGCTCGCCGGCCCGGGCGGCCCCGGAACCTGCTTGGAGCCCGGAGCTCCGCGCCCCGCGGTGGACTCCATTCTCCGAAGCTGTCATTTCTCTTCCGGGACGTTCGCGTGGCACGTGTTTGCCGCCCACGGCGGGGGTGGGGGGGCGAGGCACGCAGGGTCCCCCTCCCGCGGAGACCGGCCCGGCCTGGGGATGGGCTCCCCGGGAACTTTGCGCTCTCGGGAGCCTCCCGGAACTTGCTCCCTCGGCTTCGGCGCGCACGGGTTGGGTGTGTTGGCCGAGCCCCAGCGCGCCCGCCGCGCTGGGCATGAACTTCTTGCTCCTTCAGCGAGGAGCCCGAAGGATGCCGAGTCCGTTGGATAAACTGTAGCCATCGTGCCCGGAGAGCCCAGGACCCCGCCCGAGCTCTCTGGAGCACTTTAGGACAGCGCGTTGGCCGCGTAGAGTGGTCGGGCGTCTTGGGAGAGCTCTGGTCCGCAGGCTCTTCTGCGGGAGTAGGTCAGTGCTCCGTCCGCGGGGGGACCTGGAAGAAGAGGGTGTCTGGTACCTGCCGTGCTGCCCCGGGGCCCCGCAGAGTCTCACCATCTCTTCGTTGAGACTCCCCTCCCTCCTGTTCTCGCGGAGTGGAGTTGGAGCCTTAGCTGGAGAATTTTACAGTCTGAGCACGCGTGTGTGTGCCAAAGGCTGGGACTCCTCTCTGGTTTTGGGTAGGGAACGCCCCGATGTTGTAAGAAAGCTTTGTGGGATCGTTCCAGCGAGCCAGCAGGTAAGCCGTGCGCTTGCTCGTGTGGAAGAAGGGTTTTCACTCTTTCACAGCTACCTGTCGTCTCAAGGTGAGTGCTGCTTTCCTGGGGAGTTTGGGGTCAAGTTTAGTCAGTTTGGGGTGGAGTCTGTCATCTTCCTTGACGTCCCTCTTTTAGATGCTGTAATCCGTGAAGTCATGAATCAGAATTTTTAAAAAAGATTTTATTTATTTATTTGACAAAGATCACAAGCAGGCAGAGAGGCAGGCAAAGGGGGTGGGGAGCAGGCTCCCTGCTGAGCAGAGAGCCCGATGCGGGGCTCGATCCCAGGCCCCTGGGATCATGACCTGAGCCGAAGGCAGAGGCTTAACCCACTGAGCCACCCATGAATCCGAATTTTTAACCAGAGGTACCAGAACTTAAACATTCAAATAGGGATTGCTCTGTTAAAAGTTGTCCTAAAAGGTTGTGCTTGTATTTCACGGGCGCTCCTTTGCCTAAACCGTCTTCTAACTTCTGTATTGGCAATAAATACGAAAGCCGTATGATAAAATTGGTCTCATGAATAGTCGTACCCCATGTTTAAGCAGCGGTCGTCTCACCTGGCTCAGTAGCTTACCTCATGTACTACCACACCAGGCTCTGAACGGTTTCCTGTGATTTCTCAAAGTGACCTGCCTTGACAGGAGGGATACCTGCTTCTCCCAGAGCGCCAGAATAGAACGTTGCAGGTTCGAAAGGTCAGTCAAGCTGAGAAGTTCCCCAAATGGTCTGCACTTTAGCATTGTCAGTGGAGTCCGTGTGCGGCCTTCCAGAGTGGCTGCTGGGCCATGAGGCAGCACCCGCTGTGTGTCGAGTTCTGGGGTGGTCTTCTAAACACGGGGCACTCACTTCCAGTTTCCTCCTGGGATGCAACAGGTAGTTTATCAAGTAACAACATTTTGCTACTTACTCAACAAGCATTTTTCGAACATAGTCTGCTGAATGCAGCAGTGGAAACACAGGGATGGACACTTGTCATTCAGTTCTCTGGGCAGGTTCACCATCTTGTGGGTCAGAGAACCGGAGAGGTAGTTCTAAAGTTCACCAAGAATCCTCAGTTACAAGGCGATCACGTGAGAAGAACAACTGAGTAAAAACCATGAATGGGAGTTGGTGCAGATGGGACGTGAGGACCCTTCGTGTCATTGTCTGCATGCGATGGGCTGTGTGTTCTCCTTAGCACTGGACCCCACGTGCGCGCACAGGTGGTTGCCAGACTGGATCCATCTCAGAACAGGATGTAGATGCCCAGCCCTGGGCCTGAAACACAAACCAAATTCTGACCCCCAGTGACACTTCTCTTTTGTGCCGCAAGCTGTGACTCGGGTTGTTTCTAATAGGTAGATTCCCGGGCACATTTTGCTCTCCAAGGTGCTCACCTGTGTGCGGCCTCATACTGTCAAATCCCAAGGGGTTCCATCGCTAGAGGAGAGACGGGACTCTTCAGGCAATGTCAGAGCCTCCTAAAGGTGATTGTGTTTCCCATTGTGCCTAGGGCAGCCCCTCTTCATGCCTGTTGTAATTGTTTTTTGTTTTTTTAAGATTTTATTTATTCATCAGAGAGAGGGAGGGAGTGCAAGCAGGGGGAGTGGCAGGCGGAGGGAGAAGCCGTCTCCGCTCTGAGCAGGGAGCCCGATGCGGGGCTCGATCCCAGGACTTCGGGATCATGACCTGAGCCAAAGGCAGAGACTTCACCGACTGAGCCGCCTGTTGTAATTGTTAATAGTGACCCCTTTACAGTCTCAGGTGTGACGCAATTTAGACAATAGTTTGCATGGAGCACAGCCACTAAGGGCTAGCTGTTCGCTGAGCTTGGGAAGCGCAGAGGCGAGTCTGAAGCCTACCACTCAGGTACTTTATGGAGGGAGGGATCTGCCAGCAGACTTTGCAGACAGAGAGTTGTGCGTGGCGTGGTCAGTCTGGGTGTGTACTAGAGCAGCGTATGGTGTACTTAGGGCAAGAGTTCTCAATTTGGGAGTAGTAGGTAAACCTCAGGGGATTTTGAGCTCCCGAAAGTGGGAGATAAGTTGCATACATTCAGGTTTTTCTAGGGAGAGAAGCCATCCCATCCCCTTCATCGGATTCTCAAAACAACCCATGCTCTGCTAAGGCTAAGCACCGCCACCCTAGAAGAGCCGGCCACCCTCCTCGTAGCAGGTGCGCCCGGGACCTTTTGCCCTGCCCCCTTCTGGTCAGCACTGGAAACTGCCTTTGAGAGTCAGGAAGTTCAGGGCCTTTGTGTCCTGGCATGTTGAAGTGATACCCAAAATTTAAACTGTGGGGGCATGTACTCAGTACTTCTTAAAATTACTTGCCCTGCCACAGTACACCGGCCTCTCAGGATTGTGATTCCAGTCGGCATTTCCCGGGGCGCCCAAGTAAAGCTGTGCCCCTCTGCGGTTTCTTTTCTTGGATTCGTGTTTAGTTTACATGCCTAAGGTCCAGACTTCAGACAAGGTTAAAATAAATGGCTGTTGTCACAAGTCGGACCTCCCTATAGTCGTAGCTGTTTTTTAACTAACAGACTATGTAGATGATGCGTTACCTTTTCCACGTGGGTGAGGATGTTCTTGTTTCCAGAGGGCCTAAGAGAACTGTGGACGGAGCAACACAAAACGATAAAAGGGAGAAAAGACAAACGGGCAGAATCTACTGGTTCAGAAGTCCCCAGTATGTGTGGGTTCTGTTCCCAAAAAAGAGTATGTGAGATCAGTTTGAACCCAGGTTCCATTTTCCTGTAGAAACAACAGCAAAAAGCGGGGGCTGGCTCCCCGGTGGGGAGCACCAGCTCATTTCACACGCAGCACGAGGCTCCGTAACCAACTGTGTGCCCTAGAGGCAGCTCTGATCTGCAGTCCCAGGATGCCGGCTCAGTGGCCGTGTGGCCTGGGCTCTCCTTCTCCATGATGGGGAACGTGGCTTATTTGGAAGGCTGATGTGAGGGGTTGTTCAGGTGCCTGACCCAGGGGCCGTCTCTTAGCGGATGGTGGTGGCGGTCAGCTTCACTGCAGACATCGTTGCAGTGATAGTCTCGCGTGGAGTAGAGAGCTGTTTGTCGAGTGAAACCGCGACTGAATTACTCAGATGCGCCCAGAGACTGGAAATGCGTCTGTCCGGAGCGATAGGGGTCTGGTTCTTAGAAGGTGAGGAGGACCTTTCCTGGTCTTCTCGCTAGTTCAGTTTGAATTCAGGTATGTGGAACCCTTGCCAAGCATGTTATCAGGCTTATCGCATCTAATCGTTGCAGCAGCCTCGTAAAGTAGATACTGTTGTTCCCGTATTTCAGGGGAAGAGACAGACTGAGCTGTGGCAAGTGTACATACTTGGCCCAGGATCCCGAAGCTGGGAAGCGGAGGGGCTGGGGTTCAGCTCTAACGCCGAGCCCACGCTGTTGCGCCGTCTGTGTACCCCGTTACACTGCAGCACTCCGAGGGGTAAACTGCTCGCCGGCCTGGCCCACTTTTTGTCCTGGTTCTGGTGTTTGAAGTTAGGTGCTCTGTTTCTTCCACTTCTTACTCGAGGATTTGATTTCAGTTTCGCAGAATATAAAAAGCAGTTTGGATCTAATCATAACCCTGAAACCGAAGTGCAAACCCATCTGCATCCGAGCCGCAGCAAAGGGCTGTTCGCAGGCTGGGGGAGCTTGTGGCCATGAGCAGGGTCGGGTGTTAGAGGCCAGCAGCAGGCTTGTCCGCTGCAGATTTTTAAACTAGTTTGAGGACGTGTCGTTTGAGATAACATTTGATTGATTGAAGTAAGAAGCCCTTTTGTTTTCAGGGTTGCCGTTGGACTAAAAAAGGTGGGAATCAGAATTTGCTGGGGGTTGCCCGGGGGGTTGAGCAGGCACCTGTTGGTTTCAGCTCAGGTCACGATCTCAGGGTCGTGAGTTCGAGCCCTGCGTCGGGTTAAGATTCTCTCTCTCCCTCTCTCTCTGCCTCTCCCCACTTAAGCAAAAAGAAGAATTTGTCAGGTTTCGAGTAGGATGTCTGAGGCTCAGGGACCTGCTCCAAGGGACTGGCTGCCCGCAGGGTACGTGTCTAGATTCAGCAGCTGGGGAGATGAAAGTCGCTGCCCTCCCGCGAGGAAGGTTTCTCATATATGGTGTGATAAAACTATGCGAAGATGGGCATAGGACTCATAACAAAGGAAAATCTTACTCCTTAGTGAAGGTGAAGGGGCCCTGAGTGGCTGCTGTGTCCCACTTCCTTCCAGGCCCTGTGCAACAGCCAAGAACAGAAAGCCCTTAGCTTTCGGGCACCTTGTTCATGGTTACTGTGGGCAGCAGGCGTGCTGTGCACAGGGACAGGCTCTGCCCCCGGTGGTAGGGTGCTGCTTGATTTTCCGCAGAGCCCATCGTTTGAAGACTGACTTTTTTTGAGAGAGAGAGAGTGTGCGCCCTGGGGAGGGGCAGTGGGGGGGCAGGTGGAGAGAGAGAATCTCAAGCAGACCCCGCTGAGTGCAGAGCCCGAGCCCTATGCCAGACTCATCCTCACGACCCTCAGATCACGACCTGAGCCGAAACCGGAAGCTTAGCTGCCTGAGCCCCTCGGGCGCCCCTTGAGGCCTGACTTTTCAGCAGGTCTCCCCAGTAGTCCTACCTCTCAATAGTGCAGTCGGAAGACTGAAAAGTGAGTCGTTTTTAAAACCGTGGCTGTGAATGGATTCGTTCGTAAACTTCTATTATCGTTAACCGTTTAGTTGATTTGTAAAGTGATGAATTTTAAGTGATTTGTCTTAATGTGTACTGAATTATAATAATTTCCATTAACTGCAAAGAAAAGTATTTTTAACTTTAGGTTAAGATACTATCTCTTGGGGTGCCTGGGTGGCTCAGTGGGTTGAAGCCTCTGCCTTCCACTCAGGTCATGATCTCAGGGTCCTGGGATCGAGCCCCGCATCGGGCTCTCTGCTCGGCTGGGAGCCTGCTTCCTCCTCTCTCTCTGCCTGCCTCTGCCTGCTTGTGATCTCTATCTGTCAAATAAATAAATAAAATCTTTAAAAAAAAAAAAAGATATTATCTCTTGTTATATGCATCTTTAAACACAGTTTCTCCTTTCAAAAGTATAAACTTGAGAGATATACATTTAGTTTTTAATTACATGAATGCGCAAAATAATTCTTTATATTTAAAGTATGTAATTATATGGTGTGTTTCCAGATCTCGCTGAAGTACCAAGCTGCATATATGCGACGCGCATTATTTTAAATTAAATTTCGAAGAACCAGGTGAACACTGAACCCCTCACTGGTCCCGTTATTTCCCGCTAGTTCCGCAGTGGCTAGCTCCGGGCTGCGCTGGTGAATGCTCCCGTCCCACTCTCTGCACTTTACGTTTAAACAGATGGAACGATGTCCTGTCACTGGGCATGGAGGAGGGAAAACAAAAAATGTCTGCTTTATCATGAAGTCTGGGTTAGTAAAAATCGAAGAAAAAGGTCTTCTGAAATGACATTCTGGTAACCTATGAAACTGCTCAGATACGGACAGTTTTCAGCCAGAGTTCTTTTCCGTGGCCTAGCTCTGTTAGAGTTTTGGTTCTGCACTTTCCATGAGGTCATCTCAGCATGCGCGGACGGATGCCACTTTCTGAGCATCTGTGGGTGGCCGCAGCGTACAGATCTGTGATAAGCCCCAGATCTGCGCGTTTGAAGATTCTGACGGGGCAGTTGGGGCCATCCTTGGAGAGGTGCGTTCAGGGACAGGAGCCCATGACCTGGGGACGAGGCCAGCTAGGGTTTCTGCTCCAGATCCTTGAGTGTGGCTCTAGAAAGATAGCAGCGTACCTTCAATTTTGTTGCCTCATTCCACAATGCAGCTTTTCTTGAATTTTAAAAGTAATTTTAAGGATCCAAAAAGCTTTCCCTTGCGATGCCTGCCTGTCTCATTGCTCACTCTCTGTTCACCTGCCGGGTGTGCTTGTGGCGAGGAGCACTCCAGGTCCCAGCCAGATTGCCGAGCTGGGACGCACACACGGCTTAGGGATTGCGTGCAGCCTTGTGGATGCATGTGTGCAGGGCCAGCCCGTGGCCTCCCTGGTGGGACCGCCGGCAGCAGTGGTCTGTGGGGTGCCGTCTGGGGTTTGGAGGAGCGATGCGGGACCAAGAGAGGTGCAGGTCCTGGTCCCCCCTGCAGGTCAGGGATGAGCACGGGGCCGAGAAAACCAGGCCAAGATCGACTTTCTGTGTTGCTGACTGCTGTGTGTCTATGTTCTCTTTCTTTTGCAGAACTGTGGGTACCGATGGATGTGGCCGAGAGCCCTGAACGGGACCCTCGCTCTCCAGAGGATGAAGAAGAAGAGCAGCAGGGGCTCTCGGACGATGACATTTTGAGGGAGAGTGGGTCCGACCCGGACTTGGACGGAGCTGGGGGGAGGGCTTCTGATTTGGAGGATGAGGACAATGCCGCCCCGGGACTGAGCCAGGAGGAGGAGGAGAGTCGCTCTGAAGAGGAGGACCAGGACCGGGAGTCTGAGGCTCAGGATCTGATCAGGGGCCCCACAAGCCCCCCGCCTGGGGAGGAGGGGGACGGAGGGGAGGAAGAGCGCACAAGCGACCTGAGGGACGAGGCCTCGTCGGTCACCAGGGACCTGGATGAGCATGAGTTAGACTACGATGAGGAGGTCCCCGAGGAGCCAGCCCCCGCTGGGCAGGAGGACGAGGCCGAGAAGGCTGGCGCTGAGGATGACGAAGACAAGGGGGAAGGAGCTCCTGGGGACGAGGGGGCGACAGGCGTTCACAGTGTGGAAGACAAGGAGCCCCTGGAGACTGCCCAGGAGAAAAATAAGGAGGATGATGATGGGGAGCTCGACGATGGGGAGCTCGATGTGAGTGCCTGGGCTGGCAGGGCTCGGGGTGGGGCAGGGAGTGGGGGGCAGGACACGTGAGGGCCGTGGTGATTGGGAGTGCCCAAAACTGGGCAGGACAAGGAGTAGGCTAGATTCAGAGAACTCGGGTCTGCCGCCTGGTAGCTGGCAGTTCCGCGGATCCTCCCCTTCCACTGGTGCGGCGGATGGCGTTCAGACGCCTAAGCCAGCTGTTCTGCTGAGCTCCGGGTTTGTGTGCGAGTGGAGGTCGCTTCTCCTTTTACTTTTGCTGTCTTTAGATGATTTTTGAGGTCATGTTCAACTAAAACCATCGTGGATTTTCAGTTCTGTTAGGTTCTTGAGACTGATGCACGCCAGACGACGAGCTCAGGGCTTCCTTTGAATTCTGTCTGTCCTTCAGTCTGTCTCCGTCCCTGAGCCCATCCTCCGACAAGGATGCCGGCTGGCCAAGCATCTCTGGAGCTGTCCCCAGAAAGATCCTTAGGAGTGGGTCACGGGGCTGTCTCCAAGCACCTCAGCCTTTGACCAAGCCATCTCACTGGGTTATAATGGACTTAAATGCTCTGTGGTTCAGGTTACAGAGACGGCAACGCTGCCTTCGCCTCTCAGACGTGGATAGGTCGGGTTTTACGATGCAGCATCCGACCGAAGGACTTTAGTCGTGGTCTGCTTTTCTTCCGTTAGTTCTGGGACAGTTGACATACAGCGTGGCGCCAGTGTCGTGCACGACGTAACGATGCAGCCCTTCCACACATCACCCGGCGCCCCCCAAGACAAGTGCGCCCCGTCACCCTGCCACTCTTCCAGCCGTCCCCTACCCCTCCCTTCTGGGGGCCGGCAGGGTGTCCTCCGACGTCACCCGTCTGTTCTGGGTCTGTCTCTCTTTCTCCCTTTGCTCCTTTGTTCCCTAAACTCCGTTAGGAGTGAGATCGAATGGTATTTGTCTATTTCTGGTTTCTTTCACTTGCATTACGCTCTCTAGCTCCCTCCATGTTGCAAATAGCAGGATTTCCCTCCTTTCTGGGTGAGCAGAGTTCCAGCGTGTCTACACCACGTCTTTACCGTCCACGTGTGGCTGCCCATGTGGGCTCTTCGCCGTATCGGCTCTGGGAAGTGATGCTGCAGTGAACATAGGGGTGCGTGCATCCCTTTGAATTCCTTTTGTATTTGGGGGTTAATGCCCGGTAGTGCGATTGCTGGGTCGTAGCGTGGTGCTATTTTTAACCTTTCGGGGAGCCTCCATGCTGTTCTCCAGAGTGGCCGCACCAGCCTGCATTCCCTCCAGCAGAGCACGGGGGTTCCCCTTTCTCCGCGTCCTCGCCAGCATCTGTCGTTTCCCGACTTGCTTCTTGTGGCCGTTCTGACAGGTGTGAGGGGGCGTCTCGTGCTGGATCTGGTTTGCACGTCCCTGACGATGAGTGCCGTGCGGCATCTTTTCGTGCGCCTGTTGGCCGTTGTGTGTCGTCGTCGGTGAACTGTCTGTTCACGTCTTCTGCCCACTTTTTAACTGGCTTATTTGGGTTTTTGCTGTTGAGTTTTGTAAGTTCTTTATTTTAGATACTAGCCCTTTACTGGGTGTATCATTGGCAGATGTCTTCTCCCGTTGCACAGGTCGCCTTTTCGCTTTGTCGGCTGTTCCCTTTGCCGTGCAAAGGTTTGTTATCTTGTAAAGTCCCAGTAGTTCATTTTTGCTTCTGTCTCCCTTGCCGCTGCACAGACTGTCTCGAGAAACGTTGCTGTAGCCGGTGGCAGGGAAACTACCACCTGTGCCCTCCTGTAGGTCTGACGTTTAGGTCTTCGGTCCATTTTGAGTTTGTTTCTTGTACATCGTGTAAGGAAGTGGCCCAGTGCCGTTCTTGTGTGTGTTACTGTGCAGTTTCCCAACACCATTTGTTGGAGAGACTTTTCCCCATTGCATATCTGTACCTCTTTAGTAATCAGGACTTTTTTAAAGATACATTTATGTATTTGAGAGTGAGTGCACACACGTGCGCTTGTGGTAAGGGGAGGGCCAGAGGGAGAGGGAGAGACTGTCCTAAGTAGACTCCCCACCGAGCATGGAGCCGACAAGGGGCTTGATCTCACAACCCAGGCTGAAACCAAGAGTGGGACACTCTACCGACTGTGACACCCAGATGCTCCTTTTGTAATCATGATCTTTTTTTTTTTTTTAAGATTTTATTTATTTATTTGACAGAGGGAGACAGCCAGAGAGGGAACACAAGCAAGGAAAGTGGGAGAGAGAGAAGCAGGCTTCCCACCGAGCAGGGAGCCCAATTTGGGGCTCAGTCCCAGGACCCTGGGATCACGGCCCAAGCTGAAGGCAGACGCCCAACGACTGAGCCACCCAGGTGCCCCTGTAATCATGACCCTTAAAAGTTAGTTTGAGGGGTGCCTGGGTGGCTCAGTGGGTTAAGCCTCTGCCTTCGGCTCAGGTCATGAACTCAGGGTCCTGGTATGGAGCCCCACATCGGGCTCTCTGCTCAGCAGGGAGCCTGCTTCCTCCTCTCTCTCTGCCTGCCTCTCTGCTTACCTGTGATCTCTGTCTGTCAAATAAATAAATAAAATCTTTAAAAAAAAAAAAAAAGTTGAGTTTGGGCGGGGAGCCTGAAGTCCTCCTGAGTAATGCTTTTATTCAAAGGAGCTGAGAGAGGGACAGAGCGCATCGAAATAATGAGGGTTTTTTAAAGTCCCCCAGGGAAGGGGGTGCTGCCTCTCCAGGAGCCGTGGCAGTGAAAGGTGCGTGGAATTGGTCTCCGGAATGTTTTGGTTTAGGGGAGTCTGGGGGGCTCAGTCAGTGATGCTTCTGCCTTTGGCTTGGGTCACAATCCCAGGGTCCTGGGATTGAGCCCCATATGGGGCTCCCTGCTCAGTGGAGAGCCTGCTTTTTCCTCTCCTGCTCTCTGCCGCTCTGCCTGCTTGTGCTTTCTCTCTGTCTGTCAAATAAATAAATAAAAAAAATCTTTAAAAAAAAAGAAAAAGAAATGTTCTGGTTAAGGGAAGGGAAGAGGTTGCTGCTGAAGTCCTTAGCCATTGGTTCACGGCAGGCACCGCGCTTCCTGGCCAGCTGCTGGTGCAGCGGGGCGCCGTCCAGTTCAAACTGTGGTGGCCCGTGGCTGTGCCTGGTAAGTGTGTAGGGTTTAAGCCTGCCTGTCTGACTTTGGTTCACAAGAACAGAACGGTGGGGGGGGGGGGCTTATATGGTTGTAAGCTGAGAATCTTAGCTCTTTTATCTTCTCACAGCTGAGTTAATCGTTTTCGTTTGGAGCTTCATTTGAAAGGTATTGTCAGGATGTGATTAGGCAGGCGCCCCTAGGTTTTCGAGCTGCGCTTCCCTTCCGGCTTTGGACAATGTACGTCTGCCACAGGGTTCCTGAGGAAGGAGATAGTGAGACTCAAGTTCGTCAGTTTGGGTGAAATTTTAGGTAAAAGATGAAGTTACTGGTTGAGATTGCACGTGAACGGGGTTTTTCGGAGTCATGGAGAGAAAAGCGGTGGTTTGCTTCTGTCCTAAGGAAATGAGGTCTCCTGTTTGCCACTCAGAGACGATCAGGTGCAAGTGCTCGCGTCAGCTGTGGAATAAGTCTTGGGGGAAATTCAGCTCCTTTCCTGCCTTTCCATGGTTCTGTGGGGTCAGGTGTCTCCCTGCAGGTCCTGGAGAACCTTGCTGTCCTCACGCCAGCGGGCTTGCCGCCACTTGGATATAGTGGTGGGACCTTGGGTTGAACCGAGCCAGCCCTGGGAAGTGCCCATTGCCTAGAGACTGGCCAGTTTCCCTGGAGGAAGCATGTGCAATAAAAAATCTAGCTCAGCTTTCTTGTCCCTCAGATTTGACCATCGGCTGGCTGGCTGGCCGGCTGGCCGGCTCTGCCCTCCGTCACACCCTGTTGTCAGGGGCCCCCGCCGTGCTCGAACGGTGCAGCTGAGGACACCTGAGCGCGGCTTCATGCCACCGCGCGGACCCAGTCTCCCCATGCCCCAGATGGGGCCTCTTGGTCACAGCCCCGGGGGACCCTGTGGCGTGCCGGGGTGTGAGCGTGCAGAGCAGGACCCCACCCCCACCCCCTTGGAGACCGGCAGACCTCAACGAGGGGAGGGCAGGCGTCGTGGATGGTGACTCGGACCCTCCCAGGAGCGCGGCTGTCTCCAGGAGCTTCTCTGCTGATTTCCGCTGTCGGCCCCGCCGGCTGCGCTCCCGGCTGCCCCCGACCCCGTCGGCGTGAATGTTGCTTCCTTGACGGGGGCTCTGCCTCCCCGGGCCCTGTTACCCTGGCTGAGGACTCTGTTTACTTCCGCACACTCAGGCCACTGGTGTGTTTGTTCCTGTTGCTTCCCCCTCCCCACCTCCAGAAATGCAAGTTCCCGAAGACCAGAACCTATCTGGGCGGCTCACGTCGGTCTCCCCGGCACAGGCCCACCGTAGGCAGCCAGAAACTGCGTGCTGAGCAGATGGCGAGCCCCTGTTACTTCGGGGTACACTAATGTTGAGTGCTGTTGAAGTATATAGTGGCCGTGGGCAGAAGGGAGGGTTACCCTGGAGAGCCATTCCCTCAGACAGGGCAGCCCAAGTCCTGGGTGCAGGTGACCAGTGCCGGGCCCCGGCCCATCCCGGCCCTTCGTCGCTCCCTGACTGATCCCTGCTGTGGCGTTGCCCCGTGTCCCCAGCAAGCAGACGTTCCATTCCTGGATCGCTCCTTCCCAAGGTGCCCTGTTAGCGTTCTGGCGCCGTGTCCTCCTTGGCCCAGGCCCGTGACCCTGATGGAGCGGGAGCCAGAGGTGTGCGCTTCCTTCTGGAAACAGCCTGGTTTTGTCAGTTCTTTCGCTTTGTCCCTTTTACTGAGTCCCTGCGAAGTAGCCTCTGGCCTCATGGAAGGCGAACGTCCCAAAGGCCTCTGCGCTGGTCGCTTTCAGGCCCGCTCGCACCCGGCTGCTTTACGAGAGGAAGTGGGCAGTCTGGCTTACACCCCAGCAGTACCCTTCCCTGATGTCCCTGCGAGTTCCCGTGCCCGGCAGGCTCACTGTCCGGAGCACACCCCGCCTCCCTGCAGCCTCCCGGCCCTGAATCGCCAGACGGCGGAGCGGAGGAGTCTGAAAAGCCAAGTGCTTTTCTCCTCTGTCAAGACACATCTTCGTGCCTTTTTTCTCCCTTTCAGATCTCGGGTCACTAGGGTAGGTGAGCTGGTGTGTGGCCAGGTCACCCCACCCGCCCCAGCTTTTCTGCCCTCTGTGTTTTTCCTGATGGTGACACCAATTTGTGCATAAACCCATAAATTTCTTTTCTCTAAAGCACACGATTTGTGACGAAGATCTCGAATGACCTTTGCGTATGTTCGGTGTGCTGCGGCACACCGGCACCGATCATTTCTGGGAGTGCCGCCTGCTGCCGTGGTCGGGCCGGGAGGGTTAAACACAGCGTTGGCTGTTTGTGGAGGGGGCGCCGAGGGTCCCTGCCATCTGAGCCCCAGGGAACCTTAGTTAATGCGTGGTCCCCCACCAGTTCTGGAAGCCACACTTATCACAACAGACTCACCGGGACTTTGTTTCTGTGTCTTCCTGTCGCAGACGAGTGGAGGGAGCCCGCTGGCCCCGCCCCTGCCGCCTGGAGGCCTGTCCTGGCCTGCACCGCCGTCTTGTCTTGTCGGAGCTCTTCCTCCTGCCCTGGTGGGAGGAGCCCTCAGATGCGTATCTGTGGGTCTTGATTTTGTCTTTTCCAACTTAGGACCCCCCTGTCTGGTGTGTGCGTCCTTCCCTTTGTTCGTGTGTTGGCTTTGGTTTTCTTTTTCGTCATTTGGTCAGTAGAACTTGGTGCTGTCCCTTGGGGAATGGTGGACTGCGTGTTTTGTTCCAAACCTGCGTTCTTCGGTGACTCTCACACTGGTGGGATGGCCTGTCGGGGACAGCAGGACAGCAGTCCTGAGTGGACAGCCCACCCCTGGCTCACAGGTGTTGGCTCTTGGCCCACCCATGTGAAAACTACTTTAAACATTCTCTTTGCAGGTGGTATTTTGTATTTTCTCCTGTTCAGATCTGCCTGTTCCTTCTGTGTCTAGATACCTGACATCCTCTACAAAAGGTATCCTTTTAGCACACTCCCTCTGGTGGCTTAGGGTCTCCCCTCCGCAAGGGCCCGGCCCCTTCCAGGTGGCGCCTATGGGTCGTGTCTGCTCTTCTCCGTGTCACTTCACGCAGATGCTTAGCGGCCTTGCTGAAGCCCCGGAGGCAGCCACCTGTGCTGTCTTTGAGCAAAGAGGGAGTTCCAGGTCTGCCGCCCCCGTGTCCTTGAGCCTGGTCAGCGCGGGCTCGCGCAGGCGCGCCGGCTGCAGCCCCCACCCCGAGTGGCCGGAGTCCCAGAGCTCTGAGGACAGAAGGGTTTCCTCGCTCTTCTGGTGGCAGATCTGGCCCCAGTGGACACCAGGCTGTGTGTCCTATCGCTCGTGGGGCTGGTCACGTGTCTCCGCACAGAAGGAGGTCTGTGTCCTTTACGGGGAGCTGGTTCAGACCCCTGCTTATACTGCCTTTGTAAAACCAGAATGTTTCTGAACTCCCGAAACATGTCTGCCCCAAGGGTTTCGGTTAAGGGATGGTGGATCTGTACTGTTGCTCCCTCCTGCCCACGCAGAAGTCAGGAGCTGTGGAGGTGGTGGGTGGCCTGTGCCCATCTGCCTCCCCACGTGCCCGGCCACTGCTGAGCCCCCCCTCTGTGCGGGAGCTGCCGTGGTGGAAGCCGCTTCCTGTCGGAGAAATGATGTGCACGCATTGTTTTTGTTTGTTTGTTTTAAAGGAAAATAAAAACCTGTACAGAGTAGAAAGTAAGGCTAGGCCGCATTGCTTAGACAGTCGTCTTTTGGGTCCTTTCCCGTTAGTCGTGACCACGTCCTGAGCTCTCACTGCTAGGGTGCCCTGAGACGCTGCACACGGAGCTCCCTGAGCGCGGCCAGTTCTGCTCCAGGGCTCCCCAGCTCGAAGTGGAGGCCCTTGTCCTTGTGCACACCGTCAGGATGCGAGCCCAGGCCTTCCCCCCAGTCCTGTCTCGTAAAGCCATCAGAGTGCACTGCGCCCCACGTGTGTTTCCCTGAGGACGCTCTGAGGCCCGCGTGCCAGCCTGGCTTTGCTGAGGCCTGCAGACCCTCGCTGTGTCAGCCTGTCTGGATGCGGGTCGCGGAGAGCCTCGGGAGCGCTGTCCCGTGTACATCCACCAGTTTGCTCGGCCCGACTGCCGGGGCCCCTCCCTGTCCCCCACTCTCTGCGGTCCCTGCCTGCAGCCGCGCGATCGGGGGTCTGAGAGAACCGCGTGCGTGGCGCGCTCGCCGGGACAGCCGCATGCAGCGGAGCGCTGCGACACGACTCTGGAGGCCGCGTGTCTTCGTCTGCACGAAACCGCGAGGTGCAACAACTTATTTCAGTTTCTCATCACTTGAAAAGCCATCCTACTAAGGGGTTCGTTGAAAATTTCAGGATATTAGTGATTTATTGATTGTTCTCGTTTGTTTTTTAATTGAAGGGGAGCCCATAAACCCAGCCTAGCACCAGGGACAGGCGTCCGTCTTCATCCTAGCGGGTGTGGGGGCTGGCAGGGGGCGGCGGCCAGCAGGGGATCTCTGGGGGGGGCGTCGCGTTGTGAGTGCGCTGCCGTGCGTCGCTAGGCCTGTCACAGAGCGCTTCCAACGGCCGCACAGAACTCCTCTCTGTGGCTCCCGTGGCCACTCACCAGTCTGCAGTGGGTGGGTGGTTCTCCTTTCTGCTCTGCCGAGTGTTGCAAGTCCCAGCTTTGCAGAAACATCTCCTTAAATTTCACCCAGTGCCCTTGCTGTGAGCTGACTGCGGACCTGCTCTCCTCATCTCCGCTCCTGTGCCTTAGTTTCCAAGGGACGCAGATTTGAATGGCTTGTAATCTTTCAGAAGAGCTCGCTTTCCTAATGAGCGAAGAACCTGCTCTCCGTTTGAGCCTGTGTAAACCGCACAGGAAGGGGTAGCCGAGCAGTCATCTCTGCGAGGACAGTCATAAAAGAAGACGCCAAGAGCCAGAGGAGAGCGGCGCTCTGTCCCGCACGTGAAGGGTGCGCGTCCCTCTGAGACGTGAGGACTTCGCCCTGCGGTGGGGAGGGGGAGAGGTGGGGCTGGTTCGCAAGAAGGCCGGGCCTCACTTAGATCATGAGTACGCTCTGGCCACTAAAGTCCTTGAACAAACGATTCAATCTTTGTCAAAGAAAAGTCATTCTGTTGCTTCTTAAGGAATATAACTTTCTAGCAGGTGTTCTTTTCACTATAAAATGTGGGGTTTTTTTAGATTTACTTCCTAGACAGTGCACACGTGTGCAGTGGGGAGGGGCAGGGGCGAGGGAGGAAGAGTCCTCAGGCAGACTCCACCCCAAGCCCGGACCGCAGCACGGGGCTCAGTCCCCCGACCCTGAGACCATGACCAGAGCCGAAACCAGCAGGTGGACACTTAACCACCTGTGACACTTGGGTGCCCCCAAAACGCTTCTGTAGTAAGTAAATATTTTCAAGGCAGAAATGATACAAATACCTAAGCTTTAAAAATAAGTCATCGGAAACCCAGGGTTTGACTTCAGTATTTTTTCATTAAACAGATTCTTACCGTCGGCCACAAGCCCAACGCCATGCTTGGACATGACATAGTCGGGCCCGGGAGCGCTCCTGTTCAGTCGGGCAGGGCCGCGGTGGCCCAGACCCGTCACACAGGGAGCTGGGGTGGGGAGCCGAGGGCGGAGACTCACCTGCCGTCTGAGCATGAGACGAGCTGCGCGTGAACAGAAGTGGGGAAGGAGGAAGGCGGGCTGGGGTCCGAAAGGCCACTGCACGTGGACCGTCGGTGGGGGGGGCACGAGGCGGAAGTGGTTCCAGGCCGGGTGGAACTGGGCGGTACTTTGGATGAGAGTGATGCTGCCGGAGAGGGGAGATGCTCCCATGACCCCACAGGCCGCCCTGTGTGACCCCCTGGGTAGGGTGACCTAGAACAGGCTAGGACACGGGGGCTCCACCTCGGACCTCCCAACAGAGATGTGGGCGGGGTGGCTGCACACTTCCTCTGGACTGCAGGTGACCCCTGGGGCTGGGGGCTCAGCCGAGGGACACAAGGCGGGTGTCGCTGCAGGTCATTGGGACTGAGGCCCTGGGGTACTGGCGGCTAGCCAGGGCACAGAGCAGTAGTCAGCATCACGGCTGCTCTGGGGAATCCCTGAGGGCGAGACCCACCCAAGCTCCCGTGTTTTCAAAGCCCCTGCATCATGTCAAGACTTGATAGTCAAGGTTAGGAGCTCTGGACTACGGAGAGAGGGGCCTGGTCTGACTGACCTCCCTCTTCCCCAGCCCCAGGCTTTTAAATTAGAAGACGTGGATGTTTAATTTTTTTTTTTAAAGGAGCCACTTTGAAATATACCAGAACATTTTGTTCGTTTGGTTTTTTTTTTTTTTTTTAAGGTTTTATTTATCTGAGTGAGAAAGAGAGCACAAGCAGGGGGAGGTGCAGGGAGCCTGACTCAGAGCTTGATCCCAGGACCCTGGGCTCATGACCTGAGCCAGAGGCAGACGCTTCACTGATGGAGCCCCCCAGGCATCCTAGAATGTTTAGTTTCCTTTTGCTTTGTCTTTTTTTGTTTGTTTTGTTTAAGATTTTATTTATTTGAGTGAGAGGGAGAAACAGACTCCCCACTGAGCTGAGATCCTAATGTGGAATTCAGCCAATCCAGGACCCTGAGATCATGACCCAAGCCAAAGGCAGACACGTAACCAGTGGAGCCACCCAGGCTCCCCGACAGTGTTTAGTTTTAAGAACATAAAATATTCTGGGGCGCCTGGCTGGCTTGGCTGGGGAAGTGTCGGACTCTTGATTTCAGCTCCGTCCGTGATCTCACTTGGGGCTCTGCACTTGCTGGGGAGTCTGCTTACGGCTCTCTCTCTCTCTGTCCCTCTCCCCATCACTGCTCTCTCTCTCTGTTCCTCTCCCCATCACTGCTCTGTCTCTCTCTGTCCCTCTCCCCATCACTGCTCTCTCTCTCTCTGTCCCTCTCCCATCACTGCTCTCTCTCTGTGTCCCTCTCCCCATCACTGCTCTCTCTCTCTGTCCCTCTCCCCATCACTGCTCTCTCTCTCTCTCTCTCTCTCTCTCCCTCTCTCTAAAATAAATGAAAATAAATCTTTAAAAAAGAGCATAAATATTTTGCTCATAAATCTTGTTGAAACGTTGGGAGTATTAAAAACCTGAAGTGTGACCATTTTCTGCCCAGCATTGCTCATGAAGGGAGCCGTGGTGAAACCCTGCTTCGTCCCTGCCTTGTCTGTGTCCGGGGTGTTTTTACTTGGTGTTCCTCTTTGTGCCTCGGTCTCGGAGGCGAGCTCGACATAGCCCCGTCACGCCGGCTGAGGAATCTGGGTCGGGAAGATGCGCGCGAGTTGCTGAGCGGCCAACACCAGTCTTGAGGAGATGTCCGTTCTGGTCGGGGAAGCCGGGCCTGCTGGCGGATGCCCCTCCCACCTCCTCTTTGTCGTTAAGGTGATTCCCTGTTAAGTCCTGTTGTCCTCTATTTCAGGATGATGACCTGGAGGAGGGCGAAGTCAAGGACCCCAGTGACAGGAAGGTGAGGCCACGTCCCACCTGCCGATTCTTCATGAAAGGTAATTGTCCAAGGGGCTTGGTGTGGCCTTGGCTTTTCCCGGGACTCTGGTGGTGGTGCAGCTCTGAAGCTGTGCGAGGCTGTTCTTGGGGCCAGACCGTGACCGTTGGTGGCAGTGTTGGCATCAGTCCTTCGTGGGTCTTTGCCTCCCTTGACTGGCTCGGAGGGGCCAGCCTCGCCATTTTCACACTTGTGGTTCCAGGCCCACGTGTTTCTAGAGAACCATAGCTCTCATGGCAACAGTATCATTCCCTTTCCCTGAGGCCAGACGTCCCAGGCACCCCTGCAGACATTTTCCCACAACTGTAAGGAAAGTTGCCACTTTTTTGCTAAATGTATCGAAGCCGAAGTACTCCCTTCGTCAGAATGGAGCGGCTCTGAGTGCAGCACGGTCTGCCCCCTCCGGGAGGGCGTACGGTGCAAGCCAGGTGGCTGGGACAGGCGGCAGGTGCGGAGCGGGCAGAGCCGGGAATGGCAGTGCGAGCCCCGGTCCGCAGGGTCGCTGTGCCGCGCGGCAGTAGTTGGGGCGGTCCTTGTAGTCGCGCTGTCCGTGCGCAGGTAGGAAGATGCCTGTGTCGGTCCCGCCTCGCTCTGGCCCTGGGCGCCCTGGCTTGTGGCCCGGCGATTTCACAAGGGCTCCTGTACTTCTCTTCCAGATGTTGTGGCCGCACTGTCCTCTCCTCTTGCGCCGGTGCCACATTCCATGCCCTTCCGAGCCCGGGGGAAAGGTACAAAGTCTACGACACTCAGTCTCTGTTCCGGAGGCCAGACTTCTTTCTCCCGGATCCAGCTTTCTGATGTGAAGCCAGAAGGAAGGGGGAGGCTCTGAGGGGCAGAGAGCGATCGTGGACCGCTGTTCTTAGAGGCACCTGAGGCTCACGGGAGCCTCCTGGATGGCATGGGGAGGGGGGACAGCAGGGGACGGGGGAGTCTCACCCTCCCAAGAGGGCAGGCTCTGCCCTTGAGCGGCCCCTGGAGGGCCCTCTCCGGACACCCAGGATGACGCGGTGCAGAGGGGGCGCGGGCGCCAGGGAGCCGATGCGCTCAGGACCTGGGTCAGCTCCCTCTTTGGGGCGCGCGCTCCAGGCCCGTGCCGTGTACACGCGGGCTGCGGTTTCTGCCGAGAGGAGACCCCTCGGAGGTAGACGTGCGTGTGGTGAGCTCCGCTGTGCGGCCACGTGCGTTCTGCCCTCAGGAGGGTGGCTGCTGGTGACGCCGTGGGCAGTGTGGGCACCCTGAGAACGCAAAGTGTGTGGTATATCTTAGGAAGTCAGTTCTTGACAGTTCTTTAAAATTTTGGTGTTTGAGGGGCACTTGGGTGGTTCATTCGGTTAAGTGTCTGACTCCTGATCTCGGCTCAGGTCTCAATCTCAGAGTCTTGAGTTCGAAGTGCACCTTGGGCTCCACGCTCGACATGGAGCCTGCTTTAAAAAAAGTTTTGGTATTTCCAATGTTAACGTTTCAGAAAATTTTAACTTAAGCAGGGGACTTCTTTTCCGTAATGATGTGGGCATAAGTGATGTCAGTGCGCCTCTGAAATTTCTAGATGACAGAGAAGGAGGCCAGTGCGTACGTGCTCGCATAGATGTACGTGTGGTGTGGTCAGACTGCGGCTCAGCATCCCGGCCGGCCTGCCAGGACTAGCCGGGGGCTCCGCCGGCAGAAGGCAGCGCCACCCGTCCGCGCCACGGAGGTTGCGGTGCACAGGGTCGCAGCGCGCAGGTGATTTTCAGAATCGAGCAGCACCCAAGTGACATTGCTGCTGGGCCTGCAGGTCAGCGTCCTCAGGACTTGCCTCGTGGGCCGGGACTGGGCACCGTCTCTGTGGACCCTATGGTCCCCAGGGCCACTTCGCAGCGGGAGGCGGGTTCCTCCAGAGTGCAGTGAAATGCCCAGCTTGGGTTTCGGAGACAAAGGCCAGCGGGCAGGGCTTTCTGCGGGGAAATCCGAGGCGAGCGGCAGCCGGCCTCCACTGCAGCTCGATTGCGCAGAATCAGTAATTCGTCTCCGACTTTGCTTCTAAGGATATATTTACCTTTTCTGCCCACACTTGTTCGTTCTACAGAGTAGTGTGATACAGTACAGAAAGAAATGGTTGATGCTTTGGGGGTTCTAGAACACATCTCTTGCTTCTTTTCTTAGTTATGCGAGTTTTTTGGGTGAAAATGTTTTTGCTTACCTTCAGTTTTTAGGCTTGGTATTAAATTGAGATGAGTCTGTGTAAGTTCCGTTTATTAGCAAGAGGAGTCACTTTAAAAATAATACAGAATATGGGCGCCTGGGTGGCTCAGTGGTTAAGCCTCTGCCTTCGGCTCAGGTCATGATCTCAGGGTCCTGGGATCGAGTCCCGCGTTGGGCTCTCTGCTCTGCAGGGAGCCTGCTTCCCCCTGCCTTCTGCCTGCCTCTCTGTCTACTTGTGATCTCTGTCAAATAAATAAATAAAATATTAAAAAAAAATACAGAATTTGACGAGATGCGGAGACCTGAAACCTTCACGCTGGCGGGAGCGCAGAACGGTTCAGCTGCCGGAAGACAGGCGGCGGCCCCGAGCACAGGAGAGGGTAGAGCTCTCCGGTGACCCGGTCACTTTTGCTTCTGGGTCTCTACCCACGAGAAAGGAAGACTCCATCCGCACAAAAATGCGTATGTAACTGCTCATAAAAGCAGTGTTCAGAATAGCCAGCAGGTGCAAACAACCAAGTGTCCGCCAGCTCACAAGTGGTTCCACACGGTGTGGTCTGTCCGTACAGTGGGACGCCACGCCAGCCAGAAGCTCAGGGAGAGCTGACCCCACCGCGCAGGCGAACCCCGAGGACGCTCTGCCACTTAGAGAAGCCAGACAGTAAGGGGCCCCGCTTGTGCGTCTTTGTCTGTGTGAGCCGCCCAAAGTGGCTCTGTCGAGGCGGGAACTGGGTTCGTCATTGTCTAAGCTGCGGAGCCTGGGAGGAGAGGGCGTGGGAGCGGGCGGTGGGGTGATGGCCTGGAGTCGGGGCTTCCTCGTAGGGCGATGGCTGCGTGCCTCCTGCGTCCGTACTGAGACTCACTAAATGACACTCAGTAGACGGAGGTATTTGGTGGTAGGTGGAATCATTTTAATTTGAAAATTCTTTCCAAGAACATTTGTTAGTTACATTCCTATTGGAAGGTTCCTGCAGATTAATCATTAATTGTCCAAATGGATACATTGGTATTTGTGACCATGGACAACGAAATGTACTTAGATATAAAAATGGAAACATTTTTTTAAAGATTTTACTTATTTGACAGAACACAAGCAAGGGGAGCAGCTGGCGGAGAGAGAGGGGGAAGCCAGCTCCCCGCTGAGCAGGGAGCCCGATGCGGGGCTCGATCCCAGGATCCCGGGATCATGACCTGAGCCGAAGGCAGAGGCCCAACCCACTGAGCCCCCAGGCGCCCCTAAATGGAAACGTTCTTAAGCACCAGTGTTTCGTTTGTGGTGTGTTTCTACCTCTGCTGTATTTATGTTGAACCATCGAGATATATAAAGTGCTGTAAAGGCCTCAATGACATTTTCTTTCAATTGTGGCCTACTTCGGGTTTCTGACCGAGCCGGCCGTTCGTAGTGCCCGCCCGTTCTGTGGGCCAGACCTTGTCCCTGCTCCTTCCTGTTTTCCCCCGTCCTCTCCGTCCCTCCACCTCTTCTCTCTCTCCCTCTCTCTCTCTCTCTCTCTCACACACACACACAGAATTTGGTAAAATATGCCTGAGGTGAGGTTTGCCGTCTTAACCGTTTCGGAGCGCACGTTCATGGCACGTTCACTTTGTTGCCGTCACCCTGTCCGTCTCTAGAACTCTTTCCCTCTTGTAAAACTGAAACTCTGTAGCCATTGAACAATCACTTCCTGTTCCTCCTTCCCGCAGGCCCTGGCCGCCACCATTCTCCTACCTGGATTTGTCTGTTTCAGGTGCCCACTGTGAGTGGAATGACACGATTCCTGTTTCTCTGTGACTGCCTTATTTCACTCATCCTGCTGTCCTCGGGGTCCATTTGTGTCTTAGCAGGTGTCAGAGTTCTTTTTCTTTTTTTAAGATTTTATTTATTTATTTGACAGACACAGTGAGAGGGGAACACAAGCAGGGGGAGTGGGAGAGGGAGAAGCAGGCTTCCCACCGAGCAGGGAGCCCGATGCGGGTCTCGATCCCAGGACCTTGAGATCATGACCTGAGCCAAAGGCAGACGATCAACACCTGAGCCTCCCGGGCGCTCTTCCTTTCCTGGGTTAGTGGTCCACCGTGCATACACCGTGGGCTGTGTCTGCATTCATCCAGCGGGGGACACGGGTTGTGTCCATCTTTCCGCTGCTGTGAACATAGGTGTGCATGTGTCTTTGGGACGCTGCTTGGGAATTTTGGAGCTGTGTACCCAGCACTGGAATTCCGGGATGGTGCGGTGATCCTCTTCTTAATTCCTTGGGAGCCTCCGCACTCTTCTCCGCGGCAGCAGTAGCGTGTGGGATCCCGTCCACGGTGCGCAGGGACCCGGGGCCTCCTCCCGACACTTCGTGTGACCTGACTTTTTGGTAGTAAGCATCCTGATGAGAAGTGGTATCTCGTGGTGGTTTTGATTTACGTTTCCATAGCGATTAGTGATGCTGAGTGTCTCGTCATGAGCCCATTGGCCATTTGAACAGTCTCTTTTCCTTAGAGAAACGTTCATTGCCTTTTTTGAATCCCTGCGTTGTCTTCTTTGTTTAAAGCAGAAGATCTTCAGATGTGGTCTGCAGACCCCGACGGGCTCTTAAAATTCTTTGAAGGGACCCTGAGGTCACAGCTTCTTCTGGGGTCATGAGCTGGTATTGGGGGTGACCACCACACACTAGGGGTTCAGTTTCGTGTAATGAGGCTCTAAGAGAACAGTAAGAGTTATGATTAAATTTTACATTTGAGTGCAGGTTTTCAAAAAAAAATTGAGGTACAATATCCATGCCCTAAAACTCATGTTTGAAGCTACAATTTAATAACGCCTATGAAATGTACCGAGTTGGGTGGCCGCCGCCACAGTGCAGTTGTAGAACATGTCCCCGGCCCCAGGAAGACCCCGCAGTGCTGGCCTTTCCCACATTCCACATGACGAGATGGGGGCGCTCCCGGA
Source organism: Meles meles (assembly GCF_922984935.1). Lineage (NCBI taxonomy): Eukaryota > Metazoa > Chordata > Mammalia > Carnivora > Mustelidae > Meles > Meles meles. The sequence continues at coordinate 1,085,015 of NC_060084.1, read as the reverse complement.
GCCTCTCTTCCGCCCGGGGAGGCACGGCCGCATCTCCAGGAAGGCCGCGAGGCTTGCGCTGTGAGCGGGGACCGCTGCGTGACAGAGAACACAGTGTCCTCTGAAACAGAGTGAGCCTGCCGCCTGCGGGAGAGCAGCTGCCGGTATCTGTTGCTAAGCAGGAGCTTCAGGCTCTTACGTGAAGTCAGGATTTTGGAGGGCCTGACTATCCACCTGCGGTGCTTGATGACTTTGCCAAGTGACCAGTGCATGGCGTCACAGAGTCACACCCGCGCAGAAGGCCTGCTCACAGCGCGAGGCGGACCAGCGGGCATCAGCGCAACAGTCGGAAACATTCAGCGCAAGGGTTCTGGGCCCCGCACAGCTGTTAACGGCCTAGAAGCCTTGCTTGACGTGTGGGTGACCTCAGGGACGCACGAGAGTCTCTGCGGAGGCCGCAGAGTCCCCTCCCCGGTCCCGCTGTGCCTCAGCGTAGGGCTGGCTTCCCTTCAACTGCTCCAGCCAAACCAGCCGTCCCGGCGAACTGAAAGCAGAAGGTGACGAGAGCGAGGCTGTCCCGTGTCCCTGTCAGCTGGAGAGGTTTGCAGAAAGGGAGGGAAGACTGCTTGTGTCTCTAAGTATTTGTGAAAGTTCTCACGAGTATCTATGTTACTGTATCGTTAGTTTAAGTCACGCGTGGCATGTGCTGTGGCTTTTTAAACCTTTTCAGTCTTAACGTCTATAGTAAACACCGATAGACAGGACCCATCTGTGATTCTTTTTTTTTTTTAAGATTTTATTTATTTATTTGACAGAGATCACAGGTAGGCAGAGAGGCAGCAGAGAGAGGGGGGAAGCAGGCTCCCCGCGGTGCAGAGAGCCCGATGCGGGGCTCGATCCCAGGACCCTGGGATCATGACCTGAGCTGAAGGCAGAGGCTTAACCCACTGAGCCACCCAGGCGCCCCCCATTTGTGATTCTTTGGGCTTGTAAGACTTCAACGTTAAAGAACTTCTGGTTTCAAGTCTACCTCATTTACAAAGACGCTGCCCACACACTTGGAATTTTTTCCCTGGCGCAGTGCAGGGTTTCCTAGAGAAGTAACGGTTTTATCTCCGATACCACGTGAGGTGACCGGTTGTCTGTGAAACGGGAAAGGAATGTGCTCCTTTATGTTCTCTCTTAGGAACTTGCCCATGATGGTCCGTGGACTTGATGCTCGTTAGGACACACGTTTGTAGATTCTAGGTTGGTCCTTAATATTGGGTGATTAGGTTTTTTCATATTCTGCCTTCCTTTCAGTGGTAATTTCTTAAAACCATGAAGCACTTTAAACCTCTCGACTTCTATGGTCGCGCTCTTTTCTGTTCTGAGTATCTCGGACTCCCAGAAGTGGGCCCACCGTGTCTTATTTAGAGATAACAGTAGCAGGCTCCCTCGCGATGCAGCGAGGCCCCCATAAACGATGCGAGCGTGGCACCGTACTGACCACCAGGCTGAGTGACAGCGAGACATGTTAACTCTCCTCATGTGTCTGGACCCAGCGCACGCACGTGTGGCTTGCTTCTCCTGACGTTCCACGCTGCAGGAGAAGCCGGTTGGTCCTTGATCTGTCAGGTGTGTGGTTGTGAGCAGTGGGCTGCGGCCACACACGCAGACGTGACTTTGGTGTCCCGTCGTCTCTGGGTGCAGTTCCTCTGATCGCTGCGGAAGAACCTGTAGGTTTTCTGCGAAGGTTGTGCCTGTCTCGCTGGTCACAGGTACGTGGGTATTGTGCACACGGTTCCTTTTTCATGGATCTGTGATGTAGTGACGAGAAGCAGGGGAAACTGGGTGGCTTCGTCGACTGACTGACTGACCCACCCCCAGCAAGTTGCTCACCGTCTCTGGCAGAAAGCCCTAGAAGCATGGAGACTTCGCTGAATCCCTTTTAGAGTATTTGGACGTATTTTTATGTTACTTTTATTTCTTACTGTAAATAGTTCGTACATTTAGAATAGCACTGCAGTGACGTGCTGTGCTGATGGAAAACGTAGCTACTGAGCCGCCTGCCGTCCAGTTGAGAAACAGCGTCCGTGCCTTCCAGGCCGTGTTTATGCCAACGTGAAGAATCTTGTCCCCTGTCCTGCTGCTGTGACCACGCTTCATGTCTCCTTTTCCCTGCTGGCTTGTGCCCAGGTCCCTGCCCAGGGTCCTCACATTGTTAGGAACCTGTTGCTTCCCCCGGTCAGAGGCACAGTCCGCATAAATTCTGTATTTGTGAAGCTTCCTTTGGAAGTAGAAGACCATACAGTTTTATAGCAAGATTTTTCCTCCATTTTCTAGAGAATATTTTTCCCTAAACAGAATGCTTTTTTAAATTATGAAAGTAATACATACTGACAGAGAGGAGAGTAAAAGATAAAAGTCTTTTTACCATCCAACAGTTTGGGGTGTTTCTTTCCAGACTTTTTTCTACACAGATAAAAATTCACTGTTTAAAAGGCTAGTGGAGCCCTAGTGGATGGTTGGCTCCGTCGACGGAGTGTGCAAATCTTGATCTCGGGGTTTTGAGCTAAAGTCCTACATCAGGTGTAGCGATGACTTAAAATCATAAAAAAATAGGGGCGCCTGGGTGGCCAGATGGTTAAGCGTCTGCCTTCGGCTCAGGTCATGATCCCAGGGGCCTGGGATCGAGCCCCGCGTCGGGCTCTCTGCTCAGTGCAGAGCCTGCTTCTCCCTCTGCCTCTGCCTGTCTCTCTGCTTGTGCTCTCTGGTTCTCTCTCTGTCAAACAAATAAAATAAATAAAATCTTTAAAAAGTAAAATCATAAAAAACCCAAAAGTCTGCTGGCTGGGAGCGCTCATGCTCCCTCGCCTGCGTGTGCTGGGCGTCTGTGCTGAGGCGAGGTATTTGAAGACCTTCTGCCCGGAGCACGGCCTTCTTGTTTGCTGGCTGGGAGTCAAGGCACGTCCCGCCAGGATCTTTGCACACCCAGGCACACAAGGTCCACGAGGCCAAGCTCCTGTCACCCCACAACGTCTCGGGGGGCACAGGCTGCTGCTCTTGCCTCTGGCACTCCTGACTGATGTCTTCCCCTCCTCTCTTTGCCCCTGCCTAGGGGACCAAGAAAAGATCTTTTTTGTCTGTAGGCTCATTGGGTGATGTTTTGTTTTCATTTTAGAAAATATTTTACATATGGGGCGCCTGGGTAGCATACAGCTCTTGGTTTCAGCTCACGTTATGATCTCAGGGTCATGAGATCGAGCCCCACACCGGGCTCCACGCTCAGCATGGGGTCTGCTTGGGCGTCTTTCCTCTCCCCTTTCCCACCCCCCTGCTCCTCCCCTGCACACTCCCCCTCGCTCTCTCGCTCTCTAAAATAAGTAAAGTCTTTCAGTAAAAGATTTTACATACAAAAAAGAAAAGACATTACCAAATAGCCATTTATCTACCACCCAGGTACGTATGTTAGCTTAAAAAAGTTATGGGAACTCGGGGCTTGAGCTATTAATACTTCCTGCGTTTGCAGACTTTCTGCAGAGAGCCTCCGTTGGTCTTGTACCTGCCCAGCAGTGAGGGTACCGTGTGAGCTCTGTGACAGACAGGGAAGGGCTGGGCAGCATTTGGAATCCCTTATGTACTTGCAGGACCGCACCCAGGGTCTGTTTTCGGTAAACCTCTCTGCGACTCTGGGATCTGAACTCCTCGTAGTATAATGTTTCCCAACCTCTGACTTAACGTGTGATTTCTCCAGTGCTCTTAAGAATTTTAAAAGTCGTTTTTGCATTTCCAGAGAATTAATTTTCAGCATACTTTATTTTCCATTTAATTTGGCTCAGTATGTTATTAGGTTGGTTTTAATCCAAGTTTAAATATTCATGATGCCTAAAAGGTAAATTTAGCCTTTTCCTAAATACCAAGTGATTATTTCTCTTTAATTTATGTTATACAAGGAAAAATGTGTTTTGTTGATAGAAACATTCGAGTGGACTATTACATTTAGAAGGGAATATATATTAAAAGATGGTTTAAAATTTATGTGTTAACCCCTTGAAAATGTTTTTAAAACTATTCAGATATTTATGCCATATTTGTGCTTATGTAGATATTACATGTTTTAAAAATTAAATTTTATTTTTATACATGTGTTTTATTTGTTTTTTGAAGTAATCTCTACGCCCACCATGAGGCTCGAACTCCTGACCCTGTGATCAAGGTCGCGCGCTCCACTGCCTGAGCGGGAGTCCTCCCCACCATGTGAAATTTTTTGAAAATGATTCCCTTAGCGATTAAATTAAAACTTGGACTTCTTGCCTTCTGCTCTGAGAAGTCAGGTGGTTTCCTTGAATAATCTTGGTGTTCTGTTACGGAGAAATTCTAAAAGGTGACTTTGTAAAATATTTTGTGTGAAGTGTGAACAGCCAGGGAGGTCCAGCCCTCCGTGTCGTACGTCTCTCACGCGTTTTTAAGCACAGGGATACCCTGGAAGGCTTTGCGAGACTTCTGGTGGGCGACGTGCCGGTTTCCGGAGCTGGTAGAGACGCCCTGAGCGGACGGGCGGGACTCCCGCGGTGACTGTTGGGTCAGGATGAGGACCTCGCGCGCGCACCCCGGAGCCCTTCGGGGGGTGCCGCGTCCCCTGCGCAGGAGACCGCCTCACAGATGGGCAGCCTGGGATCGTCCGGGGCGCTCTAGGACTTCGCTGTTCTTGGGGGAGAGGAACTCTTCCCAGAGTGACTTAGGAGCGGGGGCCGGGTTCCTCGGCCGCACGAGCCCAGCCCCTTTCAGGGGCCCTTAGGCTCACGGGAGGCTCCTCCGCCCGGGCTGTGGCCACAGACCTTCCAGACGGCCTGCGTGGAGCGTGTGCGGAGGTGGGGGCCGGGCAAGGCTGGCGGTGGCTGTGCTCCGTTCACTGGGAGGAGTGGGCCTGGGCGGCCCAGCTCTGGCTCTGCCGCGGCAGCCGCTTGCCTTGGGGCCTGTCCGTGCTCAGGCAGGCACAGCTGATGAGGTGGCGCGGGCTGCGGCGGGAGCCCGGGAGCACCCGCGGGCCCCCCCCAGGCCCTCCGAGAGCGGCTGCTCCTGGCACGGGCCCCAGGCTGCCACTGCACACAGAGCGGGCGGGAGGCTGACCTGTGCGCCCTGGTTCTCTTCTCCCCTTCCTGACCTGGCTTTTGTCTCCATAGGGAACTGCACGTGGGGCATGAACTGTAGGTTTATACATCCCGGAGTCAACGACAAGGGCAACTATTCCTTAATCACCAAAGCCGAACCCTTCCCGCCTAATGGCGCCCCGCCTCTTGGACCTCACCCGCTGATGCCCGCCAACCCATGGGTGCGTGAACCCCTCTTTCTCTAACTGCTGGCAGGTGGGACAGCTAAGCTCTCTGAACCTTCAGCTTGCAGCACGTTAGCAGCTTGTGTGAAAGGCACTTCTGTGACGTCACACCGTCACTGAGTCGCCTTCCAGAGGCTTCCGTGTCTCCGTGTGGAGGTAATCGTAGATTCAGGCTGGGCAGCGGGTCGGGCCAGACTGAGGCCTGGGGAGCAGGTGCCATGGAGCTAGCTGATGCTCTCGCCAGGCTTTTTGCTCCCATTTCTGTATAAATGTCAAAGTTTTGCTTGCTTTCTCAACTTTTCCCTTCTCGTTTTTTGATAGGGTGGGCCGGTAGTTGATGAAATTTTGCCTCCACCCCCTCCAGAGCCCCCCACAGAGAGTGCCTGGGAACGAGGACTCCGGCACGCGAAGGAGGTAACCAGACAGCCCAAGAAGAAAATGCTAGCAGCCGTCCCTTGAGCCAAAGTAACTTTTCTTTGATTCAGAGACAAGGATTGAAAACCCAGTAAAGTCTCTGAAGCGAGGGGTGTATATCCGTGATTTCTCTGTAGAGTTGTGAATAGAAACCGATGTCTGTCGATCTCTCCAAGGTGTGCGAGCTCACAGGGCAGTAGTGGGCCCCGCCCCGGCTAGTGCTGCAGCCCCCGGCTGCCCAGAGCCACTCCCCGGAGGCTTAGCACGGGGGCCCCCTGCCTGTGGAGGAGCCGTCCTCTCCCGAGGAGGCCAGGTGCTCACGCACACCCTCCCCTCCTTCCCTGCTCTCTGGCTCCCGGCCATACCTTGGCCCCGGCTGTCTGTCAGCCTTGTGGTCTGTCGGCACCAGGCCTGCTTGCTGAGTCCCCACTTCTCTCCAGGGAGGTGACAGACTAAAAACCCTTCTCCTCCCTCGCTCAGCACACACACACCCCCGTCCTGCCTTTCCTCTGAGACTGGAACCGCTTCATGTGGCTTTTCTGCCACAAGCGGCCTCCCCTTCCCCTCCACACGTGGGCCTCCTCCCCGAGTGACAGTCTGGGTTCCCCAGCTCAGTGTGAGGACTGTTTCCAGGAGATGCCAGCTCTCTCGCCCCTTTCTGGAACGTGAGCGAGCTCCAAGGCACTGCCGAGCGGGCCCGTCCTGGCTGCCGGGTGCAGAGACGGCGCGCTCCCGACCTGGGACGGGCGTATCTCCCCCACCCGTCACGCTCTCGCAGGCCACTTTTGGGCCAGGGGTTCCGTGGGTCACATCAGGACAGGCTGCCCTTTGCTTTTCCTGACGGTACCGGCATTAACGTCTTCCTTCTTATAATGGTAGGTTTTAAAAAAAGCAACCATTCGAAAAGAGCAGGAGCCTGATTTTGAAGAGAAAAGGTTTACGGTGACCATTGGTGAAGACGAACGGGAGTTTGACAAGGAGAATGAAGTTTTCCGAGATTGGAATTACCGGATCACCAGAGATGTCCGAGACACAGTGTAAGGACCAGTTTTGCGTCTTCCTTTCCTTTCGATAGAGTATGCGTTGCTGCCCGCTGTGTGAGTCCCGGGCTCTGGAGAGCAGCAGCACATAGGTTCCCCACAGGCATCGGGGGCCTGTGCGCGTCCCCTGTCCTGGACTGAGAATGGCATCCCTAAGATCCTTTTGGACTCTTTGTATCAACTTTCCTTGGTTTTTTGCTCTGGGAAGGAGCAGGGCTGTGGGCCTAGGGAGGGCTCAGCTCCCTACACGCTGAGCTCGGAGAGCTTCTACAGCCGTCCTTGGAGCCCCGTCGGTCTGTGTCTGCCCGCCCTCCGCCTGGCACCCATGAGATTGTCACCAGGGTCCAGGAACTGGGCAGGTGTGACGCTTTTCATTGTTTCTCCTCCCCGATGTTCCACTGCTGGGCTCTCAGGGACTCATTCCTGAGGCGCACGTGGTTGAAAGCCCTGAGTCAGAATTTTAGGGATCGTGGAGCCTTAGGAAAAGCTCTCATCCGCCCGTGTTGCGGGGGAGGCTGGCCGTGCTGTGATCCGCTCAGAGGGGCGGGACCAGGCAGGTGAGCAGCCACCACAGGGTGGGGCCAGCTCCCAGGCCAAACGTGGCATCTGGCTTCAGCCTCCCGCCAGGCCTGTAGCGACGTGCGTTCCCGTGTGCTGCCAGGAAGGGCCGGTCGCCAGGTCTGGCTGGGCCGGTGGTGGTGGAGGTGGCGCCGAGGGGAGGGGCTCCTACGGCCTCGGGCCCCGCCGCCCTCCCTGCACCCACCAGGCTGTCTCAGGGCCCTCCTGTCCCGTGTGCAGAAAGGAAGAGGAGGAAGCTCTTCGATCCTGCCTGTCATGGCAGGGGACAGCCCAGAGGTCAGTGGGTAGAGTTTGAAAGACGGAGTTCAGACCGCTGTGCTCCTGATTCTGGGTATGGAGGCACCTCGATCCTGGACAGGAGCACGGGAGTCGGGAGCAGTCTGCGGGGGCACGTGGCCCCCGTCCTGTCCTGAGCCCTCACGTTCTCCTTGTGTCGAAGGCGGGTGATGATCCTGCCCTGCGGGGAGTGGGGGGAGGGGAGAGCCCTGGGAGCTCGCGTGTGTGTGTGGGGCATGGGACGAGCACGGAGCGGAGGGTGCTCCCTTGGTGTGCTCATCCGGGCACTGGAAGAAGAGCTCTGGAACCTCAAGGTGCCCCCGACCCCGTGCTTCCCAGCCCTGGCTGGAGCGGGGGGCTTCACCATGTGCCTGCTGGGGAGCAGCGCAGGCAGGTCTGGTTCTGTGGCCGTGCTCGGCCCCGCCCTGGGCTGGGGACGGTCCCCAATGCAGGGCCTTCAGCCTCTATAGCCTCTGAAGAGGGGCCTTCAAGCCAAGTGCTCACCGGTGCTGGCCGTTTGGACATCAGTGCCTTAGCAGGAACTGGGGCTTCTGTGACACGCGTGTGCCGGGCCCCGACCAAACCCAGTCAGTGAGGACCTCTGGGAACAGGGTCCCGGCGTGGGTCAGTGGGAAGCCACCTCTGCTGCGCCAGCTGGGGTCCACGCCCCCCCCACCCGCTGTTTCAGTGGAGAGATTTGACGGAAGACCTGCTGTCCGGGAAGACTGCCTGCAGCGTCCCCACCCCTGCAGGGAGGGAGGGGAGAGGCCGGAGGAGGCAGTAGGATTCCGGTCGCTGAGGAGGGGACGCTGGCCAGCCACACTGACGTCTCTGGGGTGGGTGAGGAGGCCGGGGTGCGGGAGTGGTGCAGGCGGTGGGCAGGGCGAGGACGGAGAGGGCCCTTCTCCACCCCGGCCTCCCCAGCCCCCGTGGCACGTGCCGGGGGCTGGGCTCTCGCGGGGCGGCTGGCAGAACGGAACGCCCTTGACAGCGAGCGCGGGGAGGTGGCGGGGACACCGGGCAGGTGACTTCACGGAAGTTCAAGGGCATTCGTGGAGAACTCAAAAAGCCCAGCATGACTGGTTCTCCTTTCCCGGGCGCCGGCAGCTGAGGTGCTCCTCAGCCAGCAGCGCGACAGCCCCGTGACCAAGGTCCCTACGCGTGCCGGGCAGGGAAGGCGGGAACAGGGCAGAGGGCTGAGCTCCGGGGTGGCCGCGGGAGCCGCAGCACACCGGGGAAGGGTTTGTCAGAGCGCCCGGGGCCAGGGGCATGCGGCTGGCTGCTGCCAAGCCTTGTGGCTGATTCTGCTGCCCTCCCCCAGCTCCCAGGCCAAGGCCGCCTGTTCCCGGGGCCTGGGCTGCCTGGCCCGAGGCCGGCGGTGCGCGCAGAGAGCTGAGTCGTGGTCACGCGGTGGCGTGGGTGGCCTCAGTGTGGGCGGCTCCGGCCCCGCGGGGGTGCGCGCCGGGAGGAAGCTCTGAGGCGGCGGAAAGGGCGGGAAACAGGTGTTTTCTTCACGCTGGTATGGGAATGAATTGTCTAGCAGGATCGTTTGGTAAAAAGAGCGTTTTTCTAGACAGACCGCAGGTGGTGACGGGATGAGTTTCTTCCCACCGCTGCTGCACTGGGTTCCGACGCAGCCTCCCCGCGGGACCTCCCGCAGCAGATGGGAAGTCCTGTCCCCTCCATCAGGAAGCTCCTGTCTTCATCTCAGCGTTGGGAGGTCAGGCCCCATGGCGGGCATGGAGGCTGCTTCAGAAAGGAGCGCGGGAGACCAGAGGAGCGTCTCTGCCTGGCAGCTGGGCCAGCCAGGAGCAGGAGCGCGGCACCGGCCCGGGGTTCCGCCGCGAGGAAACGGGTCCTTGGCAGGAGCTGGTGGCCACAGAGCCGCTCGGCAGCCAGGCGCCTGGGCTGGAGCCCTTCCTGGGGTGCGTCCTCCGAGCCACTGTTGCCTGCAGACCGGGGCCGTGATGGCTGATCCCTCTGGTGCCAAGCAGTCCCGCAGGACAGGGGCCGCGCCCACGTTGCTGACCCCGCTTTCCAAACATGAATCGGCCGGAACAGCCCTCCTCAGAGAGCACGCACACCCTCACACCCGCTCGGGGCCGTGCTCGCTAGGGCCTCGGCCGGCTGCGATGGTACTGTTGCCGCGGGGCCTGCGTCCCGGCCTCGGCCGCCCAACTCTCGTCTTCAATCTGACCTGGGTCGCGTGCGGCTTAGGCGCTTCAGAAGACGTCGGGCTGATTGGAACGAAAGAGCCGTGTCACCCGCAGAGCCAGCCTTGGGGGGCTCTGCTGAGTCCGGGGAGCCAGGGGAGAGGCCTCCCAAAGAGCAGGCTCCTCGCTGGAGGCCTTCAGGTGGGGCTCGATGGCAGCCCCTAGTGGCAGGTCTCTGGGTTGCAGGTGACTCAGTTTCCCCCCCCCAGCTTACTCAGAGGGGAGAGTTGGTCCAGAGCCAAGAAATCCCTGGCAGAACGCCCGTCTGTTGCTGCATTTACATTTTCTCGTTCCCCCTTTGGGGTCCCGGGCACCCCCAGAAGAGGTCCTCTGGGTCTGTGGGTAGTAAGGTGGTGGTCTCCTCACCTTCCTCCCGGTGGTTGGCAGTGGTCCCTTCCCCATCGATGACAAGCCTGCCTCATCCCTGTGGGAGGATCTTCTATCCTCCCTGCTGGGCTTGGTCTCTGGGCTTCCCGTCACATTCCCGTGGGCCATTCCTTTCCTCCCCAGAAAGGCCTCCTAACGTGTCCCGGAGGACTCATGTTTCTTGGCTCATCTCCCGGGCCTGTCTCGCAGCGCACCCAGGGCCAGCTCGTCTAGCTCACGCAGCGGCTGGCTGCTGTTCTGGGAGGGCCCTGCGTCCGGGAATTAACTGGCAGGTAGCTGACTTCTTGGCAGTGTCTAGTTGTCCCGCTGAACACAGGGAACATCATCTCATTTATTCACACGTGTTTCTGTGTCTTTCCAGGGTTTTCTGTGTGTTTTTGTTTTAATTTTAGGTAGTTAACATACAGTGCAGTATTGGTTTCTGGAGGAGAAATCAGTGATTCGTCCCTTCCGTACGACACCCAGCGCTCATCCTAACAGATGCCCTCCTCAGTGCCCGTTCCCCGCCCGCCCCAGCCTCCCCAAACCACCCTCCGTCTACCTCAGTTTGTCCCCTGTGAAGAGTCTCTCATGGTTTGCCGTCCCTTCCCTTTGATCCTCCGTTTCTTAAATTCCGCATACCAATGAAATCATCCACATGAGTGAGATCATACGTTAATTGTCCTTCTCTGACGTATTTCACTCAGCATCATAGCCTCTGGTTCCAGCCTCATCATTGCAAATGGCAAGATTTTGGTTTTCGACGGCTGAATAATATCCCTTTGTGCGCGTGCCCCACGTCTTCTGTATCCATTCGTCTGCCGAGGGACACCTGGGCTCTTCCCGTAGTTGGGCTGTTGTCGATAAAGCTACTGTAAACATTAGGGGGCACGTGTCCCCTGGAATCTGTATCTCTGTATCCTTTGGGTGAAGACCGGGTAGTGCAGGTGCTGGGTCATCGGGGAGCTCTCGTGTCGATGTCGCGAGGGTCCTCCACGCTGTGTCCCGGCGCGGCTGCCGCAGCTCGCGTACCCACCAGCAGTGCGTGGTGCTGGCGGTGTGTTGGTACGGATTGCGTGGACTGCGTGCATATCGTATTTATCTGTTCATTTTTAAGATTTTATTCATTTGAGAGAGAGAGCGAGAGAGAGCACAAGCGGGGTGCCGGGAGAGGGAGAAGCAGGCTGCCCGCTGAGCAGGGAGCCTGATGCATCCCTGGACCTCAGGATCATGACCTGAGCCGAAGGCAGACGCTTTAGCGACTGGGCGACCCGGGCTCTCCGAGTATGTACATGTTTTAACTGTGTTTGCTCTTCCAATCCGTGAGCATGGAACATTTTTCCGTCTCTTTATGGCCTCTCGAGAGTGTTGTGAAGTTTTCCTGAAATAATACGTTCTCATTTCCGGTTACCTGTGCTTTGACCCTCCGTACCCCCGTCTCGCTGACTGTCGTCAACGCAGACTGCCCTGCTCGGTCTCCCGGGCGGTGATGATCTGGTCTCAGTCTGCCTCCCTGGGCTCCTCTGGCTACTTGCGTTGGCTTCACTGTGTCTCGGTTTCCGGGTGTAGATCCTTCTCCTTCTTGCCGGGTCTGCTGCCCCCTGGTTGTAGCGGCGGGGCCCCATCCCGCCGGTGAGTGCTCGTGAAGGCCATGGCCTGGCCCTACAGAAGTGCCCGTCTGTTCCACGGAGTAAGAGGTCGCTTGCGTCCGTAGTGGAACGTGTGTGCGGCCACATCAGGGAAACGCCACCACCACTTCCTTTCAGGACTGCCACCATGGGTGGGCACTCCCGTCCCAGACGCTGCCACCAGCCGTCGGTGCAGGCCCATGGTTTTTCTCTCTCAGTCTGTCGCGATGTGTGGTATAGGCAGGAATTTCCTCGTGTCGACTCAGCCTCACACTCCTGGAATAAATGCCCCTGAGTCACGGTGTCTGTTCTCTTAACGTGGTGTGGGATTCAGCTCGCTGACATTTTATGTCACGTTCTGGCGTTACTGTTCCCAAGTGGTAAGGTTTGTGTTTTCTGGGCTCTGTTTTCAGACTCGAGCCTTACGCGGACCCGTATTACGACTATGACATCGAGCGCTTCTGGCGCGGCGGGCACTACGAGAACTTCCGGGTGCAGTACACGGAGACGGAGCCATACCATAACTACCGGGTGAGTGTGCTGCGCGGCTCCTCGGTGAGCCCCTCTGCGCCGTGTGGGACTGCGGGCGGGCTTAGTCGTGTTGGCCTGGTGGACCAGCTTCAAGCCCGGATTAACTCTGTGGAGAAGCTCAGATCCAGAGATTAAATTGGTGGTGGTCTGCAGACAGACTTCCTTTACTTTGTGTCCTACTGTGGTGCGAAATTTTAAATTTTAAAAATTAGGTTTGCAGATAGGGTTATTCATGTTAATATAGGCCGGCATGGGAGTGTGTTCCACGCTCCCGAACCAATTCCTCCTTCAGGCTCCTTAACGGTACCGTTTGTAACTGCGCTGTCCTCCTCCGTTGGCGTGACCTGGGCCTCTCCCCAGCCGTGCCATGGTGGTCTCCTGGAGGACCATTCTGTTTGGTATTTTTCGATGGGCGTATGGTTCAGTCTTTGAGTCCCTGATGTTTTCAGAGTGATGGGAAAGCTGCTGCTTAGAAGAGGTCAGGCGGGAGCAGGAGGGTGGTCTTTGTGATGGAGTTTTGAGGACAAAGGGTGGTGGCTTCCTGGGAACCCGTGGCTGGTGGGACCGTGGTCGACCATCCTGTGCTGCTCTCCCTGAGAGCGTGTCCGTGGGGCCAGGCTGCCGGGCTGCAGTGCCACGTGCCAGGCAGGGCAGCCTGGAAGGTCGGTAAGTCCTGTTAGAGTCCTTTCCGCCTCCTCTCTCCCTTACCAGGTCCACGATTTGGGTTAGGGGAAGGGCAGACACTTGCTTCATTTCTTCCCACAGCCTCCTGGAGCCTCAAACCCATCTTCCTGCTGTGATTCGGGCATTATCGTTTTAACTCTGACTGTTAGCGCAAGTGGGTGGATGAGTGCCGACTGCTAGTTCAGAAAGGCGTTAAAGGGTTGTGCTTAGGAAAGCAAGGGCCAGCACTTTGGGGCACCCCCTCTGTACCAGACTCCCCGAGCAGAATGCTTCGGGCCGAGCCCACCGGAGGCCTGGCTGGGTCATGTCCAGCCCTCGCTGGAAGGGGTGAGGCGGGAGGCAGGATGTGTTGGGCCGCTAGCTTGGGGCCCAAGGCGGAATCCACTCACCGCGTAATGCTGTGTTTCAAGGAGAAACTTGGGAACAGAGTGAGCACTTGAGATCGATCCCCGTGGTCTTGGTGCCAGGCACCACCCAGCACGTGTGTTTGGCTTTAGGACCGGGAGCGCGAGCGGGAGCGGGAGAACCGACAGCGGGAGCGCGAGCGGGAGCGGGAGCGGGACCGAGAGCGGGAGCGCCGGCAGCGGGAGCGTGAGCGGGAGCGTGAGCGGGAGCGGGACAAGGAGCGGCAGCGGAGGAAGGAGGAGTGGGAGAGAGAGCGAGCCAAGCGGGACGAGAAGGACCGGCAGCACAGAGACCGTGACCGCGAGAAGGAGCGCGAGAAGGAGAAGGAGAAGCCGAAGCCCCGTTCCCCGCAGCCGCCAAGGTAGGCCATCCGCCCCCGAACTCTGGGTTTGTGGCCCCGGGCCCAGAGAGGAGGGGGCTCGGCAGTTGCTCACGGGTCCTGTCTGCTGGCCGTAGCCCCGTGCCCATAATCCTTGCTGAGAAATGCTGGTGTGTTTTGAGAGGCGGGTGCCGCCCCCTCCCAGAACGGGTGTGTTACGGCGGGAGCACACGCCAGGTGCTCCTTCTCGTCACCCTAAATCAGGAAAGTTGTGAATTTCCAGTGCCCCTGCTTTGGCAGCGAGGGTAGGAGTTGCTGGCCACTGTGTGGGCTCTCGTGTCTGCCGGTGGGGGGCAACCTCCAGGCAGCCCTTCTCTGGGTGCTCGCCTCGGTGCTCTGCGTCAGGAGAGCTGCCAGGGAGACCGCAGGGGTGGGCGCTGATGACACGCAGCACAGCCGCGGCCCAAGAGGCCGAGCAGGTTCTGGGCCTTCAGACAACCTTTGTTTAAAATGCACACGGGGGTGGGGGGGGCGCCTGGGTGTCCGCTGTTGTCGGCTGGTGATCGTGGCTCAGGTCGTGGTTTCAGAGTCTTAGAATCAAGCACCACGTCGGGCTCTGTGTTCAGTGTCTGCTTCAGAGTCTGCTTGAGGTTTTTCTCTCTCCCTCTGCCCCTCCCACTACTTGCTGCCTCTTTCCCTCTCTTTCTCTCTCTAAAATATGTCTTTGAAACATAAATAAAATACGTGCATATGTATATTTGAGTACTAGAGCGGGACAGGTAGCCTCAGAAAATCACGGAACTGGAGAAGTTTTGTCTGTGTTCGCGGCCTCGTGAAAGGACAGGTGCACGCCCCGCAGTGCGTCCCTTGGAAGCGGGCAAGGTCAGCGGTGTGTAGGACCCTCAGCACAGAGGCGCTGCTCTCACTACGCGCGGACGCCGCCCGGCCCCGCAGCAGCAGCCCACTTTGTGCCTCTGCAGATCTGCGGCCGGGCATCACATAGAAACGGGATCGCACATGCGGGCTTCTGTGCTTGGCTCCTTCCCTTGGCAAGATGTTTTCCGAAGTTCACGAACCCATAATTCGCTCCCTTTTGCGGCTGGCTGCTACTCTGTGGTGGGGATGTGTGCGCACGGCCGTTTGTTGGCCTGCTCGGCCGTGGAAGGACACTTGGGTTATTCCTGCCTTTCGGCTGTTGGGAACGTGTGCATTCGCGGGCAAGCGTGTGTGGGAATGGTTTCATTTCCCTTGGGTGTGCACCTCGGAGTGGAGCTGCTGGGTCATGTGATAACTGTGTTTAACCTTTTGAGGAATTTCTAGAATCTTCCTGGATAGCTGCATCAGTTTCCATCCCCACCAGGAATGTGTGAGGGTTCCAGTTTCCTCCACATGGTTCCTGACCGTCCACCTTTGTTGTGGTGGTGGTGGCTGTCCTGCCGGGTGGGACCTGGGAGCTCACTGTGCTTCGTTTTCATTTTCCAGAGTCTTCTTTTCATGCGCTTCTTGGTGTATGTTCTTTAGAGAAACGTCTATTCCGATCCTTTACCCACTTCCTCATTTTATTATTTGCTCATTGTCTTTATTTCTGAGTCGGATGTGTTCTGGGTACAACGCCTTGTCCAGCACCCTCTAGCGCGTGCGCGCCCCTCACCGTACTTTGCATTCTCAGTTTTGCCTTCTTGGTGTCCATTTCTTCTTTTTTTTTTTTTTAGAGGGAAAGCCTCTTTTTTTATATTTTTTCCAACTTTATTAGGCGCAGTTGACGTGTGTTGACGTGTGACATTGCACAAACTTATAATACCCGGTGTGACGCGTGGCCCTGCCTCCGTGCTGCGGAACGGCCTCCGCCGTCCATCAGCACCGGCACCCCTGCACCGTGCGTGGGGAGAACACGTCAGATCTACCCTCGTGGCAGCTTTCACGTGCACAAGACAGAATCCCTCGCTGCAGCCCCTGTGGCTACACGAGCTCGCGACTTACTCCTCTTCTGACTGGGAGTGGGAGCAGCTGCCCGTGTCCGGCAGCCCCAGCCCGTGGCACCCGCTCTTCTGCTGTCGGTCTCCACGAGCTCGGCTCTGTGAGGCTCCGCGTAGAAGCGGCGCCTGGGTGTCTCAGTCATTCAGCACCTGCCCACGGATCAGGTTGCGATCCCAGCGTGTTGGGACCAAGCGTTGGGCTCCCTGATCGACAGGAAGCCTCCTTCTCCCTCTCCCATTCCCCCCTTTCTTCCCTCTCTTGCTGTCTCTCTCTCTCCCTCTGTGAAATACTCTTTAAAAAAAAAAAAAAAGGATTCCACGTGTAAGTGAGCAGGCACAGTGAGGACAGAGGCTTTCTTTTTCTGACTTAGCCCACTTCTCGGTCGCCATCGGAGTTCTCACCGACGGCAGGACAGCCTCCTTTCCGTGGCTGGGCAGTACCCCATCATGCGGCCCGTCCACATTTCCTTGATCCGTGCGTCCAGCTGCAGGCTCCTGTTGAGAAGAATGCTGAAGTGAGCTGGCGAGTGCAGACGTCTCTTTCTGTTCTCGTCTCCTTTGGATGTTTAGCCAGAAGTGGTGGCTGGTCACGCCGGCTTCCCTTTCCTTCACCCTCACTGACGTGGTGACCAGCTCTGCGTTGGATTTCAGCCACTTGAAGAGGTGGGGCGCGATACCTCATCGTGGGTTTGACCTGTGTGTCCCTGAGAATTAGAGGTGTTGAGCATCTCTTCACGGACCTGTTAGCCATCTGGATGTCCTCTTTCACAAAATGTCTGGTCAGGAAATTGCCCATTTTAAGTCAGATTTCTTTTGGCTATTGAGTTGTATGAATTTAATTTCTTTTCTTTTCTTTTTTTTAAAGATTTTATTATTAATTTGTCAGAGAGGAAGAGAGAGAGAGCACACAAGCAGGCAGAGGCAGAGGGAGAAGCAGGCTCCCTGCTGAGCAAGGAGCCTGATGCGGGACTCGATCCCAGGATCTTAGGATCATGACCTGAGCCGAAGGCAGCAGCTTAACCCACTGAGCCACCCAGGCGCCCCAAGTTGTATGAATTTCTTGCATAGTTTGTGTGCTAACCCCTTATCTGGTAGATGGTTTGTACATATTTTTTCTCATTCTTATAGGTTGTCTTTTCGTTTTATTATTTTTTTCTGTGCAAAAGCTTTTTAGTTGAATGTGGTCCTGCTTATTTATGTATGCATTTATTTTTCCATCTTCAGATATGTATTTTTTACTTAAGTTCCATTAATTAACCATATTATATTACTAGCTTCAGGGTAAAGTGCAGTGATCACATTTATGTCTTATCTCGTTTCCTGTGCTGCGGGCGTCCCGGTCGGACGGACATTACTAGATGCCTATCAAGGAGCTTTTGTTCCTGTGTTTTCTTCTAGGAACTTCATGGTTTTGGGTCTTTAATCCACCTGGAGTTATTTGTGGCACAGTGTGAGATGGGGGTCCAGTGTCCCCAGCACCATTCATTGAAGGGACTGCCCTTACCCGTTGCATGTTCTTGCCTTCTGTGTCGTGATGGGCTGTATACGTGTAGGTTTCTTTCTGGGCTTTCATTTCTGTTCCATTGCCCTGTGTCTGTTCTTGTCTTTTAGTTTTTGGGGTTTTGTACATAACCTCTACACCCAGCATGGGGCTTGAACTCACGACTCTAAGACCAAGAGTCCTGCACTCTGTGGGCTGAGCCCACTAGGCGCCCTGATCTGTGGCTGTTTTTACGCACTACTGTGCAGTTGGGATGACTCAGACTTTGTGATGCAGTCTGAGACGGGGAAGCGCAACACCTCCAGCTTTGTTCTTGTTCTGGCTCTTTGGCTCTTTGGGGTCTTTGTGGTTCCATATAAATTGTACGATTGTTGCTTCTATTTCTAAAGAAAAATATCATTGGAATTTTGATAGAGATTGCATTGGATCTGTAGGTGACTTTGGGTACTGGGGACATTTTTATAGTATCCTTTCTTCCAGTCGTGAACACGGGATGTATGTCCCTTCGTTTGTGTGTGGCCTTTGGTTTGTTCCATTAATGTCCATCAATTTTCAGTATCTCTCTCTTTCACCCCCTTGACTCAATTTATTTCTATGTATTTTTTATTTTTTTAAGATTTTTATGTATTTGAAAGTGAGAGGCCAAGAGCATGAGTAGGGAGGGGAGGGGCAAAGGGAGAGGGAGAAGCACACTTCCACTGAGCAGGGAGCCTGATGCGGGGCTTGATCCCAGGACCTTGTGGATCAGAACCTGAGCGGAAGGCAGACGGTTAACCATCTCAGCCACCCAGGCATCCCCATTGTATTTTTTTTTTTTTTTAAGATTTTATTTGTCAGAGAGAGCACTGGCAGGCAGAGGGAGAAGCAGGCTCCCTGCTGAGCAAGGAGCCTAATGCGGGACTCGATCCCAGGACGCTGGGATCATGAGCCAAGGTGAAGGCAGCCGCTTAAGTGACTGAGCCCCCCAGGTGTCCCCCAGTGTACTTTCTGATGCGGTTGTTAATGAGATTGTTTCCTCCGTTGTTTTTTTCAGGTTGTTAGTGTATAACAATGCAACAGATTTTTTTTTTTTTTGTAATGTTGACTTTGTATCCTTTGCTTCCTTTGTACCGAATTCATTTATTAGTTACAGTTTTTTGGTGAATGAAGCCAGGCTCCTGTTCTCTGTGCTCAGACCAACCCCTTTCTTGTGCAGCCGTGATTCTGGCAGGAAGCAGCAGGGTGCTTGGTCTGCGTGAGCACCGGTTTTCACTCTTCTCTTCCTCCAGATCGTGCGCCATAAATGGGCCTCAGTAATTTGCTGTATTTTCTCATACTTGCCTAACATTGGGCAAAATAACGTTTTTAAAGTACATTCAGAGTGACCACGTATTCTGGCTGCACTGAGACCGCTCAGTCTTCCGACAGCTTTATGACCGTCCGGCCTGCGGCGGCCACTCTCAGTGCTGTCCTGCGTGTGTAAGTACGCGCGAATGGCACGCGAATGGCAGCGCTTGGTTCTCATCTTCTGGCTCGGGCTGTCGAAGCGCCGTTTTGATAGAAGCCCTTTTCCCCAAGATGCGCAGGGCAAGTCCAGTGTGGGCTCCATGGTGGGGCTGTGTCCGCTCTGGGAGCGCTGCTGGAGCAGGAGACCCAGCTCCCTCTGCTCACACCACCGACTTTGCTGGCCCTCCGGCCTGTGCCCCGGCCGTCCCCTGCCATCTCTCCGTGTCTCCAGGACGTGGCTCACATCTTGCTGCTCAGAGGGGCCGCCCTGCTGCTCCCACCCTGCTAGAGAGTTCGTCATGGCTCTTAGCACTCCCCGATGTCACGTTACCGTTGACCGATGTGTTCTCACCTGTTGCCTTCTTCAGCGCAGTCCCCTGCAGGCCGCCACGGCACCGCGCCCCCTGTCACGGCCCAGCCCAGAGCTGGAGCCCACAGACACTTGACGGTGCTGTAAACAAGTTTTGGGTTTGGTAGTAGCCTCCCTTTTTACTTTCTCTGTCGTAGCAAACATTGTAGGACTGATGAAATTGCAGACGGAGTTCTGCTCTCCAGATGCCTGAAAGCTGTTTTCATGCGTATCCAGATGCCTGGTCTGGAAAGGCGAGACGCGGGGAAGATGGGCAGATGATGTCGCGGCTGTCACTCGGCCCCATCACTCTGTGGCGTCCCGAGGCACATCCGCCGGTCCACTCCAGTGCTTTTGAGTGTGTTTACTCCTATGTACTCTGGCTATGGACCGCCGTCCCCCACCCCCTTCTTATGTCCTGCTTGTTTCCAAGAAGTCAAGTAGCTCCGAGTCAAGTGTCTGTGTGTCCAGCTCAGGGACATTTTTATACACCTGAGTGTGTCTTTAGCACCTCTTGGAGGGAGGACAGCTGCACAAGTGGCTGTGTCCGTCTCTGCTCGTTGCTAACTCGTGGGACAGACGCCCTTCCAGCCCTCGTGTTCCCAGTGCTGCCTGGCCCCTCCAGGGGGTGTCTGTGTGAATCCAAACAGACCGCTCGAAGGGCACTAGCAGCAACTGGCTTAGCCCCCAAGCACCAGATCCCTGGGAAGACCAGCCTCGAGCCCTACATTTGCACAGTCAGTGAGAGCACCGCCAAGCCAGCGGCGGGTTCAGGAGGCGGGACTCCGTGGATTCTTCCTAAAACGAGATGCAGCTTTCTCACCAGACCCGGCAGACCTGCTCTCCCCTGGTGTCTGCTTCCTTTTGTTAGGCTCGCATCCCCCTCCTTTTCCTTCCCTGGACCCTCGCTCATGCTCCTGTGGGCAGAGGCAGGCGCGCCCTGTTCCTTGGTGTAGGTTCAGCCTCTCATTGCTGCCAGGGAGTCGTGAACCTCGTCTTTGATCACCCTGGCTGGAAGCCCGCCAGCCCTGTGCCAGCACGAAGGGCTAGGGTTTCCCCAGAGCAGAATTTCCAGCACGGTCCTCCTGTTTCCTTTCTCTTTGAGCACCGGAGCTGGCGTGACCACTTTAGGAGGCGGCTGAATTTCCCTGCATTAGTACGTTTGTGTCGGCTTCCTTCTCTAGATCAGTTTACTTACCTACCTAGGACAGGGTGGGAATTTTACATCAACAGCTGGTTGGAAAGCACTTTTCTTGCCTCAAGTAGGAGGCAGTCATGACTGCATTCAGAGTGGAGTGGGAAGCTTGCGTCTTTGCTGGTGCTCGAGGGCTCTGCAGTGGGGTCGGATCGGTCCCAGGACTGCTCGTTGCAGAGTCCAGCGGGCACACACGGCAGTTGGTGAGGATAGACTCAGTGTGGTTTGTCTGCGGCCAGCGAGAGCTCTTGAAACCCAGATGCCCGTGGCCCGGAAGCGGGGCACAGACTCGGCACCGTGGGGTGAGGCGCAGCGAGAACCACGTGCCAGCAGAGTGCCCGGCTCCCTGGGTCTTAGTCCCCGCTTCCCCCCACCGCCGTCCGCCGTCTTGCCTGCCCTTCTCCGCCTGCCCCACCCGAGCCGTTCCCACAGGGCTGCTTGGCAAGTGTTTTCTGTGGAACATCTCCCTCCGGGGGTTCTAACGAGCTTTCCTCTAGATAGCCAAGACTCGGGGCCGCGGTCTCTCTCCCCCTTTAGGGTTCCCTTCTGGGAATTAGGCCTTGAGCAGGACCTTGTAAGCAGTTCTGTAGAACGCATCTATGTAAATAGAGGGAAATCCCTTTCGTGAAACCTTGTAACCTTTACAGCCCAGCCAGCCGGCTTGCCGCCCCGGGTGGAGCCGGGTGTAATTAGGATGCTCTTTGGTATATGCAAATTAATTTCATTCTAGATAAAGGTAGTAATTGGGATCTTCCTGGAGGGATTGCCTGGACTGCTTAAAGCTGTTCACTCTTGTTCAGATGCACGTGGGAGGTTTGGTGCCCGTTGGGGCCGAGAGGGCAGGCTCCTCACTTCCCGGGAGCTCTCCTCCGTCCTCAAGAGGGAGCCCTGTTCCTGCCCGCCGCCTCCGCTGAGGGCTTCTTTTTTTTTTTTTTTTTTTTTTTTTTAAAGATTTTTTTTTTATTTGACAGAGAGAGATCACAAGTAGGCAGAGAGGCAGGCAGAGAGAGAGGAGGAAGCAGGCTCCCTGCAGAGCAGAGAGCCCGACGCGGGGCTCGATCCCAGGACCCTGAGATCATGACCCGAGCCGAAGGCAGCGGCTCAATCCACTGAGCCACCCAGGCGCCCCCGCTGAGGGCTTCTTGTCTCAGAGTGCCAGGGGCCTGCATCCAGTGTGAGGCCCCCAGGGGCCCAGAGTGGGTTGGCGTGGGCAGGCATTCACACCTGTCTCCGCAGAGCTCCCAGGGCCCCTCCCAGAGGCCCCCCACTGCTCTGGACTCGCCCTGGGAGGCCGGAAGCACCAAAGCAAGGGAGGTGGGTTGTAGCCACGTGAGCTGCGCCGGGACCGCTGCCCTGTGGGTCACGTCCGAGGCTGCGTGGCCGTCTGCCGCCCTGGAGGGAAGGTGACCCTCGCTCCGGTCTGCTACATTTTTTGCAAAAACTACACATTAGGTTTCCTGTCTGCATTTGGTGACTCTCCCTCCCGGTTGTCTGAGCGCCGCTCTCCCCTCCAGCTGCCCGTCACCCTCGCCACGCATCATGGTTCCTCAGCTCCTCTCTCACTTAGCGCTGCGGTTTGTAGGCTTCAGGAACTTGAACGTGGCAAGTTGTGCTCTCACACGGCCCTAGACCGGCGTGGTGGTGTCCCACACTTTGCTGTCCCTGAGTGTCCGACAACCACACCCAGATGGCTGTCAGGAGCCTCGCGGGGTGTGCGTGGCCCCGCGGAAGCAGGTGGGCCTTGTCCCGAGGCCGTGGGCCGGCAGGTCGCCCCAGCCTCCCACTCCGCTCCCCGCTGCGTGGCGTTCCATGCTTCCTGACGAGCCGGGCGCTGGAGGTCACTCGGAGCCGCTCTCGGGCCTGGCGTCAGAACAGTCAGTAATCTTCGGTTAGGGCAAAAGGCACTCGTCTGGAGATGCAGTAAACCTTAGCTCACTGTCCTGACCTCTCGTCCGTCCTGGGCACGGCTGAACTGCTTGCCTCCGAGAAGGTCGTTGTGCCCGGGGCGTAAGCGACTGAATGCTCCGGAAGTTGCCCGACTGCCGAAGACAGAAAGGCAGACGGTCGCACTCCCCCGTGGACACGGATGCAGCCATGAGGCAGAAGGACGTGCCGCTGAGCCGCCTCAAGCACGACCTGCCCCCAGCGGGAGCTTTGGGTTCTTGCGGGGGAGGCAGCGGGGGCAGGAGCCGTGAAGAGCCTTGGGCAACGTCAGGGGCCTTGCAGCGGTCAGGGAATGTACGGGAATGCTGCTTACCCACCGCCTGAAACAGGAGGCTTTTCTTCTTTCTGTTCCCCCAAAGTTCAAGTGGAAGTGGGTGGGAACGTGCCTGTCCCCTCTGCTGGCAGTCACGTTTCTCTCGGGTTTACTTGTTCCGGATGAAGTTCAAGGATGTTTTCATAGTTGGAGAGTGAACGTGGTGGGTCTGTTACCAGATGCCCTCTCACTCGGGAAAGGCTTTCTGTGCTGCCCCCTGGCCCCGGGAGAACCGTCCACAGCAGCGACCCACCCTTGGGCCCCTCCGGTCAGGACCCGGCTTCGGTCCCTAGAAATGGCAGGGTTCCGGGGTGCTGCTGTGTGCCTCACTGATGGGGCCTACGTTGGCCTGCGTTGCAGGCTTCCATCAGGGCCTGGGGGGCACCAGAATGAGAACCACAAGCGCCGGTCTACGTTCTCTCGCATCTTACTGTGTGTCTGTTGCGAGAGGGACCCGTAGCCTGGCCAAGGCTGGAAGGGGGCTTGTAGCGCACTGGGGCGGGTCGTAAAAACCCAGCAGAGTCCGAGACAAGGAAGAAGTGGGATTTCCACGCAAGGTGAGCATCCCAGAGGGAGGGGTGCCTTGCCAGCACCTGGAGTCTCTTCCCTGGCGGGCGTCCAGAAGTCCGCGGAGGGGTGCGGCAGCCCCCAGCCACACGGACCCCCGCTGGGGGTTTCTGCCCAGGGCTTAGGGGCGGTGGTCACAGTGCAGGCCTTCATGGGAACCCATGGACGCTCCCAGGATGCAGCCGCCGCCAAGCTCTCCCGTGAGAGGTGCCGTGACACGAGTGTGAAGAGTTCCGTCACTTCTAAGTCCCTTTTCCTGGACCTTTATCGGACGCCTTCGATTTTAGAAGAACACCTTGATGTTTTCTCTCGTTGCATCTTTGACCCCAGACTTGCCAGCTGCTCTGGTCGGAGTTTCCAAACACCTTGATGTTGCTGCTTATGTCACTGACGTCTCTCGCCTCTGACCCGACCTGACGTGCGAGGCGTGTTGTGAGTTGTCGGGCCAGGGTTGCGCTGTGTTGTGACGTCTGTTTGGCAGGCCTTGCAGCTGACCTTTGCTCCCCGGAGTCCCTCTCCAGGCCTTGAGCGGAGCGTTAGAGCCTGGAAGATAAGAGGGTGCCGTCACAGGGCTGGGGAAGGCCCCTTCCTTGGGCAGAGTGAGGCCTGTTTCCCCTCTGTGGAGCAGGGTTTATGCAAATGCTGGCCCGCTGCCCCTGCTGACCGCGGCCCTTCCCGCCGCCTCTCCCGCCCCTGCGTCTTCAGACTGCTGATCAGCTGACCTGCCCACGGGGTTTCCGAGTCATTGGGGTGCAGCGTTTGTCAGTTGGTCGGCCTCTGGGGCCGGGCACCCGCGTGACACCAGCCGCACCGCCCCTGGGTCCTACGCTCCAGGGCAGGGGTGCAGCCCTCCGGGGCTTCAGAGCACAGTCGCGCCAGCCCTGCTGCCTCACCGACTGGTCACGTTCAGCGTATGGACCTGCGCGGGGCGTCTTCTCTCCGGTCCCTGCCGGTGTGCGGCTGAGAGGCCGCTGAGGGTCGGCAGCCGCGGCCCTAAAAGCCACTTGGCCCTGCGGCGGCGCCGGTCAGAGCCCCGGAGCCCCTTCCTGCTGCAGGGAGGTCTCGTGAGAGATGAGACCGCGTCGCTAAGACCAAGAATGAGTAAAATTCCCGGGCGTGTGCTCGTCAGCACAGCAGAAACTCTCCTCTGCAGGAGGGAAACGTTCCCTGAATAACATCTGGGGCTTTTCTATGATAGACGTGGAACAGGGCGGGGTAGACAAGTGTGGGGAACTCCGTAAAGAACGAAGAAAACCGTGAAGAAGGACAGACAGCCTGGACGGGGGGCTGCCGTCACCCCGGCCCATGTGCCGGCCCACGTGGACGTCCGAGGGCGGGCCTCCTGCCCCCGCTGCCCCCCCCGCCCCCCATGCCCACGCATGCTTCCCCCCGGGGCTTCCCAGGAGCTCTTTCTTGGGTGTCCGTTCAGTCGTTTTCGCCGAAACATGCCATTAACACGGACGGTTCCAGTTCTGTGTCCAAGCCGGAAACTGTGGCTCCCTGGTCTGGGCCGGCAGCTCTGTGGCCCAGATCCACAGTGCGGGAGTCCGGTGGCCTGCAGAAGGGACCCCGCCCTCCGCTGCTCCCTAAACCGCTTCATTCCTGTGCCGCCAGCATGGTTTTCTGTGTCCAGGGCCCATGGACACTGTTTCTATTTTTTTGTTATCTTTACTTTTTAGGGTTAAATACATTTTAAGAAGACACTACATCATTTCCGTAAAACAAGCCAAATCATTTGTCCTAGTGAGTAACTGTAGAAATTAAGTGAAAAATGAAAATGGTTGTCTGTGTACAAATTAATTAAAATCGGGACCTCCCACTTGCCACCCTTTGGGGGATCTGTTTTGCGGGGTCACTACCACGCCTGGTACCGTCCTTTCAGAGGGAAGGAGGCGCTGGCGGCGGCCCAGTGTGCGTGGTCTGGCGGCGCCTCCAGGGGAAAGGGCAGCGCACCACGAAGCCCACGGTGTTACCCCCAGAGTGCGTGCGAAGGAAGGGAGGCAACGTCCACTCGCAGAGACGGCGGTGGCCCCTCGGTGGACTTCTTTTCCAGGCTGCGAAGGAGACGGGCAGCGGCACTCTGTCCTCTCTCCCCCTCCCTGCTACCCGAGCTCCCAGTACAGTTAATGGTGACAGGAGGAGTCTGTCCCTTGCTTTCTGTCTGCCCTGCTGCCCTGTCAGAGGGGCTGCAGACCGGCCGAGCCGGCCGCCGTGGAGACAGGAAGAACCCCATGCGGCGTTCTTAGGACGAGGGTAGCTCAGGATGTAGGGGTGACGGCATCTCCGGGCTGGCCTGGGACAGGCTGGAATGGACAGGTTTCCCTTCCTCCCACGATCCCTCCTCCCCTTATACAAGCTTGTGAGCTTACATGGCAAACACTCTTGGGGTTTAGGGCCAATACAACAGGGATTTTGTGCTTCAGTTTAATGCGTCCTTAGGACGTTTTTTTGGTTTTTGTTTTTAAAGATTTTATTGATTTTATTTCTCAGAGAGAGAGGAGATGAGCACACAGGCAGGCAGAGTGGCAGAGGGAGAAGCAGGGTCCCTGCTGAGCAGGGAGCCCGATGCGGGACTCGATCCTAGGATGCTGGGATCATGACTTGAGCCGAAGGCAGCCGACTAACCAACTGAGCCACCCAGGTGTCCCCTTAGGGCGTTTTTTAAAATGTTTTATTTAAATTCAGTTAGCCAGCATGTGGTCCGTGATTAGTTTCAGATGTGGTATTCAGAAGTCTAGCATTTGCATAGAACACCCAGTGCTCATCACATCACGTGCCCTCCTGAATGCCCGTCACCCAGTTACCCCATCCCCCACCCCCCACCCCTCCAGCAACCCTCAGTTTGTTTCCTAGAGTTAAGATTCTTTTACAGGGGGCGCCTGGGTGGCTCAGTGGGTTAAGCCGCTGCCTTCGGCTCAGGTCATGATCTCAGGGTCCTGGGATCGAGTCCCGCATCGGGCTCTCTGCTCAGCAGCGAGCCTGCTTCCCTCTCTCTCTCTCTGCCTGCCTCTCTGTCTACTTGTGATCTCTCTCTGTCAAATAAATAAATAAAATCTTTAAAAAAAAAAAAAAAAGATTCTTTTACAGTTTGCTTTGTTCTCTTTTTTCCCTCTTTCCTTATGTTCATGGGTTTTGTTCCTTAAATTCTACATATGAGTGAAACCATATGATAATTGTCTTTCTCTGATTGACTTATTTTACTCAGCATAGTACCCTCTAGTTCCATCCACGTCGTTGCAAATGGCAAGATTTCGTTCCTTTTGATGGCTGCATAGTATTCCATTGTATATATGAACCGCATCTTCTTTATCCATTCATTTGCTGATGGACATCTAGGTTCTTCCCACAGTTTAGCTATTATGGACATTGCTGCTCTAAATATTCGGGTGCACGTGCCCCTTTGGATCACTATGTCTGTATCTTTAGGGTAAATACCCAGTAGTGAGATTGCTGGGTCGTAGGGTAGCTCTACTTTCAACTTTTTGAGGAACCTCCATGCTGTTTTCCAGAGTGGTTGCACCAGCTTGCATTCCCACCAACAGTGGAGGAGGGTTCCCCTTTCTCCACATCCTCACCAGCATCTGTCATTTCCTGACTTGTTAATTTTAGCCATTCTGACTGGTGTGAGGTGGGATCTCACTGTGGTTTTGATTTGTATTTCCCTGATGCCGAGTGATGTGGAGCACTTTGTCATGTGTCTGTTGGCCATCTGGCTGTCTTCTTTGCAGAAATGTCTGTTCATGTCTTCTGCCCATTTCTTGATTGGATTATTTGTTCTTTGGGTGTTGAGTTTGCTAAGCTCTTCATAGATTTTGGACACTAGCCCTT
This sequence comes from Meles meles, assembly GCF_922984935.1. Classification (NCBI taxonomy): domain Eukaryota; kingdom Metazoa; phylum Chordata; class Mammalia; order Carnivora; family Mustelidae; genus Meles; species Meles meles. The sequence goes on along the minus strand of NC_060084.1, from coordinate 1,058,106 downwards.
ATCTGATGGGTCGTTTGTGAATATCTTCTCCCATTCTGTAGTTGTCTTTTGGTTTTGTTGCCTGTTTCCCTTGCTGTGCAAAAGCTTTTGATCTTGATGAAGTCCCAATAGTTCATTTTTGCCCTTGCTTCCCTCGCCTATGGAGATGTTTCTAGGAAGAAGTTGCTGCGGCTGAGGTCGAAGAGGTTGCTGTCTGTGTTCTCAAGGATTTTGATGGATTCCTGTCTCACATTGAGGTCCTTCATCCATTTTGAGTCTGTTTTGTGTGTGGTGTGAGGAAGTGGGCCAGTTTCAGTCTTCTGCGTGCGGCTGTCCCATGTTCCCAGCACTACTTGTGTAAGAGACTGTTTTTTTCCATTGAACATTCTTTTCTGCTTTGTCAAAGATGAGTTGGCCATAAGTGGAGGGTAACAAGCACTTTATTGCCCTTAAACGAAAAATTTGTTTTGCACCTGCTGTGTGCCGGCTCTAGAGAGAACATGGTAGACGAGACCACCCCGTCCTTCCCAGAGTTTGCAGTATGGTGGGGACTTCTGGAAGTCGTTACACCCACAAAAGTGGGTACTGGTGTGGTTCGTTTCCACGAAGGAGAAAGACATGTTCCTCCAGGAAGGACATGTGCGTGGAGACCGTCCATGGTGCGAGCTCTGCCTGTCATGCTGGCAGTGAGCTCTGCGGCCCCGCCGGGTGACCCGTTACTTGTCAGGCTCCCCCTGAAGCAGGCGCTTACGTCGCCGTCCTGCCTCTCGGTTTCCTTCACCGAACGGCACTGCTGTCGCTGAGGACGGTCCCAGAGCGGCCAACACCTCTGATTTTAGCCGTCAAGCTGAGCCGCCAAAGAAGGAGGCCGCCACTGCGGGCCCGCAGGTGAAGCGAGCAGATGAGTGGAAGGACCCTTGGCGCCGGTCCAAGTCTCCCAAGAAGAAACTCGGGGTGTCCGTCTCCCCGAGCCGGGCACGAAGGCGCCGGAAAACATCAGCCTCGTCTGCTTCTGCCTCCAATTCCTCCAGGTAAGGGGGCTGGCCCGTCACGGTGACGGTGCATGGACGCTGCCCGAGGGCTGCCCCACGCCGGCCCAAGGACAGTCAGCAGGGCTCAAGGGACACCTGTTTGCCCAGAAGAGATTCACTGAGTGACTGGGGCCCTGGGGCTTCAGCGGCAGACAGAACTGAGGCTTAGAGCTTCCCTAAGGCTTCATGCCCCCAAAAGAACGATTGACCTCAGCCAGGATGCTGGCAGCCCAGCATGGAGACCTGGTGAGGGGCCAGCGAGGGGGGGAGAGCTCACACAGTTGGTCCGGGGCAGAAGGCCAGGAGGACGGCGAGAGCCCGGCCACGGAGGCAGCCCTCTCCTCCTCCTGTGTGTGTGGGCTGCAGCGGGGCTGGGTGTGAACCAGCAGGCAGGCCTGCGGTGGGGGCGGGAGGCCAGAGCCCGCCGTGCTAGACGGGCGCTGGGGAGGTCAGCGCCGACCCAGGGCTTTTGTTGCGTGCACGGATGGGTAGAGAGGAACCTGTGTGTGACCGCACGGGGGGCTCTGTCCAGGCAGGGCCCGGACGCTGTCCTCCAGCCGTAGTGAGCACACACCTCCCCACGTCTTGCTTTCTAAACCTTATTCCCACCAGAAGGGGATGGACTGCAGCCCACAGAGGTGTCCAGAGGGTGGCTGGGTGTGCACAGGCAGGGACGGGGGGTGGGGGGCGGGAGCAGGTGGGCATGTGGCCACATCACCTGGGTCTGCACCTGAGGAGAGCAGGTCCACAGCAGCGGCCAGGCCGGAGGTGGAGGAAGACCGGCCCCTCCCCCCACCCCTGTCCTTGGACACTCTAGGTCATCGTCACGGTCATCCTCGTACTCTGGCTCCGGCTCGTCCCGCTCGCGCTCCCGCTCGTCCTCCTATAGCTCCTACTCCAGCCGGTCCTCCAGACACAGCTCGTTCTCAGGCAGCCGGTCCAGGTATGTGCGGGGCCGGCCGCGGCGGGCAGTGGGGGCAGGTGTGGGCACGGCCGCTCTGTGCCCCGGCATCATGCCGGGCACCCGGCTGTTCTCAGAACGGCCTGAGCCGCGTTTCGAGGTCATTCTGAGGCGTGTGTGAAACGTATGCAAGTAACAAGCTCCAGGCGCCGAGGGCTCGGCGCAAGGGGCCCGTGTCGGCAGGCAGCTCAGAATGGCCCCCCACGGCCTGTGTCATGCGTGCGCTGAAGTCAGGAGACAAGCCACGGTGTGGCCACGTCCTGTGGACCTGCGCTATCCGCTGGGCCACTAGCCACGGGCAGTGATTCACGTTCTCGTTCAATTAGGACTTTAAAGTGCGCGCCCCGACGGCAGGGCTCCGAGGGCGTTTCCGTCTTCACAGGAAGTTCTGTGGACGCCTCTCGAAGGGTCAGACAACACGTGTGTTTTTCCCACTGAAGAGAGACACTGGCGTTTTAGAGGATCCTCCGTTGTCTGTAGGGACAGTCGCCGGTTAACGTAACCAACAGGCCTGTGCAGGCTCTGCAGCTTCTCTTTCCCGCCCTTCCAGGCGGCCTGCACCGCACGTGCACCCACGCGTCCCGCCTCCAGGGCACACCTGCGTGGGGAGACCGTGGCCCCTCTCCTTTCCCTTCCCCCCACCCACGGCTTAGTTAGGAGAGGAGAAGTGCGAGGCCAGAGGGCGGCGGGGAGTGGAGGGCTGCCTGTGTGGGGGCTCCGCCATCCCCGTAGGGCACCGCAGCTGCCCGGGAAGCCCACAGTGGGGATGAGACGAGAGACCCCGTTGTCGCAGGTGGTGCCTAGGCCGTGCGCACACAGTGCGGCGCAGGGTTGTGCGCTCTGGCTCTGGCCTCCTGGCAGTTAGCGGGGGCGTCCGTCCCCTGGGGGAATCCCCCAGCCCAGCCAAGGAGCGTCAGGAGGGAGGACCCAGGCACTTCCTCCGCACCCCTCTGTCTCTAAAACCTCAGGGTGTGTGACTGCAGGGGCCCCGCCTCATTCTGCCGGTGCTGCTGCTTGGTGGAAAATGGGGCTTTGTGCGCGACAGTTTGTAAGTAGGAAGAAAACGCCTGCTCAGGGGCTTTTCGGAAGCCTGCGTCGCGTGGGGTGCCGTGCTGGATCCCGGGACAGCGGAGTCGTCGGCCTGGCCGGGCCAGCCTCCAGAACTTCCCAACCAGCGTCCCCGTCCTGCGGCTCTCCGTCCTTGCCGCTGACTCCTGAACCTGCAGCCCATCACTGTTTCCTTCCGCAGGCGTGTGGCGCCCAGCCTTGGCCGGTCCCTACCTCGTGCTGCTCGCCCCGCCCTCCCCACCCCACTTTCCAGCCGCCGGGCCTCAGGGCTCCGCTCCCCCGCTCGGCCTCCGTCCTGCCTGTGTCACCGCGTCCGTGCTGGACTTCAGCAGCGCAGTGTGCCCTTCCCGCCCCGTGCTCGCGGCCGCCCGGCCTCCTGCAGGGTCTGGCACTGCTTTGCCGTCCAGTGCGCTGCGGGAGAGGACTGAGAGCTGTCGGAGAGCCGTTTCGGACGTGAGGCAGCTGAGGAGAGCCCTGCAGTAGCGCCCTCCGTGGAGCTGGGTGACGTCCTAGTGTGCTCCCGTGCAGACGGGCGCCGCGGCGCTCCCTCCTCACGCATCTGCTTCCTCCTAGGTCCCGCTCCTTCTCCTCATCTCCCTCCCCGTCTCCAACGCCGTCCCCACACAGACCTTCTGTTAGAACCAAGGGGGAGCCTGCTCCGCCGCCTGGGAAAGCAGGGTAAGTGCCCCGTGGGGCAGGCTCGCCTGCTGTCCGTCTCTCTCCCTGTTGCCTCTATGACGAAGTCCCAGTGAGAACCCTTGGCAGGTCGGCAGAGGTGTCGGGGGATCAGGCTCGGGGGCTACAGGCCACAGACGTAATCTCTCTTTTCCTGGCCCATGGACTTCAAGGCTACTCTCACCTCGGCACGCCAGCAACCCCTGCGTGGACCGTGCTGATGGCCGTGCTCCTTGCGGTCAGACCGCTGTGCCTGCCAGGAGCGGGCCCTGCTGTTTTCTCCAGCGGGCAGGAGGGAGGTGGTTCCCGTCGTGCTTCCAGGGCCGTGCCAGGGTGCAGAGAGGGGCGGCCTGCCAGACTGGCCTCGTTCGCACATGCTGCTCCAGGAGGGGACCCCACTGGTCCTCATCAACAGATGCGGCTGATGTGGCAAGTTAGAAGCACCTGGAGCGTGCCGTCCGGTTACAACCCCTGACGGGCAGTGTCTTAGGTTGCAGCCATGCCCACACCCCGCCCCAAAAAGGGAAAGCAGGCTCCTTTCCCGAGCAGAGCACTGAAAGGCAGCCGATGGTGGCGTTGACCCTGCAGGCGAGGCCGGTTCCTGTGTGTGGCGCCAGCGCCCCCCCCGCTTTGTCCCCTGCCCTCACGTGTGCGACTCACTTAGCGGCCAGTAGCCTGGTGCTCGCCAGGTGGACGGCGCCGAAACGCTCCACACTGCCGATGGGCGCCCGGAATGGAGGCTGCCGGTAGCCCTCCGGAGCGTGTGGGCCCCCGGAGCCGCGCACTCCCGCGGAGGGAACGGTGTGCAAGCGTCACTGATGCCCGCCTCGCAGCCGTCCAGACCGGGCCGTGTGACCGGGCCTCGCGAACACGGGAGGCGGCGTGTGCGCGCGTCTCGGCCGCCCCCGTTGCCGTGCGAAGCGGCTCGCCTTTGCCCCTGACGCGGATCCCTGCCGATTGTGCCGGTGCCAGGACGGTCAGCGGGGCCCTCGCCCCACACTGACGGCGCAGAAAAGCTTTTGGGGTCGTTCTTCATATTGCAGTGTGGGTCCCACACGCGAGGGGTCCTGGCGGCCTTGGAGGTTTGCCCCACTCATGGGGGGCACGTTCCTGAGGAAGCACAGCGCTGGCTCCGTGGTTCTCAGGGCTCTTCATGGGGACCTGTCCTCCACCCGTGGGGCCGGCTCTGACCCTGCGCCCATCTCCCGTCACAGAGAAAAGTCAGTGAAGAAGCCAGCCCCACCTCCAGCCCCACCTCAGGCCCCCAAAACCACTGCTCCAGCCCCCGAGCCCGCCAAGCCAGGAGACCCGCGGGACGCCCGGAGGAGGGAGCGGCCAGCGAGGACCCCCCCCAGGAGGTGAGCAGATGGGCTTCAGGCTGGTACCCGGGGCAAGCAGCTAAGGCTGGGGTCTGCCGGTCCCTGTCCTGTGTGGCTGTCCTGTCGTGTCACCTCCCTGAGCCTCAGTTTCCCCCGATCACGACGACAGAGTGTGGTCGTGCGGGACGCAGGCGCCCCTCGACACAGAGGTCTCCCCCGGAACGGGGCAGTTCTGCCGTGGGACGCTGAGGAGAAGGCTGGCGTCTTTCTTCGGAGGAGAAATCGCGCTTACAAGCGCGCAGAGCCCCACGCCCCGTGAGCCGGCCGGTCAGGGGCTGCGGCAGCCACACGGCGGGCCTTCTCTGTTGCAGGCGGACGGTCAGCGGCAGCGGCAGCGGCAGCAGCTACAGCGGCTCCAGCTCCAGATCCAGGTCATTGTCCGCGCCTCCCTGGCCCCCTGAACCCTGGCCGCCTCCCCTTCGGGCCTGCACACGGGAGCCCTCCCGCCGGCCCGCCCGTCGCGCTTGAGGCGCCCAGGGGCCGCCGGTCAAGTAGGAAACGTGGTGCCTGAGCTGTGGGAAGAGAAGACGCCCCCGCCGGTGCTTAGGTTCCCGGAGCGGACGCTCCTGCATTTCCAGGCAGCCCAGAGCTTCCTCTGAGAGGTTCGAAGGCCCAGTCTCTAGACAGAACTGGGCCCTTGCTTTCTCCCCCGGGCCTTCCAGTGTTTTCTGAGCGTGCGGAACTCAGTGGCCTGCCCAGTGGCACGACCTCACCGTGGCGGGAGCCGTGGCCGCAGTGCCTGCGAGCCGGCCGCCATCCCGGTGTTTCCCAGAGCCGCGGCTGGGCCAGGGCAGCCTCCGCTCCAGGGTCTGGTGTGGCTGCCGGGCAAAACCTCCCCTTCTCGGGCCTCAGAACCTGGGCCCTCGGCCCTGTCGCCACCGGCCTCACTCCCATTTCGTCACTCGTCATCCGTCCCTGCCCGCAAACAGGGTGGCTGCTCATTCGTGCGAGGGCCCTCGACTCCGTGATGGGGCGTCCCCTTGAATCCTCCCACCATACTCCCTGCAGTCTCCGGGGTGCTGTCCATGGGAACGTGGATGTGGAAACCCGTGGCCTCTGGCCCCCGGCCGTCTCGCCTTCGGGGCTGCATGGGTGCAGACGTGCTTGTGTGTGTCTAGGTCCCTGAGCGTGAGCAGCGTCTCCTCGGTGTCCAGCGCCACGTCGAGTAGTAGCTCGGTGCACAGCGTGGACTCAGACGACATGTACGCAGACCTGGCCAGCCCCGTGTCCTCAGCAAGTTCGCGGTCCCCCACCCCAGCCCAGACCAAGAAGGAGAAAGGTACAGGGGGTCCTCGTGTCCTGGGCATTGTGGCTGCAGAGGCGGGCAGGCCCTTCCTGGAAAGAGGGTGTGTGCACTGCCTCACTTGGTTGAACAGGAAAGCGCAAGAACCTCCCGCCTCTGTCACACGGCCACGTGGCCTGGCTGAGAGCACGTCCCCCCTCAGGAGGCCCACAGGAGACCGCCGTGCCGGGATGGCCACTGCGACTTAGCATTTGTTGTTGGCAGGAAAGTCTAAAAAAGAAGATGGGGTCAAAGAGGACAAGCGGAAAAGGGACTCGTCCGCCCAGCTGCCCAAGTCCTCGAGGCCCTCTGCCGGCGGTAAAGCCCAGCAGCCCACGGCCCCCCAGCAGGCGCCCCCCGGGCAGCCCCAGCAGGGCACGTTTGTCGCCCATAAGGAGATCAAACTGACGCTGTTGAACAAGGTGAGGCCATGGCGCCGCTGCTGGGAGGCTGCTGGGAGCCCAGCCCCCGGCGGCATCCGACTTCCTGGGGCCCATGAGCCGTGGCTGCACACAGCCCACTTGTCCTGCTGCTCTGATGGGGGAGATGAAGCCCAGTAGCATCTTCTGGGAGATGAGCGCGTCCGGGAGTGGTGGCTGCTCTCCCCAGCCCTTCTCCGTGTGGCTGAGCCTGTGTGAGCTGACGTCCCCAAGGCTCCCTCGACTCCGAGGGCGAGATGCTGAGTTCCCTGGGGTCCTCTGCAGTGCCCTTGGCCCCCAGGGAACAGTGTCTGCGGTCCCTTCGCTGCGGAGAACGAAGGCCTGAAATCCTGGCCTTGCCTCCCTTGAGGCCCCGTCAGCACCCAGCGATGGGCATGGGACCAGCACCGCTGTGCTCCCTGCTTCCCGCGGGGGCTCGTGCCGCCCGGTGGCCAGCCTGTGGGGCCATCCTCACTCTGTTCCCTCTGCCGTTCCAGGCGGCCGATAAAGGGAGCAGGAAGCGCTATGAACCTTCGGACAAAGACAGGCAAAGTCCTCCTCCAGCCAAGCGGGCTAACTTATCCCCAGACCGAGGTGAGCGTCCTGCCTCCCTGGGGCTCCGCGGGGCTCCGAGGGGCAGAGGGCCGGGGCCCGTGCGCTCATCAGGACGGGCTCGCGTGGGTCCGTCCGTCGGTATTAAGGTGTTAGAAGTTAAAACTTGGGAGAAAGTGTCAACGTTTATTAATGTTAGGGTAACAGTAACAAAGTATTATATTTTTAAACAAATAACATTTTTTATGGAAAATAACTACATTTCCATGAACAAAACACAAGTGTCCTTGTTTTTTCTCTCTGAAAATGCCTTCTGCGTCCAGCCGGCCGACGGGGGCTGCAGTCCTCCCCTCTGCGATGGCACGGGGCACGCGCACTCTGGGGGGCAGCGGAGGGCAGGCGGGGGCTCGGCACTGCAGTCCGACCCCAGCTGTCATGGGCCATCCGCCCGGCCGGCTTTGATCACTGGTGCAGAGCCGTCCTTCCTCCCGAAGCAAGGGCAGGGCCTGTCTGGAGCAGGAGGGGCGCCCCTCGCCTGTGCCACTGAGCGCGGGGATGTGCGCACCCGCCAGGGCCGAGAGCCGGCTGCGGCAAGAGCTTGTGTGCTCCCCGGGCGCCGACCTGCTGCCCACGTGGACCTCCCCGCTCACCCGACAGCGGGGCGCCAAACACCCCTGGCTTCTTGGTTTTACTTCTTTCCTACCCTCTCCTACCTGCTTGTTCCCAGTTCGCGGGTGTGAGTGATGAGGGTCTTTGTGTCGGGTAAGCGGGAGCTCCGTGGCCTGTCCTGACCTCAGCCTCCACGGGCTCCTGGCGCTCCGCTTTCCAGCGTGACTGGTGCTGCCCTGTCCTTTCTTTCTGGCCGCCTCTGCCCTTCGCCTCTTCCTGTGAGAACGCACAGGCCGCACTGAGCTGCAGCGACGCTGGCACGGGGTCCCTGGCATCCGGCCAGGCTGTCCCAGCCCTGTCCATGCACACCAGCCCACTCGGCTGGGACCATGGTCTTACCTCGCCCGTGTCGTCCAGGTTCTCGGGACCGGAAGTCCGGCGGGAGACTCGGCTCCCCAAAGCCAGAGCGGCAGAGAGGCCAGAATTCTAAGGTGCCCGTGGCCCCACCAGACAGGTGAGCGCCCCACCCATGCCCTGAGCAGACCACACGGGCGCCGGGGCCTCAGGGCTGGCCAGCCAGAGCGTTCCTGCCCCGCAGCTGGTCCTAGAACAGGGGCCCTTGGCACGAGGCTTCCTGGTGCTCCCAGCTTCTCCCGCCTTCCCCGTCGGCCCCGGAAGCAGGGCGAACAGTTCCTCCTCACAGGAGGTCATCTGGGAGGCCCTTCCCCGCCCCCCCGCTTCTCAGGGTCGTGGGCCAGACGGGTCCCGGACTCTGCTATCCTTGGAGCCCCCACACACCCCGGCTCTCAGGGCTGCTCCTGGGTCAGATCGTGGGGTTTCCCCACCGCAGGGGGAGGCCGCAGAGGGACCAGACGCAGGAGGGACAGGTCAGCAGGGCACCAGCTGAGCCCTGGACGCCGCGCCCTGTTCGCTCTCCACAGCCGAGGGCGGGGGGCGCGGGGGGCACAGCCCAGTCGGAGCTGCCGTTGTCCGGTGGCCTCGCCCTGCGGGAGGCGCCTGGCAGACCCTCTGACGGCCTCCCTTCCCCCCACACAGGAAGCGCCAGCTGTCACCCCAGTCCAAGAGCTCCAGTAAGGTCACAAGTGTCCCTGGCAAAGCCTCCGACACCGGCCCGGCCAGCTCGGTCTCCGCCGGCACGAAGTCGGGGAAGGCCAGCACGTTGTCGCGGCGCGAGGAGCTGCTGAAGCAGCTGAAGGCCGTGGAGGACGCGATCGCGCGCAAGCGGGCCAAGATCCCCGGGAAGGTGTAGGCCCCGCGGGGAGACGCGGGCGTTTGGGACTAGCGCGAGCACAGCCGTCTTGGATTTTGAAGTTAATGCCTCATTTTGGCTGTGAGTCTTTTTAAAAATTAAAAAAGAAAAAAAAAGTTTCTCAGCTGGAAAAGAAGCCGCCCGTGAGGAAGATGATGCTGGATCCCGGGCTTCTCCGGACCAGGCCGGACTGAAGCAGCCCTGTCCCAGAGCAGCGGTCCCGCCGGACAGAGGCAGGCCGGCCGGCCGCGGCAGGAGCCAGGACTGGGCGTCAGGGTCATGTAAACGAGCAGTCCCGGGCCCCGGGGCCGCCTGCCCGGCTTCCCTCACCCCTGCCAGCCAGCCTGCCCCGCGCCCGTCCTCCGCACGCGCTCCTCCCCGTCCCGGAGCGCCGCGAGCTCCCGAGTGGCCGCCTCCCGCCCCTGCCCGGCCCGGGTCAGAAAATAGATCTATATTCTTGACTGAAGTCCGATCGGGAAATACTTCCTGTCTTTTATTTTAAGCCTCAGATTGTTTTAGTTGATTTAAAAAGAAAAAAAATACAGAAAAGACCAAAAAAAAAAGGCTAAGGGTGTTGTTGGGCGTCTGTCTCATGTGGAGGGTCTTTTTTGAGGGGTCTCCTAAAATAAAGTATTTTGATAAGCACCGTCTTGCCCTGGTGGTGGTGATTCCCTGGGCCTGGCCCCCCGGCCTGTCAGCCACCTGCCCACGGAGGCTGCGTCCGCGGGCGCCTGGGAGGGAGGCCCTAAGGAGACGCCCTTGGCGCTGCTCTGCCCCTTGGCCCCCGTGGGCGGGCGCCTGGTGTGCTTGTGGCGGCCCCGGGCGTGGCGGAGCATCCTGAACACCGGAGCCCCCCTCGCTCGTGCCCGTGACCTGTTTTGTTTCAAACGGGTCCTGGAGCAGAGGAGGAGCCAGGAAGGGCGGTTGTCGGGCTAGGCCGGCCACCGGCCCCAAAGCTGCTGTGCACACAGTCATCGTCCCCCGCTTCCCCCGCTGTGGGCACGCAGGCAGGCCTGACAGGTCCTGGGCCCAGGACCACCCTGGGGTCCCCCCGCCGTGAGGAGCTTTGAGCCGGGCTGTCCCGCCCGCCGCAGCCCTGCCCGCCCTGGAGAGTCCCATCCACCAAGACCCATGAGGAGTAGCCCCGGTGCTCACCGCAGCCCCGTCTTGGAGGAGCGAGCTCGCCAAGGGGCACCAAGGCCTCGGGGGCCCTACACGGTCTGGGGGTGTCTGCCCCTCCGCACTCAGATGGCTCTAAAATGAGTTCTGTACGTGCCGGCGGACAGAGCGCCCCCTGGGGCCCGGTTCTGGGGAGGCGGCTGCGCTGGGCCGGTCAGCCGGCAGCAGCCCCAGGGCTTCTCTCCTGCGTTCAGGCACTCTGCCCCGGCTGGGTGGCTGGTGGAGCGCGGGGCCTGGGCGTGGACAGCACTCCATGTGGCCACCGAGTCTGGCCGGGTGTCTGAGCCCTCCTATGCCAGTGGCCTTGCTCCTGGGTCCCAGTAGGTTTTCAAGGCTTCTCTGATCTGCCTTTGGGTCAAAGCTGGGTACAAAGGGAACTCCCGTTCTCCGAGTGGGAGGCCTTCGAGGACACAAAGCCAGAAGCCAGGGCACTGAGCCCATGTGCTCTGTACTCCCGGGCCGCTGCACCCCGCAAGCCGGCTGGGAGCCCGCAGGTGAGCCGACCACGTGTCCTGTCTGCACGCAGCTCTCCTTGCCCCGCTGACCCGGCCTGGGCCTCTGACACCAAGGCCGGAGCCATGGCCCCGTTCCTTCCGCCCAGCCCGGTGTAAACGAGCACGGCTCCTCTGGGCCAGACTCCGTAGTACCTGTCCTGGGAGGGGTAAGGGCTGCAGCCTGAGCCAACCCTCCTCCTGCCCAGTCTGGTGCCAAGAACATTCGTGGAAAGAACATTCCAGGCCAGGCATCTGGACAAAGGAAGCCCTCTTACGTAATGGATCCTCAGACATGTGTGAGCTCCAGGGAGCGTGATGGCTGAATTCCTGGCTGTGGCTAACACGTAAACGTGGGCGTCATTAAGGGCCGTCCCTCCAGTTCCACGTCTGTCCACCAGACTGAGCCCGGTGTCCAGGACCAGCCTTCACAGCTAGAGCAGTCCTGCCACGTTACACATGCCGACCCATCCCACCCCCACCTGCTTGCCTTTCCTCCCACCCCAAGCCCTTTGCACGTGCTCTTTCCTGTTCCTGGAGCTCTGACCTGACTAACTCCTCACACTAACTCTCTGGCCCCAGCAGCGCGGCCTGTCCCCTCAGGCCTTCCCACACTCCTTCCCCAACCACCTGGCTCCTGCTAATAACCCCCAACCCCCACCGCGGCCTCTCCTCATCTTTCTGGAGTGGATAAAGAAAAAAAAACAGGGGCGCCTGGGTGGCTCAGCGGGTTAAAGCCTCTGCCTTCGGCTCAGGTCATGATCCCAGGGTCCGGGAATCGAGCCCCGCATCGGGCTCTCTGCTCAGCGGGGAGCCTGCTTCCCCCACCCCCACCTCTCTGCCTGCCTCTCTGCCTACTTGTGATCTGTCAAATAAATAAAATCTTTAAAAAAAAAAAAAGAAAGAAAAAACCAGGAGGGGTTTTTATTTCTTAATTTTGTCACTCAAATGTGAGATACAGTCTCCAAGGTCGTGAGTGAACATGCCTGGCTCACCCGGCTGCTGGTTTGCTGAAAGTGAAGTTTCTGTGGTTTCTCTCTGGTCATTCACAGCAGCCGCCAGGGCATCTGGGCCTCCTCCCCCCGCCCTCCCTAGTGCGCCCAGCCCCCCAGCTCTCCCCAGCGACAGTTGTCAGCTTGTCAACCCCCCCCCCCCCCACTCCGCAGGGCGGCTAGCAGCTTCACTCAGCAGGAGACTGAAGGAGGCTCGTGGTCCAAGGGGCATGGCTGGAGGGCGGGGCCTTCTGGGACATCGCCTCCGGGACGCCCTCCAGGCTTCCTCTGGCGGCGCCTTTCCAGTCTTGCCCAACCCCGGACTTCCGCACTTGCCTCAGCCACCGCAGGAATGAGGTGCCGCCCAGGCCCCCGCCCTGCACCCTTCTGGCCTCAGTGCCGCCGGCCAGGACCCCCGACCCCAGACCCCTGCCCCCCGTCCCCTAGGGCAGTCCCCCCCCCCGCCACCCCCTCGCGGACCAGCTGTCAGGACCACTTGGAGCCGCCCCTGGTGGTGGCACCATGAAGCGGGGCAGGTGCGCAGCCTGGTCCCAGGGTCCCTCCTCCCAGCACGGCGCCCACCCATGGGCTGCTCTGGAAAGGCACAGAAAACGTGGAAACGACCCCCGCCCACGGGGGGCTGGCGTGGGGGGTTGGGCCAGGCTGGGGCGTCTGTGCCCTGTGCAGCCTGCGGTGCCCCCACGGGAGCGCACCCGCCAGGCGGCAGCGGTGGCAGCAGAAGTGCTCATCTTACTTTTCGTTCCGCAGTTGACCCCCGTGTGTGTGTGTGCAGACCCCCCACACACGAAGGTGAGACCACGGCACAGTGGGCGTCTCCCTTCCGGCACCCCGCAACTGGGGCACCGTCCCCCCGTGCTACTGCCCGGGGAACCAGGCTCTCCCCTCTTGCCCTCGTTCCGGCGTATTTACGGAAGCCCGAGGCGCAGGGCACAGCTCTATGCCAGGGCGGCCATGGGACCACTCCACCGCCTCTGCCCTCAAGGGGCTCACCCTGAGACAGGAGGCAGCAGCGGTCAGTAGTCCGCGGTCAGCGGTCTGCGGTCAGTGGTCAGCGGTCCGCGGTCAGCTCCTCAGGAGGGCCATCCCGGAAAGCTGGCCTGCGCGGGCGCACCAAGCCAGCCCCCAGCATCCGCCCTGGAGAGGGGGTCCTGGGTTCTACTGTGTACCCCCCAAGAGACACAGACGTCCTGGCCCCATCCCTGGGACGAATGAAGGGTCTTGGTTCTTCAGATCTTTCTGAATGAGGGTAGCGTCCTTGGGCAGGAGACACACAGACCCAGGGGAGAGCCCGTGAGGACGAGGCTGGGGTTGCAGTGATGTGGCCACAAGCCAAGGGATTCTCAGAATTACCAGCAGCCCCAGAAGCTCCAAGTCCTCGGAGACCCCGGAAGGAACGGACCCTGCCCACAATTTGGTGTCCGTGACCATACGCACTAATGTGGGGGGGTAGTGATTTCCCCATAGCAGAAGGTATGCGAGCAGAGCGCTGATGACCAGGGACCAGGACACTGTAGGCAGGAGCAGCCCTGGGAACTCAGTGCATCTATCCAGCCATCTGCTGGGAAGGAGCATTTCCTCCGGGCCAGCGAGGGGCAGGATCTCCCCTGACCATGTCCCGCTCCCCGAGAAGGCGAGGGCCACAGGGCAGCCCCCTTGCAGGTGCAGACGCCTATAAGGACCAGGAGGGCAGGTCTGGGCTCCCCTAGGGGGTCTTTGTGGCCCCCAGCCCGGAGCCTGTTCCAGACTGTCCCACCGGCCCCGCTGGAGGAGGACACGGGGCTCCTCCTGGACCATCTCAGAGAGGGAAACGGGACCGACTGTTTGTCCCCAGCCTGGGGAATGAGCCCTAGATGAGTCCAGTCTGTCCCAGCGCGCCACTCACGGCAGGGCCAAGCGGCAGGTACAGCCCAGTGCTAAGACGGCTTCGGCTCCTTTTGCAAGGCGGGGTCCCTCTAGGGAGGGGAAGGAGAGGAGTGGGGTGGGAGGAGGGCACGGTGGGGACCTGGGAGGGGAGGAGGAAGTGCAGCTGGGCACTTCCCCAGGAGGAAGCGGCTCTGGATTTTCCCCAGGTGTGGCTGGAGGTATAAAGGGCACCTGGAGCAGGGCAGCTGCTAGGCCCGCAGCCGCCAGGCCCGCAGCCGCCAGGCCCGCAGCCGCCAGGCCCGCAGCCGCCAGGCCCGCAGCCAGGTGCACCTGCCTGTCTCAGCCCAGACCCGCGGCTGCCATGGTGAGCCCAGGGAGCCGCTGCTCTCCCCACCTGCACTGTGCCTCCGGCCCCAAGGAGAGGCTGTTGGCATGAGGTCCAGGAAAACCCCAAATCCCAAATCCGGGGACAGGAGAGAGCCAGGGCCCGGCAGGTCTGGTGCTCTGGGGAGCCTGGCCTGAGGGCTCAGTTTCCCTCTGGGTCTCAGTTTCCCCAACTGTGGAGGGAGGGCCGCACCCCATCTAGGGCAAGCTAGGAGGCCAGGGAGGTGCCCCCTTCCCTGGGCACCCCCTGACCTGAGCACCCAATGCCTGTCCACCAGCTCCTACCTGGCCTCTTGCTTCTGCTCTGGCTGCCCGCCAGCCCAGCCCGCCATGGCCCCCAGTTCTGGGGGGGAGCCCACCCCCATGGGACCTCACGCTGTTATTCGGCCGAGGAGCTGCCCCTGGGCCAGGCCCCGCCACACCTGCTGGCTCGAGCCGCCAAGTGGGAACAGGCTCTGCCCGTAGCCCTGGTGGCCAGCCTGGAGGCGGAAGGCCGCAGAAGGCAGCACGACAGGCCCCCAGCGGGGACCCAGTGCCCAGTGCTGCGGCCCGAGGAGGTGCTGGAAGCCGACATTCACCAGCGCTCCATCTCGCCCTGGAGATACCGGTGAGGGCCGCGGGACTTCCCGGGGGACTGGGGTCCCTGCCCCGTAGGGTTGGGCCAGTCCCTCCCCTCTCCGAGCCTCCCTGTCTTCGCAGCTGGAGGGGCCGTCACCCCCTGGCGGGAGGGCAGGGCCCATCCCGCGAGCCCCGGGCAAGACTGCCGGGAGCCTCCATCCCCCGGTCCCCCGGGACCATCCCGCAGAAAACGCTGAGCCCCTGCAGGGGTGGCCGGGCCGGGGCTAGGGGTCGGAGAACCCGGCGGGTGGGAAGGGGGCCCCACGCCACCTGCCCTGCAGCCTGGTTTCCTCAGCCCGCGTCCGGCGGGGGCACCCTGAGCGCCAGGCACAGCCGGGGTGGGGGCGGGCGGGGGCCTCACGCCGTCCGTCCCGCAGCGTGGACACCGACGAGAGCCGCTACCCGCAGAAGCTGGCCTTCGCGGACTGCCTGTGCCGCGGCTGCATCAGCGCCAGGACGGGCCGAGAGACGGCGGCGCTCAACTCCGTGCCGCTGCAGCAGACGCTGCTCGTGCTCCGGCGCCGGCCCTGCTCCCGCGACGCCACGGGGCCGCCCACTCCCGGGGCCTTCTCCTTCCACACGGAGTTCATCCGCGTGCCCGTGGGCTGCACCTGCGTCCTGCCCAGGTCGGCACAGTGACCGGAGGCCTTGGCTGTCTTGGGTGGCCTCGGGTCGCCCCCCAGACTGGACAGTTGGGGTCTCTGCAAAGAGGGTCCCTCCTATTTATGGGTATTTATTGGTTATTTATTTGCCCCCTGGGGGCGCCGGGGAGGTTCCGAGGCTCCAGGCCTCAGGGGTGAGAATGGGCCCTGAAGGGCTGTGCCCCTCGGCCTGCAGGGTCACCCTGCGCCGGTCAGGCCCACCTCGAGACTCGGTTTACCCTTTCTGCAAAAACAGTCGGGCTGGAAGGAGTTGCCTTATTCCTCTAGAGCTTCTTAAACGAAACGTGTTCTCACGTCCCCTCCTCGTCCGTGGCTCCCGGGCTCCCCTCACACCTTCACCGGCCTCAGGCTGGCCCCGGCCCCCAAGCCTCCCCTTCCCAGCGCCCCCCCAGGAACAAGCACCTTCTCTTTCTAAAACAATTATTTGCTCTAAGTGCAAGTGTGTTTTTAATTGACAAACGCCCCCAGAGCACAGCGTCGGGGGCAGGGGGCAGTGGCTGAAGGTGCCCTCCTCACCCTCACCCCTGCCTGGCCCGACGCCCAGCTGTCCTGCAGGGCAGCCGCTGGCCTGGATCCTGCGTCCTTCCAGAAATGTCTGTGCATGAACCCTGAGGGTGGCCGCTCTGAGGGCCCTAGTGGGTTTCGCCTGCCAACACCTCTGGCCGTGGCTCCGGGAAGGGCCCTGCCCCTGCTCTGGCCACGATGCGGGCAGGCCCTGCCCCACCAAGGGGACCCAGCCCCCTGCCCCATGGCCAGGGGTGTCAGCTCAGGGTGACACGCCTGTGCAGCCCACCTTCCCCTCCAAGTGTCTGAGTCTCTCCTCCGGCCCCACCAGACAAATCTGAAGGCCCATCTCGCTGCCCAGATGCCCCCCTGGGGGCTTCAGCCCCCACCCCTGCAGTGACCTGACCAGCCAGGGACAGCCCCTAGGCCAGGCACCCCTGCCTCTGGACCCGGGATCAGAGCCTGCGCAGTTCCGGCGAGGCGATGACCTCCCCGCTTGGAGACTCAGTTTCCCCAGCCCACCTGAGGGAAGTTTTCAGCACCTCCCTGCCTGCCCAGCCATCTTCACCCCCGAGGAAGGCCTACTGTGTGCGAACGAGCGCCCAGCTGGGGAGGAGTGACCTTTGTCTGGGGTCTGAAGGACGCTTTGGTCGGCACGTGACTGAGTTTCCACCGCGTGCTGGCTCTGAGAGCAGAGCCCCACGGGCCACGGACACCACAGAACCAGCGGCGACACCATCTGCTGGGGACAGGGAGGGGGAGGACCCTCCGAACCGAAGGTCCAGAAGGCCCAGAGGCCACGGGCCAGGGGCGTCCCTGTGGCGGCAGTGACCAGCGTGCTGCAGGTGGCGTCTGTCCTGGGCTGCGGGAGCCTGGCGGTGTGGCAGTGGCCCGATGGGACGGGCAGGCGGGGAGGCAGAGGGGGCGAGAAGCAGCCCATCCCGGATTTAAGTGGAAGGAGGAGCCTGGATTGGGTGTGGGGTGCACACGGAGTCAGGAGCCTGCCCTCCTTGGTTTATTTTGGAGGCTACTTGGGGGACAAGAGGAGACGCGGGTCACACGACCTCATCGATCACCGGGACCGGGTTTTCCTGGGGGCCACCGGAAACCCCCGCCACACCCGCAGCCTCCTCCTCCCCAGGCTTCTTCCGAGCCTCGGCTGGGGGCCGGGGCGGGGGGTTGCTGGGTGGCTGCTTGATGGTGCCTCCGACCTGCGGCCGCTCCTTGGGCTTGGGCTCGATGGGGACCCACTGCTCTCCGCGGATGGCCGCCTGCAGGGTACAGAGCAGCTGGGTTGATGGGCCTCCCAGAGGCCAACTCGGCTCCCACCACCAGCCCCCGGGAACCGCGCAGGACCCACGTCTGAACCCACTAATTCCTCAGTGACAACCAGGACCCCAGCCTCTGGCTGCCTCACTCTCCAGGCAGGACCCCACCGTGGGGAGGGTAACCTGCTCCAGCCGCAGGGTGGGAGTGGCGGGGGGGGAGCCAGGGAGGGCAGGAGGCTTCGTGGGGGCTCAAGCCACAGCGGGCGGGGGAAGAGAATGGGTTCCTGCTGGACGCAGAGCCCTCAGCACGCCAGGAGGGCTTGGGAACGTGTGCCTTTCCTTCGTGCCCCACCGTCCTCGAGAGAAAAACTGTGACATGATGTCACTCAGGAAGCAGAATGAACGGCACCCGTGGTCCCACCTCCTGAGCTAAATCCCAGCGCGTCTTCCCAGAAAAGGAAAACTCCAGGATCCGAGAGAGGACAGAGGCAGGGAAGGGCGTCTGTGAAACGTACAGACCAGCAGGCAAACAGGCAAACTTCGGTCCCGCCCCGGGAAGGGTGTCACACCAGCATCAACAGACCCTCACCGAGGCAGAGAAAGTATTCGGGGTCTGAAACTCACGCACAGAACACCCACACTGAAAACATAACTTGGGATTCCTGCAAGTTAATCCGGAAAAGACAAGAGCCCCTCAAACACTGGGCGGTTCTAAGAGAAAGCTCAGACCGTCTGGCCCAGAGCCTGTGCCCGGCAGAGCTTCCCCCAGTGCTGTCCTCCCCCGAGCCCGTTGGCCCTTCTGGGAAGACAAGGCGATGTGCAGCCTTACCTTGGGGCCTTTGCACGTGGCCCAACCCTGGGCAGGCCCCATGGGGCAGCTTTGGAAAACATCCCCTGGCATCTGTACCGTTAACAGGCTCCCCAGGAAGCGCTCCCAACAGCACCCCAGGTAGCAAGGATGGGTGAGATGAGAAAAGTATCGGATCCCAGGCTGGTCGGGCCGTGGCTGGCTGTGTGACCCTGGGCCACCCACGTCACCTCCCTGACTTTCTACTTCTTGGTCTGCAAAGCCGGGCCCAGGCCCAGAAAAAGGAGCTTGTACGCGCTACACGTCCAGCGACTGGTGGCCACGGAACCACCGACCCCGCCACGGCACGAGTAAGGACTCAGGCTGCAGGGCTGGCTTTGGGGACCAAGGTGGTGAAGGCCCGCGGGGCGGGCCACAGACGAGAGCACTCACCACCAGATAGATGCTGCTCGCGATGGCCAGGCAGGCTGTCCCCAGGATGGTGGCAAGCAGGAAGCCGGCGGGTACTGACAGGCTGGGGAGGCGGGGGGGCGGGGGGAGGAGGCAGGTGGTCAGGAGGGGTCTGCACCCCAGGACCCCCAGGACCAGGCAGACCATAGCGTGTGGTCCCCAGGACCCTGGCTGGAGGACACGCCCAGTCCTGCCAAAGGTTCAGCTTCCACGCTTGGGCCCTTGGAGCTGTCTTCTGCTTTCCTCTGAACCTTAACAACTCTTGGGGTGCTGGGGCTGGGCCCCCACCACCGTGCCAGGAGGACGCCCACATGGCCGTCAAGGCCCCAGGGCGTTGGGGCCTCCCTGGCAGGAACCAGCAGGCACACGCCCAAGGCAGCGAGCAGAGCCGCCCAGGCGAGCCTCATCAGCCCCCCAACTCCCGGGTAAGCTCCTGGCGTGGCCATGAGCCGTTACGCGGCGCGAGGTCACGGAGCCGGTCTGGGGAAGCCCCGGTTCCAGGTCTGGAAGCCTATCTGCGCCGGGATGGGGCTGACTTGAGCCAGGCGGTGGGGAGGGGTTACTCCAGGGCTGTACGGGTCCCCGGGGGAGGGGGGAGGCGGGAGGAGGCTCACCCCAGGTGCAGGAAGGCCCGGATGTAGTAGTTCCTGGTGAGAGGCCCGAACACCTTCAGCACTTTGGTCATGTACTTCTGTCCACTAGGCGGAGGGTGAGAGAGACAGACTGTATCCTGCACGGCAGCCACCCCCCACCCCCCCAGCACCCCGGCTTCCTCCCTCCCGGAGACCGAGGGGCCACAGCAGCAGGACGGGCTCGGGCCTATTTGCCCGGGAGGGTGTTTGCGGCCTCACAAGGCGTGTCCTCTCTTGTGGGGTGGCCCAGCCCTGGGGACGCCCCCCAGCGCAGGGATAGGTGCTCACCATCTCTCCATGGTGGATCCCTTCCTCCTCTTGCCCCGGGGGTACTCCAGCAGGCAGACGAACACGCCTGCGCCACTGAACGTGCCGTGAAGGAACAGCGGGCTCAGAAAACGGGGGGGGGGGGGGGGGGCACAGCTGCCTGCTGGCAGTCGGACAGCTGGGAAACAGCCGGGCAGCTTCCAACGGGTCTGGCCACTTGGGTGCCCGCCGGCCCGTCCCAACTGGGCCAGAGGGGCTCAGCCCACCGCCGACAGGTCCCAGGCCGGCCCAGCTGGACAGCTGACAGAAGGGGGGCACAGCGGGGCTCCCCAGAGTTCCTGAGGCCTCAGAGCTGGTCTCGGGGCTGCTGACACCTCTCGCCAGGCCACGGGTCTCCTGGCCTCATGCCAGTCACTCCCCTGCTCCCAGCCTTGGCTTCCCAAACTGCGACTGAGCCCCGTCCTGCCTTCCCCACGTCTGCGGGGCTCCAGGGAAACTGCGATGTGCCCGTGGCCCCAGGGGCAGCCACATCCGCGCCCGGAGCCCAGCACCACTGACCCCACACCCCGCCCCACGGTCTACACTGGCAGGATACATGGAGTAGGCGCCGAAGTACCACTTGGTGAACTGGCCAGCCGTGGCCACGATGCCCCCCATGACGAGGACTGCGGACAGAGGAGAAGCAGGTTAGCAGGAGTCCCCCCTCCCCAGCTCTCCCCGGATGCTCCCCCTCCCTCGGCGAGGCCAGCTGTCGCCCACACATGCTCTGCGGTGGGACAACACGTTGCCGTGCAGGGGACACGGCGGGTGGGGTGGGGCAGGGAGCAGCCCGTGACCGGGGCACGGGGCCAGGGCCGGCGACAGAGCACTGCGCATGGGCGGAGCCGGTCCCCATCCCGGCAGCGGCTCAGAGCCCGGGGAGCGCTGGTGGGGCTGGTCCTCACCCCGGCCCCCGCGCTGCAGGGCTCTGCGATGCCTGGCCATGTTGTGTTTGCTTTCCGTGCTTCGAGATGACATTGTCATTTGCGTGTTTCTGTGGGCGGACGGCCTCTCCCGGGCGCACGGCACTCCCGCCGTCCCACCTGGACCGCGGCGGTCGGGTGCCCGTACCCCTGCCCCTTCCTGGGCCTGGCGTCCGTCGGCTCTTCCCGGCCTGCGCGCAGCTGCCTCCGCCGGCTGGAGGCTGGACCTTTCCTCCCCAGCAACTATTTTGTTCGAACCTACTCTCTTGCGGTCACGTATGTGCAACACGAAACGTTCCACTGTAGCCGTTTTGGTCCTCGCACCCCTGCGTGCGCAACCCCGGAACTGCCAGCGGTTTCTCCGGCTACAAGCACGGAAGCCCGTGCCTCTGGGAGGCGGCGCTCTCGCACGATCACGGACGAGCTGGTCCAGCCGCGCCTGTGACGGGTGCCGGGGTCACCTTCCACGGCCGGCTAACGCGCCCCAGCATGCAACCTCACGCTCCTCCCCCGGCCGCACCCCCAGCTGCGCGCGGCACGATCGCTCCACGATTTACCATCCGTGCTCATGCCCCGAGGCCCCCTCCGCGCCGCCAGCCCTGCCGCAGGACCCCGCGCGCCCCGCTGACCGGGGTCCCTCAGGGGTCCCCCCCGGGGAGGCCTGGCAGCATCCGTCGGAGTGAGTCGGCCTGGGGCTTGAACGCACCCTCCCCTCCGCACCCAAGGTCTCATTCCCTTGTCTTCTGCGGCCCTCCGGAGAAGTGGGCCGTCAGTCTGACCCTCGAAGCCGCTCTTGCCGTCTGGTAAATTTTAAGATTTTTCTTCAAGGGTCTATAATTTCGTTACCATGTGTCCAAAAAGGGATTTGTTTTTCTTTATTCTGTAAAGGGCTCTGCTTTCTCTCAGTCTGAGATTTCTCCATTTCCGGAAAATGCTCGCCCGTTGTCCTTCCGCACTGCTTCCCAGCATTCGCCCTACAGGGCCCCGACTCTCAGCTCTGCACCTGCTGCTGCCCATGGGGAGGGTCTCCCCCACCCACTGACCATGGGGAGGGGCTTCCCTGTACCCCCACTGCCCCCACGGCCACCCACCCCGCACCCCTGCACAGGGCTCAGCTTCTCCTTAGTAACCCCGTCTCTGCTGCGCGGCTCCGGGTCCCCCGGTCCGCCCGTGAGTCCTCTCATCGTCACACCGCATCCAGCTCACGCCTGAACCTTTAGTGGGTTTTCTTTCTTGACGTTTTGCCTTGGTTCCCTTTTTGTCCTGTTTCATTGTACCCTCTGCTCTATCCCCCCCCCCCCCCACCGAGGCTCTGGAACACACTGGTGGGCATCAAGGCGTCCTCACGTTCTCAGGTCTTCCAGGAGGCTCGGCCCCCAGCTCTGCCGCAGTGTCCAGGCCCACCCTGGCCACGTGCTTCCTCCACGGGCGGGGCAGGGGTGGGGGGCAGAGCAGGCGGCTGGCAGTGTCTGGCTTCCTGCCGCAAACAGCCTTGCAGACAGCTTTCGCGTTGCTTCTGCAGGGGGCTTCGGGGTTTCTCCAGGCCTGGGCCCAGTGCATAGCAATCTCTTGGTCTGGCCCAGGGTAGAAAACATTCAGCCCTTGCCCACACACAGCACAGGCCTGAGTTTGCATGGTTTCACATTGTCCCCGACTTCTTCAAGCCAGCCCCGGCTGCAGGTCCCAAGCATCCTTGAAGGGAACTGTTCCCGACTCTGTTTCTTGTGCATGTGGCCCTCCGCAGCCAGGTCTAGCCATGCGGCCCAGATTCACCTGGTTCCACACAGAGGCCCCCAAATCCCACCAGGTAAGAGCCTGAGCCCCAGAGAGTCCCTATCCCCCCGGCACCCCTTCCTTCAGCCCAGATACACCACCTTGAAACCTCCCTCTGCTTCCTGCTGGCAGATTTCCTACCAGTGGTGCTGCTGAGCTCTAGGACATATTAACTCTTGCTGCGGCGGGTCAGCATCTGGGGGAGCTGGGGGAGGGAAGGGCGCTGTTCCGCTTTCAGCCGGCTCGCTTGTGTTTGGGCGCGTGATTTCCCCCTCTGCCCTCGGCAAGAGGAGGGCAGAGACACCACTGACTCACCAGGAAGGAGGGACTGCTGCACCGCCCCCAAACGCCAAGAGAGCCCTGCCCGTGCAGCGCCCAGCAGCGGCAAGGACAGATGAGGCCTCGGCTCTTGCGGGCTCACGGTCTTGTCAGGGGAACAGTAATGAACATCAAAACCAGAAGAGGGGGAACAGGATGGAATGTTTGGGGCTCCTTTCCACCTGGTACCCCGGAAAGTCTGCTCCAAGCAGGTGGCATCATGAGCTGAGAGACGAATGAGGAAGCCAGCCAGCCAGAGAGGCTTCCGCTCAGCAAAGGCCCTGGGGTCGGTTCAGAGGATCCGGGAACAGAACAGAAGGCTGTGCACGAGTCCCGGAGAAGGCAAGGGCCTGGACACTCGGGGACTGGAGCCGCCAGAATCTGGCTTTTGGTGTGGGTACTAGAAAACCCAAGAAGGCCACCACTGGGTCAGATGGGACTTCCCACAACAGAACAACCTGTGGGCTGTGACTGTGTGTGGCCAGCGTCTCCCCAGGCCTGAGCGGTCGCTGCAGGCTATGGTTTGCACCCAGGAGAGAAGTCAGCAAGGAAGGAACCAGAGCAGGGTCTGGGGGCCTTCCAGCGAGCGCTCCGACCTGGTGATGAGAGGGCTGAGCCCGCCCTCCCTGCCCCCAACTCTGCTGTCTGTACAGCGGACATGAGAGAAGTGTGGGCCCTACCGCCTCGCAGGCGGCAGCTAAGGCCGGGACGCCGGCTGCTCAAGTGGGCCTCCAAAGAACCAGAGGCTGGTCTGCAGTGGACAGCCTGGGGACTGTGACAGCACCATGTGACCAACCCACTGAGTTTTCAGCCACTGGCGATGCCCACAGCAGGTGGGACCTGCCTGCCCCTACAGCACGCCCTGGGCCCCGGCTCTAAAATGTGATCTGACAGTGTGGGGCGGGGAGACGCCCTCTGCCTCTGCTCCTCCCCCTCCCAGGTGCAGGAGGCCGGGGGTGGGGTGCGGTCCCGGGGGAATGGTGTGCGGCTGAGACCCCCCCTTGTCTGCATGTTCCACACTGGGCGCACAGGCCCTTCCTGGGACTGGCAGGTCCCTGGAGGGGGGCAGGCAGAGCCTCTGGGGCCCCCTTGACTCAGCCTTGCCCCACCCGGTCCAGAGAGGCTCCTGCTTTCGAGTACAGAGCTGGGGTGCACACCCCCCTGCTCCCTTCCCAGAGCTCTTGCGCACGCGGGGCACGGTGCCTGGGGCCCTGCCCCCACCCCAGAGGCAGTCTCTCTGGGAGTTGAGCTGAACGGGGTCACTCTCCGGGGTTTCCAGCTCCCTTATGAAATCCTAGCCCTTCTGTGCAACTGGGGGTGGGGCCCGCGTGCTGAGCACCTGCCCCCCCCCAGGACGAGAGGGAGCCCCTCTCCACGGCTCGGCCCCCCCAGCCCTGGGCAGCAGGGGTGCTGGCTGTCCACTTGCTGTGTTTACCCAACCCCAGGGCAGTGACTCCCCGGAAACCACAGGGACCAAACGCCTGTTCCCCTGGTTGCAACTTCCCCTCTCCGTGCAGAGGTCCCCGCAGGGCTGGGGGAGAAGAGGGGACAGCTGGGGGTGGGCAGGAGCCGGGGCTTTTGGTCTCCAAACCTCCTCCGCAGGCCAAGGTCCCTGACCGCCCCGCTGGTCGCAGCCCACCCCGGCCGCCCGCAGCTGCAGGCCCGCAGCCCTGCCTTCAGGCCCCGCTCCCGGCCCGCAGCCCGGGGTCTCGGCGCGCACTCACTCAGGCCGGACGCCAGCGCCTGCTCGTTGGCCCACATGGCCCACTCGATCTGCCCCATGGTGGCGGACACGGCCGCGGCTCGGCGGGATCCGGGCGGCACTGCGGGCGGTGAAGGCGCCGCCCGCCCCGCCGGAAGGCCGGCCCCGCCCCCGCCCCGCCCCCGGCATCAGGCCCCGCCCCGCCCGGCAGGTGGGGTCCCCGCTGGGGCCTCCCGCCCCGCCCCGCTCCCCGCAGCCCCAGCCAGTCCACCTCCGTCCAGGCCCAGGCCGCGGCCTACTTCCTCCCCCAGCTCCTTCCAGGCGCCGGAGGGGGCGGCCACCACCGTCCCCTTAGGCTCCACTTCCCCAGCATCGCCTGGCCTCTTCGGACCGAGGCCACCCCTGGCCGGCTGGGGAGCGCGCTGTGGGGTGGAGGCGCCTGCCTAAGAGGGCAGGAAGCTCAGCTTCTCGGACCTTCAGTCGGCAGCAGGGGTTTCTCCGGAAGGAGGTGAGGGCAGGCTAGTTCCTAGAGGGTTTTCAAGGCCTGGAACCTTCACCGCGGCCGCACCCGGGATGCCCCACAAGGGAGCAAGGCGCCAGTCCTCACGGGGGGGGGAACAGTGGCAGGCCCAGCCCCCACTTCCTCCTCCGCCATGCTGCATCTCGGGTCTAACCAGGCAACCCTCTGCGGCAGGACCAAGTCCAGAGGGCAGGGCCTGCCAAGCTCCTGGGGAAATCCAGAGGGCAGGAGTGGTCCGCGCCGTCTCCCTCCACCTCCCCTTCAGGATCACAGCCCAGCAGGTGTGTTAGCCGCCCACCGCCCCAGACCCAGCCCTGACCCCGGTGCGGGGTGGTTTGGCCCTGGGGTCCACCTCCTCCCAGAAGCCTGCCCTGCCCTGCACTGATGTTTCAGAAACGGGGAGGGGCGGCACTCCTATGGCTTCCGAGCCCAGAAACTTCTGGGCTGCAGGGAATTGAGTCCTTGACCAGCACTCCCACTTCCCACCCTCTTGCGTGGACAGGGACTTACAGCCAGACCCAAACCACACTTCACACCCATCAGAGCCTCAGAGACCGTGTCAGCCACCGGACGCGGCTCATGGCCACAGGCTGAATGCCCGTCGCGTGGCCGGCAGTGGACCGGCAAGCGGAAGGCGCGGAAGGCAGCTTTCCCGCGCTCCGTCCAGACCCTCCCGGCCTCACAACACAGGGGCCCAGAGTGCCAGGGTCAGTACCACGATGAAACACGTCTGTCCGTCAGCACCAGTGGCTTTATTCCCAGCAGCCCGCAGGCTCCGTGTAACACACCCACCTTGGCGCTGCTCTCCCATCTCCCGCGAGAGACACACCAGGGCTCTTTCTATACAGAAACATTCCATTTGCTCCGCATGGCATGAGTCCAGCCGAGGAGTTGTGGGGGGCTAGCTGAGGCTTGAAGCTTTCGTGGGGGGGGTCCCTGAGGTCTGCCGCGGGGCCTGTCGTCCAGCTCTGAGGAGCAGCGCCGACTCCCCATCACGTCCCGCAGAGCTGCCGTTCGGGGCAGTGGGAGTGGCCTCAGAGAGTGAGCCTAGGGGGTCCCCTGAAGGGACGCTCAGCCGCTCACCATGCCGCTCCGCGCCCGGAATCGGATCCCTGGCGCTCACACCCGCTCTCTTCTCAGCAAAGCGCTGGGTGAGGCTGGGGCGAGGTGAGGCACTTGGTGGGGGCGGGGGGGGGGGGGGGAGTGCTCCCTCAACGGTCACTGCACTGACCCCCAGCTCGGCCACAGCGCGGGGGCTGGCCTGGAGCCCCAAGCACAGACCCCCCCGGCCGCCTCCCCCACCGCCCCCCGTCCGCAGCGATGCAGCCTTCTTCCAGGGGACGGCCGGAGCTGCCCTCAGGGGAAGGCGGTCAAGCAGCTGACTTCGGCAGGCCGTCTGGGGCCCAGCAGGTGAGCGTGAGGGTCCTCCAGGATCTGAGGCCCGGGTCCCACCTGTCCAAGGGGGGAGGCAGGTGAGCACAGGTCAGAAGCTAACAAGCCACGCGGGTAGCGTCCGGCCCCACAGCGGCCCCGTCACTTGGCTGCCACCACCCAGATGTGGGGCGGACAGCACGTCCCAGCCACAAGGTAGAGACCGGGGGCCTGGGGGCTCAGGTCACAGGAATGAGGATCAGACCAGTGTCGGTGAGATGCGGGCTCAGGGACTGCGACCTGCTCCTGCGGGGTGAGCCGGGAAGGCCCCCGAGGACCCCCAGCACCTGTGTCTCCCGGAGTCTCCCCTCAGCACGGGGAACGCCACCCCCGCAATGCCAGGGGTCCTCACACACCCACGTGGAGGGTGACTGAGCAAAGGGTCAAGCCAGACGGTACCAAACTCTGAAAACCCAAAGGCCACGTCACCGTGTCTCAGCGCTCCAGCCACGACAGATGGCGGCTGAAGGGCGCCCCTTCACCTGGTGGCAGGCAGGGGCTGAGCCCGCGGGGCTGGACGCGCCCCCCTCAGTCAGCCGGGCCCGGGGCCTCACCTGGGTGGCGATGATGTACTTGACGCCGCCGGGGGTGGGGTCCACGTCCAGCGCCGTTTTAAGCTCATCGGAGAGCGGGACGGGCAGCACGGGCAGCCCCTTGAGAAACCTGGGGAGAGACAGGCGGCAGGTCCTGAGGCCACGGACGGAGGCCGCAGATGCGAGACAGGAAGCAGACTGGCAGCTGGCGTGGGGTGGGGGGGTCCCTTCTGGGGAGATGCAGAAGCTCCGGAACCAGGTGGCAGGGCCGCTCGCACAGCAGCGTGGGGACAGCCGCGGGGCGCGCCCTCCCGGCTGTGGAAGGGGTGACGGCTCCGTGGCGTGCATCTGGCCTCACGCACGATGCCCAGCACGAGCGAGCGCGCGCCTGCTGGGGTCATCAGGCGTGGGGGCTCTGGTTTCCTCCTTCCGCTCCTCACCCGCGGCTCCTGCTTGGCCCGGGTGGGACAAAGGTCAGAAAGGAAGCACCCGTGGGGGGCCTGCAGGGCTCAGGGTGCCGAGCAACCCAATCTCTGCTTCAGTTCAGGTCACGATACCAGGGTCCTGGGTCCAAGCCCGTGTCGGGCTGCACGCGCAGGGGGGCCCTGCTTCTCCCTCCCCCTCTGCTCTTCCCACTCGAGCTCTCTCTCTCTCAAACACACAGAGTCTTTGAGAAAAGCAGCAGTAGCACCTCAGTCCGAGCGGGAGTCCCCGCTCCCCAGGACGCGCAAACCCACAAGCCGCCCGTGGGGTGACAGGAGCAATGAGTTCAGTCTCCCGCAAGGACGCCGGCTGCCTCGGGGCTGTCCCTGGTCATGGGGTCTGTCCCCCAGTGAGGAAGCCGGCCCTCCAGCCCCCACACACTACAGGTCAGTGTCCCCCAACGATGGTGACACACGCCGACCCCACACATTCCCCGCACCCCTGGCAGCGAGGTGACCCTGCACCGAGACGACTGGAAGGGACACGGGCTCCACCCCCAGAAACCACGATGCCGCTCGCCCCTGCATGTGTGGCCACCAGGCTGTGATGCGTGATGGTCACAGGGACGTGCCCTTGGTGACACACCGCTTGGGGTCCCTGCGGACAGAGAGACTCCCACGGGACCCCGCACTTAGCACCACTGTCCCAGATCCCAGCAGGAGACCCCGCACCTCCCCAGTGTGACGGACCCCCAACTCACTCGTCTCCGTTTGACTCGGGGGGGAAGCAGTGCCTCACAGCAGCCACAAACTCGGGCACGGTGTCGTGCAGGGCAAAGACCACAGCGTTGGGGCCCGCGTCAAATGTGTATGCCACCTGGAAGGCCCGGGGCCCGCGTGAGTGTGTCTGCAGGGCGGCTGGCCCAGCTCCCACCTCTCCTTGGCCCCGGAGACCCCGCGCTGCCTGGAGGGAAGCCGCCGCCCCTCTGCCCACCGGCTCAGGACCCGCGCCTTCAAGTGCCAAGTGGGGGCCGCGCACCCGCTCACTGGCCAAGAAGCTAAGCGCCCGCCGACGGCCGGGTCCAGCGGGAGCCGCGAGGCCCAAGTCTCGGCCAGCCTGTGCCGGACTGCAGCCGGCTGTGTAGCAGCTCGGGGCCCGAGGGCCGGCGCAGGGAGCGCGCCGCGGGTCTGGGGAGCCGGCAGGAGCGGCGCGGCCTTGCCTTGGTCTGCCCGTGGTGGGCGTTGAAGCGGTGCACCAGGTGCATGATGCGCCTGGACGTGTCGCTGAGGTAAGAGATGGGCGGGAAGGTGTCCAGGCAGGTGGCGTGGAACTGGTTGCTGTCCTTCATGGTCAGCTGGGCGAAGCCCGGGAAGTCCCGCTCCTGCACGCAGCGGGTCATCTCCGCCATGCGCGCGGGCACCACCGACTCAGCCCGGAACTGCAAGGCACGGTCCCGTGAGGCGCCGGCCGCCCCCCAGGTCGGAGTCCCGGCTCGGCAGGGCGGCCAGCAGCTCCGCTGGGGGGGACTGAGCCGGGCAGACCAGCCGGGCTTTGAGGGACGCGGGTGAAGCCCGCCGTGTGCCGTTAGGTATGGGACGTGCCCGGCCATCCCGGAGCCAGCCGTACCCGGAGCAGGGGGCTGGTCTCCACGCTGGTCTGCATGCCCACGGTGCTGCCCGTCGGCTTCTTCTCCGCGCTCACCTGCCCCAGGAGAAACAATCTGGACCCCGCCCTGCAGCCCCAGCCTAAACACTCCCCGCGTCCCATCCTTCGCCACCCCGCCTGGGAACGGCAGCTCCTTTGCCGCGGGGAGTCACTCAGAGCTGGGGCAGGTGCTTCCGCCACCCACGAGCCCACAGGCCCGGAGGAGCCTCCCCCCCAGCCTCACTCACCACAAGTATGAGAACTCGGAGTTCTGGCCAGTGTGACTCCGGGGCCACCTGCCGGGCGACGCTGTCCTTCCCATCGGCCCGCTCCCCCATCTGCCACTCCACAAAGCCGCCGTACAGGCTCCGGCAGGCGCTGCCCGAGCCCCGGCGTGCCACTTCCGAGAGGTCACTCTCAACCCCGTAGACCCGGGCCAGGGTATAGGCTGTGAAGGCACAGGGGGAAGGGCACAGGGCGGTTAGACGGGTACGGTGGGGACGAAGACTCGGAAAAGCGTGTGCAGCGGAGACCAATGCAGAGAGGCCTGAAAAGTGGGCATGAGGACGGCAGCCGGCAGTGCGGGCCGCCGGGGAGCAGGGCTGGTCTGGCCGAGCGGCGGACGCCAGGATACAGAGCTGGGGGCCCGTGACGTGAGCTCTCTGCCCCCAGCCCCGGGTGTCCTCCTGGCCTTGCCAGTCATGGAGGGCGGCTCAGGCAGCGGCATGTGAGCTGGCTGAGCTGGGTTTCAACTAGGCCACGCACGATGAGCCTGCCGCCTGCCACGTGGTGCCCAGCTTTGCCCCAGGTGGGGAGGGCCTACTGGAGAGTGAGCCATCAGAAAGGGAAGCCAAGCAGGGGTTTGGAGGGAGGGAGACAAGTTGCCAAGGAGTCTGTTGGAGCACCTGGAGCCAGCTGCACCTGAAGCCAGCTAAGCCAAGAAACTGCTCCTATCTTAGGCTGAAGCAAGTTGGAGATGGGTTTCTGAGGATTCAATACACACAGCCCCAGGAAGAGTTGGGCACCCGGATCCCTGGAGGCCGCGAGCGAGCGGTGCCGCCCGCCACAGCACAGCCCCTAGGGACCCTGGGCTCCTGTGGGCACCCACCTAGGCAGGCGTAACCCGCCGCTGAGGAGGCCAGGCCCGCAGCCGTGGGGAAGCTGTTCACGGATGCAATGTGAACCTTGTAGCTGAGGCCGAGGGCCACTGGGTCCTCGTCACCGGCGCTCCTCTGCTCCCGGGCCAGGCGGCGGACTGAAGGGACGGGGGAGACGGTCACGGGCAGAGTGGCCTATTCCCGACTTCTCACCCGCCATGGGTCAGGAGGGGGCAGCGGCACAGCTGAAGCCGGGCCTTTGTCCCAGACTTGGCGCAGGCCTCCTGCGCAGGGCCAAGCCCCAGACCCCAGCCCCGGCCCCACACCCGCTCGGGCTGTGCTAGGGGGCGTCCCCTTTCCCCGAGGGGCCGGGCTGTGCTGGGAGGCCGGGGGAGCTAAGAGGCAGCAGCACCTCTGGGCACTGAGACCCCCCGGGCCTGGCCTGTGGCGCCGCACGCGCCCCTCCTACAGCCCCACTCACTCTCCCTCAGGCAGGCCTGGAGGCGCGGCTGCCCCACGTCCTCCTCCCGGCCATTCAGCCAAATCCGGTCCTCGGTGAAGTCCTTGCTAATGGCGGCTGTGGTGGTGGTTTTCAGCTGGGAAAGAACACACAGGCCACCTCAGGGCGGGTGCCGGCTCAGCACCCCGGGCCGCTGGGGACGGCCTTCCTACGTGGCCCTTCACGGTCACCCACTGAGGGGCGAGGACGGCCTCCCTGGAGAATAGGGCTGTTGAGGCCGAGGCAGCCAGGCCAGGCGGTGAGGAAGGCCTCAAGCCCTGCAGCAGGCTCGGCGCCCAGCCTGGCTCCCGCTCGCAGGGCGCAGCCCACACTTTCCTGGGCCACAGCGGAGCCACTGGGCGTGGCTCCAGGAGGAAGGGACAGGGACCTCCAGAGTCCAGGGAGGATGGGAGTGCAGGGAAGAGCAGTCCTAACGGGGGCGGGTCCAACCGGCACCGGCTGGGAAGTTATGCTGCCGATGGTCACACACGAGCGCGACAGAAGTTTGGTGATTATTTGCTTTGGTGTTTAGTGCGACCCGTACTAACCTGGTCCTGGTGCAAAGTGACACTCAGAGAGGAGTTGATGGGCAACACCAGATCCTCATCTCGCTTGCCCCCTGGAACAGACAACCGAGGGCCAGGCTGGTCCATTTCCCAGCCCTGTACACCAGATGCTGCCCTCACTCTCCCCCACCAGGGCTCCCCAGTTACCCTCACTCCCATCCCACTGCTCCCCCATCTGCCAGGACCGTGCTCTCTCATGGCATCGGATACGTCCTCTTCCTGCTGGGCCCTCACCTTCGGGAAGTCTTCCTGGATTGCTCCCCCACTTCACTGGGCTCCCACTCCCAGAGCAGAGCTGGAGGCCAGTCCACGCCCCAGCTCATCGCCTGTTTTATCTTGTTTCTTCCATTCAACTAATTGCCTGGGAGCGGCCTTCCAGGCCCTGAGCACTCCAATGGTAAGACTCTCGCCCCCCACGCAGGAGTGCCCCGGTTACTGAAACTCCTGCAAGCTCTCCGCGCTTACGCCCTGGAGACACGTGGGACCGCCTCCACTCCCCGCACACCAGACGAGGGAACCGTCCCGCAGGTGGGAAGTCGCGGAGCTCGCTGTGAAGCACACAGTGCGCGTGCGGTGTCGGGAGCGGGGACAGTTACAGGTGGTGGTGGTGACTATGCCTGGCAGGTGATCCACGACAGCCCAGACAGGGACCTGCACAAACACGCCCGATCGTCTTTGAGAAAGCGCAGAAGCGCTGCAAAGGGGAGGGGCGGCCTTCTCCGCACACGCTGCCGGAGCCGGACATGCACGGCCAGAGGCAGACCGCCACCCGACTCTCACGCCTCAGGCAGGGAAACAAGTCAAGGTGGAGACTTCAATTTAAAACGGAAGCTACAAAACCTTTAGGAAAACACACGGGAGAAAACCTTTCGGTGCAGGACCAGGCAGAGGAGTCTCACTCGACACCAAAAGCCTGATCTCTTCACGGAAAACCTGGTACACTGGACTTCGGCAAAACTCTCAAAACTTTGAAAGACCCAGTTAGGAGGAAGAAAGGCCGCACTAAGGAGTGGGAGAAGATGCTGGCACAAGGCCAGCAGAGGGTTAGAACCTCGACTAGACTGCGGACTCTCACATCTCCACGGGAGAAGGCACACAGTCGGAGCAGGACGTGGCCAGGGGACGCGAGCAGACACCGGCCAAAGAGGACACACGGGTCGCAGGTAAGCACCAGGCCAGGTGTTCGGGATCCCTGGGCGGAAACCCACAACCAGATGTCACC
Organism: Meles meles; assembly: GCF_922984935.1. NCBI lineage: Eukaryota > Metazoa > Chordata > Mammalia > Carnivora > Mustelidae > Meles > Meles meles. The sequence continues at coordinate 1,026,052 of NC_060084.1, read as the reverse complement.
CCACCGGTCAGAAAAGCTCAAATAAAAACCAGTGACGAAACCAGCCACGGCTGAAGACCGGGCTCACGCAGAACCTGCTGGTGGACACGCAAAGTGAGCCGCAAAGTGAGCAGCAAAGTGAGCCGGGCGCTTCTGTTTACTTATTTACTTTTTTAAGATTTTATTGATTTGCCTGATAAATCAGAGAACCTTGTGGGGGAATGAGAGACGGAGAGGGGAAGCAGGGACCCCTGGGGGGCTCACACGGCGGCGTCTGCCTTCAGCTCAGGTCACGATCCCAGGACTCCAGAATGGAGTCCCGAGTGGGCCTCGGGCTTAGTGGGGAGACGGCTTCTCCCTCTGCCTCTTGCCCCTCCCCCCATCGTCCATGCATGCTCTCTCTCAAATAAATAAAATCTTTTAAAAAATTTTTTTAAATAAAAAACTGAAACACGGGGCGCCTGGGTGGCTCAGTGGGTTGAAGCCTCTGCCTTCGGCTCAGGTCATGATCTCAGGGTCCTGGGATCGAGTCCCGCATCGGGCTCTCTGCTCCACGGGGAGCCTGCTTTCCCCTCTCTCTCTCTGCCTGCCTCTCTGCCTACTTGTGATCTCTGTCTCAAATAAATAGAATCTTTAAAAAAAAAAAAAAAAAACCTGAAACACAACCACCTTATGACCCAGCATTCGCCCCCGAAGAGGGACAACTTGTGTTCCCAGGGGTGCCGGCAGCTTTATCCACAATAAAGCTCAACCTGGAAACAGCCCAGCCGCTGAGGACCGTGTGGGACGGCCCCACCAGGGAACAGGACAGCACTAGAAGGACCAGTAATGGCGTGAGCAGCCTCCCGTGGGAGTCTCCGGAACCAGGCGAGTGACAAAGGCCACTCCTCAAAGCTACACACGCAGTGACTGCGCTCACAGCGTTCCGCAGAGGAGAGCGGGAGAGAGACAGGAGCCGCCAGGCCGGCTGCGAGAGACTGTGGGTCCCCAGCCCCCGGGGTGGCTCTCCGTGTGGACACTGTCTCCCCCTCCCATCCCGCGTCAACACTATCACACACCACCCCCCTCCCGCCCTGCGGGGCTAGGCATCCGCGTGGACACTGTCACCCGCCCTCATCCCGCCCCCGCGGGGACAGTCACCCTCCCCTCGTCTCGCCCCAGCGTGGACACTGTCCCCCACCCCATCCCGCCCCCGCGGGGACAGTCACCCTCCCCTCGTCTCGCCCCAGCGTGGACACTGTCCCCCACCCCATCCCGCCCCCGCGGGGACAGTCACCGACCCCGTCTTGCCCCAGCGTGGACACTGTCCCCCACCCCATCCCGCCCCCGCGGGGACAGTCACCCTCCCCTCGTCTCGCCCCAGCGTGGACACTGTCCCCCACCCCATCCCGCCCCCGCGGGGACAGTCACCCTCCCCTCGTCTCGCCCCAGCGTGGACACTGTCCCCCCACCCCATCCCGCCCCCGCGGGGCTCGCCGTCCTAGTGGACACTGTCGCCAACTCCGTCCCGCCCCCCCGGGGGTGGACGTCCCGCGTGGGCCGGGTCCGGCGCCCTGGGCCGCGCACTCACAGTACTTGATGACCGCGATGTTGACGGGTGCGGTGCAGGTCACCGCCACCACCGGCTTCTCGGAGGCCATGGTCAAGAAACCGCAACTCTGCCCTGGTCCGCCAGCGGAGCCCGGCTCGCACCTCACCCGGCCTGCGATTGGCTCGCAGGGACCCTCTGTTTCGCACGCCGCCCAATCAGCGCTGGGCCCCGCCACCGCTCCATTTCTCAGCCAATGAAGGGGATGGAACGATGGACTGCCGACTCTGGGCCCGCCCCCGTTGGCGGGGCCATCCCACGCAGGCTCTGCGCAAGCGCGGAGATCTGTCCAGGCTTCCCCTCCACGCAGGCGCAGGGCTCTGCGTAGGAGCTGGGACCGCGCAGGCGCAGAGAGGAGCTGGGACCGCGCAGGCGCAGGGGTCTGCGCAGGCGCCTGGCGTCGGACGTCCTCGGAGCGACTCTGGGTTGCGGCCGAGGGGAAAGGTGCCCGCGGCCGGACGCGGTGGGGGACCGCACCCCGAGGGCCTGCCCTGCCGGGCTGGGCTCAGCAGCTCCGGACACCAGACGGAGTGACCGCGCTAGGGGTGCCGGCGGAGCCGAAGGGCCAGCCCCGGAGTCTCGGGCGCCGCGGGGCGCACCCCCACGCCTGACCCTCGTGGAGTCCCCTGCGCCCCAGCGGCCCGGCGTCACTGCGGGGCCCGCATCCGTACCCCGAGCCGTGCGGGGTGGGGCGGGCGCTAGGACGCGGCTCCAGACGGCGCCTCTCGAACCTCAGGCCGCGGGTTTCTAACGAACCTCCTGGTGGGGGAGGGGAGGAGGCAGCGGCTCGCCCGCGGGGGCTGATCCCACCGCCCTGAGGTCCCGACCCGAGCAGAAGCCAGAGGTGCAGCCCGCCCTCCGGCACCCAGGAGCCCTGCTCGCTGCCCCTTGGGCTCCGTCAGCGGGGACCTTGTCCTCGCTGGTGACAGCGTCGCGCACCCGGGCGCGCTGAGTTGTTACCGTCAAGGATTTGCCGCGTAAAACCGCGTCTTAACCGCGTTCCGGGGTGCGGTTCCCCGTGGCCACGACCACCTGTAGCCGCCGGACCCCTCTTGTCTTAACCCGAGCTCCTGGGTTGCAGCACGAGCTCCCGATTCCCGGTTTCCCCCGCCCTTATCGGCAGCCGCCGTTGCCCTTGCGGTGGCTGAGACGCCGGCCGGGCTGGGAGGACGCGGGGCAAACCCCGCCGCCCCAGCCCTCCTCCTCCCAGGCCTGTTCGTGCTCGTGTTTTGTGCCCTGTTCCCTCGCGGGTCCCGCGGGATGCATGTTCCAACACCTTTTACCCCATAGGTGCTTCTGGAGAGCAGCCCCGCTCCCGGCCGCAGCGCGCCCTGGGTCTGTTGCCTAGACCTGCCGCCTTCTTCCCAACTCGCCGCCTGTTGGTGGGCCGGTAGGCGGTGACCGATCGCGGTGCCAGCAGCTGCTCAGGTAGGACATCTAGTGCCGTGTTCGTGTTCCTCGGAAGGCTTCTCCGTGTGATCACCGGGCTGAGCAGAAGGTGCCAGGCAGTTTTGAGCTGTTGGCAAGTTCCCAGAAGGCCGTGGAATGGGTGGTGGGACCCGGCCACCGCAGCGCGCGGCCCCTCCGTCTCATGGCGAACGCCGTCTCTCACCGTGGTCTGCGTTTGCGTCTCAGGTGCTCGTTATTTTAAGTCGTTCTTGCCATCGTGTTCCTGTTTCATGCAAAGCCGCTACAACCTGTTCTGAAAGGTCGATGATAGGTCGTTCTGGGCACCCCTTAGGGGTACTCTCTGAAGACAGGTCACCTGGGAGCCTCAGGAATGTACGTCCTGCCATAGTAGTGGTGGAGAGATCAGCACGGACCTTTACGAGGTTCTCCAGGTTCATGTCGTGAACCCCCAGTGTGACGGTTTCGGGGGGGGGGGGGCCAGCGGGAGGCCGTGAGGTCAGTGGGGTGGAGCCTCGTGATGGGGTTAGAGCCCTTGCAGCAGAGGCCCGGAGCCTGCACACTCCCCCCTTCTGCCCGGTGAGGACGCGGCCTCCTGAACCGGGAAGCAGGTCCTCCCCAGACGGGGAATCTGCCAGGACCTTGGTCTTGGACTGTGAGACATCAGTGGGGTTGTGAGCCCCCTGGTCTGGGATTTATTGTTGTAGCAGCCTGAACAGATTAAGGTAATGTTGTATATGCGTGATTTTACAACTTGGCTACTGGACCCGTGCCGGCTTACTTACCTCCTCCAGGTTTGGCAGGGAGAGGGAGAGAGAATCTCGAGCAGTCTCCACACTGAGCACCAAGCCCAAAGTGGGGCTCGGTCCCCGGACTTCAGGTCATGACCTGAGCTGAGAGCAGGAGTCAGGCACCCCGAAGGCGGCCACTGTTCAACTCTGTTGCTTTCCTCCATATTTCTTTTTCTTTTTAAGATTTTATTTATCTGGTTTTTTTTGTTTGTTTGTTTTTATTTTTTTATTTTTTTTATTTTTATTTATTTGACAGAGAGAGATCACAAGTAGATAGAGAGGCAGGCAGAGAGAGAGAGAGAGAGGGAAGCAGGATCCCTGCTGAGCAGAGAGCCCGATGCGGGACTTGATCCCAGGACCCTGAGATCATGACCTGAGCCGAAGGCAGCGGCTTAACCCACTGAGCCACCCAGGCGCCCAAGATTTTATTTATTTGTAAGAGAGAAACCGCACAACCAGGGGAAGCTGCAGGCAGAGGGAGAAGCAGGGAGCCGGTTGCGGGACTCAATCCCAGGACCCCAGGAATATGACCCGAGCTGAAGGCAGACGCTTCACCGACTGAGCCGCCCAGGTGGCCCTTCCTCCATATTTCTAAATAACCGGCTCATATTCTTTCTTTCTAATTTCTGATCCCTTTTTTCAGTTTTGAATAGCGTCTGTTGGTTACCACTGAGTAGAAAGAAGGGGTTCTGTTCTACCCCAACAACGTCCCTCCCTCCGTGTCGTCCCCGTGTAGTGAATGGGTATTCCTTTGTTTTCATTTACGATGGTGTAGACCGTATTCTGTTCAGGCAGGTGGGCCTAAATGTCTGAGCACGTGTTAGTGGGCGAAGCCTCCCTTATTCAACGGAGAATCCTGGACGGACAAGCCCTGTAGAAGGGGGCCCAGAGGGGCGCCTGGGTGGCTCAGTGGGTTGGGCCGCTGCCTTCGGCTCGGGTCATGATCTCAGGGTCCTGGGATCGAGTCCCGCATCGGGCTCTCTGCTCAGCATCGGGCCTGCTTCCCTCCCTCTCTCTTTGCCTGCCTCTCTGTCTGCTTGTGATCTCTGTCAAATAAATAAATAAAATCTTTGAAAAAAAAAAAAAGAAGGGGGCCCAGATCCCACACCAGCACCTTCAGCCCCGGACCTACTCACTTGTGTCAGGTCAGCTCCTCATAGGGCCTCTTGGGTAAATGTATTTTTCCCACTCTCAGCTTTTGGTTCTGTGGGCTGTGGGGTTAATGCCTGTTAACCCCACAGAGGCTTCATTATTCTGATTCTCTGCCTGCTGCATTCACATGTTTCAAAGGTGTGTGGAAAACGGAGTAAAGCTTGACATTTCAAGGCCAAGTACCAAGACCGAAGAGCAGAGTTTACGTCTGTAAGCCTAAGCGTCTCCCACAATCCTCCTCAGATTCTTTTATTTTAAAGCATTTTTTTTTTTAAATTGTGCTGAAATACACATAGCCCAGGGGCACTGGGGTGGTGCAGTCAGCCGAGCGTCTGACTCTTGGTTTCCGCTCGGGTGGTGATCTCAGGGTCACGAGACCGAGCCCCGTGTGGGGTGCTGTGCTCCACACACCGCCTGCCTGAGATCCTCGCTCCCTGCCCCCGCCCCTCCTGCTGTGCTCTCTCTCTCTTTTTTTTTTTTAAAGATTTAATTTATTTATTTGACAGACAGAGATCACAAGTAGGCAGAGAGGCAGGCAGAGAGAGAGGAGGAAGCAGGCTCCCTGCTGAGCAGAGAGCCTGATGCGGGGCTCGATCCTAGGACCCTGGGATCATGACCTGAGCCGAAGGCAGAGGCTTTAACCCACTGAGCCACCCAGGCGCCCCTGTGCTCTCTCTCTTGCCCCCACTTTCCGAAGTAAACAGATAGATCTTAAAAACATATATATATACGTAGCCTAAAATTTACCGTCGTTACCGTTTTTGGACCAGCTCGGGGATGCGGAGCTCACTCACTAACACACACGCGGCCGCTCGTTCACAGAAGGCGCCCGTCTTCTGCAGCTCGAGCTCCGTCCCCATTAAACTGACTCCCTGTCCTGTACCAAGCCCCTGGCACCCCATCTTCTGTACGGATCCGACTCTCCCAGGACCGCCTGTGAGTGGGATGGTACAGTGTTTGTCCTGTGGTGTCTGGCTCTTCTCATCGGTGTAATGCCCCCCCCCCCGACCCGTCCGTACGGTGTAGCAGGTGGTCATGACCTTTCCTAAGGCCAAGTGCCGCAGTCCGCTGCAGGGCCAGGCCGCACCGTGCTTTTCTGGTCGTCCTCTGAGGGATGCTTAGCTTGCTTCCACCTTCTGACCGCTGTGAGCGATGCCGCTGTGACAATAGGTGTCCCGGTGTCCGTGCGGGTCCCTGCTCTTAGTGCTTTGGGGCAGGTGGTCAGAGATGGACTTGCTGGGTCTTACGGGAATTCTCTGAGTTTTGGGCGGAGCTGCTGTGGTGGTCTCCTGGGACACCTGTGTCATAGGTTCCCACAGCGGTGCACAAAGAGCCCAGTTCCTCCACACCCCTTCTCTCTCTCTCTCTCTTTTTTTTTAATATTTTTATTAGACTCCCCACGGAGTCCAGAGCCCGACACAGGGCTCGATCCACGACCCAAGCTGAAACCAAGACTCGACTCACCCGACTATACCACCAGGCGGCCCAGTGCTCATTTTCTTTCTCCTCTTTGTTTTTAATCGCCGCCGTCCTGATGGGTGTGAAGCTGCTCCTCGTCGTGGTTTCGGGCTGCGTTCCGAGACGTCCCTTTATTTCAGGTCATCTCCCAGTGTCGATGAGAGGAAGTCTCGGCGGCGTTTCTCCAGTGTTAACGTGCACACGAGTCCTCTCGGGAGCTTGTGGAAGTCCTGGTTCGGGAGATCTGGAGCGCGGCCTCTGCGTTTCTAGCAAGCACCGGGGGATGCCAGTGACGCAAGCGGCTGGTCCGAAGGCCATGCCGGGAGTGGCAGAGACAGATGAGAAGAAGTGCATTGGGTCCGGAGTCGGGCAGACCTGACTCGGGCACGTATGTAAGTTTCTTCGCTGCGGCGGCCCCAGGGTCTTCCTTTGTGGACCGAGAGCATTGTCTCTACCGCACACTGCCAGGTGCAGGGCTCAGACACAGAAGAAAGGACGACTGTCCTCAGTGGCTGCTGCTTGGCCCGTCCCTGCTCCGTGAGCCGCCGGAGGCAGAACTGAGGACGTGGGGTCCTCGTGTGTGATCAGTGGGGACCACATGCAAGGTGGGGCATTGGGGCCCAGGGTCACCTCCTGGCCACAGGCTGCAGGGCCTGACCTTCCCTGAGCACTTGGCGTTTCAGGAAAGCACGAAGGGCCTCACTGGCCATTCAGTCACCGTCCATCTGGGATCTGCCCTGCGTCACAGTGCCGTGCCAGGTGCTGGTGTGGGAGTGTGGTCCGCAGAAGCAGGCGATCACAGCCTGGCGTGGGAATTTGGGCCTGGGCACTGTCATCCGGCGGCCCTTCCCTCCTGCTTGGGGACCAGCGCTCAGCACTCCTGGGTCTCCTGCATGACGATTCTCGGGCCTTCAGCTGCCTGGCCTGCCCGTCTCCAGGCACTTCGCTCCAGGCTGCATACTGGGGACTGAGTCCTTTCATGAATTGTTTCATTTATGCTCATGATAGATTGTCTTGAACACCAATTGCCTGGCAGCTCAGTGAGGCCTGCTCGTATCCTTTAGTTACCCTGGGGACCTGCCCCAGCTCACCAGCAGTCCCACCTAGAGAAACAGATGTGAGGAGAGCGGCCAGAGCTGGGGGCTGGCTGGGACCGAGCTGGCATGCCCGTTCCTGGCATCTTGGAGACCTTCAGGAGCCCGTGTTCAGGGGAGAAGGGGCGGGACCTTGCCCTGTGATTGTCCAGGAAGCACCAGCCCCCCTTCCTGACGTCTCTTTTTTCTCCCAGACCCACTGTTCTTTGACGTTTTCCTGTTTATGAAGGAGTGTTTGGCGCACAGAGCACAGGTCCCGTGGTCACTGGAGGCGTCACAGTATGACTCCCCCGCCTCCTCCACTCATTCTGGGGTCCCGACCAGTGCCCTGAACTCCTTGGGGCCACCCTCCCTGCCGGCTCTGCTGGCCAGAATGCCCTGACAGGCGGGCCCTGCTTCCGAGCCTGGCTCTTCTCACACGCGGTTACCTCTCAGGGTCCCGCTCTCTCCTGTACGGGGAGGATTCAGAGTCGTGGATCCAGGGCCTCCTTGGCTAGAGCCGAGCACTTTCAGACTCCTGGCCCCTGCCGACATCGCGGGAAGGCGAGAGGTAGCAGGGCTCGGGGCAGAGACGGGACAAGAAGCGTTTCAAGAGTGGCTGTGCCCTGGCCCGGCACGAGGTCACCCCCAGCCACCTTTTCCAGCTTCCAAAACTGTCCTCCATTCCGTCCCCGCAGGAAGCGGCTGTGTGACTTTCTCATCGTCACAGAACGCAGGCCGTGAAGCCTGTGACTCTTCTCAGCTCTGCTGGAGTTCACATGCGCGCCTCTCTGTTCATTCGTGAAGCCTTTCTAGGGACCCTCCAGCAGCGCACGGGGCCAGGTGAGGCCGGGGGAGTCCTGTCCTCGGGAGGGTCACAGCCTCCCTGCAGAGGTGAGATGAATGCTGGAGCGAGCAGGACACAGCAGAGACGGTGGCGTGTTGCCGGAGGTGCTGGGAATGCTCAGGCCCCACAGACCGCAAGAAAGGTCTGGCTTTCAGTCTGGGGAATGACACGATTTTAACTGTATGTTAAGCAAAGCTCATTGGTCGCAGGGGTGAGCTGGAGCAGGGAGACCCCGAATGGTTGTCACAGTAGTCAGTGACCTCCACTGTCTGCTGCAGCCTAGACGGCGACATCTGTCATCTGCAGCTGTGGTGGTCTGCGCGTCTGCTGTCTGTCCACCCTGATGGTCTTGTTGTCTGTCATCTCCAGACCAGGACGGCCCGTGTCGTCTGTCTTCTCCAGACCGGGACGGCCCGTGTCGTCTGTCTTCTCTAGTCTGTGATGGTCCGGATCATCTATAGTCCGGGACAGTCCTTGTCATCCGTCGTCTCCAGTCCGTGCCGGTCCACGTCCCTGTAGACGGGACGGTCTGTGTCGTCTGTCATTGGTAGACCAGAGCGGCCCCTGTCGCCCGTTGTCTGCAGTCCGCAATGTCCTGTGTCGTCCGTTGTCTAGTCTGTGATGGTCCATGTTCCCTGTAGTCTGTGGACCGGGACGGTCCGTGTCATTTGCCGTCGAGACGATGACAGTCCGCTGCCGCCTCTGTCTGTAGACGCGGTGTGTGTCATCTGTCGTCTCTTAAAATGCAGACCACGGCGGTCCACAGTGAAAGTTCTGGACCAGCATTGGAGGGTCAGCAAAGGGAATCTCAGGCCTCGAGAAGTCTGGGAAGAAAACGTGTGTTGAGGCCTTGGGGTTGGGACTGAGGAGACGAGATGTGCAAACAGTCACGGCAGATCCCACTGCTAAGAACTGGAGAAAGTACCAGCAGCCTGTAGTGTGACAGAAGGCAGCTGCGCGGTTGCCGGGAGAGGGGCTGAGGTGGGGAGACAGACGCGGGCAGGAGGAGACTGGCTAGGTGTGTCTGTGCATTGGGGCAGACCGGGGCTTCACAGCTGCGCGCGGGTGTCCTCACCCATCAGCCCCCACACCTCGCGTCTGTGCATGTGGCCGTAGGCCAGTCGCTACTCATTGGGGCTGCCTAGTGACGCCCCGATTTCCTGTGTGTGAGCTGCCGGGTGGGGGGTTTGCACTGAGGGGTCTGGTGACTGGCTTAGACCGACGGAGCTCAGTGGGTTCTCAGCGTCAGAAGACAGCCACTGTGCCGGTCGTGCCAGGGTCCCACGGTCTTCGGTGGCCTGCGTCGGAAATATCTGCCCTTCGACAGCTGAACCCAGGTGAGCTCGTTGAACCAGGCGAAAACCCAGAGTCCGATGCGGCGAAGGCAGCGTGGTGTGCCGTGGTGGGGGGCAGGGGGCGTGTCAGTGAGGCAACGGGGAGCTCTGGGCTCCCTCCGTCGGAGGCATCCAGTCATCCGTGTCCTCTTCACCTGTCAGATACGGACCGGCCGTGCCACTAAGGCTCTGTAAGCCGAGAGTGCGGGTCCCTGTCCGAAAAGCGGAAGAGTTGGACACGAGCCCAGCAGAGCAGCCCCTTGAGCACGGGGCCCTCCACGCCGCATCCACACCAGGGTCTGTCCCACCGGCAGAAAGGCTCGGGAGGACTGGCGTCTGTGTCCTGAGCCTCTCCCTCTCTGTCTGCACGGTCCGGGCTCGGCCCTCTTGAGACCGTTGGCATTTTTCTCAAAACTGGGGGACTGCGCTCATAGTGCTCCTGTCCACCGTGACGCAGGCAGAGGCGTCAGGTTTGCGTCTCTGCTTGCCCTCTGGCCGCTGGGGGCTCGCGTTTCCTCCCGAGCCCTGTTCCTCGGGGCCGCTGAGGGGGGCTGTGCCGGGCACCAAGCAGGTGCTCGCTGCTCCCCTCCACCAGCAGAAAACAAGACAGGACTTCGTGTACGGGTTTGTACTTTCAGATTTTATTTGAGAGAGAGCGAGATGGAGAGATTAAGTGGAAGGAGCGACGGGTGGAGGGAGGAAGCAGGCTTCCCGCTGAGCAGGAGCCTGACGCAGGGCTCCATCCCAGGACCTCGGACCTGGGAGCCGAAGGTGGATGTTCCAGGTGCCCCTGTGTGCAGGTTTTAGTCCGTGTTTTATTTATGCTTCGGGCTTAGTCTGGGGGATGCGTGAGATGCATCGTGAGGCACGTGTGCAGGGCCTGGGGACAAGGAGCAGGGACGCGTGGGTCCCTGAGCCGAGCCCAGGCAGCTCCCGGTCCTCACGTGGGAGAGAGCAAGGCTCTTGCCTGACCTGAGGCCCTCGGGTCCCTGCAGGGCTGCTTTCCAGCAGGGGCGGGGCCTGAGGATTTTGGGGTCTGGGGGAGGCTGCCTGGTTCCAGTCCAGGTCCCGTGTGTTGCGGCCGGGAGCCTCCGAGCAGTCCAGTCCAGGTCCCGTGTAGTCCAGTCCGCCTCTTCTGCCACCCACCCCTACACGGGGGTGGGGACAGCGCCCACCTCAGAGCCCTGGAGTCTGACTTGGGGAGGGCTGCTCGTGGCGCACCGGTGGCTGGGGGCACGTGGGCGTTTCCCCGTCGGTAGAAGACGCGTGGTTTGAAAGGGAGCTCGGGCTGCGTTGCCCTCTCTGCAAGTGTATGTGCAGACGTCTTGACCCCCGGACCTCAGGATGTGACTGTGTTTGGGGAGAGCATCTTTCAAGAGCTGATTAAGTTACGGTGAGGTCAGTAGGGTGGACCCGGATCCCAGGGCTTGGGGGACACGAGGAGATCAGACACGGGCACGCACCGAGGGAGGCCCACACGCGGACGCAGGGAGAAGATGCCCGTCCGCCGGCCACACAGAGAGGGACCGGCCTGCCCACACCTTTGTCTGGGACCGGCAGCCCCAGGACAGGGAGAGAGTCTCGGAGCGCTCAGCCCCACCTGTGGAGGGTGTCAGGGCGGCCCCGGCGGCCCGGAGTTAGGATGCGTTGTCGTCCCCAGACGCGGGGAAAGAGGGCGTTCTGCAGGCCGGTCTGTGTGTACTTCCCTGACGGCGGCCGGGGCCGCCCACCTGGCCCCGCGCACACCTGCTCCAGGCGTCCGGCTGGTCTTGGGAGGCGCTGGTGCCTTGCTGCTGTCTTTTCCTGAAAGGTTCATGTTCTGGCAGGAACAGTTTACGGTCTCGCTGTGAGCCAGGACCCGAGCCGGGAGGCCCAGAGTGTGGAGGCCAGATATCGGGCACCTGCTGGGTGCCGGGGGCGGTGGTGGGCGGGTCAGCTGCTACCTGTGTGGTCCCCAGGCCCTGTGAGTGGCGGCGCCAGACCCGGCTCGGGGAAATCCTTCCTGAATCTGCCCTCGGACTCCTGGAATCCCGGCCACTATCCTTCAGCCACCCTCTTTGGTCTTCCTGGCGTTTCTGTCCTGTTTCTCAAAGCCTGGTCAGAGGTGCCTGGGGGGCCCAGTCATGAAGCCTCTGCCTTCGGCTCAGGTCGTGGTTTCAGGGTCCTGGGATCGAGCCCTGCATTGGGCTCCCTGCTCCGCGGGGAGGCTGTTCCCCCCCCCCCCCCCCACTCCCCCTGCTTGTGTTCCCGCCTTCGCTGTGTCTCTGTCTAATAAATAAATAAAATCTTAAAACAAAAAAAAAGGCCTGGTCAGCTCGGTGAAATTTTGAGCATCCTGCTGTCCTTACGCGGTTTTCCGGTGAGGCCGCCCCCCCCCCCCCCCCCCCCGCTGCTTATGGCCCTTTGTCTTCCCCTGGGCAGGTGTTAAGAGAACCCCACTTCCCACGCTCAAGCCCCAGACCCGTCAGCGAGGGGTTTTCCTCCAGGCCCCAGGGCAGCTCCCCTTCCGCACGTGCCCGGCCACCCTCCAGCCATCTCTGCACACCCGGGCCTGCCGTTTCTAGAACTTCTGCCTCCTGATCTCCCCCGTTTCTGGTCTCTGATTTGCAAGAGAAGAGCTCAGAGTGTCTCGTTGGGCGGCAACGTGGTTTAGCAGCCGAGATCACAGGCTCTGAAGCCAGAGTGCGGAGCTGTAAGTGCAGCCGCCACCCACGCACCGCGTGACCTCTCTGGCGGGCAGGGTCTGCCGGATCCTGTCCGTGGGGGTCCACAGTCGGTACTGGCTGTTACCGGCCCCAGAAGAGCGCAGGTCGGTGTTGGCTCCTTCCAGAAGAAACAGCGTCAGGTGTTTAGATCAGTGAGTGAGTGACACGGCCACGTCTGCGCCCTCCGCTTCTCCGAAGTGAGCTCGTGTGTCCTCGCTCCGCGCGTGCACCCGGCCAGAAGCCTCGGCGGCTGGAGCCGGCCGGCGTCCCCCTGCCCACGCCGCTGACAGTGGGGATGGTCTCCACCGCCGCCCTCTTGCTGGCGCCCGCCACCGGGCCTGACGGTGGTCCCCACGCTGGTGCCGCGGCCGGCAGCTTCCTTTCTAAGGATGAGGAAAGGCCACAGCTACGAGATTAGTCCCGCAAATGGACTGGAGAAAACAGAAATAAAGAATAAAGAAATAAAAAATAAAGGTTTAGACGGAGCCTTGCCCTGCCCCCCGCCTGTTCCTTTATTCCCCCCCCTTTTTTAAAGATTTTATTTGAGAGCGAGCGTAAGTGTGGGGAGCGGCAGAGGCAGGCTCCCCGCTGACCAGGGAGCCCGACGCGGGACTCATCCCAGGACGCTGGGATCACGACCTGGGCCAGCCAGGTGCCCTTCCGTTCATTCCCTTGGGTTTGCCGAGCACCTGTCCGATGAGACACAGGCGCGGCACGTGGAGGGTTTAGGGTGAAGGTGGCCTTCCACAGGACGCCACGGGTCGTGGTCTTGGACGTGAGGTTGCCAGGGCGCTGCGCTGGGCGCGGGGGAGGCAGGTGTGGGTGGAAGGTGGGAACAGGGCCCAGGAGGCGCTCTCGCTGGTCAGGCTGGGAGCGCAGGGCTTGAGCTGAGGCGGTGGCGGGAGGACAGAGAGGATGAGCCTGGCGCCTCTGGGTGCGTGCAGGGCCCGGGAAGCAGGAGGCCGCCCCTGGAGCAGCGACGGGCGTGTCTCGCGTCTCGCCGTGCCCGGTGCGAGCTTCTCTCCCAGCCCCGGCGTCCGTGCACGGCCACAGGCTCCTGCTCCCGCCCTGGGAGCGCACGTGGGCGCGCAGTTCTCCAGCCGTCGGAGTGCGTCCACGGCCCGGGCTCAGCACCCGAGAGCTGTTAGGAGCTGCGCACTGCGCTCGTTCGGAATCCTCGGGACGAAGCCCACCACGTGCGGACACACCGTGCGAACGGGAACTGCTTCCCAGAGCGGTTTCAGGACAGTGGTGTGGTTTGGCATTGTTGCGAATCTGGGTGTCCGGAGTCCTGGCTGGAGCGGCCGGACTGTCCCGTCTGCCCGACCCCACCGACGGGACAGAAACGCACTCCAGCTCCCCCAGATGCCTGCGGCTTGTTGGGGTGACGCTGCCTCCCGGTGAGCTGTGACAGGGCATCTGACCTCTCGGTGACCGCCTCCCGCGCTCCGGCCCTCGGAGATCTGCCCCGTCCTTGGGGTCTCCGGCCTGGGCGGGGTGTCGCAGTGTCCGCATCGGTCGTTGGGAAAACAGTGGTTCATTCTTTTATCCGGAGCGTCCATATATTGATGTTTAACTTTATAATTAAAAAAAAATCATTTTCGGGGGTGGGAGGCTGGGGAGCCTGGTGGTGGGTACTGTGGAGGGCACGGATCGCCTGGCGCACTGGGTGTGGTGCGTGAACAGTGAATTCTGGTACACCGAAAAGAAATGAAGCTTTAAAAAAAAATCATTTTCTCATCAGAAAAGGCTTTGCATGAAAGCTGCCAAGAGATAGAAAGCTTCCGAAACGGTCATTTTCTCTTAAACGTGTAGGTGTCATGGGCAAGAAGTCCTGTTCGTTCTCCTGGAAGGGACAGGCTCCCTCAGTTCGTTCCTGACAAGATGCCTGCAAGGCGCACAGGCCTGCGTCCCTGTGGCACGTGCCCTCCTCAGAGACAACCTGTGTGCCCCGGTGACGGGCTCCGCACGCCTCCCATGTCTTCATTCGGAACAGGACAGAGGCCGGCACCCAGGGTTGAGGTTGAGTACAACTCAGGACGTCCTTAGGCTGCGTCTGATTTCCACGAGTGCGTGGTGGGGAGGTGCCAGGGCCCTGGGGCAGCGAGCTGGCAGGCCCGTGTGGAGAAGCCAGCGCCGAGCCCCCCCCGCAGCTCCCGCGCCATCGGCGTGTGCGCTCACGGTGAGGCTCTCCCTCGCAGCCGCCACGGAGGCGTGCAGACCGTTCGTGAGTGTTACAGCATCGCGGGCTGGGTTCTGTGAGGGGGGCAGACACAGCCGCCACCAAGGTCACCAGAGCCACAGGGACAGCGGCCGCACCGCATCTCACGCTCTGTGGAGGGGCTGGCGCGGGATCAGGGCTCCGACTGTCCCTAACCCAGCCTCTTTTTGGCCGATTCAGAACACTTGCGTTCCCGAGGTGAACATGCGGGTTTCAGTCCCCTGTTGCTCCAGGACCTTCCTAATACACTCTCGTTTCCGAGGTCGCTATGTCACTGTCTGGAGCCCAGGCCTGCTCCCAGCGGAGGGAAGGGGACTGGTGTCTGAAGCCACACGAGCCGAGTGATTACACGTCCTCCTGAAGGACCAGTGAGGGCGGATCTTCGCCGGAAAACAGAAGAGGCCCTGAGGGACAGAGGTGCGGGGAGACTGTTGGCAGGGGTGGCCGGTGCCCTCGGGCCGGCCTGGGGGTTGGGGGCGCAGCACAGACGGACGATGGGGGACGCAGCCCCGAACTTTTGCACGTACCAGGGATGTACGTGCCCAGCTGCTGAGACGGGCCCCGACCCTCTGCCCCTCAGCAGCCCCCTTGGCACCGCTGTGACCTTGAACCCCTGCCCCGTGTGTGCAGGGCCCTGAGGACGCTCCCAGCAGTGCAGAGGGGAGAGCGGGAGCCAGGACTCGCCAGCCGGGAGGTGTGTGCGGACTGTAAGAGGAGGTAAGGGTTTCTCTGAAGTTAGCTGTTCGGTTTTATTGGAGGAATCCTGAGTGTCTTTTTTCTTTCTTCTTTATTTGTTTTTTTTTTTTTTTTCCGCTATTAAATGTATTTGGTCCTCCCCTGAATTCTGAAATCGAGTTTAGCATGATTTCCTTTTTTACAGAAGCATAAGCCAGGGCCTTACAGTGGGATTGACTCAGCTAGGATCAGAACTCCTCACTCGGGGACCGAGCCAGGACACCCTGATTGCCAGTGAGTCCCACAGACTCTCCCGCTCGGGGGCGCCCAGCTGTCCCGGCCTCCTCGGAGCCCCTCTGAATCTTGGCGGCGTCCTCCCTGGAATGTCATGCCGTGCGCACGTGACAGAGGTCTGGAAACTTTTGTTCCATTGAACCTTGCCAGCGAGCTATACTTAGCCCCCAAGTGGAGGCCAGGAGTGGGTTCTCTGAGTATAGATAGTAACAAGCAGGCTATTTTCAAACTTGTAGAGAACCCCCCCGAATATTCCAGGCCAAAATGATATTTATGGAACCCTCTGGACTTCAGAAGGGAAGGCATAGCCCTAGTGTGTCTGCAGCGTGAGCAGAGTGGCTCCCTGGATGGGCGTGCAGCAGGGGACCGGGCCGCGGAGAGACTGGGTGTCCCTCTCGCACCTGTTTCCGGGACCTGAGCCCGCGGAGGCCGGGCGCTGGCGCCTGAGTCCAAGAACAGTGGTTTTCCTGGCCGGGTATCTGTGCTGACCCTGTCCGTCGCCCTCACACCGCCATCCAGGGACTCCTCTCTTGCTGAAAGATGGGGGCCCCAAGCTTGGAGGGCTTGTTACATGGTTTTCCTCTTGTCCAGAATCTCCCTGATCTCTTAGCCTTCCGTGTTCTGCTGGATGGAACCAGGGGAGCGTTGCCGGACGGGCTGCGGCCACAGCACCGGCTCCCAGCTCTGCGGCCACAGGGCCTCTGCCCCGCCCCCCGCACTGGCTCTTGCCTTGGAGGGAGGGGACCCAAAGGCCTTCTTTAGGGTGAAGAGGGGACATGTGTTCAGCAAAGTCTGGGCAGGAAAAGGAAGCCTTTGGGTGGAGGGACCCAAAGAGCAGCTCCCGCAGAAAGCCCAGCCGCGCCCACACCCCCAGGACAGACGCGAACGAGGCCTGGACCCCCTTCCTGCTTCCCACTCTGTAGGTGTCGGGATGGGGGCTCCAGAAAGCCAACTTTGTAATGGGCGTCCCAGGTGAATTCTGACAACCAAAGTGACAAGGAAAGGCAGGGGGCACGGGGCAGGGGGAGCTGCCAGCCGCTCGGGCCGGGCTGCGTGGCCCCCCGTGATCTGACCGCAGCCGACGCACTCCCGGTGGGCCGTCTCCCCCATTCATCCTCCGCTGGCTTCCCGGCAGGCGCTCGGGCCTTTCCTCACCCTGTCTGCCAGGCCAGCCTCCACCGCCCTGCCCTCTGCCAGTCCAGATATAAATGCAGGAGCATTTTCCATGGGCCGGTACAGAAGGGCAAGCATTCGACTCTATTTTAGAGCCGCGAAATTCCCTGCCTTCATATCCAACAGGTGCACCACCTCCTTTAGACATCGGGACCCAGAAATAGACACAAGCTACAGTATAGCTTCCTTCAGGCATCTGGATGCTATTAAACAACAACAACAAAAGGCCTCCTGTGAGAGGGCGGGACACAGGCCGATCGCTGGCTTGACCCTCTCAGCAGAGGAGCCGGCGCTCTGGGAGACTGCTGGGAGGGAGGGCCGCCCTGCGAGCGTCGTCCCTGCTCGGGACGACGGACAGGCGGTGGGGACGGGCACGGGAGGTGTTCGCAGTAAATCCGTCAGTTAAATCGACTGCGCCCACCCGCCAAACCTTTGTGGACTGAGGAAGAGAGGCTGACCCCAGGCGTCTCTTGGCAGACTCTGCTCATGTCAGCTGTTGGGGTGGATGGTGTTGAAATCCTGACCCCCAGGCCCTCAGAATGTTGCCCCGTTTGGAACCAGGGTCTTTGGAGTTGATCCAGTTCAGATGACGTCATCAGGGGGTCCTAACCCAGTACGCCGGGTGTCCGCAGGAAAAGGGGGGTTTGGACACAGAGACGACGCTCAGTCAGGAAGACGCCGCGTGAGGCGGAGGCAGAGATGGGTGACGGGTCCTCCAGCTGAGGACGTGGAAGGTGCCGGAGAGCCAGCAGGGGCCAAGAGAGGGGCCCCAGGAGGAACCAGCCCTGCTGGCACCTGGGTCTCAGACGTGCGGCCTCCAGACTGTGGGGGAGTGGACCTCTGTGGTTCAAGCCACCCAGTGTGGGGAACTTGGTTACGCAGCCCCAGGACGCGGATATAATAGCTAAGCCATCTGCCCCTCGGGGCACGGCTGATCCCTGCGGAGGGAAGGCAGCGGTGCGGCCCGGGAGTGTGAGTGTGAGCGAGGCTTTCCCAGAGAGGGTCTTCCTTCAACCTGCTGATACGGTCCGGTACTTGCTGCAGCCGCGGGTTCCTGGGTGGCCAGTTTCGTCAAGGAGAAGCCCAAGATCATGGTCAAGTTTCCTCCGGGGTGTCCCCAAGGCTCCTCCAAGGGCCGTCATCAAAGCGGCCCCAGAGGAGCCTCCAGCGGGATCTGCAGGAGCCGTGTGGCCAGGGCGGGCCTGGTTCCTCAGCAGGGCCACAGGGCCTGGGGCCGAGACGGGGCCTCTGCCGCTTGCCCTACGGCCCCCTTCGCGGCGAGGACCAAGGTGCCTGACTTTGTCCCTCCGCCTGGGCCAGAAGTGGCGTTGCGGACAGCTGGCCAGCCCTCCCGCAGAGAGGAGCAGGTGTCCCCTCCGGGCGTCAAGAACTCAATCAGTCCCCGTGAGACGCAGGCCGCCCTCCCGGGGCCAGCCGGAGCGGCCAAGATGTGCTGGCGGGAGGGAGGGCCAGTCCAGCAGGTGACCGCCCGGCGGCTGGAGGTGGGACGAGGCTGCCCCGTGGGGGCTGGAGGCCGGGGCCTCCTGTTGGCCTCCGAGTCTGTCCGAGAGGCCTGTCTTGGGCAGCGTCAAGGTCTGCCCCTCTCTCAGCTGGTGGATGCCTGCAGCCTCAGGAAGGGCAGGCAGAGGGGAGGTGACGGTGCCACGGGCGGCCACGGACACAGTCCCTGGGTGCTGTGGTGGTCTCCGCAGAGACGGTGCAGACCCAGACTGGACGGCCTTCCGAGCACCCTGCCAGGGCGGGCACGTGCAGCCCACGGCTGCCTCTTCCCTGGGCCTTGATTTCCCCGGCCCTGCTCACACCCTGTCCCCAGCACGTCCACGCCCCATGGCTGCTCTCCCTCCTGTCTAGTGCTGTCCCCATTTCTGGTCTCTTTCTTCCGAAGACGGTGCCTCCAGCTCGTGCTCGCACCGCTGCCTCCCACCAGTCCTGCCCTGCATCCCTCCGTCTCACGGCTCCACGCCCTCGCCGTCCTCCCCCACTCTGTGGCCAGAGGGCCACGTCGCCCTCCTGCAGCCCCCGAGGACGGCTCCAGGCTCAGCCTCCGCCGTTGACTCAGAGCCTCAGAGGACACGTGGTCGTCGTCTGCCCTGTGGTTGTGCTGGGGCCCTCGCTCTGGCTGGGGCTGCCTGGGCAGGTGGGCGGGGGCGGGGTGCGTGCACCCCTGACGGGACGCAGCCGAGCCCGGAGTCCAGACCAGCAGCCGGCGGCGGGGAGCCCTGAGGCGGCTCTCCCCACGAAGGCCAGAGGAATGGCAGGCGCGGGCCACGCTGGCAGCTGTCCCCCACCGGCCTTTAACTCTGGGAGAACAGAAGCAGAAACCAGAGCAAGTCAAACACAGGACAGTCCTCGGTCACCGTCTTCGGTCACTCACCCTAACAGCCCTCCAGGCTTCTCGGGTTCGGGATGGGGTGGGCGGCGGCAGGCAGAGAGGAGAAACACCCCACGGGCGACTGTGGGGCAGGGCAGCACGGCAGGTCCGCCGTCCGCTCCTGGGGTGACGTCCTGTCCCTCCTGCCTGCACCGAGCCCCCCTCCTCAGGGGCCAGGGCAGCAGCCGGACTCCTGGTGCCGCGCCAGGAGCGACATGCGAGAGAAGGTCTTGGCACAGTTCTTACATTGGTACTTCTTGGTGTCGGAGTGTGTCTGCAGGTGGGCACGGAGGTTGGAGCGGTCGGCGAAGGCCCTGCTACAGTGAGGACAGGTGTAGGGCTTCTCACCTGGCGGAGGAAGGGGAGCGTGGGTCAGGGTCCCTCTGCCTGGTCATGGGAGCTGGCCCCGCGTTCGTGGGTCGTGTTTACAAACGGACAAGCCCCGGGGTGCCTGGGTGCTCCCCTGGTGAGCACCTGCCTCTGGGTTCCAGCCCAGGTCATGGTCCCAGGGTTGTGGGGTGGAGCCCCAGCTCAGGCTTCGCTCAGCGGGGAGTCGGCTTGAGCTTCTCCCTCTCCCCCTGCGCCCCCCAATAAATAAGTAAAATCTTTAAAATAAAAAATAAGTGAATAAGGCCCTCCATCTTCTCCAGATGTCCGTGCCCGTTCTAATGCATTCTCTTCCTTCAGCGTCCTTCCCCAGCAGTCATGGAGGGGCCTCAGCCCGGCTCCAGGAGGAAACCCTAGGACCAACAGGCCCACATACATAGTCAAGGTCAGAGCCGCTTGGGAACAGGATGGACGGTCACATCCGGGGGCCTTCTGGCCGCCGTTCCTGCCGCGGGAGGACGGGGTGGCAAGCGGCGCCGCTCCCGGATCGGCCGTGAAGGCGGGCTGGAAGGACGGAGCCCGGCCCCCGCAGGGGACACGGGCATTTAGGAGCGTCTTAGGAACCTTGTGTCCTCCAGAGCACCTCCAATCAGGGCGCCTGGGGATTTGCACAAAGTCCTTCCGTTGGGAGCTGGGCCCCCGGCACAGCCTAACAAGTGTAAGATGACCACTGGGGCTCATCTGTCCTCTGCCCCTGTGCAGTGACTCCCAGCTCTCCGCCCTGCGGAGGCCCGAGAGGCCCCAGGCTGCCGTCCCCACGGCCCCGAGCATCTCTCCCTGCCGCTCAAAGCCCGGACACCCTCCAGCCCGGTCCGTCTCCTGCGGGGCCTCCCACACTCTGGGCTCCCAGACCCAGAGCACGGAGTGCCTGAGAGTGTGGGCTGGGCACCCAGGGACGTCTCTGCGGGGGCAGCTGAGGAAAACCAAATGGAATTTCAGCTCAGACAGCGGCTCCTGCGAGACCCTTCTTTCGAGCCTCTGCCCGGCTGGGACTCCCAAGAGTCCTAATCACAGAGACTCGGGCAGGGAGGCTCCGGGGACGGGAGGCACGCGTGGCAGCTGGGCCCTGGCCCGCAAGTCTTGTTCCGGGCCTTCTGTCTGTGCCGCCCTCTCCCTCTCCTGGTGGGCCTGGGTGCGGTGTGGTCCTAACTCCTGCCCTCGGAGTCGAAGTGCTGAGGCCTCTGGCCCTCAGGTCTGGGCACATGCCCCTCTCTTTCGTCGGCTCGTCTGTCTCTGTCTGTCTGTCTGTCCGCAGCTGCCCTCCTCTCCCTTCCTGTGTTCGGGCCTCCTCTCCCCTGGGATGGGTTTGCTCCCCGGCCCTCATCAAGCCCCAGCTGTCTGTACCCTTCAGGCAGTCTGTGTCCCCCGTGCTTGCCACCCGCCTTTCTCCGTCCCCCGCTCCTCCCGCTCCAGAGTTCCGGAAGGCCGCGGGAGGTGACAAGTCAGACCCACAGAAGCTGGGGGCATCCTGTGCTTCGCCAGGTGTTGTGGGGTGAATTGTGTGTCCCCAAACAGGTGTCTTTGTGTCATAACCTCCACTGCCTGTGGACGTGACCTGACCTGGAACCCGGGCCCTGCAGATGTGACCAGGTTAGGGTGGGGCCACCCTGGGTGTATGGACCCTGGCCCCCATCCTGGTGTCCTCACGACAGAGGCAAATATGGACGCAAATACGCGGAGGGGAGAGGGCACATGAGGACGGGGGCAGGGGCGAGGGACATGGCCACTGTGGAGGGTCACCCGGGCCTCCCCGGCGCGAGAGGAGGCAGGAAGGACCCTCCCCGGAGCCTCTGGAGGGAGCCCGGCCGTGTCGGCCCACTTGTTCGGGCCCTCCGGTCCCGTCTGGGGCCAGGCCCGAACCCTGCCCCCCGGGGCCTCCCACCAACCCACCTGTGTGGGTGCGCATGTGGCCCTGCAGCAGCCAGGGCCGGGAGAAGGCCTTGCCGCAGACGGCGCAGGGGCAGGGCAGCGTGTGGGTGCGCAGGTGCATCTTGAGGGCGCCCAAGCTGCCGTACTCCTTGTCGCAGTGTCTGCAGGAGAAGCAGCGGCGTGCCCGCGGCTGGCAGTGCAGCTCCCGGTGCCGGGCCAGCCCCGCCGGCGTGTGGTAGGGCTTGCCGCAGTGCACGCACTGGAAGCCGCCGGGGGCCCGGGCCGCACCCAGCCGGCCATCTGCGGCGGGGTCCCCGGCGGGGCCCGGGACCGGGGGCCACCGTGTGGGCAGCAGCAGCAGCGGGGGCAGGTTGAGCTGGTTCAGGCTGTCTTTGAGGGGTACGCTGGGGGCCCGGCTGGCCCAAAGGTGCACCGGGCCGACGTGCAGGGGGTCTGGCCCGGGGGCCCCCCGCGCTTCCTCGTGGCGGGGAAGGGGCAGGGAGACGCGGGCGATGACAGAGTTGCGCTCCCAGGGCCCGGGAGGGGCAGCAGGTGTGGGAGAGGCCGACTTATCTGGGAGGAGGACGGGCACCACCAGGCCCCTGCAGGCAGAACGGGCACCATTGACTTCTGGAAGGGAGGACGGAGAGAGAAGGTACAGGTGAACATGAGCCCCCACACCCTGTCCTCAGACTTGCCCTGCTTGGTCCGACCCCAGGCCTCCTCTAGGTCATCGCCGTTCAGTTCGCAGGGAAAGGACTGACGAGGCGGGGTGTCAGCTCAGGACGTGACCACGGGGTCTACGGGACAGATCTCAGTGCTCTAAAAACAGAGGAAGAGAAGTGCCCAACTGGCTCCCAGAAGAGCCCCCGTGGGGCCGAGGGAGGTTCCCCCGTGACCCAGGCAGGGCAGGCCTCCCTGACCCCCGTTCCACCCCGGGGCCAGCTCAGAGCCGCGGCGCCAGGCTCCCACACGGCGCTGATTCAGAGCAACACTTGGCCGTCGGCTACAATGTATAAAACAACTAATTAGCCTCCAGTCACCCCCGATCACCCCTCACCCATGGCGACGGAGGTGCGCACAGCCTCCCACCAACGCTGCCGGGTCGACAGCTGCTCGGTGGTACCGCCACAGCCTCCAGGGGCAGCTGGTCCCCAGGCTGCCGCGCCCAAACTTGGGGGCCGGCACCCCCACTCTCGACCAGATGGGAGCAGCGGAAGCCCCCCGTGTCGACAGGTGAGTGGCTAGTTACATCCCGCATTTCCCCCAAACCCAATCTCCACACAGCCCCTGACCCACTTCGTGCCCCAGATGTGATGGAATGAATTCCTGGCCTGGTTTCTCCCTTCATGCCAAGGCTTTGGGTGGAGAAAGGCGGCCCACGGATGGGGAGAAAGTACTTGAGATCACACACCTGGTAAGTCACTAGTATCCGGAATATACAACGAGCTCTTGCCACGCAGCAATGAGAGACAAATGATAGAATTTTAAAACGGGTAAAGGATCTGCATAAATGTTTCTCCAAACAAGATATACGGATGGCAGGGTGCCTGGCTGGCTCAGTTTGTAGGTCATGTGACTCTTAACCTCAGGGTTGTGAGTTCAAGCCCCATGCTGGGCGTGGAGCTTACTTAAAAAAAAAAAAAAAGCGAGAGAGATACAAATGGCTCACAAGCCCAGGAAGAGGTGCTTGCCCCCACTAGCCAGCAAGGAAATGCAAATTAAAGCCACAACCAGATAACATGTCATGCCCACTAGGATGGCTAGAATTTAAAAACAGCCAATTGCGGGGCGCCTGGGTGGCTCAGTGGGTTAAGCCTCTGCCTTCAGCTCAGGTCATGACCTCAGGGTCCTGGGATCGAGTTCCGCATCGGGCTCTCTGCTCAGCAGGGAGCCTGCTTTCCCCCCTCTCTCTGCCTGCCTCTCTGCGTACTTATGATCTCTCTCTCTGTCAAATAAATAAAATCTTAAAAAAACAACAGTTGCAAGTGTCAGTGAGGAGGTAGAGAAATGAGGACCTTTAAGGAAGGTTCCCATCCTCCACTCTGCCCTGACTTCACCCCAATCCTCCAATTATAAAATAGCACACCCAATTTCTGTCCTCCAGAGAGAGTAGCAATGGCAAGCTAAGAGACAAAGGCAAGGAAGTTCTGGGAAGACAGCCCTGGGATGCCAGAGAGCCTGAGACGCCACAGAAGCACCACGAGGGGCCTTTCTACTGGGGAAAAGCGGCACCTTTCCTGTCTCAGGGACGCAGCCACCACCCTGGCCCCAGGTATCTCAGAGCCAAACCCTGTTTTGGGGGCTGCAGGGGGAAGGCAGGGGAGAGAGGCAGCCGTGTTAGTGGCCCTGCCCCATGCCTCTGCTGGTCCTTTACATGCCTTCCGTACTTCCTGGGGCTGCTGGATGTTCTTACCGGTCCTGGGACTCAAATTCCTGGGAGAAGAGACTTTTAAGTTCCTTCTGGTTTTGGACGTTCTCTGGGGGAGGCCTGAAAAGGCACTTACTTAAAACCAGAGAGTGAGGGGCCCCAGACAACATCCTAGCGGGAGGAGGCTCCCAGCGGTCACCAACTCTCCGCAGGCAGGGGGGTGACAGGAGGAGGGAGGAGGATGGGAGGTGGCTGAGTGTGACTTTTGTCCCTGGCTGCCCTGGTCTGCACGGTCTGCACAAAGGGTAGAGCCAGGTGCGTGCTAAGGCCGGGCTCTAGACAACTACTAGGGCCCGTGTCCATTCCATTTCTCAGCATAGACACACATATATCTGAAGCGCAGGTTTCCCTCCCCTGAGCCCTGCACTCTGAGGGTTTCTGTTCTCTTTCATTTTATGAAAACCACGGGTGGTGACTCATTAAACTGATTTCAAAACGCAGAGTTCAGGAGCCCAGTCCTAGGAGGCACCCCGGCCGCAGTGGGCCCCAGGACGGATCCACGCGGCGGCCTCCACAGTGTCCCTCCTCCCCTCTTTGTCTGGATCACCAAGCAGTTTCCCTAGGGGAGGGGGGCTTCACCCCCCAAGAAGCAGCTGAGCTGTGGGGAAGGGCTCTGACCACTCTAGGGAGACCTTTGTCCCGGGACCTTCTTGTGTCCCTATGCCTAGCAGGGACTGGGGATACATAGACAGTCCTGGGTCCCGGACGTGCGTCTCCCCACTGAGCCACCCTTGGGGTTGGGGGAAGGGCTGCAGCCCCAAAGTGCCCCCCACAGCTAGCTCTGAGGAGCTGTCACGGGGGTGAAGGGAGGCCGGGGGGGAGGTGACCCCCGGAGAGGCGTGAGGAAGCACTGGACCGCGGGGAGGAACGCCGCAGCAGCTGGGCTTAGGCACACAGAGCCCATGGGTCCCTCTTCTGGGCTCCTCTGGATGCTCTGGGGGAGCACTCGGACAGCATCCCCAAGTTCTCCCAGTCTCTCTCCCCACCAATCCCCGGGACCCCATCACCCACCACCCAAGCCTCCCGCCCCAGGGAAGATGGCTCCGGGGCTCCCTTAGCTGCGATGGGCTCACCAGGCCCCAGGCGGAGAGCCCCACAGTGACCGCGAGCCTTGAAACTTCTCGGTGGGGAGAGTCCGCGCCTGTTCACCGGACGCGGGGCCGAGGTCCCCGAAGCGGACAGGCGCCCGCAGGCCACCCTCGCACCCGGGGTCTCGCTGCCGCTCTGCCTCCCACCGGGACAAGTCCGAGGGCCCGGCAGCCCCTACCTCTGCGCGAGTCCGGCTGCCTGTACTTGGGAGCCCTGTGGCTGGAGTGCGTTCTCACCAGGAAGGAGCGCGGCATGGTCCCCTGCGGACGCGGGTCCCCGACGCGGGCGGCGCGGCAGGCAGGTGGCGGGAGGGCTGGCTCATTAGCATAGCGCTCGGCCTGGGCCAACCAGCGCGAGGCGCGGCCGGGGCGGGGTCGCGGGGCGGGGCTTCGGGGCCACGCCCAGGACAGGTGCGCGGGCCGCGGGGGAGGGAGCGCGTGGCCGCCGAGTCCTCCCCACGGGACTGCCCTGGCGCGCGCCGCGAGTCACGCCGACCCCTGGGGCCTGGCGCACCCACTCACCGTGGACGAAAGGGCGGAGGTCAGGGCTGGGCGGAAGCCGAGCCGGGCTCCCGTCCACCCGGCGGTGGAGGCGAGCGCTGAACCCCTGCTCCCGCTGGGCCCTGCTCCCTGCACCCGGCTTGGGCGCAGACCCGCCGCGGTAGGATCGGGCGCCGCACTGCAAAGCTGACCCGGCCGGCCGGCCCTGGTGGCGGCGGGGTCAGCCGCCTGGGGGCGAGGGGCCTTTCCGCGGGCTGAAAGCCGGGGAGCGCTCCTTCCCTCCGAGGACAAGGCGTTAGAGGCTCCGTTCCTGGGGAGCAAGGCCACAGCCTGGAATTCTGGGGTTCCGAGGGGATCTGAGCTGCGGCCACGGGCAGTTCCCTCCAAGAGGGGAAGCGTGGCCACTGTGCACAGACCAGCCTGTGCCCCTGCTTCCTGCCACGAAGAGTGGGATGAGCCGTGTCTGAGTGTCTGGTCCCTTTGGATGTGGGCGTTTCAGGACTTTGGGGATCAGACGGGGCGTTCCCTGGGTGAGTGGACACAGCGCCAAGGCTGTCCCCGACAGCTGTGGGGTTTTCCCGTGAACTTGCAGCAGGCCTGCCTTCCTTGGAGGCCCGGGTGGCAGGTGAGGGCGGGTGCTCTATGCCAGCTGTGGGCTTGGGGGGCGACGAGGAGGAGTTGACGGTGAGCCGGTCGACGGACCTCGGGAGAAGCAGGGAGCGAAGGCCATGTCCCCCAGGGTCTTATGTGCATGCAGCGTTGCAGGTGAGAGGCTCCGAGACGCTAGCCAGTGGGGGTTAGGACCCAGGCTCGCACGAGGCGTGTGCTCCAGTCTGGGGTCTGGGGCTTGGTGAGAGCAAGGAGGGGCAGGTGCCGCATGGACAGTGGGCACGCCTTTCTCCTGCGGGCCACAGCCTGGCCCTGTGCAGTTGTGCGTGTTGATTTCAGAGGACACGTGGCTGCTTTCTGCTTATCCACTTGTTCTGTGGCCTCATGAGCCTTCTTTATACCCTTTCTTCCTTCTTCCTCCTCCCAGATGTGGAGAAGGCTTGCGGGTACCTGCTAGCCCTCCACGCACACTGCCCTCCTCTCCCGGTCATCCACCGTGGGCCATCAGCCGAGGTAGGTGACGTCCCTCATCCCCAGAGAGAGGCCCACACTACTTAGGGAAATGAGTGTCCCCCATCTCATCCTGGAAATGGCCCCTGGGATCCCACAACAAAAGAGTCGCACCCACTTCTCAGCCCTTGCTGGGGTCATGCAGACTCACTGGCTGTGGCTCACAGGGTCATGTCTGGCTGGACCCAAGAGGGACCCACAGAGGAGGACGTGGGCATCTTGTCCACACCTGTGCAGGGCCAGGGAGGGGAGGCCGCTGTCCCTTTGCTCTTGCGCCGTGTCCTTCTATCCTCATTATGGCCGCTTTACCTGGCAATTAGGCCTCACACCCACCCACTTCCCTCCAGTCTCCTGGAACTGCCCCTCTTTCAACCAGAGCAGGGACCAGAGTCCTTGCCTTCCAGGAGAAATCACAGCAGTCTTCCCTTGATACCTAAGACCCTGGGGAGGACAGCTGGCTCGGAGCTGGGCTTGGGCCCCGCCCATCTGCCTCTCTCAGGTGCTAAGCCTCGCTTGGCAATTAGGGTAGGCACCTGGGAGCGATTGCTGTAGTTCTGGTTAGGTAGTTTTTCTTCTCATGTGAATGTGTTTTTATAGTCTTTTTTCCTGCCTTACGAAGAGTAAGACAGGTTGTGCTTGACTCTGCGCACGTCTGTACACATACATCCCCAGTGCTCACTGTTTAACTGGTTGGGTTTCATGACCAGTTTGGGGGACCTGCTCCCCATCAGACTGCATCCCGATGGGGGCCCAGCCGGGAGCCCTCACTCTTGTGCCTGCGTGTGCACGGTGGGGACCAGCGGCGCTTGCTGGGTGAGACAGAAGGGCATTGTGAACCCCCAGTGTGGCCCCGGGCATGCACACCCCTGGGGCTTGGAGGAGAGGTCAGCTTCTGGGGAGGGGACCCCAAGAGTCCAGGGACCGGGACTCTTGGAACAGTGCTCGGAACTGGACCTCATAGCTGGGGCTCAGCTGTCCCAGGACCCCAGAGGGGTGGCCCCTCACACTGGGGGTGCCAGCCACAGGGATGAAGAGCCCCTGCCCCAGCGTAGGTTGGGGGTGTGGCTGTGGCCGCCATATCCTAACCTGGGGCAACCTTGTGGCCGTACGAGGTCATGGGCTTGTGGAAATTGAGACCCCAAGTTCTAGCTCCCAACATCCGGTCAGATTGGTGGCTGATGTGTGCTTGGTTACCCCCAGAAAAGGGGAGCTCATTCCATTTTGAGGTCTGTTACAGCTGATGCTGGTTCTTAACCTGGGGTCTGGGAGACATGTCCTGTGTGAGACAGGGAGGGACATTGTCCCTTCGCACACAGCTTATGCACACAGCATGCAGGAGAGTCCTAGACGTGGTGTCCTAGGCATGCTGGGGAGCCCAGTGTTGGGCCCTGAGGAGGGTTTCAGGGGCGGCAGGGGAAGAAAGCAGCGGGGGGCCGAGCAGGGGTGCGTGCGCGTGCTGGGCTGTGGCCTGCCGCGTGCACACATGATGTGTGTGTGTTTGTAAGGCCGCAGGCGCTGTTCCCGAGTGATATGGGTGTCAGGCATCAGGACGCCCAGGGCCTAAAGGAGAGGGGTCCCTTGGGTCCACAGCAGAATTCCCCACTCAGCACCTCACTGCCTCCTCCCTGCACCGTGGAGCTGGCCCCTCTTTCCCAGCAGGTTGTTGGACACAGGGAGGGCCACCGGTCACGCTGCTGTCTGTCACCGGGAGGGGCTGGAGGCCGTCTTGCAGACCAGCCCCCAGCCAAGCCCACAGCCCGCGCTGTGCTTCTCACACCAGCCACCGGGGGGCAGAGGCCAGGAAGCGCGGCCTGTCCTTGGAGGCTCTCGGGAGAGGCGTGCTCAGTTCTCTGTTGCAACTTCCAAGCAAGGCCCGCGGCGGGGTGGGGGTGGGGGTGGGGTGGGGGGTGCACCGGCCAGACAGGAACCTCCTGGGTCCCAGGTCCAGGGTCCCTAGCTTCTGGAAGCCACTGACTGCAGGGCCTGGAGTGTCCTCCAGCCCGGAAGGAATCCACAGCCGGCCTCTTGGGTCCCGAGCGCCTCCTCTGCGGCCCGGGGGGCTGCCCGCACAGTCAGCAGGAGGCCCCCATGGGAGCCCCGCTGGCTGTGCCCCCGCTAGGTCAGGCAGTGGGCCAGACTCACAGGTGTTCAGCTCCCGCAGGCCCGGGGATGAGGAATGCACCAGCGCTCAGGGGCCTGGGGGTGGCGAGGGCTGTGCGCTCCGGGGGTCCTGCCTGCCTGGCCCGGTGCTACCGTAGGAGGCTGTAGGTGCCTGAGATCCAGACACACTTTCTTTCTTTCTTTTTATTAATTTTTTAATTTTTAATTTTTTTTTAAAGATTTTATTTATTTATTTGACAGAGAGAGAGAGAGATCACAAGTAGGCAGAGAGGCAGGCAGAGAGAAAGACAGAGAGGGAAGCAGGCTCCCCGCTGAGCAGAGAGCTGGATGTGGGGCTCGATCCCAGGACCCTGAGATCATGACCTGAGCCGAAGGCAGTGGCTTAACCCACTGAGCCACCCAGGCGCCCCAATTTTTAATTTTTTTTAACAGACAGAGATCCCAAGCCGGCAGAGAGGCAGGCAGAGAGAGGAAGAAGCAGGCTCCCCGCCGACCAGAGAGCCCGACACGGGGCTCGATCCCAGGACCCCGGGATCATGACCTGAGCTGAAGGCAGAGGCCTCAACCCACTGAGCCACCAGGCGCCCCAAGACGTGCTTTCTAGGCCGCAGACACGCGTGGAGTCCGTTGGGGAAAGGCAAGTGTGCGCTCCGGGTGGGGCACCAGGACGCACCGCTGTCTGGCTTTGTGTGGCCGCGCGGGAGATGGGTGTGCGTGCGTGTGTGTGCGTGTGGGTGTGCGCGCGTGCACGCACGTGGCGGGAAGCCCTGGAGGGGCCTGTGGATGAAGGGGGAGGCCTGGCAGGACAGCCGCACTGTCGCCAGGACTCATTCGAAGTAAAAGGCTGTTGGTGCCGTGGCTTTCAGCCGGAGCGTCTCACCCTGATGCCGTGGGGTCTGCTGAGATCTAGCTCACCCGCACCCCCCACGTTGTGCTGCGGTTCACTCAATGCCCTCCCCTGGGCAGAGTGACCTGGACCCCGAGTCACTGGGCCTGAGGTGTTGGGGATGAAGGGTCCTGTGTAGACACTACCCTGTGGCTCTCTCCCTGTGGCTCTGTGGAGAGGGCAGAGCCCCACGGGTGTCCTCGGGTGGCAGCAAGGACCCGCCACCACACCGGCTCCCTCGGCCAGTGGGGTTGAAGAGGGGAGGGTGGGACTGGATGAAGGGGTCCCAAGAGGGTGACCAGCCTGTCACCGCTCTCCTGAGTGGCTGCTTGTGGGACTGGTTTGCCTGGCTCTGCCGTGGCTTCAAGCTCAGGAGTCCCACCTGCCTTGAGGAACAGCCTGGAACACAGCCCTGCCTGGGGAAGCCACTCTGGAAGCCCAGGGCACCACCTTTGGCTGGACGTCCCACATTTAAAGATTTTAAGTAATCTCTACACCGAACATGGGGCTGGAACCTAGAACCCCAAGACCAGGAGCACACGCTCTAAGCCAGCCAGGAGCCCCGGACATTTCCTGTTTGAACGGTTCCTTCCGCCTGCCAGCCCCCATGTGAGGCTGGGGAGCCGAGGTCACATGCTGGGGCACCAGGAGGATGCCAGGGAGCTGCCCAGTGGCAAGAACCAGCCGTGGGGAGAGGGGCTGCTGCTCAGAGACTCAGGACTTTACTCCGAGGGTGTCCCGAAGGTGGCCCTCCAGCCACCGTGGCCACCTCAAGCCCCCAGAGCAGGCCTCACTGAGTCCAGTGTGCTGGCCTCGGGCAACCCCGTCTCCTGACCAGGAAGGAGGTGAGAACCGCCACCCTGGCAAACTTGCCAGGATGTGTCACCGCCGAACCGTTGTGGTTCGAGACAGGATGTGTTCTGGGGCAGCCTGGGGCTGAGGGCAGCCTGGGGAGGTTGCCGTGCTCACAGGGAGGGGCCTGGGCAGGTGGGCGGCACCGTCCCCCCAAGGTGCTTGAGCTGCCTGGACACAGACACACGCCTGCAGACTTCAAGCAAAGGGAAGTCACGGTGCACCCCAGCCCCAGCCGCGTCCCATCCTCCCGGAGGAAACCCAGTGGTCAATGTCACTACAGACGCTTTGAAATGTTTTATTGAAGTTTTTCTAAAAGAGCAATAATTTATGCTGGGAACCGAAAGAGTAAGACAGTGTCGTCCATCCCCACCTGTCATCCCCGGGGTGGCCTACTGACAAGGCTCAGGGTCCACCTGGGGATAAGACAGCAGGGCCAGGGCCGGAGCCAGGACCCCGGTGGGAGGAGGCGGGCGCTGCTGGGGCCACCGCAGAGTCAGGAGCCGCTGCGAGCAGCTGGGGGCCCTCGGGGTTCCTCCTGGCAGTTAGGAAGGGGAACCCGGCAGAGCAGCGCCAGGATCTGTCTGAGCAAAGCCCCCGGGGCGCGCTCTGGCTCTGGCGTCCGCGCCTTTCGCTCCCTTGCGCAGACCCCACAACTGTTGATTTTTGATTTTTTTTAAAAAATATAACTTTGTCAATGTTCCATAAAAATACTATTGTCTAGTCAAACACGGGTATTGCGGTACGAGCAGTAACTGCTCGGTCTTTGCTCTAAAAAACGTGGAAAGATCATCACGCTGGATAGTATAGAAAAATGCCGGAATTCTAAGTATCACAAAAGCCAGTCCCCAGCGGCGAACTGGAAGCGCCCCCTCCCCGCGGTGGGCGGGGCTCCCCCGGCGCTTCCTGCTCGCACAGGCCTGCGGGACCCCGCTGGGGCGCACCGGATCTCTGCGGAGGAGGACAGCATGGCTTGGAAACAGACCGCCCCCGCTCTCGGGCCCAGCGCGGGCCACCTGCTCAGCCCGAAGCACCGAGGGAGCCAGCCGGGAGCTCAGCCGGGAGCACGGGTGTCCACCCTCCGAGGACCGCGGCCCTGGCGGGCTCGGGGACCACCTGTCCCGCAACACAGGAGGCTCCGCTTGTCCCACGCAGGCGTGGGAGGCCCAGTCCCCGGAGGCTGCCCAGTGTCTGGAGGCCGGAGGGCTCAGGTCCAGGGGCTGGGCTGTGCCTTCAGTTCTCGGACAGAGACAGGGCCAGGGCGGCCTGGAAGGCGGCTTCCTCGTCGATGCTGTAATCCTGGAGGGCAGGAAGGGAAGGCGGCGGATGGGCGGGTGCCTCTCAGGGCCAGACCCCCTCCAGGACGGCAGTGCTGTCACGCCAGGGCCATGGGGTGGCGGGACCGGCTGCCCACGCCTGGGATCCACAGCTGGCTCCTCCCCGAGGGCCGCCCGGCTGACTCCCGCCTGGAGAGCACGAACGGGTCTGGGAGGACGGGGCCCCTTCGCCTCGGGCCGCCCCCCGCCCCCCCCCCCCAGTCTGAGACGGACAGAGCAGCAACTAGGGCGGGGCGGGGCGGATGGGGCCGGTGGGCGGGTCTGCAGGGTGGTGGTGGGGCGGGGGGGGGGGGGGGGGGGGGGGGGCGCACCACGAAGGTGTCGTAGGAGAACTTGTGCCGGTGCAGCAGGTGCTGTAAGAAGTTGGCGCTCTTGTAGCTGGGGTCCCCCCAGGGCATTGCCGAGCAGATGGGGCACACCTGCAACACGGGGCGCGGGCTGAAGCGGCGCTCGGGAGGAGCCAGACCCGCTCCCTGCCCCCGCCCCTGCCCCCGGGTGGGCCATTCACCACGCGGTTGGGGTCGCTGCGGTGGTTGTCCACACAGTGCTTGAGCAGCTCCTGCTGGTCCAGGTTGCGGGCGCCGCAGTAGGGGCAGGTGAAGGTGGACCTGTTGGGGACGGCGCTGGGGCGGTGGCGGGAGGTGAGCGGGGGCCGCACTGCCCACGCCCCACCCGCGGTGTGGCTGCCCGGCTGCCCCCACGCTCTGCGTCCCATCCCTTCCCCCCACAGTCCCCTGCTGCGAGGTGACTCGGCGACCTGTACGGGCCCTCCTTGGGGTCCCCCTCGTGCAGGGCAGCGAGGCTCTCTGCAGAGGGGACGCGACAGCCTCCTGCAGGGACAGTGGCACAGGCGGGAGACGCCCCGACAAGGAACCGGGGCTCTGAGCAGTGGGTGGGCAGGCCTACCTGGGGATGGGCTGGGACGTGGGCACCACGGGGACGAACTTGGGACAGTTGGCCATTTGCTCCTGGACCTTCATGCAGGAGGAGACATGCACCCTCATCTTGGCCAGCGTCACCTAGGAGGAGAGGGGCAGAGGCGGCATCGGGGTCAGGCTCCAGAGGGTGAGAGGACCACCAGGAAGCAGGCCAGTCCCTGCCCCTGACGATCACCGCCCACGGTGCCGCATAAGCAGGGGCCTCGCGGCCCTGCCAGGAAAGAGGCGCCGAGGGCAGGCGACGCCGACTCTGCATACCCGTCGGCAGGTGCACCTGGCCACCAGCTGCGGGACTGGAGCGCACCTTAGCTGGGGTCCCTGGGGGGCTGCAGAGGGGCTGGGCAGTCCTCGAGGAAACCAGAGATGTATCGGGACAAAGCCTGTGTGCCAGGGAAGGAGGCCAGTGGCCTCACTGCAGAGCCCAGGGTAGCCCCAGGATGTGCAGACCCTGAGCTTTAGAACACAGCAACCAGGGCCGCCTTCTACGGTCTACGGTGTTGTCTGCACTGAGCTGAGGGACGGCAGTCAAAGTCAGCTCCCAGGGCTGGGCCGCTGTGAGGGGCTCCGGGCCGGGTACAGAGACAGGCCAGGTGGGTGGTGGCGGCCAGCACTAGAGGGCCCCCAGTTCTGCCTGGGACGCTGCCTCCCTCCCCGGCCATCAGCAGGGCTGAGGCTCAGTTCCCGTGTTCCCAAATTAGCCCTACAACCACCTAAGAGCCAGAGCCCAGGCCAGGGGGTGACGGGGGTGAGAAGGCCCTGGGGGAGCACAGAGCACAGCTTCCTCTCCAGGGAGAGCTCGGAGCGGGGAGCAGAAGCGCGTCTCCCTGCCGCTGCAGACCATCGGCCCCGCCCCAGGAGGGCCCCGGGGTGGGGTACCTTCTTGCTGCAGCCTCTGCAAGGTGCCTTGTAGGACGAGAGCTGCTTCTCCACGTGCGCAGCCTTGTCCACCTTCTTGGGGTCGAAGGGCAGGCGGCAGAGCGGGCAGAGGGGGGACGGCACCTGGAGGCAGGGCTGCAGGCACTCCCCGCAGAACCTGCAGGGGACGGGACATGGGCCTGAGGGCTGCTGGCTGCTTCGAGCTCACAGCACAGCTCCCCTCTGCTGTTTCTGGAGTCATTCCTGCTGCTCCGGCTAACCGACAACCCCAGGTCCCCTCCGGGCTGTGGGTTTCTGGGGCCGCTGCTGTGTGCGGGAGGCAGGTGGAGCCGTGCTGGCTCCGCGGCCCTGGGCCCAGCCCGAGGCTCAGTCTGCCTATCTTATGGCCGATGCGGTGACGCCAGCGCCCCAGGTGCTCTGGTGACACGGGGGAGACAGGAGGCCTCTGGAGACCCTACACGCACAAAGCTTTGGAGAGTAAGACACCACCAGCGCTGGGACAGGAAGCCACACAGCTGCAGGCTGAGTGTCGCCAGCCTCGGGACAGCGCCAGAGCAGAGGCGTGATGACGGCAGTGGGCTTGCTTGGGCTCCTGACTGCTGAGCGGGGACACTCACGGCCCCAGGGGCCTGAGGCTCTTGGCGCCGTCCCTGGAGAGGCCACATCAAGAGGCCAGCCAGCAGACAGACGTGCCTGGGCCGCAGGAGCCAGCCCCCCTCACCCCAGGCCCCACCCCCACTGCTGCAGAGAAACGAGCGGCCTTCGGTCCGGGCGGACACCGGGCTGGAGAGCACCCAGCACGCAGCAAATGGGAACCCGATCCCAGGACCCGCTCGGTCCGGCTTCTCAGGAAGTGCTGTGGGGGCCACTCAGCTCCACTCAGCTAAGCGGCCAGCGGTTCCCGCCGCCGGCAGAGCTGCTGCCCAGGCCCTCGGCCGTCCCTCCGGCTCCCACCACACCCCCACGTGCTCGTCCCCGTCTGCAGGAGCGCGTACGCGGGACAAGGCCCGGCTTGGAGTGAGGCCCCGCGGAAGAGCCTCTGTCCTCCAGGGGAAGGAGGATGGGCCACTAGTCCCGTCCTCACCTAGGGAGGGCCCGCAGGGCACCCCGGCAGGCGTGGGACAGAGGTGCTCCGGCACCCAGCCCACGGCGCTCTGACGAGCACGCCAGGGTGCCTCTCCTGCCCTTCCAAGGGTCTGACCAGCCTATCGGCCAACACTGGCCTCGCACTTCGTCAGTCCCGGGGGGAGAGTGTGCTGCTGTCCCGCAGGTGCGCAAGGCAGGGCCACCGCAGGAGCCACGGGGAAAGGACACACAGATGCGGCTGGTCCCCAGCACAAGAGTTACTGCCGGACACGGCCACTAGGGCCTCGGGGCCACCAAGCTCAGGTCGTGCGCTGACATGGAAAATCCAGAACGGACCGGTCCACGGACGGAGCGCGGGTCCGCGGCTGCGGCTGTGTCTGCGATGGCGGTGCCCGCTCGACAGCTGACACTCTGGACGCCGACGTGTGCGCTTCAAACGAGGAGAGTCTATGTCCACAGAGCTGTAAAACGCACACGCAGAAGGCACGGCCCCGGGAGCGCTCAGGGGACGGGCTACCACGTCGTCAGTGCTGGCCTCGCGACCACATCTCCGACGACAAAGGCACGGGTCAAGCACAGGGCACCTCTTTGCCAGCAGGAGGGGCAGCGGAGGTGGGGTCTTGGGAAGGTGCAGGCAGACTCCTTTCTGCACAGGAAGCACCTGCCCGAAGCCCTGCGGGTCTGTGTGTCTGGCCATCAAGGCTCAGCGGTCCCCAGGGTCACTGCTGCAAGGGCACTTGTGGGGGGAGGCGGGGGCTCAGAGGCCAGCCTGCCCGACTGCCAGAGCTCCAGCTCCGGTTCTGCTGGGACCCCTGGAAACGTGGCCTCTTGCACAAAAGAAATAGTGAGCACCTACCTGACCGGGCAGCGGCACGCCCAGCACACAGGACACACCCGTCCTCCTCATTCCCTGCGCCCCCCCCCCCAGACGTGAGCGCTCTGATTTCTCTATGATCTCTGCTCACTGACCGCATGTGGGGACGCGGCACAGAAGGCCCCATGGGACGGCGCTGAGAGAGCATGAGAGAACGGAGGCCGGGAAGTCGAGGCTGAGCCGGCCCCCACACACACGGGCCCTCAGGGGAAGGTCCAGCAGAGGGTCGTCCGTAGGCACTCAGCTTCTGCTTCCGGATGCCCCCCGAGATGAGAAATGATCGCCCTCCTCTGGGGCTCCCGGGGAGCTCTTGGGGGCTCTTCCACAAGCCCCACGGACGGCCTTCTGACGGAGAACCCCCCGCCAGGCCCTCTCTCCTCTTTGGTCCGGTGCTGCCCACGCACGGCCACTCCCACCACCAGAAACTGTCTTGGGGAGGCAGACTGTTTACGGTTAGGTGGCTGCCCGGGACCAACACCCACACCGCCAGGGGCTCTTTTAAGGAAAAGTGCGAGCCCTTAAGTCCTCTGTGCCTGTGTGTGCGTGTGCCTTCAGGCCGTCAGACGAGACACTGGGGAAGAGTAAGAAGCAGGGACAGAAGAGAGAGCTGGGAAGGAGGACGCCGCGGAGGAGCTCCTTGTGGGACCAGCCTCAGAAACAAGACAGATCGGATTCTGCCAAGAGAAACAAGGGTGGGGAAAGGGTTTAGAGAACATGGCGCTTTCACAACCGTTCGGTGCGGTGCTACGGTCTGATGACCACATTTTAAGAAAAGACTTATCTGGAAAAATAAATCTGTACAGATTTGTACACACCCGGAGGCTGGAAATGCTGTGGCCCAGCGCTGGGTAAGTGGGTGCCAAGGCGAGGCCGTCCGAGAACCAGGAAGGGCTTTCTGAAGTTGGGTCAAGCCTCACCGTTCTCAGTGATGGACTGAAGACAGCAGAGCACGCCCAAGCACGACCAGTACGTGCTTCCAAGAAAGGAGTCCGGGTCAGAGGCTGCCCCGACAAGATGTCAGCAGCAGCGTGAGGCGCAGGGCCCCTCCTGACATGGGCAGGTGCCTGTGCTGGCTGACCCGGCAGGGGGAGGGGGGCAGCCGGCTGAGGAGCAGGCACACACCTACCCAGCCCCCCTTTCTATCCGGAGCCTCCCAAGTCGGCTGCCGCTCTTTGAAAGATTTTCCAGGGGCAGCCACCCCCCCTAGGAGCCCAGCTTGCTGGCACCGGGCCCTCCTGACCTCGCTTCCCGCCCTGCTCATTGCATTCAAGCCCTGTACTGCTCAGCCAGGAGCGGCCGGAGAGCAGACACTGATCTCGGCTCCCGGCCAGCCAGGCTGGCAGCTCCCACAAGACTCGAGGGCAGCTCCCCGCTGGAAGAGCCACGTCCTCGGGCTTCTGTGGCTGAAACACCCCTGCGGGACCCCCGAGGCTCCGGTGCGGCTGGAAACCCTCGCAGGGTGCGCGGTGTCGGGTCCCCAGGGCCAGCCCGCCCGGCTGCTCAGTGACCGTATGACTCAAGGTCTCGCCATCAAAACAAACAGCACCAGAATCCGGACAATCTCTCTCCTAACTTCAGGGAACTCCTCTCCTCTCCGGCCACGACAGGCGGGCAGCGGGTCCGAGGAAGAGCTGAGAGCAAGAGCCGCGAGGCGTTTGTTGGCAAACGCCCACCCGGGTCTCCCGGGACCGCACGGAAGGCGGCGGCGCCGAGGTCGCCCGCCAGCCCGGGTACCCGGCCGGCCCACCGAAGCCCTCCGCAGGTCCCAGGGGCCCGCGGCCAGACTGGGCTGCAGGTCGCCCCAGCGCCGACGGGGTGCTCGGCTCGCCCGGGACTGGCGGGCGGGAGGCTGGGCCGAGGCGGAGGAAGGCGCCCAGAGGACAGGGCCGGGGCGGCGCAGGGAGCCCCGCGCCCCCGCCCGAGTCCTCCGCGCGCCTGGCTCCGAGGCAGCGCCGGGCGCTCGCGGGCCTCGGGCCCCTCCCCGCGGCGGCGTCGCGGCCCCGCGCTCCCGGAGGCCGGCGCACTCACGTGTGGCCGCAGCTGCCGATGGCCACAGGCCGGTGGTACACCTCCAGGCAGATCGGGCAGCTGTACTGCGCCTCCAGGCCGCTGTCGCCGCCCGCCGGCCCGCCCGGCGGCTGTCGCTGCTGAGCCGAAGCCACCAGGCTGCGGAACATCGCCATCCCGGGGCCGGGCCTGCCGCCGCCGCCGCCGCCGCCCCCGCCGCTGCCCCTGTTCCGGCCCGGCCGGGCCAGGTCCGCGCGTCACGACCGCGACGGCGCCGCGCTGACGTCATTAAGGAGCGCCCCGCCCCGCTCGTCTCGGCCGCGGTGCCGCGGTGCTGACGTCATCAGTGCGCGCTCCGCCCCAACCTGCCGGAGCGACGGCGTCCCGCTGACGTTATTAAGGCGCGTCTCGCTGCCGCCGCAGCCGACTGCTCCCGTGCGACTCCGAGCAGGCATGTGCCAGGTTGGCGAGGACTACGGGGACGCAGCGCCCGAGGGGCCGCCGCCACCGCGGCCTGGGTAAGAGCTGGGCGTCCGCACCCGCCCCTGCACCGGCGGCACAGCCCTGTCCCGAGGGCCCGGCGCCGCGCTGCGAAAGCCGGGAGGCCGCCGAGCCCGGGGCCCAGAAGCGCCGGGGTCCCGGTGGGGGCTGCACCCTGCTCCGCAGCCCCGGGGGGGTGCCTGTCCGGCCGGGCGAGCACCCCAGGGAGGGGCCGCCTCCGCGCGCCGCCGCTTGCCATTCCGGCAGGCTGTGCCCTCCGTCTAGGAGGCAGTCGGCCTCCCGGTGGCTTGCTGCGGCCCGTGCGCACGGAGCGAGCTGTCCGTCCGGCCTGGCGTCCGTTGAGGGCCTGAGAGGTGGCCGTTCTGTGCTCCGGAGCTGGCTTGAGCCGACGCCGATCGCCCCGCGGCCCGTGTCTTTTCTCGTACGGGGGTTCGGGGGTGTGCACCAGCTGCGGCGAGAGCGGCGGTGCCCCTCCCCAGGGTCCCCCGGAGGGGGGTCTGCAGTTCGGGTTCTGTCCTCCTGTCTCCACAGCCGTGAACGGAAGTGTGTGAAGTGCGAGGAAGGCCCGCCGGTGGTGGTGCTCCGAGCGGGAGACGCCTTCTGCAGGTGAGCCGGGCGTGCGCAGGAGGCAGGTGCCGTCTGGCGGGCAGCCGGTGTGCCTCGTGTCTGTGCTTGTGTCTCCTGCTTTTGGAAGCATTTGCTTCTAACATCGCTCCCAGTGACTCTGGTGCGTGCGTGGGGTCCTGGTTTTCTGCGTGGGTGCCCCTTCGTTCTCCCATGGCCCCGCTGTGGGCCTGGTGGCAGCACACGGCATCTGATGGCGCGTTGGGAAAGCGCCGGCAGGAGGAGCGTTTCGGGGCCGCTGGGACCCCTCTGCGAGCCGAGTAGAGCGTTCTGAGATCTTGGGCAGGTGCTCTGGGGACGGTGTTTCGTTGTTGTTTTAAGATTTTGTTTATTTGAGAGAGAGAAAGAGAGCATGAGAAGGGGGTGGGTCAGAGGGAGAAGCAGATCCCCTGCCGAGCAGGGAGCCGGAGGGGGGACTCGATCCCAGGACTCCAGGATCATGACCCGAGCTGAAGGCAGTTGTGCTTAACCGACTGATTGACCAGCTGAGCCACCCAGGCACCCCATGTTGTTGTTCTTGTTAAGATTTTATTTACTTATTTGAGAGAGCGCAGAAGCAGGACTGGCAGAGGGAGGAGAAGCAGGTTCCCCACGGAGCAGGGAGCCTGATGCAGGGCTCAATCCTAGGACCCCAGGATCGTGACCAGAGCCAAAGGCAGAGGCTTCACCGACTGAACCACCCAGGCGTCCCCCCATTTTTCTAAAATATTTTATTTATTTATTTAATAGAGCAAGCAGGGGGAGGAGCAGGGGGGAGGGGGAAAGACTCTCGAACAGGTTCTGCACTGAGCACAGGGCCCAGTGCAGGACTCTATCTCCCGACCCCAAGATCATGATCTGAGCCGAAACCCGAGAGTCAGACACTGAACCGACTGAGCTACCCAGGTGCCCCCCAGCTCATGTTTTATAATTAGTCTCCATGAGTCTTGGTACTACCCTGAGTGTTCCCAAAGCGAAACTGAAGGGACTGAGGTTTTTTCCCCAAGCTTTCTCCTCCCCAGCCATCTTTCGGGAGCCCCGGGAGCCTGGTGTGTGCCGCTAGAGTGAACGTCGTAAGCGGGGCAGCCGTGGCTTTCATCTCTTAGAGCATCGGCAGTGATGAGTGTCCCAGAGAAGAGGCTGAGGCTGCGGCAGCTCCTCCTGGGCTCAGAGCTCCCCGTGCCCGTGGGCAGCCACAGCTTCCCTTGTGCCTCGTGCAAGCTTCTGTGTTTTAGGGGCCCTCCCACTCCCTGATGCTGACTGAGTTCTTGGGGCTCCCTTCCTGGGGCCAGTCACCTGGAGCGTGGCATTTTATTAAACATGGCATTGACCTACTGACCACAAAGGAATATGGGGTGCTTGGTTGACCCCTCATAGTGGTGTCTCTTCAGTGGGGAGCACGGGGAATTGCTGTGTCTTTTTTTTCCTTTCAAAGATTGATTTAGGGGTGCGGCTGCCAGTGTGGGACAGCTCTCGGGGAGCCGCATTTCTCCCGTGGTTCAGGGGTGGTTCAGGGTGCTCTCCTCGACCCTGACCTCCCTGCTGGGGTTGCCGGGAGCTTTGAATTGCAGATGTCTCGGCCTCACTCTGGTGCATTCCATCTGCTGTATTTGGCCTGGTGATTTTAACTGGTAGCCAAGCCTGATAATCAGGTGAAAGGGTTTTCAGGAATGCAGATTCTCGGGGCTCGTCCTGGAAGTTCTCATTCTGTGGGTCTGGGGAAAAAGCCACGACTGCCTTTGCATGAACTTCCCAGGCATTTCTGGTTAACATGGTGTCAGCTCGGTCAGCCAGGCTGGCGCTCTGGGGCACGGGGTATCCCCCTGCTGCCTGCTCAGTGCTTCCCCCTTCACCCCGAGAGAGAGTACTTCTCCTTGTGGGAGTTTTGGAAGGACCTTCCACGGTGCTTGGGAGGGGTCGGGCTGGCCTTGCCTTGCACTTTCCTGTGTCTGTCCATTCTGCCTGGTGCGGGTGGCACCTGGCTCTGGGCCCCTCAGACATCAGGTCATGCTCGTAAGGGTTGTTGGGGAGCAGGCGGGGGGACTCCCTGTGCAGCACGGGGCTGGTCCTGGGGCAGACGCGGCCAAAATGCCTCAACCCTGGCTTCCTTTGCCGGTTCCTGGGCAGAGCCTCTGTCAAGATGCTGCTTCCAAAGGTAAGCGAAGGAAGATGGAACCCACAGCATCTCCGGCTGCGTCCCCATTGGGGCGGCCCAGCTGCAGCTGCCGTTGTCTGTTGCAGGGACTGTTTCAGGGCCTTCTACATCCACAAGTTTCGAGCCGTGCTTGGGAAGAATCGGTTGATCTTTCCGGGTGAGAAGGTAGTGTGTTGGGGGGGCTCCTCTGCATGGTCCCCAGCTGGGAAGCCCAACCCCCCAGACCCTGGCTCTCGCCCTCTCCCCCATCCCGGTGTGCGGGTGGCAGCGGTGGTGGGGAGGGTGTGTTTGCTCATGGGGGTGGTGCAGCGCTCTCCAGCGATGTTTCTTCTCCCGTAGGTGCTCCTGGCGTGGTCGGGGGGTCCTTCATCCAGCTCCATGGTCTGGCAGGTCCTCGAGGTTCGTCTTCCAGGGCCCTGGCTGCTGTCCCGCTAAGTTGCAGGCTTGGGGGCCCAGCACCGAGAGGGGCTCTTGCCTGCAGCTAGCGAGAGCAGCTCACTCCCTACTGGGATGGCCCCGAGGGTTGTCGGATGTGTATACGGCTGTGTACAAACTGGAGGCGGAGTCTGGAGCACCCAGCTGCGCCCGAGACCAGCGCCGTTGGCTGACTACATAGAATCCTAGTCACTGGGGACATGTTGGTGGCACGATGGAGGGCTACTTGGGGTGTTCCGAGTTCATGGGCCTCCCTCTGGTCCTGGGTCCAGCACAAAACCGTGCAGTACCAGCAGGTGCCTTGGGGAACCCAAGAGGGGTCTGGCCTGGCTGGGGTCAGGCAGCTTCCTTGAGAAGTTGAGGGGGGAGACCCAGATGAGCACAGGGCTGCCCGGGGACGCACAGTTCGGTGTGGGGGGTGAGCTGTGTGGCAGAGGCTGCTCGCTGGGGAGCTGGCTCCCGGCAGTCGGCAGCCCACTCGTACTGCCCCTCAGGGTGTTGGAGGACGCTAGGCTTCTCCTGAGGGCCCTGGCTGCGGGGGAGGCCTTGACCTGGGGCCGGGACATGCGCAGACCCTCTGCATTCTGAGCGAGGGGCACAGATTGGAGGGCAGTCTGTCCTGGGGGCTCTGGTGTGGTGCTGTCCTGTCCTCACTTCGTGGCCCCCGAAGCCTGGGCTGGTGTGAGTACATTCCCTTGGCCAGAGCCCGTTTCCTGGGACCGGCGGCCCTGATGAGTCTGTTGTTCTCTTACACTGTTAGCGGCCAGAGGTGCTCGGGCAGGCCGCTCCTCACTGGTCGGTGGGGGGACGGACTGAGGAGCAGGTGTCATTGGGGCGGTGAAGACGCCCAGGCGGCCACCTTGGCCCTGTTGGGCTGTGGGGCCTGCCCACAGGGCCTGCTCAGTGCCTGGTCTGGACGGGTAGTCTGTTCTGGGTGGGGAGCACCCCCCATTCCCCACCGAGGGCCTCAGTTCAGATGGAGTGGCTTGTCCCGGGAGAGTGTCCTCTGGCTTCTGACTCGGGCTGAGGTCCTGTCCCTTTTCTCTCCAGGGCCTGAGTCGAGATTCTGCCAAAAGACTGCGCTTTGTGCCGGGGGTCGTGTATGTGGATGGTAGGTGCAGCTCTCGCCGCCCCGGCCCTTCAGGACGAGCCCACTGACGCAGCTGACGCTGTGACCTTAACGAGGCCCGGGTGGGGGCGCTTCTGGGAGATAACACGGGGGGGTCGGCGGCAGAAGGACTGTCGTTCCCGCAGAGCTTTGTGGGAGTCAGGCCGGCTGCCTGCACCTTGCTCCGAGATAGGCCCCGGATGGGTCTGGGGCCCCTGTGATCCGTCACGCCTCCCCCCCACCCCTGCCCTGTGCTGCTGGAGAGGACCCACTTCCCGCTCTGACAGCGCCGCCCTTCCTGAGAGCGGCCCCTGCGCTTCCACCGAGGAGCTTCGTGGACGCTTGTAGGACTTTGGCCTCGTCCCGCCTTGGGTGCTTCTGCCGTCCTGACTCCTTGCCTGTGTCTTTCAGAGGGAGCAGCTTGTGGCCGGAGCTGGGAGGACAGAGCAAGAACCCTGACCGACGCGAGGCGGGTCCTACAGACCCTCGGCTTCCCGTGGCACGTCGTCGCCTTGGAAGAGGTGCGTGGGCCTGAGGCCGGGCCGCGGGTTGCCCGCGGGGCCCATGCCTACTTGGTGGGGTCAGCCGCAGGCCTCCTCTTTGGCCTGTTTGCTCCCGCATGTGGTAGGGGCCCTGAGCCTGACGCT
Source organism: Meles meles (assembly GCF_922984935.1). NCBI lineage: Eukaryota > Metazoa > Chordata > Mammalia > Carnivora > Mustelidae > Meles > Meles meles. The sequence goes on along the minus strand of NC_060084.1, from coordinate 983,142 downwards.
CTCGCCCTGGCGGGCAGGTGTTCGCCTTGCCGCCGTCTGTGCTGCGCCGCTCTGCCCAGGACCCGGTGGGGACCGTGGGGACCTACAAGGTGGCTGTGGACAGTTTTCTGCAGCAGCAATGTACGCTGGCGGCTGAAGGGGCCAGGGACAGCCCCAGCTCAGCCCAGGGGGAGGAACACCCGAGCCAGCCCTGCACCCAGGACTCCCAGGACCCGGCTGGGCCACCGCCGGCGGCCCAGACCGAGGCTCTGTCCCGACTCTTTGACTCTGTGAAGACATTGACGGCCAAAGAGGAGCTTCTGCAGACCCTGCGGTGAGTCTACCGCCCCCCGCTGGGGGCTTGGCCCTGCCTCAACTGGCCCCCTGAGACCTTGTGCTCTGCTCTCCAGGACCCACCTAATCCTGCATGTAGCCCGGACCCACGGCTACTCCAAGGTGATGACAGGAGACAGCTGCACGCGCTTGGCCATCAAGCTCATGACCAGCCTGGCGCTGGGGAGAGGGGCCTTTCTCGCCTGGGACACGGTACGTGCGTGCAGGCCTTCAGGGCCCTTGGGCCTGTCGCGTGGACGTCGCGTCAGGAGTCCGTGGCCTGGTCTCCCTCATAGTGCGGGGGAGGCAGGGATTCGGGCCCATCTGCTGGGTGCGGTGACGAAGGTGCCCCCGCCCCTGCAGGGCTTCTCGGACGAGCGGCACGGCGACGTGGTGATGGTGCGGCCCATGCGTGAGCACACGCTGAAGGAGGTCGCCTTCTACAACCGCCTGTTTGCCGTGCCCTCGGTCTTCACGCCAGCCATCGACACCAAGGTGAGCCGTGGGCCTGTGGCAGGTGGCCGGCTCCGGCGTGGGCTGGCACCCACACCAGCTCTGGGAGCGGTCACACCCCCGCCAGGGCAGGCAGGCTGGGAGCCTCAGCCGAGGGGGGCCGGCAGGGAGCGTGTTGCAGCAGCTGTGTTCAGGGATGGGGAACCTCCGGCGCGGGAGCCCGGGCCCACTCTGGCCCCGACTCGGTGCTCCGGGGGCTGGTGGTGTGAAGCTGCGGCCCCCACGCTAGGTGGCCTTTGGGCCAGGCCTGGGGTGCCACTCTTGGAGCCTCTGTCTTCTCCCCAGGCCTGTGAGAAGGCCAGCGTGCACCGGCTGGTGGAGGGTTTCCTGCTGCGGCTCCAGGCCCGGTTCCCCTCCACGCTCAGCACCGTGTACAGGTGCGTGTGCGCCCGCGGCCGCGGTGGCGGGGGAGTGCTGCGCCCACCCCTACTGCTCCGGCGGGAAGAAAGCCTGGCCTCACGCTGCCTTTGGGTCCTGTCTCCCACGCCCTCAGGACCAGTGAGAAGCTGGTCAAGGCCCCGAGGGAGGGCTGTGCCGCTGGCCCCCGCTGCCTGCTCTGTCTGTGTGCGCTAGATGTTGACAGTGCCCGTGCGTATGGAGGGGGAGGGGCGCTGGGGAGCGGGAGCTGGGGGTCCTGCCCCCAGAGGACCTTCAGCCTATCTCTGCCTGCAGATAGCGCCACAGCTTTCGGGGCTCAGAACCAGGATTTCTCGCCGACGCCGCCCCCCACCCCGCGGGCTGAGGCTGGGGCACCCATAGGGTCCCGCTGTGCTGCAGGGCTGGGCGGGGCCCCGAACTGTTGGCAGGGGACGGGGCCCTGCGGGAGGTGAGTCCCTTCCTGATCCGAGGCTGCCCCTGGTTGGCCCCGTGCCCCTGGCCAGGGCAGGTCCTTGAGCACTGCTGCGCCCCCACAGGGAGGGCCCCCGCGCCCACGTCATTGAGCAGCTATGCTACGCCTGCCGCGTGAACATGAAGGACGTGGTGAGTCATTCCCAGCCTCCGGTCGAGACGTGGAGGCCCCCCAGGGGCTCGGTGCCGCACAGCCCCCCCGCCCACGGCTGTTCTCTGTTGCAGCCCTGCTTGGACCCGCTGCCCCCTTACATCTTGGCCGAGGCCCAGCTCCGAAGCCAGAGGTATGGCCCAGCCCCACAGCTGGGGAGCGCTGGAGGGTCCTTTTGGGCACCAGTCCCCGCGGGGCAGGTTCCCAGTATATGGCTTCCGACAGGCCGCCGGCGGAGGTCCAGGAGTTTCTGGTGGAGAACAGTGACGATGAGGCACCCGCCAGCGAGAGTGGAGCCCGGGGCCCCCCGGAGCAGGAGGGCAAAGAGGCGCGGGCCGCGTGCGATTGTATAAATAAAAACATCTTTAATTAGAAAACCCTACAGTACGCGTGGGGAAGGGCAGGCTGGAGCCCCTGGCCCAGGCGGTGTGGGCCCCGCGCCAGGCCGGGCCCCCAGCTTCCCTCCGACAGCAGCATCAGGGTGTGGCGGCCGGGGACGGGGGTCTGCGCCCAGCAGCGGGCCGGGCGGCTCCGTCACGCGAGGGTGGAGGAGCCCGGCTCCTACTCCTTCTCGCGGGTCCACTTGATCATGGTCTCGGGCGAGCGGTACAGGAAGATGAGCTTGGCATAGAGCTCCTCCTCCAGCTCCAGCTCCCGTGTCTCGCGCACCAGGAAGATGTCCTGGCACAGCTTCAGGATGCGGTCCACGCACGGCAGCTCCTCGAACATGATGGAGTGCGAGATCTCGCTGAAGAAGCCGCGCACGAACTTGCCGATGACCAGCACGATGGACACGTAGAGCCCCATGATCCTGCAGGGCAGTGGCGGGGTGAGGCGGGCTGCTGCTGGGGCTGGGCCCCGCCCCCCCCCCCCCCCGGCTTTGGGGGGCCGCGCACTCACCCGTAGCCGGCCAGGAAGCCCAGGCTGGGCGGGCTGACTTTGTCGCTGAAGATGACCATGGGCAGCAGGTTGCACTGGGCTCGGCAGTCCTCCAGCTCGATGACCCACCACTCCAGGAAGCCGGCGGCCCCCACGCCCCCACTCTCCCTCCGCAGCTGGATGCGCACACCCAGGTAGTCGGCCTCTTCGTCTGGGGCAGTGGTGGGGTCGGTCAGGGCCGGGTCCGCACCCGCCCCCCCACTGCCCACCCTGGTCACACACACACTCACTGGGCTGGAGCTGCTTCACAGGGTTGGCTTCAGGCCCATTGGGGGCCCGGATGTACTTGGGGAAGAGGTTGTGGATCACCCTGCAAGGAAAAGGCCAGCCGGTCAGGCCCGGCCTCCCCCTCCTGCTGCCTCCTTCCCGGGACCCCCAACTCACACAGACTGGTCCGAGGTGCCCTCCAGCAGGCTGGCCAGCTGCCGCCGCTCGCTGCTGTTGGGGGCCAGGTCGAGGGTGTGCTTCTCATTGGTGTACTCCACGGTGCCGCCCTTGGCCAGGTCCCTAGGCGCCCGGGCACAGCGTGAGCCCCGGCGGTGGCACTCCCCCACAGCAGCCCTGCCCCGGCCTGGCACGCACCTCTGGAAGTTCCAGGTGAAGCGCAGGGTGATGTCGGCCGTGCCGTTGTACAGCTCCCGCTTCATCTGGGCGCGGCTCGGAGGGCTGATGCGCCACAGGGCCCCGGAGCTGCCCTCGATCTGCGCCGTGACGATGTCCTCGGGGCTGTACTGGCTGATGAACTGCATGGCCAGCTGGGCCCCGGATGGCCCCTGAGTCAGGGGCCCCTGGACACCCCCGGCCTGGCCCGGCCCGGCCCCACGCTGCTGCCAGGTGGCGCCCACTCACCGGGTTCGGGTCAAACTGTCGGGACAGCTCCTCGTAGGCCTGTGGCGTGAAGGGCACGATGGAGGGCTGCTGGGCGCTCATGGTGAACAGCGGCTGCGGGGGGAGAGGTGGGGACTGCGACGGGGCAGGGGCCGCTCCGAGCCCCCGGCCGGCCGCCCACGTGGAAGGGCCTCTCCTGTGCTCTGGCTGGCACGGACGCTGCCTCACCTCGTAGCCGCCCAGCTTGAGGGTGACAGTGACGTCGATGGGCTGGTTGACGACGCCGACCACAGAGCGCACCAGGGACATGAAGAGCAGCGGGAACCAGATGATGGCCACGAGGAAGAGGATGATGAGGCCACCCATGCCGTACTTGACCACCTTCTTCTTCTTCTGCCCCTTGGGCTGTGGGTACTTCTGTGGGGCGGGGCACGGCTCAGAGCCTCAGCTCTGCCCACCCTCCCCCGGCTGAAGGCAGGCACTGTCCCGGACCCCCACCCTGCTGCTCCAGAGCGTCACCCAAAGGCCGGTGCAGCCGGACCTCAGTGTCACACTTGGCTGCAAAGCTGCAGCATTTGGGGCAGCGCAGGCCCAAGAGCGAGACCTGAGGCCCAGAACCAAGAACCCGGAAACAGACCGCCGCTCAGTGGCGCCCAGATAATTCTACTGCGGGGAGGACCGTCTCCAGTGATGCTGCTGGGACAAATGGCCGCCACGTGCCAGAGCAGCGGGGACCCCAAGACCTCAATCTGGATCTGATGGGAAATTCTCAGATGCAACAAGGAGGCCGTAGGTTCTAAGAAAGGAAGCGATGGGATGCTATCAAGGACGCGAGATGGGGGGGGCTCCGTGGGGCTCACATCACAAGACCAAGCCCTGCCTCAGGCTCTGCGCTCCGCAGGGAGTCTGCGGGAGAGTCCCTCCGCCCCTCCCCCTGCTCCTGGCTCTGTGTCTCTCTCAAACCTGTAAAACGAAAAATCTTAAAGCTGAGACAACACAGAGAACAAAGAAGCTGGAAATTCCGTGATAAGGGTCTACTGTCCAGAGCGCAGAACGAACTCTTAGAACTCAACAAGAGGACAAACAACTCAAGGACAAAAGGGTTTGCAGATGGCCCACAAACTCAGGAAACCCAAATCAGCCCCCCATCCCCCGCTGAGTCGGGTGCTGGCAGGGATGGGGGAGGGGGCGGCTGCCAGGGACAGTTGGGATGTCCCCACCAGGTGACACCCAGAGCTGCCCCTGACGCAGCCAGCCTGCTGCAGGGTGTGCACCCGAGGGCAACAGAAGGCCCCGTCCAGGGCGGCGCCTGCTGCAGTGAACAGAAAGGAGGAGCCGACCCGCCGTCCGGGGCTGCTCGTGACAGCTGGATAATCACAGCGTAGCACCATCCTGGGAAGGAAAGCTCCTCCGTGAGAAAACCCCCAATTCTGACGCCGGCCACGCGGACCAGCCTTGACACTGCAGAACCAAGGAGCGAGATGCAGGCCGCAGAGCGTGGACACCCAACCGTCCATAACGACGAGTCTGCGGAGTCGGCGGGAACGGGGTCTCGAGCGCACTCATGTCCTAGGCCGCCTGCTGACCGCGACCAGCTCTGACCGTACTACGGGTCTGAACTCGCCGCGTGCCCCAGGGGCCGTTTCCATTACCTCTGCCTGCAGCGCCCACACCCAACAGCGCTCAGCGGACATTTGGCGCCCCAGCAGCTGGCGCTCGTGCCTGAGAGCCAAGTGGTCAGGCCCGCTCTGCCGGCTGCCTGCCCCCCACAGGGCCTCGCTCACGTGACCACCCCCCAGCCCCTGGGGAGGGGCCGCACCGCCCCCCGCCTGTGCCCGGGCACCTTCTCCGTCTCGCGGCTGCACTTGATGATGAAGATGTTGGCGTAGATGTCCTCCACACACATCCAGCTGGACAGGGACAGCGTGGTGTCCGTCCACACCCAGTCCATCACAGCCCGCAGCTCCACCAGGAAGGGCACGAGGCGGAACCTGCGCGAGGCAGGGCAGCCGTCGGGAAGGCTCGTGCGCGGCAGCCTGGCTCCTGGCGCCCGGACCCGTCCACACTCACCCCTGGAAGAGGAAGAGGTTCAGGTGGTTGTACTTCTTGGTGAGGAAGTTGCCCAGGATGCGGGTCGGGTAGCCGCAGCGGATCTGGTAGGCGGACAGCGCGAAGTAGATGCACTTGACGAAGTACCACAGCTGGGCCACCGCGTTCTGGCTGAACACCCTGCGGGGACAGGAGCGCCGGCTCAGGGCACCTGCCCAAGGCCAGAGCCCCGCGCCCCCGGGCCCGACGCCCACCTCTCGGTGACCGCGGGCAGGATGAAGAACATCCACAGGTGGATGGCCAGCACCAGCACCACCTGGAAGGCCAGCTTGCCCAGCACGGTCTTGCGGAGGTAGAGGGCGCGGTCGACGACCATAGTGCCGAACTGGATGAGCAGCATGACCAGGAAGGCCTCCGGCACCTGGTCGTCCGACAGTGAGGACGTGATGTCTGTGGCCGCCGAGTGTTTCTGTGTGGGGAGAGCAGAGGTCAGGGGCGGCCGGGGGCAGGCGGCAGGGTGGCCGCTGGGCTCTGCACTCACCCCGAAGGCCCAGAAGCCGAAGATGATGATGATGAAGTCGACCACGTCGGCCAGGAACATGAGCGCGTAGACATCGGTGGCGGCACGGTACTCGGTGTGCAGGATATCGTGGAAGAAGCACCGCACCGGCTGGGACACGCTCCGGGCCCTGTGGGTGAGGCCGGGCGGGCGGGGCTCAGTGCCGGTCCTGGGGTCCCCCCAGCCCCCGCCCGGGAGCGGCCCGCACCCACGCACACGGCCAGGCACGCGCTCCGCAGCCGCAGCCCCAGGGCTGTCACTCTCTCCCGGGGGCGACGCCACTTCTTCTCGCTCCCAGAGGCCGTCACTCCTTCTGTGGGGGGGGGGGGGGGGGCGGGGCGGCCACTGCTGACCAGAGCCCGTGCAGGTCCAGCCCGAGACCCCCTCCCGCCCAGGGCTGGCCTCCCCTGTCGCCCAGACCGGCAGGTCCCCGGCAGTGGCCGTCCTACCTGCGCCGGTGGGGTCTGCAGGCTCTGTGCTCTCCCTCCTCTTCCGGAATCGTAGGCTGATGCGCTTCCTGTCTCGGGGCTTGAGCTCCACGGGAGGCTCTGCAGGCCCGTCCCCTACGTCCGCCTGGATGTGGTCCTGGGTGAGGGCCCCGGCTACCACCGACTCCCCCAGGGGCCCCGTGGCCACCTCAGCCTGGGACCCCGGGGGTGCCCGCTCCTCCGCTCCCTTCTTCCCACCACCCTGGTCGTGCTCCTTGGCGAGCTGGTCCTCTTCGTGGTCCCAGAGGCCGTAGCACTGCAGAGAGAGGGAGGGAAGGACGTTGGGAGGCTGGTGTAGATGACCAAGCCCACGCTGGGACTCTCCACAGACTGCTGGTGGGCGGGCCGTGTGCTGGGAGGGGCCTGCCTGCCCGCCGGCCCAGGCATGGGGCCTCACCAGCAGCTGCGAACGGTGGAAGAAAAGGGCCATGAGCTGCAGCAGGTCGTACTTGACGTAGCTCTCCGTCTTCTCCAAGCCCAGGATGCGCGGCGGGAAGTACGGCTTGTTCTCGTAGCGCCGCAGCACGGCGTGCATGTTCCAGGGGAAGAAGCCGAACTGGAACAGGTACTTGGTGACCACGGACACCTGCGGGGCAGGGGGCTCAGCGTGGGGGGGCCGGGCCGGGCCCCCCCCACCCCCCCCCACCCCCCCCACCAGGGCCGCGGCCCACCTCAGTGAAGACGATGGCCACCATCCAGAAGCGCTTGCTGGGCCTCGGGATGGACAGCATGGCCCACAGGAAGACGAGCACGGGCAGCACCAGCGACATGGCCGAGGCGGTGACCATGTGGTTGAGGACGATGACGAAGTAGCACAGCAGCTCTGAGTGGGCTGCCACGCACTGGTACGCGGCCCGCAGCAGCCGCAGGGCCCGGCCCTGCCCGGCCTCGAACCGTGTGGCCTCCTCCAGCTCCTCGATGCGCAGCTGCCTGCGGGGAGCCGGGCCCAGCCCCCTCTCAGCCCCAGACCCGGCTCCGAGGGCCCGGTGCCCACCCCGCACGCCCGCCACCCCCTGACCTGTGCAGCAGCTCGCTGGCTGTGCGCGTCCGGGCCACGGCGCCCGCAGGAAGCTCCCGGGAGCCACGCAGGGAAGCCCCGGGCTCCGTGGCCACCTCCTCACTGCTGCTGCTGTGCGTGTGGTACCCCGTGCTCAGCGGGCTGCCCGTGTCCCCCGTCGCCGTGCTCAGCGGCTCCTCAGCCCCCAGCCCGCTGTGGGAGGTAGAGCGGGTCACCGAGGCCGCCTGCCCTCTGCTCTGCCCCTGGGGCCCGAGGGGACTCGGGGTCCCCGGTGCACAAGGGGCCAGCAGGCCACGCACCTCCTGGTCTGCATAGCCCCGAGCACGGTGGCTCCGGCCAGGTGGGGTGGGTCCTGGCCGGCCCCCCACGCCCCGCCAGCCTGCACTGACCTTGATGCCGTACTTGGTGCGTCTCGGGCCCCCAAGGAGCCTGGAGGTGTGGCCTCGGCCTCGCTGAGGTACAGTTGGTCCACCAAGCTGCGGCGCACCTGTCTGCCCTGTGGGGTGGGGGGGCTGCTCAGAGCAGTGGTTTCGGGGGGCGGGCAGGGCCCCAGGGGTTGAGGGGGGCACGCGCTCTCACCCCAAGCAGCTCCCGCGTGAACAGGTACCGCTCGGCGCGCAGCACGTCGCTCATGGCACGGTGGTGCCGTGTGAAGGTCAGCAGCCAGTCGGTCAGGCCGTCCACCAGCGCCCGCGCCAGCACGCACAGAAACTGCACGGTGCTCAGCACGCGCTGTATCACATGGCCGCGGCCTGCGGGGCGGGACGCTGCAGAGGCCGCCGGGCGGGCTCCCAGCCCGCAGGCCCCCAGCCCCCCAGCCCCCAGGGCGCACGTACCAGCTGTCGCGGCCTCTTCTGGGCCGGCCGCCGGCTCTGCCCCCTGGCCCGGGCCGTCTCCTGCGCACAGGGGTGCTGGTCAGCCCCCCCCCCCCCACGTGCCCCGCCCCCGCCCCGCCCCCGCGGCCGCACGCACCTGTGGGCGGCCGTCCCGTCCCGTCCTGCCTCGCCTGCTCCTCCCGCTGGTGCCTCAGCACCGTCTGCGCGTTGGTCACCCACGCCTGATACGCCATCTGCGGACCAGGCCCTCGACTCAGCGCCCGCCACCTGGGACGGCAGACGCCGCTCGGCCCACCTGTGAGCTCCGAGGAGGCGGCCGCCATCTGGCCGCCACTGGGGCCCGCCAGCCAGCTCCCTGCTCCGGGGCAGGAGCGGCCCCGAGGGGCTGTGGCGGGAAGGCAGGCCACGCAGCCTGCCCGCGCAGACGGCTGTCGCTGAGAACCAAGGGCCCAGAGACAGGCAAGAAGCTCCTGGCCCGTCCTTCCGGCAGACGTGCGTGACCCTTCCCTGGGGCAAGGCCACTGGTGGCCACTGAGGCCTGGATGGTCTCAGTGGTGAGCTCAGGAGGCCGGGGACAGAGGGGCACACAGCTGCCCGCAACCTGTGCCTCCCACAGCCTGCTTGCCCATCCGACTGGTGGGCTCTGGGGGTCTGACTGGTTCTGGGCAGGTCAGCCCGGGAGTGGGCGTCCTCTCCACGCCGGGCTGTGCAGCCCCAGGAGCCTGTGGACCGGGGGAGGCAGGGGACCCTCCCATCTCACCTGGAAGGCACTCTGTGCCGCTGGCCTGGGCTCCTCAGGCGGCGTCTCCTCCTCCTCCTCGCTGTCCGACTCAAACAGGAAATAGTCCCCGGAGTGGATGACTGCGGGCAGGGCGGGGCTGAGGACGGTCCCCAGGCCCAGGGCACTGCGCCCCACCCCACACGCCTCCCAGCTTCAGTTCAGGGCTGCCCAGTGACCGGCGAGTGAGCGCCCTCGGCATCCCGGGGCCCATGGGCAGAGCCCCATGTGTCCCTCCCCCACAAGGGACAGCCCGTGTGGGCCGGGGTCAGCCGACTGGGGGACAAGCCAGAGCAGAGACACGACACCAGACGAGACAAGAGGAACACGAGGGCGGGGCTGGGCGTGGGACCAAGCGGAGGAGAGCACAGCGCCTGCTACGGACCCGGTGGGCTGTGGGCCTGGCCCTGCCTCCTGCAAGGCTGCAGTGAGGCCTGAGTGGAAGGCCCTGGGGCACAGCCAGGAGGGCCACAGAGCAAGTCCCCGCGTCCAGAAGGCATGCAGCGGCTGAGAAAGCAGTGCCCAGCCACGGCAGGCCAGGCTAAGGTGGTACCTGTGGCGTGGTCCAGCCAGGGCCGCCACCACTGACTCCGTGGGGAGGAGCCCCCTGGACTGCCAGGCCCTGTGGAGGGGCGGGGCGGACATGAGCGGGCAGGGAGAGGCACGGCGGGGGCAGCGCCGCGCCCACCGCCTCTGTGCCAACGGAGGAGCCCGCGCGGTGCCGTGGGGCGTGGAGGGCAGCCACACGTGCAGACAGACGGTGGTGGGCTGGCCATGAGGCCTGCAGGGACACAGTGATCACATGGCACAGGACAGATGGGCGGGAAGGCCTGTGGACCGCTCGTGGCACAGACGCGCCGGGACACTGGGCCTCCAGCCGTGGACTCACCAGGCTCCTGGGTGGGGTCTGGGGTGTCCTGGGGCTGGCTGCGGCCCGCCCGGCTCTGCCGGTGCTTCTCTTGCTTGGCGCGGATGCGCTCCATCCTGGGGGGCGGAAGTGGCACTGAGCACCGAGGGGACAAGGACAGCCCGGGGGGCCCCCGCCCCTGAAGGCACCTACTGCCTTTTCAGCTGGGCCAGGGACTTCTCCTCGGCCTTGCGGTGGAGGTCGATGCTTTTGAGGTTGGCGGCATTGTACAGCGCAAAGCCCCTGTGGGGAGACGGCGTTACCCCGGGGACACCAAGCTCCGGCTGCACGGCTCCCGCACCTCTGGGCTCAGCCCCAGCTCGACACCCCTCTGCCGTGTGCTGGGATGTGGGGGATCAGCGCACGAGAGGGGGGCCATCGTGTGGCCTCGCCCCTCCAGCCAGCACCAGAGCAGGGGGCCGGGGTCGGGCGGCACCCCGAGTACCGTGTGGTGACGGAGCTGGGACGGGTGGCCCGGGGGGACCCATGGCCCGGGCTGACCTGGAAGCCTGCAGGGCGGTGGCCTGGAGCTCGGCGCGGACGTGCAGGAAGTAGCGGCTGAGGAAGACGCGGCGCTGCAGCAGCAGGAACAGGAAGCACACGCTGTCCCAGAGCACGCCGGCCTCCTCCACGGGCAGCAGGCAGTCCCGGCCCCTGCTCAGCATCTCCTTGGCTGCGGGACGGGCCGGGCTCAGGGCAGGGGCCCCGGCTGTGGGGCGCATCCCCGAACCCGGCCCACAGCGCCCCGGCCCACTCACGGTCGTAGTAGCCTCTGACGGTGCACACGAGGCTGAACAGCTGCACGGCCCAGCAGAAGCTGCTCTGCATCTGCTCCACGAAGACGCAGGACAGGAGCTGCGGCGGCAGGGGGGTCAGCCGGCGGGCGGGGCGGGGCGGCGGGGCGGCGGGCGGCGGGCGGGCACCGGGCTCACCGAGAGCATGTTCTTGGAGAGGATGACGGTGACGTTGTACAGAATGAGGCAGTCCCACAGCACGAGGCGGGTGCGCGCGCGCCCCTGCAGCAGGCCGGGGCCGAACAGCAGCAGGTAGAAGCAGGCCAGCAGGTAGCCCAGCCCGAAGACGCTGACGCGCGTGGCCCCCGTGACAAACACCACCACCAGCACCAGCCAGAAGAGGTAGCGGAAGACGGCCACCTTCAGCATGTCGAGGTAGGACCTGCCGGACAGGGTGTCACCGCAGCGGCCGGGCCGCCCCGCCCCCTGCCCGGCGGCCTCGCACCCGGGGCGCTTGTGGGACGTGCCCCTCTGCGCCCCCGTGAGCCGCGGCCCGCACAGAGGCCGCCGGCGGGCGGGACGGACGCACCTGCAGTAGAGGAAGTTGGGGACGCCGCTGGACTCGCCGGGGGGCAGCTCCAGGCGGTCGGTGTTGACGCCGGCCACGAGCTGCCACTCCTCCGTGCGCTCGGCGCAGAACACCTGCCACTGCTGGGAGGCGCAGAGCAGCAGCAGGAAGTCGCCTGCGGGCACACGGACACCGCTGGCCGCGCAGGGCACAGCGCACGGAAACGGAAGCCCCCGTGTGTATGCAGGGGGCACCGGGGGACGTGTCCATCGGCGGTACCTGTCCCCACGCCGCGGAGGCATCGGTGCCCCTTCCCACCCCGCCCCTAGGGCACGGGTCTGTGTGCGGGCATACATGGGAAGGGGCCCTGTCTTAGGGGACGTCCCCGGAGGATGGGGCACCATCGAGGGACACGGCCCCTCCGGAGACCCACAGGGCCGGCTGGCCAAGGAGGCCTAGACGCCGGGCACCTGGCCAGCCGGCCGGGGCTCAGCTCGAGGCCTGCCCGGGCAGAACCTCCGTGCCCTCCTGTGGGGCCGGCAGGCGACCTGTGGGCCCGAGGCGCAGGCACTCACTGATGAGGCCAGTGGAGTCGGGGGCTCGGAGGAAGTCAGGCAGGTACAGCCACTTGATGAGCGCCGAGTTCATGGGGACGGCCTGGCTCCAGCGCCACGGGTAGTCTGCGGGTGCAGGGAGCATGTGAGGACCCCACCGTGGGCCCCCGGGCCTCACTCCCACCCCCACGGTCGTGCCTCACAGTCTCCGAACACCCCCTTTCCTGCGTGTGGCGCACAGCGGAGACTCGAGCGCCTTCCTCAGGCATCCGCTGGCCCAGGCCCCAGGGAAGGAACGTGCAGGGGGCCAGCCGGGGAGTCCCAGGCAGGCCTGCTGGGCGGTGGAGGGGGCATGGAGGGTCCCAGAGGCGGCTTCGGTACACGCCTCGCGGAGCAGCCAAGACAAAACACGGTCACCCCAACCACCGGCGAGAACGCAGAGAAACCAGGGCCCCCATCCACCGCTGGCAGCAAGTCAGTGACCGCACCCCACGGACGACCGCACTCCTTGGTGCAGGCCGTGCCAGGGACGCTGTGCAGCCCCAGCGGGAGCGGCCGGCAAACCCACGGCCCAGAAACCACCCCGAGCAGAGGGGACAAGAGCAGAGCACGGCCAGGTGCAGAGCAGCACCACGGCCCCCCCAGAGGACAAGGCCAGGTCCGGGGACCGGGTGGGATGGACAGCTGCGCCGGCCCCCACCCGGGCGCCCACCCTCAGCGTGCTGGGCTCACAGACTCTTGTGTGGCCCCTGACGAGGGCCCGGCGGCCCCCTGCGTGCCGCCTCTAACTTCCCTGATCGCTTCTAACCGTTCCCGGTAGGATGCCGGCAGAAAACCAACCCCGGACGTGCCGGGGGCCAGCCCTCCCACCATCCCGGGGATACCGCAGCCGCCACCCGGCACGCCGGCCCCCTCCGTGCTGGCCGCCCGCTCACCGATGCACAGGGCCGGGGGGATGCCCAGACACAGCAGGTACTGGTACAGCAGGAACAGCGCCAGGAAGAGGCAGTAGTTGGGCCAGAGGCTGGCGATGGCGGCACGGTGCCGGCGGGTGAGGAGGGCCACCAGCCAGCAGCCGTGCGGGATCACCACGAAGTTCATGCGCTGCGCGATCACCGTCACGGCCATCAGGAAGCAGATCTGGGGGTGGCGGGGGACGGGGGTGCACAGTGAGCTGCCGGGCTCGTGGGATCTTCCGCTCCCCGCTTCCGGGCAGACCGGGGAGTGGAGCGGGGGCAGCCGCCGGCAGCCCACCCCATCCCGGTGCAGGTATCATCTCCACACTGCGGGGCGGGGCCACCGCTCAGGAAGTTCCAAGCCCGGTGGAGACGCCGGATGCGGCGTCCAGCCGAGGTCCCAGACCCCCATCCCTTACTCTGCGAGGGCAGGGCCGGCCTCTAGGAGGTCCTTCCCCTGTGCCCCCCACCAACCCCAAGGTGGCTTGGAGGGCCTGCACATTGCAGATGTCCAGCAAAGCCCACACCGAGGGTGCCATGGGCCGCCGGTCCTGCCCGGGGAGGGGCTGGGGTTGACACTGGGCCTCACCTCTAGCCCAAATTTGTAGAAGAAGAAGTTGACGAAGTACTTGAAACAGCCAAGCAGGTCCTGGTCCAGCCGCTGGCGGGTGCCGTCGGCGCAGGCGGCCTGGGCGGGCAGTGGGCCCAGCTGGTGCTGCCGCCGGTGGTGCTCCTGGCGCCGGTAGACGATGGCCTCGAACACCAGCAGCAGCAGGACCTGCAGGTGGTTCTGGGGCGGGGGGCCGGGGTCACGCTCCACCCGGCTCCCCCCACCCCCGGCCCCACGACCCCGCGGCCCCCGGCTCACCTGGACGTAGCCTAGGTTGGGGAAGCCCTTCCGCACCCCGAACCAGTTGGCAGGGTCGACAGGCCCCCGGTAGAGCAGGGACTGCCTGATCTCCGCCTTCTGCAGGTTGGTGCTGTTGAGGAGGGGCTGGGGGAGGGGAGAATCAGCAGCTGCTCCCCCACACTCCGGGAGCTGGACCGTGACCCCAGGACCTACCCTACCCAGCCCCCAGCCGACAGCAGCCACAACTCCGGACAGGTCCAGCCCAGACCATGGTGACCCCCACCAGGGACACAGGTGGGCCGTCAGCCTGTGACCGACCTTAACAGGGACGGGGACAGCATGTCTGGGGACAAGGTAGCCCAGGCAGGGGCTGGCGGGGGAACGGAGGGAGACGCCCCCTCCCCGCCTCGGTCCCCACCAGCCTGAGCTCAAGGGCCGTCCCCGTGGAGCCCGGAGGCAGGGGTGGGGGCGCACCTCGGAGCAGTTGCTGGAGTACTCGTGCGGGCTGACGACCTTCAGCTGGTAGAGCATTTTGCACACGATAATGACGCAGGTCCACACGGTGCACAGGCAGGACGCCATGGGCCGGAAGCGTGGGTAGGGCAGGGCGAAGGCCCAGAGCACGACCAGCAGCAGGTTCATCACCGACACCTGGGAGGCGGCAGACAGGCTGGGGCGGGTGCAGCGGCACCCCCAGGGAGGCCCCCACCGTGCTCCAACGCGGGGGGGTGTCCAGCCCGTCCTTACCTCCTTCAGGGCCACCCACACGGTGTACAGGGCCACCAGCTTGAAGACGTGCAGCTCCAGCAGGCGGCGCACCAGCACCTGCACGCGGGCGAGGACGTCCGAGAAGCCGGACGCCAGGTCCAGCAGCCGCTCGGCCACCAGGCCCCACTTGCTGGCTGCAGACCAGGGGTGAGGCTGTGAGCAAGGGGGTTCCACAGGAGTCGGGGCAGAGGCACCCCACGCCTGCCCGTGGGACTCACCTTCCGGGCCCTGCATGGCCGGGCAGGGGCCAGCCGGGCTCATCGGCCCCTCCTCCCCGGCGTCCTCCTGCAGCAGCAGCGGGGTCCCACCGACCGGGTCCTGCCTAGGGTGCGCCCCAAAGCATCACTTCCTACCCCAGACGCCACGCTCGTCCCCACGGGCCCCTCCCATTCCGGCCTGGGGGCGGGGGGGGGGGTGGTGTTCTGGGGGAAGACAGCCCCGCCCGCGCCCCCCCGATGTTCTGTCCCCCCATCCGCTGGCCGCACGTGCGAACCCACCGGCCTCCTTCCCTTCCCCTCCCTTCCTCCTTCCGTGCCAAGGCGGGGGCCATCCTGCAGGCCCCCAGCCCCCGCGGCGCACCTGTGGGCCCAGCGCGGGAGGCGGCGGCCGGGCGGGGGCGCGCGCTCCAGGTCGGTGAGCCGCATGAAGGGCCGGTGAAAGTAGTGCAGCTGCAGGATGCAAGCGAGCAGGAAGAAGCCGGGCACCAGGATGCTGGAGAAGAGCTCCGACACGCTGAACTGCTCCAGGCCCAGGTCCCCCAGCCTGGCGCGGGGACGCGCGGCGGTCAGACCCACGGGCCACCCCCCGGCCGCCTGCCGCCTCCCCGCCCCCCGCCCGCCGCCGGCTCACTGCTCGTCCGTGAGGCCCGTCAGGTTGCGCCAGTACGCGGGGAAGTCCTGGAACTGGAAGGTGTAGACGGCGATGAGCACCAGCATGGTGTAGGCCACCACCAGCCACCAGAACAGCTTCAGCAGCTTCCTCCACAGGCTGTAGTAGACCTGCCGGCCGCGGTGAGACGGGGTGGGGTGAGACCCGGGGCGCGGGGGGCCCCGCCCCACCCCGCCAGCCGCCGGCCGCACCTGGAAGAGGGTGAGGCAGAGCAGGAACAGCAGCATGTACACGATCTTGTAGACCACCAGGCGGCCGGCGAAGCTGACCACGACGAACATGCCCGCGCACACGTAGATCCAGTACTTGGCGTACAGCCCGCTCACCAGCTCCCCCAGGCTCTGCAGCAGCGTCCGCGCCCGCCTGGGCTCTGCGGGACAAGCCGGGGGGGCAGCGGGGTCATGGCTTTGGGCAGGTGGGAGGGCCGTCCTCCCCCCAGCGGCCCCAGCCCTCACCTGCGTCCCCCACGGTGACCTCTGTCGGAGCGGCAGGGGCATTCGCCTTCCTCAGCAGCTTCTCCTTGATGAACTGGCGCAGCAGGAGCCAGAAGGTCAGCAGGTAGAGCAGCTGGGACGAGGCGGGGGCCGGTCACCGGGGGCGGCCGGACCCCCCACGGACATGCGGGCGGGGGACAGCCCCGGGCACCCGCCTCCCTGCAGGCCCAGGCCGATCCCCGGCACCTGGGAAGATGGAATCCGGCCAACCCCACCCGCCCGGCAGGGGCACCGACGTCCAGACACAGTGGCGCCCTGCACACGCCGGCCTCACGCCGGGACACGAGATCCACGGAGACGCAGGCGCAGTGTGGGACCCAGCAGCGGCCGTGTCAGGGACGCAGGGACAGCGCCCCCGGGGACACAAGGTCATCACTCATTCACTCATCGACACAGCCGCTGCTCTGCACGGCTCCATGGGACCCCACGGGACAGCGGACAGGCCCTGCCCTCCTGGAGGCGCCACCCCCACAGGGGAGCTGGCAAGGGAGCCCACAGCCCCGTCAGGGACACTCGCCGTAGGAGGGGGACGTGGGGGGGGACTCTCACCATGGCGCCAAGGTCCAGGCACGGGTAGCGGGTGTGCTCCAGCCCCAGCTGCCGCAGGCTGACGGGGCCCAGGGTGGTGGGCAGCTCGGGACGCAGGTCCATGGCCCACACGTAGCGCAGGCCACAGAGCGCCAGCCCGTAGAGCAGGATGAAGGGCGAGCAGAGCATGGCCAGCTGGTGGCGGCTGCGCACGGTCCAGATGAGGCAGGCCCAGAGCAGCAGCACGAAGGTCAGCCAGCTGTGGTACGTGATGCTCCACACCTGGCCGGCCAGGGCTGGTGGGTGGTGCTGCATGGCCCGGCCCGCCCACACCTGGCCTGCTCGGCTGGCCCCGCTCCCGGGGCCTGCTCCCCCGGCCTGCTCCCCCAGCCCTGCCCCGTGACGGGGAGGCCAACGCGCCACCTCGGCCTAAAGCCCGGGGGCACGAGACGCACGCTCACACGGGCACGCACCCACTCTGCATACGCACACCGTACGCACGCACACGTACCCACGCACACACGTGCACACGCACGCCATGCAGCCCATCAGGACACAGCTCCGTTTCTGACCACGAGGCACCAGGCTCTGCGAGACGTGGGCCACCAGCCGCCTCCCAGAACGTCCCGAGAGAACCAGCAGGAGGGCCCGCCGCGGCTGCCCAGGCCGGCTGCTCCTTACCATCATGGCGATGAGGGCACACACGTAGCTCTGGTCCAGGATGAGGTGACCCAGGCTGTGTAGCGGAGATGTCTCTCGAGGCTCTGCCAGCCTGGGCTGCACTGAGCGGGGAGGAGACCGAGGTCACCAGGGAGCTGGACCCTCGCTGGGAAGCTCCACCATCAACGGGGGAGCCCCTTGGCCACCACAAACTCTGCCCTCAGGGGCAGCGGCCAGTGTGGAGCAGGGGGCGCTAGGGGCGGAAAATGCCAGCCAAGGGCCGGGCTGCTGTCTGACGCTGGTCCCTGGCCGGCCCTAGCCCCATTCACCATCTTGGTTTCTAACACCAAGAAGGGACGGGTCGGACAAGACAGCCCTGACCCCTTCCAGCCCCACGCACGGGTGAGTCCCCAGAGCACCAGCGACTCTATCTCCTGATTCGTGCAAAATGGAAATCCAGCCTTAAGGGAAACAGAGAAGTGCCCAGGAAGATGCCCGGCCCTCTCCATGGGGCTGCTGTGGACACACAGCTCCCCCGAAGACAGCTGGCAGCCCTGGGCCCTGGAGCCAGCCCGAGAGGCAGCAGGTGCAGAGGGGGCAGGAGACCGGAGCCTCCGGCAGGTCTTGGGTAGGCAGCCTGACCCCATGCTCGGGGGCGGGGGGTCCTGGGTGGCCCCCAAACCTGGCAGCGGGAGGTCAGTGGAGCAAGACCACCCCTGGCCACCAGGGGGCAGCACCAGGGCACCTGCAGGAGGCAGGGTCCCGGGGCCGCCGGGGACACACAGCACTCACGGGGGCACTGGCGGACGGGGCTGGGGTCGGTCAGGTCATGCACGGTGCAGTTGTCGGTGCCCCAGTCTGAGCCCGTGGTTGGGGGCAGCACGTGCTGCAGAGGCAAGGTGAGACCCCGTGAGCCAGGCCCGCGGGCAGGCAGGCTCCCGTGCCACAGCCCAGGCCTGGCTCCTCACCTGGGCAGCCCCCTCCTCCTTGGTGGCTGCAACGCTGGCCTGGCCCCGGGGCCACTGGTCCACCTGGGTCAGCTCCAGCTCCTGCTCCTCCTCGCTCCCGGCCGCCTCCGTCCTCTGCAGAGACCAGCTGGAGCTCAGCTCCCTCCCCCGACAGGGCGGGCGGGGGCAGACCGGCAGAGGGCTCTGGCCCCCCGCGCTCACCTGGTCCGGGGGCCGGTGCGGGCGCAGCTTGAGGAGGGAGGCCACGGTGTAGCAGAGAAGCAGCAGGACGCCGGGGCTCACGTAGATGGGCCAGTCGTGGCTCGGATCGAGGACCAGCGCGTTGGAGCAGTTGCCGTGGGCCACGAAGGCCTTGAGACCGAACACCCTGCCAGGGAAGGCGAGCCGCTGCTGGCCGAGGGACACCTGGGGACCCGGCAGCCGGGGCCCAGGGCGGAGGTGGGGCGGGACGGGGCCCGTGCGGGGAGCCTCACCTGGCCCAGACGCCGGCAGGGGGGAGCACGGCCTGGGCGAAGGGTGTCTGGTAGCAGTAGACGCAGACGAGGTGGCCGGCGCCGAAGCAGCCCACGGTGACGCAGAGGGCGCTGAAGCCCAGGGGGCTGATGGGAAAATGGCAGGCCCACCAGGTGCAGGTGGCCAGAAAGACGAGGAAGTAGACGCTGGAGAAGGCGGAGGGGTGGGCGATGCCTGCAGGGAGGGGCGAGGCGGTCGGGTGTCCGTGGCCGTGGGGCGTTGGCCGCCGCTGACATCCTCCCCACGTGGCAGCCGCTGCCGGGGTCCCTGGCCCTGCGGTACCTGCTAGTGCGAGCAGCACAATGGCCAGGGTCCGCCCCGCGGCCACCAGCAGCCAGTGCACTGTGATCTGGAACCGGGTGGCCAGCCGTGACCTCCGCGTGGGGGCCGACGCAGGGGCTCCCTGAGGCCCCACTGGGGAACCACCGTCCACTTCCCCATCATCGTCATCCTGCCAAGGTCATGAGAAGGGCAGGAATCAGGGGCAG
This sequence comes from Meles meles, assembly GCF_922984935.1. Taxonomy (NCBI): domain Eukaryota; kingdom Metazoa; phylum Chordata; class Mammalia; order Carnivora; family Mustelidae; genus Meles; species Meles meles. The sequence goes on along the minus strand of NC_060084.1, from coordinate 963,946 downwards.
GGCACTGGGGCCGCCCGGTGGGGAGGGGACGGCCGCTAGCTGGGCGTGGGCCACGCCGCGCTCTGTTCCCAGAGGTCTGCCCGCCTCCACCCCACGCCGCTCCCGCCAGGCCCGGCACGCGAGACCGCCGACCCTGCAGCCGGGCCTCATGCTACTCCAGAACCCCACAAGCGCCTCTTCTTGATCTTCCCCTCTAGCCTGGGGGTCCCTGGGTTCCTGCGCGTGTCCTCGGAACCCTGGCTCCGGAGGCCCCGCGTGGGGACTTCCCGGAAGAAGGCAGCGCGCACACGGCAGCCCCATACCCCAGTTCACGGAGCGCCTTTCCGTCCACACCCCTCGGAGCATTTTCCTCTTACACAGAGAAATGGGGTGCGGAGGAGACCTCGAGTTCACCCAGTGTGACCCTGCTCCCTTTCTGCTGCCTGTGGGGTCCCTGGACAGTAAGGGGCGGGCGGCCTGCCAGGCCTCACCAAGGTCAGGGCCTCCCTCCCTGGCCCCCCTTCAAGGTTTCCCAGAGCGAAGCTGTTTCCCTGGGCGCCCTGCGTCCCCCCCGCCCCAGTTCCCACCTGCTAAATGGGCGCCATGCCCGTGCCCTTCCAGAGGATGGCACTCCGAAGCCCGCCTGCGCTCTCAGGAGCCCGACGACCTGCTCCCATCCCGGCTCCCGCCTCCTAGCTGCGCGGCCCTGGGCAAGTCCCCTAACCTCCCTCCTGTGCCTCTGTCCTGTAGGGGTGGGGACCAGACGGGTCCTGCCCTCACAGAGCCTGGGGGGCGGGGAGGCCCCAGAGAGAAGCCTTTAAGCAGAGCCTGGAAGGAGGGAAGGGGCAGGCGAGGGAGAGAGGGAGCAGGACAGCAGCCAGGCCTGAGCTCATCCCCACCCACAGCTGGCCGCGGCCCTGGGAAGGCATCTGAGCGCCTGTGGAAAGTCAGCGTCCGTGGGAACAGCGGAGGCAGCTGCCAGGGGGGGAGACAGGTGCTCGGGGTGTCCCGCTGCCGGCCCTGGCCCCGCAGTTCCCGCAGGGGGAGCTTCTCCACTCCTTCCCTCCCCGTCCCCCCGCAGCCCGCCAGACCCCAAGAGCCTGCCTGTCCGTGCGTGTGACCGGCAACTCTGCACACACTGTCCCACGCGGGGCGTCCTGTGTGTGCACATGTGGCTCTGGGCTTTAAAACCCGCACCTGGGGAGGGTCCCCCGGCCCCAACCTCACTCTGAGGTTGTCTACACTGGCCACCCCGGGTCAACACGACAGCACAGGCTCTCATTAGCCACTGAGGACAGAGACAAGGTGACCTGTCCCAGTCACGGGGCAGACCAGGGTCCAGCCCCCAACGCCAGCAAGGCAGTTCTGGGCCGTGAGGGCCACACGCAGCAGCTGTCCCTTCCTGTCCCCTCCTGTCCCCTCCCATCCCCTTCCTGTCCCACCCCAGATTCCAGACCGAGCCAGCCCCTTCGAGGCAGAGCTGTTCTGGGAAGCCCTGGCTCCACGAACAGGGAAACCCGAGGCAGCCGTAGCTTGAGCAGCCCACACGCCCTCCCCAGGGAGGGGACGGGGGCCACTGGGGGCAGGACGCCCCGAGGGACAGCAGCAGGGTGGTCCTAAGCCCCACGAGTGCCTGGAACAGTAACCTGAGCTCCAGGCTCCCGTTTCCCCCTCCGAAAGTGGGGTGCCAGCCTTGCCCAGCAGGCTGGGGACAGGGACAGGCAGGACAGCAGGCAGGGTCAGAGGCAGACTGAGTTGCCCCCAACATGGAGGGGGGCTCCCTGACAGCCAGCAGGTCACTCCCTGCAGTGATGAGTCCCTCCTCCCCTGTGGCCTGGAAGGACCCCCTGGAACAGTTTCTGAAGGCACAGACATGACTTGGGGTCCCCAAAGTCCCCTGAGACGGACCCCTGCTAGGACCAGGTCTCAAAGGCACACCGGCGCACCACTGGGCCCCGCATCCCAGAGAGGGGACACACACCAGCCGAGCCTCGTCTCTTCACAGCAAGCACACACTCTTCCAACGAAAACTCCACATTTGTGTCAAGGAAAAGTGAAACCGTCCTCTGAGGAAAGAGCCCTGGAACCCGTCCTCCAGCCCACGAGCCCCGCCCGCCTCCAGCCCTCACCAGCTCCTGGGCGCGCTGGCTCCGCGGCGCTTCCCGGGCGAGGCGCCCACAGAGGCCGAGGCACACGGAGGAGACCACCAGGACACCGAGGTCGGGGGCCACCAGCCGGACAGCATTGGGGATGTCCTTCAGGTCCAGCCTGGGAAGGACAGGGAGAGCCCACGGGTGGGTCGGGGTCGGTGGGTGCCAGGCAGGGGAGGAGGACGGGCGACCCAGGGGAGGCAAGGAGCGCGCTTACCTCGTGACCCCCACGTGCCGGGAGAGGCTCTCCCAGGGGCTGCCTGCGGGGAGAGCACGGAGCGGGGTCAGGCAGCCGGCGCCAAGCAGCCCTACTCCCCACCACCAAGAGGCCCTGGAGCCCCACGGTCACAGGACACAGCCAGGCTCAGGGCAGCGCGCAGAAGGCTGCCTTCGCTAGCAGGGCACTACGGCCCAGCTGGGGAGAGCCAGAGACATCGAAGGCCCGTGCGTCCTGCCTGCCACAATGGGGCCTCCCAGCCGCAAGCTGAGGCCTAAGTCGTGGGGGCCTGAACGGGGAGGTCTATGCGGGCAGCGCCGGGGCCAGGGCACCCACGAGGCACCTGGCTTCTCTCCATGGCCCAGCTTCGAAAGAGCAGGATGGGCACCGTCCCCGCGGAATGGAAGCGGGAGCCCGAGTGGGGCGGGGCGGGGGAGCGATGCCAGGCAGGACCCAGGCTGTGCGGGGTCTGTGGGGCTGAGGCCGAGCCCGCCTGGAGCTGGCAGGGCGGGCACCAGCCGCAGACACTGTCCGCAGGATGCAGGGCACAGGGCACAGGGCTGGGCTGGGCAGGGCACAGAGGGCCATGGGTGCCCCGGCCGGTCTCTTCGCTGCAGAGACAGATGTTGGTAGATCCTGGGTCTGGAACGAGGACCAGCGGGCACGGCACGAACCCGGGCCGCGTGGGGTGAGCAGGAGCTGTCAACGGGCACTCAGGGCGTGTGAGGCACAGCCTGGGCAGGGCGGGGGGACCTTCCCCAGGGCTGCAGCCCCCCCGTCTCCCCGGGCTCCTGGCTGGCTCGGGAAGGCCATCCCGACCCAGGGACACTCACAGCTGGGTCCCAGAAGCTGGTCCAGGCGGGGCACGGTGTGGAGGCCTATCTGGAAGGTCAGGTGGGCCGCCAGGAAGAGGAGGCTGAAAACCAGCAGGGCCTGGAGGAGGCGGCCGGTGTGGCCTGCAGCAGAGAGGGCGGGCATGAGGCTGGGACAGCGCCCTCGTTGCATCACCCCGGGGGGTCCCAAGTTACCCCGGAGCCCACTTGTCGGGGGAGAAATGGAATCCAGGATTGGGCCCCGGGACCCCAGCGTGGGCAGGAGCGGCCCCCTGGCGTGCCTTGGCTCCCCACACGTGGGGAGCGTGGCTGCACGGAGGGGTGTGCGCACCCGGGCCGTGCTTGGGGGGCCGCGGAGTCCTGTCGCCACCCCAGCTCTGAGCGGGTGGGCAGCTGGCGCCCCGTGCGGGAAGCTGACCCCGACGCCCACGCTGAGCTCTGGAACCTGCCGCCAGGACTCGGGCCGCGGAAGGTTTCCTCACCACTGAGCACCGCCCACCCCTGCCCCGGGCTCCCGGACAAGTATCACACTTTCTCCTGCCCAAGGCTGCAGGTTCAGGGTCCCCGCCCCACCCCCTCTCCCGGGAGGGCCCAGCAGGGGAGACCCCCCAAGTGCTGGGCCTTCACCCCCTGCCCCCGCCGGCCTTGCAGAGGGAAGCCGGGCTCAGAGAGGGCAAGGGAGCCCCAGCAGCCCCGGCAGCACTCAAATGGCCTCATGGCTGCTCATTTCTAGGTCCCTCCCCGCCTCCAACCCTGGGGGCAGGGGTGAGCAAAGGGGAGAGCAGGGTGGGGCGGGCAGAGCTGGGAAGGACGGACGGAAAATGAACAGAATGTCTGGCGTTCGGCCCTGGCTGGGCAGCTCTGCTCGGAGCACCAGGCCAAGAGCGGGGGGAGGCTCAGGCCTCCCAGCTGGGCGGGCGGGGGGTGCTACCTGCGGGGGACGGGGCAGGGCTCAGCCACTCCTGCAGCCCCGGGAAGCCCCAGCAGGGGGCTGCGGTGGGAGCACACGGCCCCGCCAGAGGCACCCCTCCTCACCCCCAGGGCAGCACCCTGCTTTGGGGCCACGGATGCCCAGGGTCGGCCTTGCGATACTGCTGGGCCCGAGGCCGCAAGCGCCAGGCTGCCGGGCTCCTCCTACACCCGGAAACTGGTGGGTCCGGGAGGGGCCCCTCGGCAGGAGGGGGCCCCCGACTCCCCTCTGGCCGGCTTCCTCTCAGACACCATGTGGCCAAGTGTCAGACGTCACCACTTGCCCACTGTCCTCTCCTTCTCACCCCGAGCTCCCTCCTTGGGTGGCCACACGGTGTCTGGGACCACGAGCCGCCACCAAGCCCGGAGCACTGGCCACGTGGTTCCAGCTCCCTGCCGGGCAGGGGCTGGGTGAGCGTGACGGGGAGAGGCAGGAGGCGGGGAAGTCCGTGCCTGACCTGGCCTGCTGACCCCACTAACCGACGCCGGGGGCCGTCCCACGCTGCCCGCCTGAACTCCGCTGCGACCTCAGGGAGGCCGGCTGGCCCCCGGAGATCCACTCAGGAAGGGCGGGGGGAGGTTGGGCAGGGCAGGGGGCGCCAGGGCACAGAGCAGCGGCTCCGGCTGCTGGCGGGGGGGGGGGGGGGGGGGGGGGGGAGTCCTGGCTGTCCAGGCCCCTTGTGGGCGTCACACGGGGGACCCAGAAACGACCCCTCCTGCAGGAGCAGGAACAAGAACTCAGGCCCTCGGGGGAACAGGAATGGGGCTGGCAGGCTGGGGACCCCAAGAGCAGAAATCCTGGAGCCCCCCCCAAACCGGCCTGACAGTCCCTCCGCAGGGACCCCCGTTCCCAGCCACAGCTCAGGAACCACCGTCCTAACACCTCTGGGCCGTCCCACACTGCTCCCTCCGCCCCGGCCCAGCCAGGGGCCTGCCGTCCCCGCAGGCCTTGCTCACACGGCCTCTCCTTCAGGCCAGGCGCGGTGTCTCCCCCGGCCGTGCGCAGACCTCACCCCCCCACGCCGACGGGAGCCTGGGCCCCGGGGCGCGCACGGGGGCCTGGGGACGAAGTGCTCTGGGACGCTGGGGAGGGGATGCCCACAGCCGCAACGAGAAGGTTCTTGGGGGGTGCGGTGGAGCCTGGGTCATGAGCTCTCCCCACAGACCTGAGATCGCAGGACACCTGTGTCCTGACGGACGACCAGTCACACACGGGGACCCACACCCCTCCCCACGACACACACCGGGACCCTCACCGTGCCGCCTGCTCACAGAGCTGAGCACACAGGCCCTCCCCGCCAGGCCCCAGGGAGAGCGGCAGCCACCAGCTCCTGGGGGGCAGGGTTCTAAGGCAGAGACGGGTCTTAAGTCCCGGAGCGCTGAGGGGACGGCTGGTACAGACCCCCGCCCGCCAGAGGACAGAGCTGGAGGAGCCCCGAGACGACCCACGCCTCCTCAGGCACAGGCCGCTGTGCTCCCTGTGGACGCCCCGGTGGGGACGTGGGACGGGGCCAGGGCTCAGCACCTGCGGGGCCCAGGCGGCGTCACACCTCCCACCAGACGCCGCTGAGGCCCGGCCTCCACACACCCTGCGCTCGAGGCCAGGCTCCTGGGCATCTCCCCTCTTCCACCCGGAAAGACCAGGCAGCCTCCCTGTTCCTGAAGGGCGTCCGAGGGCAGACAGAGAGGACAGGCAGGGGCGTCTCCCCTCCTGGCCCCTGCCCCGGCCAGGGCCCACCTCTCCCCATGGCCCACGGCAGGAGAAGGGCGCTGGCTCCGGGAAGGGAGGGGAGGGGAGGGCCCTGTGGGAGGCGGGCCCTGGCGCCTGAGCTGGGAACCGTGGACAGCTGCAGAGAGCTGACCTGGGTGAGGGGATGGCCCAGGGCCCCCGCGGCTCTCAGCCCTGCCCCCCCAAATCCCCCGTAGTCCTCTGCCCCCAGAATTCCGCCTACACTGCCAGACCGGCGCCCCGGCAAGGAGGGAGCCTGATGGGGGCCGGAGTCAGAGGCACGAGGTGTCGCTCCATGGTCGTTGCGGGCCGGGACAGAGGGAGGGGCCGTGGGAGCCTAGAGGACCCCGGAAAGACGAGGAAACGGATCCTCCCCTGGAGCCTCCAGAAGGAACCTGCCCCGTGACGCTGTGAGCCTGGCCCAGGAGGCCCGGCCGGTCTCCCCACTTCTGGGCCGAGAGGGGGAGGAGGTGCCGCCCCAGCCCCCAAGACCCTGAAGCAGCCAGCCAGCATCACCGCACTCCCGGAGGCCGTGTCTGCGGGCCTGTCTCGCTCACGGGTCCTCAGCTGTCCTGGCCAAGCTGGTGCTCGGCCCTGCTGGGCTGCTGCCCCGCACGTGTCCGCCAGGCAAGGACAGCCGGCTTCGCTCAGGGACCCCAGTTCGAGCCTGGGTACCTCCCTTCCCCCTCCAACACAGAGGGGCCTTCCCGCCTACAGAGGGCAGAGCAGCCTTTGGGGATGTCCCCCTCGCACTCCCCTCCCCGAAAGCCGAAAGCCGGGCAACGGGACCCTGCAGCTCGGAGCGGGCGGGGAGCAGAAGCCCAGACTGGAGGGTCCTTCCAGCACGTCTGGGCCCTGTCCTCCCCCGTCCCACCTGTCCGCACCTGTTCACAGGGGCCAGCCTGCACCACGGGGCAGGGAGCCGGGCACAGCCCCGTCCCCTCCGGCCCGGGGCCCCTGAGCCGGCCTCTCTGCTCCCAGCCCTTCTTGGGTGGCTCCCAGGGAGAGCCCACGTTCAGCAGCTCCTGGGGGTGCAGCCCCCGAGGGCGCCCCCATCGGCTCGTCCGGTGAACATGGGAGACTGAGACGGCGCCCACCCACCGGGAGCAGAAGACCCAGACAAGGTGGTTACAGAGAAACCCCGCAGAGCTCAAGCAAACAAGGGAGGAGCCTGACCTCAGGGGGGGGGGTGCGGGTCAGGGGAGCGACGCCTCAGCCGGAAGTAAGGGGTCGGCCGGAGCCTCGCCAGGCACAGGGTGGGGAACGGGCGAGGGAGCCTGCAGGGAGACAGGCCGCCCCGGAACAAGGGGGATCCGTCCGATGACCCCCACTCCTCCAGCATGCCCCTGTGACACGCGGTCAGGAAGGAGACGCTGAAACTAGTCCGGGGCCAGCAAAGGGAAAATGAAACCTGGGGCCACTCGTCCTTCACCGCTAAACTGCCCAGCGCTTCTGCGGAGGGCACGTGCACCCCACACCCCCCCATGTCCGGCCAGTCCTTGTGGACAAAGAGCTCCGAGGCCCCCCGTGCCCCCAGCTGGCAGGAACCAGCGCCCAAGCCCTTTACCTGGGATGCCGTGCCGACCGGGGCCCGGGAACCAGGGCAGCAGCAGCAGGAACAGCAGGTAAATCAGAGAGAGGGCGTTGAAGCGGGACAGGCAGGCTGCAGGGGAGGAGACGGCAGTTAGCGTGGCCACGCCGGGGGGCGGGCACACCCCGACGTCACCCCTGATCGTCCCCATCACCGCCCCCAAAATTACTCCAGATGTCACCCCGATCATCCCCAACATTGCCCCCAAAATTACCCCCAGACGTCACCCCGATCATCCCCAACACTGACCCCAAAATTACCTCAGACGTCACCCCAATCATCCCCAACATTGCCCCCAAAATTACCCCCAGACACCCCGATCATCCCCAACATTACCCCAAAATTACCCCAGATGTCACCCCGATCATCCCCAACATTACCCCAAAATTACCCCCAGATGTCACCCCGATCATCCCCAACATTGCCCCCAAAATTACCCCCAGACACCCCGATCATCCCCAACATTGCCCCCAAAATTACCCCAGATGTCACCCTGATCATCCCCAACATTGCCCCCAAAATTACCCCCAGACGTCACCCCGATCATCCCCAACATTGCCCCCCAAATTACCCCCAGACACCCCGATCATCCCCAACATTACCCCAAAATTACCCCAGACGTCACCCCGATCATCCCCAACACTGCCCCCAAAATTACCCCCAGACACCCCGATCATCCCCAACATTGCCCCCCAAATTACCCCCAGACGTCACCCCGATCATCCCCAACACTGCCCCCAAAATTACCCCCAGACACCCCGATCATCCCCAACATTGCCCCCAAAATTACCCCCAGACGTCACTCCGATCATCCCCAACACTGCCCCCCAGCATCACCCCTAAAATCACCACCTGATCGCCCCTAACATCGCCCCCCACACCACATCGACATCAAGTCCCTAACATCGCCCCAGACATCAAGCCCCCCGTGGTCCCCAGCCCACGCGGCCAAGCATCATTCTGACACCCTGCCTGTGGTATTGCGCTCAACACTGCCCCCACCCCGTTACCTCTCCTCTCCCGCCCGGATGCCAGCTCCCTGCAGCCAGAGCAACCCCGCTAACCTGTGACCTGTCCCATCTCAGGACTCACGCGCTGTCATACGGCATCCCAACAAACACTAGTCACCTGCCACTCAGAGCCACAGCTCATTCTGCCGCGGGCGTCTCGGGCACACGCCATCCTGCCTCCATCCCCTTGGGCAGACAAGGACGAGGTGGCTGACTTTGCTAACTTTTCCTCCTTTTTTAAAAATTTCATAGTTTCAGGGGCGCCTGCGGGGCTCAGTCGGTGAAGCATCTGACTCGGTTTCAGCTCAGGTCACGATCTCAGGGTCGTGAGATCGAGTCCCGCACGAGGCTCCATGCTCAGCAGAGTCTGCGGGACACTCTCTCTCCTTCCACCCCTCCCGCTCGGGCTGTCTCTCCCTAAAACAAATGAATCTTCAAAAAATGAGTGAAATAAAAGCTTACGGCTTCAGGGGATACACAATGCCGCTGGCTGTCGAGGGAGCCTCACAGGCGCACCTCGCCCTTGAGTGAACCCGTGGGGCTCGTGGCCATCAGCCGGGCTCCTGGCCGACCCGACAGCTGCCCGCGTGCCCACAGCCTGCTCCCGCCTTTTCTCGCGACCAGCCGTGCCGGGGCAGGGTCTGGGGCCCCCAGAACCCAGGCCGTGGAGTCCCCCGCAACCCCACCAACACCCAGCCCCCTGCCCAGGCCTAGGGTCACAGCAGGGCTGCGCACACCTCGGCCTGTGTGTCCCCTGTCCCCACCTGGCCCCGACCAGGTGCTGGGGTGTGGCAGAGAAGCTGAGAGGAGGGGACAGCAGGAGCCCCAGCGAGGGAGGCAGACGCCTGACCTTGTGGTCTGTGTGGGCACTGTGCCCCAGGCCTCAGTTTCCATGTCGGTACAATGGGGTTCACACGACCTGCCTGAGGGCTTGGCGGAAGGGTGAGGCGAGGGGCAGAGCTCGGGGCTGGGGCAACGGTGGCCGAGCCCGACTGGACGGGGCTCCTCTGTCCACTACACGCGCGGGTTGCAACCAGCTCACCAGAAGTCCGTGTCGCAGCACCTGATCCAGCCGCAGAGGGGAAGGGAAAGGCATTTATGGCAAAGGCTTCTAAAGTCCCTTCCAACGGGTCACTCTCCAGGCCCAGGTTCGGCCTCTCCCACGCCACAGCGCCAGCCCTGGCCTGTCCCTCGTACCAGCGAGGCGGCGTCTGTCCTCCCCACGGCCCAGCTGGCAGCCGCGCATCTGTGTGTCTGTCCGTCCTTCGTCCACCCAACTAACCTGCCCCGAGGACGGACGTGCAGGCCCCGCCCTGAGACACTCACCGCGACCTGCCAGGCCGCGTGACGCTCCGGGAGCACCCACGGGGGGGAGGGGGGCACGCATGGCAGGGGGAGGGCATCCAGCACACGGGGGGGGGGGGGGGGAAGAGCACACCAGGAGGGCAACTGCTGTGCGGGCACTAGGGAGGCCCCCGGAGGCACCGCACAGCCCGGAGGGGAGGACAGGATTCCTTCCTTCACATTCCCTGGGCCTGGCTCGGGAGCGGCCCCAGGCTGGGCCGGGGCAGGGCTTCGACGTCACGTTCTGGGGATGAGTTGTGGACCCGGCCGAGCCGTCCTGAGAAAGCCCTTCGTGGCTGAACTGCGCCCTTGAACCTGGGGAAGACGGGGACGCCTGGGCGGTCGGTCAGGGAAGCGTCTGCCTTCGGCTCAGGTCATGATCCCGGGGTCCTGGGATGGAGCCCCGCACTGGCCTCCCTGCTCAGCGGGGAGCCTGCTTCTCCCTCTGCCCCTCCCCCAGCTCGTGCTCTCCCTCTCAAAAAATAAAATTTAAAAAAAAATGGTTAAGATGATCAATTTTATGCTCTGTATCTTTTTCATTTTTAAGTGCTCTCTACACCCCACGTGGGGCCCGAACTTACAGCCCCGCGATCCCGAGTCGTGCGCGGCCAGACTGGCTGGGGGAAGAGCCTGGGACTCAGGCCCACATCGGGTGTAGGGATTACTCCAGAATAAATAAGTAAAATTCAGAAATAAAGAGTTGCCTGTCCTAGGGACTGAGCCAGCCAGGCGCCCCATGTTCTGTGTGTTTTACCGACATAAACAAACAACCAGCAAGGACGTCAGAAACTCAAATCCGAGGGGCAGGGGCTGCCGGTGGAGGCCGGCGAGCCCCCGTGTCCTCTCCCCGCACCCTGGCTGAGCAGGAGGGCACCTCTGAGAGGCTTATCTGCCCAAAGCAGGAAGTCAGAGATGAAGAGCGGGAACAGCAGGGTCAGAGGTCAGAGGGCCGGGGCGTGGCCGGTGCGCGGGGACAGCCAGGTGACCCCCACCCTGCAGCCGTGAGCCCCTCACTCCCTCCTTCACTCACGCACCCAACACACACGACCTGCACAGCTCCGCAGATGGGGACACAGCAAGAAAGGGAGGGTCTCTGCCTGCCCCAGGGGGTAGGTGTCCAGTTCCCCGAGGCACCCCGGGATGTCTGCGGGTGAAGTGCCTGTCCCTGCGGAGAAGGCCCAGGCATTAGAGCGCTGCCTGGAGGCAGCGGCCTTTCCATCGGCCTTGAAGACCAGCTAAGACTGGGGCGAGGTGAGAGGAGGGGCTGGTCACCGCAGGCCAGAGCAGAGAAGGCAGGCGCAAGCCGGAGGGGAGGGGAGGGGACAGGGTGCCCAGGCAGCTCCCACCTCCCCACCTAGCGGCCAGTGACCTCATGGGGGAAATATGCCTTTTCCTGCGCCAGGAACAATAGGTTGGGGGTGGGGGGAGGGAGAGGGAGAGAGAGAGCTTGCCCGAGCTAGCGCCCTGCTGGGCAGGAAAGGGCTCCCTCCTGCCAGGACCCCTCACCCAGAGCACATGCTTAACCCTTTAAAGACCCTCGCGGGGCACGCCGGAGCCGGGAAGGCCCATCCAGCAAGCGCCCCACCGGACCCTGGTCCTGTGGGTGAAGGAACTAGGGTCTGGACCGGGGAGACACAGACCCCTGGTCTCAGCCACTGCCAGGTCGGGAAGGGGAGGCGGAGGGCCCAGCAAGCCTACGGGACCCCACGCAGCCCGGGGGGACATTCCCTGCAGAGCGCTGGCCCCCGTGGCCCTCAGGGAGACGGCGCACACCCCACTCGGCACACAGTTCCTGGAACATGTCCCCCGAGGCTGGCCTGTGGGGCAGATAGATGGGCCCAGACCTGCCCCACCCCAGCCCTCCGGTGGGAGCGGAGCTGTGAGCCTCAGCAGGCTGGACACAGCACACAGGGCAAGAAGGACCCTGGGGGTGGCGGGAGTCTCCAGGCCCTGGCGAGGGGAGGCTCCAGGCAACATGTGGCCGGGGAAGCTGCCCACGGGACGCACAGGCCAGCGCCGGCCCCCAGGGAGCAGCAGCAGAGTGGAATGGCTCTGGGCAAAGGCCGGTGTGGGCTCGGGGACCCCAGGGGCTTACGGGGGCCCCAGCTGACATGGGGCAGTGACCCTGATGTCACTCCATGGCCCGTAACGGCGTGGAAACCGAAAGGACAGCGTCCCCGGGAGAGGCCAGGAGGACAGAGGGCGGAGGGCACACAGTGGTCAGCACTGTCCCGGGGCCCCTAAGAGGGGCGGGATGGCTGCCTTGGTGCGCAAATGAGGAAACTGAGTCCGGGACCGGGGCTCCCACCCCGCCCTCAGGAACGGTGCAGTTCCAGGGGACCTAGACAGGACAGCCTGCAGGCGACACGCGGGGTGGGGAGCGCCAGGCCGGGGCAGAGCTGCCCCCTACCCCGCAGCCCCTCCCAGCAGCGGCAGGGCCCAGAGGGAGGGTGGGCACTTGCTCCCGCTGGGGTGAGGCCCTGAGACCCGGCCTGGGCCCCTGGGTCCCAGGGACGCGGGCTGAGGCCGAGGGCTGGGTGGTCTGGCGGGAGGTGGGTTGCGGACCAGCAAACCGGTCTCACCCTCCTCTGGGCTTCCGCGAAACCAGGGAGCCCAAGGTCTGGAGTCTGGTCGGCGGGTTCCGTCCCCGCTCGGCCTGCTTCCTCAGCTGGGGACGGGGACCCCAACAGTGCAGGGACCACGGCCATGGGAACGGCGCCAGGCACGGGGCAGGAGAGGGCGACCGTGGGCCTGGCCCGGGGCACCCAGAACCCACACCCACACAGAAGATTCCTCACGTGTCAAACAGAAACAGAAGCAGGATCCGCACCCCGAAGTGTACACGAGGTTCCGGAAGGTTCGCTCCCCGGTCGCTGCCAGGGCCCACCTGTGCAGAAGGGCCGCTGCGTCTGGCCGTGAGACCCCTCCCGTCAGGAGAACGTTCTCATGCGTCCCCACTCGGTCCCAACTGAACTGACCCCAAAGCCGGACGACCGAGAGGAACACACACAGAAGGGCTCACACATGCGGCTCCTTACACGGGGCCTGCAGGCCGGTGGGGGGGGCAGGGGTCACCCACGTCCCCAGGGCACCAGGGCAGTGGCAAGAAGAGACTTAGCCTCTCTGGACCTGGGCGAACACCTTTCAGGCCTGCCTTCTGCTGCCAGCCAGATCCTCCCCGAGGAGGCCAGGTGGTCCAGGGACAAGAGGTCAGAGTCCCAGGTGACAGCTGCTGGGTGGGGCGGGGGTGTCCTGGTGCACGTCTTGCCGCCGCCGCCCGCTGGGTGTCCGGGGACTGTGCTCGCTCTGCCTCGCTTGGCTTGGAGAAGAAACCCATGAACACCCCTGCCGGCTTCAGCCAGCGGGCGGGGGGCGGTGTGGGCGGAGAAACGTGGCGGAGGGGCCGTCTGGTGCCTCCACCATCGCTGTCCCGGCGGCAGAGCCTCCTGCCTCCACAGCACTTGGGTGGCCACATTTCCCCAAGCCCGGATATAGACACGGACCCCAGACCCTGACCCAGAGGTTACCAAAGGTTCGGATCTTCCCCACCTTTCTGGAAGAAGACGACCGGCAGGTCGGCCTGGGTCACGGGAGTGAGCAGCCCAAGCCCAGCGTCCCCCACCTTCTGGGGACAAGGTCAGCGGTCACAGAAGGCGAGGGCAGGAAGGCAGGACATGGCAGAGCCCCCTGTGGGCGGGCGGGCACCCTGGGGACAGGAGCAGAAGGTAGAGGGTGGGAAAGGGATCTGGGGGCCGCGCCAGCCACACTGGCAGCCAGAGCAAGGCCCACAGGCCCTCAGGGAACACCAGGCACCTTGCCGCCCCCCAGTCCCATGGGCCACCCCTGCTCCACGCCCCGTGAAGCACCTTCTAGCACATGCCCCCGGGACTGTGTAACCCTAACCCGGGTCCCCTCTCCGTCCCCGAGCAAGTCCAGCATTGGCCACACACCGGCCTTGGGGTTTCCTGCCCACAGCACGGCCCGCAGTCTCAGGGGCCGGGGGGATGCACGGCACAGCCTCAGGCCGGAGAGCTCCAGCTCCGCGGAAGGAACAGCGCCGAAGCCCTTCCCAGTTTACAAAGCTCTACAACTCGGGCCCCTTCCAAGGACCCTCTCCTCTCCCAGGAAGGCAGCTGACCCGGAGTCAGCAGAGGATGGGGTTGGAGAACCTGCACAGCCCTGTGGGGGGGGCCCAAGACACAGCGGGGGGGCCCAGCAGCAACACCAAGGACACTGTGTTACCTACTTGGGGCCCAGCCAAGAGCTCCGGCCTGCAGGCCGAGGGTTTCATCAGCAGGGGGCCAGGACGTTTGGTTTTACGGCTCACGGACTCGCCAGGGCGGACGCAGTCGGCCGGGCCCTCCCAGTACCACCAGCTCCGTGGAGCTGCGCCGAGGCCCAAGAGGGGGCTGGTGGCCACAAGAGGGACAAGAAGCCCATGGGCACCAGCCACAGACCTGCCCCTCGGTCCTCACCTGTCCGGGAGCCCCTGACCGCTAATGGCCCAGCCGCCCTCCCAGCCACACCCGGTCCCAGATGGCTTCCGAGAAGGGAGGAGGGCAGGGGCAGAGGGATGGCGCTGCCTCTTGTCAGCATGGCTTGGGGTGTGGCCCCTGGGGGCCCAGGGATCTGGGGACCCAATGAGTGGCATGCCCCCCCCGCCCCGTGCAGGTTGGGCGCCTGGAAGCAGGCCAGTGGGTGAGCAGCACGGGCAGCCTGGCCTCGGGGACCGTTTGCAGACCTACCGACCCCAAAGTGTCCTAAGTGGGGTCACCCCCAGATCCTGCTGCAGGCCCGTCCTCGCTGGCAGGGCAGAGGCATTGGGAGGGCTCAGCATCTCTGTGCTCTCCCCCAGGAGGCTGCCTGGACGCCCCACCATGCGCTCAGATGGCGAAGACCCTAGGCACAGGCACCAAACCCGCCCGGCCAGCAGCAGCTCCCTTCACAGCAGACCCGGGACCCGCCGGGGGCTGTTCCCGGGAAGGGTCCGCACCCGGCCGCCCTGCAGGACGGGCCACCGCCGGAGTGCTCTGCGCAGAGGGCCAGGCCTGGCTCTGGCCTCGGGCGGGGCCCGCATTCCGTGGGGAGCTCTGACCTGGGGCAGCCACAGGTAAACAAGCGGGGGTGGGGTGTCCAGGAAGGAAGTTTCTGGATCCGGCCCCACATGGTGCCCCCACCCGCGTGGGCCAGGACACGGTTTGGCAATACCCCTCACCCTGGGCCACCTAGAGCTCGGGGCCTGGCCGAGGAAGGGACCACAGTGAGGGAGGAGCTCACACCACGGTGTCCCCAAGGCCAGCAACCCGCAAAGGAAGCCCCCTACCAGACTGAGGGACGGAGGACTGGGGGCTAGAGCCCTCTGGGTCTTCACCTGGGTCAGACCTGCCCAGGGCCCTCACCAGGTCACGGCTCTCCTGAGTCCTTCCTAGGGACGGGCTGGCCTCCTCTAGCCACAAGGAATGGGGCTCCCCGCAGAGCGGCGTACCCCCAGACAGTGACGGGCCGACCAGGCCGGCCAGGGGCCTTGTGTGCCCGTACAGAGACCCGCCCTCACGGCTGTGCCCGCCTGCTCCTCCCTGGACGACAGTCCCTGGCCCACGAGTCCGGTCACAGGACAGTCGGCTCCAGACAAGGACATCCCAACACGCCGAGCCCCAGGCAGCGTGAGGACGTGCACAGAGCCGGGGGCGGGAGCGGCAGCTCAGGCCGGTGCCGGGTGCCAGCCGGAGCCCCAGGGGAGGACGCCAGCGTGCCCCGCGACACCCTCCCTCCTCGTGGGAGAGAGCACTCGGAGGTGCGGGAGGGGGCGGGCTGGCTGGCTGGGGGGCGTGACTCCCCTGGGACCCCTGCTGCGTCATCTAGAACGTGGGGCAGCGGCTGCAGGCCTGCCCTCGCCGGTGACCGAGGGTCTAGGACACGGACACGGCGGCGGGTCAGCTCGGTGGGGGGCTCTCTAGAGCATCACGGGCTCCAGGAGAAGAGGACGCCTGTGGTCGGTCGGTTAGAGGAGTGACGCTCGATTTCAGCTCAGGCCATGACCTCAGGGTCCTGGGGTCGAGTCCCGCCTCGGCTCTGCGCTCAGCACGGAATCGGCCGCAGATTCTCTCCTCTGCCCCTCCCCCGTCGCACGTGCGCTCGAAAACCAGAATACGGACTAAACCGTCCACAGAATGGAAGCACGTGTCCCCCTGTCCCCCTCGTCACCCAGGCCTGGGGCCTCTGAGCGTGCGGTGAGGCCCCGGGTCGCAGACAAGCCCTCAAGCCCTCGGGCTGATACGACAGTCCAGAGCCCTCGAGAGCCAAGCTGATCGGAGCGGACGGACGGAGGGACGGAGGGACGTCGTGAGTAAACACAGACGCTGCAGCCACCCCACCCCCGCGCCGAATTCCGGGCTGATTGACTGGAATGACGTGTCACGAGGCCACAGCACACGGGGCCTCTCTGCCTGAGCCGGGCACCCCGTCCCCCCCGCAGGTGCAGGCCACCTGGCCCCTCACGCAGGGATAGACCCCACCGTCCAGCATTGGAGGGCCGCCGTCCCACACCCTCGACAGTGGCCCACGGGCAGCCGCCGGGACCCCGGGGTGAGCACCAGCAGCCCGGGCAGCGAGTCAGAACGAGGGTCCACACACCGCCCAGCCCGTGGCGTGCGAGGCTCAGGCTGCGGCCAGGGACAAGGGCGCGAGAGCCGGAGCGCCGCCTCCGGGTGCACGGTGTCCCGGGGGCAGCAGTGGGCAGCTGCGGGGCACAGAGACGCGGGCCGAGAAGGAACTGGTCATGCAAACGAGCCCGCGGGAGCCAGGACAGCCTCCCGGAAGCCCTTCCCTTGGGGGCAGATGGGACCTGGGCCCAGAGATCCTGCAGAGGATGGTCCAGTTGCAAAGGCCCTGGGGTAGAAATGCTCTCGGGAGACCGAGGAAGGCGGCGTGTCACCCACGCGGAGTCTCAGCCACCGGAGCCTGGGCCCTCCCCCGGCTGGCCGGCTGCAGTGTTTTCCGTCACGTTCTTCACTGCACCCGAACTGACCCTGACCCGCAGTGTCCAGCCACGGTCCTTAAAGCAGGTTCCCAGGCCAGGCCACTGGCATCACCCGGGAAGTTCTCCAGCTCTCCGGGACCGGGAATGAGCCCGATGGACTCAGAACCCCCGTTTCAGAAGATTCCCTCGAGACCCAAAGGACGCAGCACATCCTTCTTCCAACTCAGGAGCAAGACCATGACCGTTCGTCTCGACCGACCGGCCACACCTGTCTTTGGTTTCTTTTTTTTTTTTTTTTTTTTTTTTTTAAGATTTTACTTATTTATTCGACAGAGAGAGATCACAAGTAGGCAGAGAGGCAGGCAGAGAGAGTGAGAGGGAAGCAGGCTCCCTTCAGAGCAGAGAGCCGGATGCGGGACTCGATCCCAGGACCCTGAGATCATGACCCGAGCCGAAGGCAGCGGCTTAAACCACTGAGCCACCCAGGCGCCCTGTCTTTGGTTTCTTATAAAGATTTATTTATTGTAGGGGCGCCTGGGTGGCTCAGTGGGTTAAGCCTCTGCCTTCGGCTCAGGTCATGATCTCAGGGTCCTGGGATCGAGCCCTGCATCGGGCTCTCTGCTCGGCATGGAGGCTGCTTCCTCCCCTCTCTCCGCCTGCCTCTCTGCCTACTTGTGATCTCTGTCTAATAAAAAAAAAAAGAAAAAAAAAAAGATTTATTTACTGTAGAGACAGCGTGCCAGTGTGGATGAGGGGAGGGCAGAGAGAGAGAAGCAGGCTCTGGGTGTGGCGAGGAGCCCCACGTGCGGCTTGAAGCCACGACCCCGAGATCACGACCTGAGCAGAGACTGAGCATCACCGTCTAACGGACCGAGCCCCCAGGCACCCCCAGGCCACTCTTCTAACACGTGTGTCCACCTTGACAGTGTGACCTGGGATGCCCCCTCCAAGGGCACGGCCTTCTCTTCCCGGCACGGCGGGGTCCCCTTATCCTCTAGCGCAGGCTGCCTTCCTGCGAGCACCTTCTCCCCCAGCCTCAGGACAGAGACAGCGTCCAGTGGGGGTCACCGGGGCGGCCCAGCTGTAGGGCAGCTTCTGGGTCACTCCACACCTTCCCGCGGTACCCTCTCAGGGCCAGGGCTGCCCTTCCAAACGTGGGGGTCCACCCCAGGCTGGCCAGGGGCCACATCTCCCCAGCTCTGGGCCTGGGGCTCAGGGTTGGGGTGCTGACTCAGAGCCTCACCCTGTGACTCAGCCAGCCCACAGCACCCCGAGTCCCAGCCTGTCCAGTCCGGCTTGGGCCCGGTCGGCCCTGCTCTCTGGGGGCCCTTCCCAGCAGGACAGAGGAATGCCACCTGGCCACCTCCTGCTGCCGGGCGGGGGCGGGGTCACTGGCCGGGCAGGGGCGGATGGTTGCCCAGCGGGAGCCGACTCAGGTCCTGGCCCCACCTTCCCCATGCTGGGCCTTGGTCTCCCTCTTAGAAATGGGACAACAGGGGCGTCTGGGTGGCTCAGTGGGTTAAGCCGCTGCCTTCGGCTCAGGTCATGATCTCAGGGTCCTGGGATTGAGTCCCACATCGGGCTCTCTGCTCGGCAGGGAGCCTGCTTCCCTCTCACTCTCTCTGCCTGCCTCTCTGCTTACTTATGATCTCTTTCTCTGTCAAATAAATAAACAAAAATCTTTAAAAAAAAAAAGAAATGGGACAACAACAGGCAAAGGCCCCATGACCACCTTTTTCCCCAGCAGACACCCCCCCCACACCAGCGTGGAGCTGTCCCCAGAGCACAGGCCACGAACCAGCCCCTTGTGAGGCCAGTGTGAGGACCAGAAACAGGTCACGCGGGGGGAACCTGAGACGTCCTCTCCAGTCTGCGTCACAAGGCAAGAGGTCAGGGGACGTGGCAGAAAGCCCGGGGTGTGCCGACTCAGGACAGGCGTGTGGAACGGTGCTGGGGCTGGGTGCGGCGGCTTCTGCCGTGACCCGGGGAAGCTGGTCGCGCTGAAGTCAGCGGCCCGTGAGCAAAGAGACGACCGTCCGGGAGCCACCTGGACGCAAGCCCCCAGGGCCGAGGGGAGGCCCCGGGAGAGGAGTTCTCCGGGCAGCCTGTGGAAAGCAGGTTCAGGACCGCGACACCCCCCACTCCCACCCGCATCCCGGCCGCCGGGCCCCGCCGTCTTGCCTGAACAAGGGCAACAGCGCTCCCCGGGAAGGGTGTCCATCCGTCCCCGTCCTGCCGGTCCTGCCGCTTGGGCGAGCCCGCCCGGGGTCACATTCCACACGGTGACAGCAGGCCGGCCGCCAGGCTCCGCTGCGGGCTCGGGGGGGACGGGCCCCACGCTCTCTGCAAGCGCAACCCAGGGAAGCACCGTCCTCCCCTGACACCGGCCGCTGCAGCAGGGACCCAGCCCACTCTGCCTTAAGCGTCCAGGCTCTGCCCCCCCGCGTGTGACCCGTCCCCACCGGCCCACCCGACACCCCCGTCCCCTTTGTCCGCGCGGAGATTGGACACAGGGTAGCGCAGAGAGCGTGGAGCTCGGGTGTCCGCGCCCCGGGCCGGCGTGTGCCCTGCCGCGGGGGTTCGTGAGGTGCAGGTGACGGTCAGCCGCCCTCTGTCCCTCTCCCTCCTCCAGGAGAAACACTCGTGGGTTTCAGGACAGCCCGGGAAAGAGTCCTGCTGGGCTCGGGGACTCCATCCCGGTCACTCGCAGGCAGGTGCTCGGGCCGCAGCTGTAGTCTGGTAAAGGAACAAGGAGCCTCCAAGCAGGGGGGCGGCGGGGTCCTGCGAGCCCATGGCGGCTGAGCCTGAGTTCCTGAGGGACCAGAAGTCAGAGGCCCCGGCCACACCCCCTCCTCCTGCCTAAGGCCGGAAGCCCAAGCCTGCAGTGGGGACGGGAAGCCACGGGTGTCACTGGAACCCCCCGCCCCCCCCCACATCTCAGATCCCCGACGCGCCACGCACTGGGGCCGAGCTGCGCTAACACATCCCTGTGGAGGGGCCCCGACGGGAAGTCACAGGCTACGGCCACTCAGCCAGTGAGCGACAGCGTCAGGCTGGACCACCCCCCCCCCGAATCTGCAGGGCGGCTCCGGCTTCCGTCCCCACAGCAAGCGCCACCGTCGTGCCCCCTGCCCAGCCCCTCACGGCCTCCTTAGTCCGTCGGACCCACCAGACCAAGGTCTGCAGAGTGGGACCCGCAGCCTGAAGGTTGGTGTCGTCTCAGGCCAGGGCCCAGGACCGCCCCCCTTCGCAGCCCAGCCAAGCCAGGGCCCAGGGGCAGCACCGGCTCCTGGGCTTGGAGGAAGCGCCCCAGAGCCCTGGGCAAGAGCACAGCGGAGGTCCCCACACCCTGGGGGCGACGGCAGGCAGGGACAGGGCTGGCCTGGCCCGAGCCATACGTTCAGTTCCTGGAAAAAGAGGCGCACGCGGCTGGCTCACCCACTGCATCCTGTTTTTATGGAAACTAATCTAATTCCCAACCATGCAGCCAGCGGCAGACGCCCGAGAGGGTCCTGAGAGGTCGTGGAGAAGGGGCGCCTGGGAGGCAGGAGGGCTCACTCAGCCTGGCGTCTGGGGGCAGCTGCGGCCGGCCAGCTCCGCTTCCGAGGGTCAGAGCCTCGGTCCCAGGGGAGGCCCGGGGATGATGGGCCCTTCCCAGCAGGGAGGAGCTGGCCGGCTCGTGTCCACCCCGGCCTCAGCTGGACCCTGAGCCAGGAGCGTCCGGGGGCAGCCATCACCCTCGATGGGCGGGTCAGAAAATGCTGGGGCTGCCTCGGCCTTCAAGGATCTATCCCTGACCTGGTGGCCTGGGAACGGGGGGCCGCTGAGGGGTATGACACCAGTTTGCTTTGTGAATGCGAAGCGTGCCGGCTGATGCCCCCTTGGGGACTGTGTGAGCCCGAGAGCAACGGCAGGTCTGGGAGACTAGGCCAGCTGTCCAGTGCCGGGAAGCCCTGGGCCAGAACCAGGCCTTACTGCCCCCCTCCCCACCGCACACCACCACTGTTCCAGGCCCTTCTGGCTCCTACAAGGGGCGGGGCAGGAGCGAGGACTCTGCGGCATCAGGCCAGCCCTGCCCCAGGCTGCCACATCCCGAGAGTCCGGGCTAACACACAGACAAACAGAAGGGCCGTGGGGCTCAGGGTCATCTCCTCCAGCGGCCGCGGCTGCCAGCGAGAAAGCGCTGAGGTCTGGGGAGAGTGAGTTAGCGGCTGGGTGGGCAGGAACCTCCTCTCCACGCCTCCCCCGTGCTGTCCTTCCACCTGGGGGGCCTGAGGACAGGGACATCCCACCATAAGCAGACACATAAGCCCCGCTGGGGGGCTCCCTCCCCCCGCCACTCCGCACGAGTCCCTCCTCACAGACTGGGTCTGGTGGGATCCTGCAAGAGCCCGACAGGTACCTGCCATGGGCACCGCCCGCCGCCCATCCCTGCCGCACCAGCCCCGGGTCCCTGGTGCCCCGAGGCCAGCCCCACCCACACCAGTCCTGACCAGCCCCTGGGCCCCGGAGCCGACTTCCAGGCACCGTCCATTCCAGCCGTGGGACTTGGAACGTGCTTGTCCTCTTCAAGCTGATTCTTTGGTTGCCGCCTCAGAGGACGAGCACGGTGGGCACACGGCGGGTGGAGGGGGCCAGCCTCACGGGCCGCTGCCGCCTCGCACCTCCCATCACCAGCTCTGAACCCCAGCCTGAGAGCAGGGAGTTGTCTTGCAAGGCCGAGCCCTCTGTCCTAGAGCTTCCCGGCCAAGGCTGGAAATGGTCCCCAGTGTACAGGGCCAGGCATCCTCCTTCTAGGAGGGCACCCGAAAACTCCCCAGCTGTCGGGGCACCCACCACTCCAAGCGAGGGCTCTGTGCGTGGACAGAGACACGCCCGCCCCGGCCACTCCCTCCCTCCCCGGGCCACACACACCCCGAGCTGGGAAGAACCATCCTGCCAGCAGCCCACAACGTCAGCCACGACATGTCCTTGCTGCTGTCCCGTGGGAGCGCCCAGCCGCCGTGACTCAGCCAGACCCGGCAGGTTCCACTGTCCCCGCCCAGGGGGGCCTGAAGCTGGGTGTCTTCACCCCACCATCTGCCACCTGGGCTCTGGAACGTCACCAAGCTGCCCCAGATTCCTGCCCGGTGAGAGCACGGACGTGCTTGGAGGGCCCTGGTGAAGAGCACCCTAATTAGAGCCGGGCTCTGTGGGACGCGGGTGCAGCCCCCCCAGCGTGGGACCGCCGGCAGGGGTGAGTCACGGGCTCCTCGGTGCACAGGCAGCTTGAGGCGGTGAGGGCTCGCGGGAGGCGGCACCTCCTCGCCTCCCAAGTCAACTTCACAAGGCTCCCCTGGCCCACGCACCTCGCGGGTCACCCGGAGGGCCACGAGGCCAGCGGGGCAGGCGCTCAGCTCGCAGCTAGGGCACGGGGAGGCCCCTGGACGGAGGGGCAGCGGCTGGTGCTGAGCACCTGCCCCAGGGCCCGCCTGCGCCCATCAGGCAGGTACGCTCCACTTCCCGAGGAGAGGCCTTCGCGGCCCAGAGAGGCTGCGTCCCTCATCCCAGGGCCCCGGCAGCAGAGCCAGATTCGGAGCTGGGTCCAAGAGGACCCACATGGAGGAGCTGCCCCTGGCTTCGCAGGCGGCGTCGCAGACCACGGGTCCGAGAACACGCACGGCAGACACGCGTGAGCCCGAGTCCCTTGTGGCTGCTCCCGGGAGCCCCCCACTGACAGCATCCAGGGCGGGGCAGAAGTCAGCTGGGGTCCCAAGGACCCCCCAGGGCCCCCACTCTGCCTGCACGCATGGGGCCACAGGGCGGGGCTACGGCAGGACACGGATCCACAGAAGTACCACAAGCCATGACCGCCGCGCTGCTGCCCCGGGGCCATCCTGGAGGGAGGTTTCACTCCCCACAAGGCCACCGGCATGACCAAACCGCCGCTGCCAAGACTCTGGGGTCTGGTGCCGTGAGGCTCCAGGGCTCACAGCCACACCCGCGGTCAGAACCGGGAAGAGGGGCAGGAACCCCGGTCCCAGCACCGGGTGGCCAGCCAGGTTGCTGGGGCCGTGTTCCCCCGCCTGGCGTCCCGGACAGCCGCGTGGGCCCCTGCGGCCCCGCCTCCGGCCAGCACCACCGACAGCAGCCGGACGAGGAAACTGGCCTCCAGCGACGGGAAGCGCCACATGGGCTGCGGGCCCCGTGTCCCCAGGAGCCGTGCCCGGACCTTGAGGCCCTGCCGGAGGGAGCCCACAGGCTGCAGAGCTCCGGCTCCTCCAGTCGGCGGGTCCCGGGACGCCGCAGCCACCTCCTTCCCTCTGGGACGAACCAACCGCAGCCCTGCCCGCGGCCTCAAGTCCCCCTGGGCAAAGGCAGGAGCTCCTGAGGCCACCAACTGGGACATGCCTGCTCCTGGCTAGCCCCTTGGCCTCACCGCCCTCCCCACAGGGGCCACAGGGCGCTGCTCCCAGCCCCTGCAGACACGAAGGGGGTGCGGGGGCTCCTGGACCCTCAGCATGCCAGCAGCGTCTCTCAGTCACGCTCCGACCCAAGGGGCCCGCAGCCTGTCCGGCCCCTCCACTCCCAGCGAGCCCTCCGAGGAGCCCGCCCCGCTCTGGCGCGTGACTCAGCTTCCCCTCCACACAGGGTGCCTGGGCGCGCAGGCGGGGGGCCCAAAAGGCCCTGCCGGTGGAGGACGGGGACCTGGGGGCACGAGCTCTGCACACTGCGTTCTCAGTTCGGGGGCAATGGGGGGAATGAGGAGGAGGAGGAGAGGACCGGTGGTGGCGGGGTGGTGGCGGGCGGAGGGGAGCGGAGTGCAGGCTGCCTCCCCCAGGCGCCCCCCACCGCCGCGAATGAGCCTGCCTGGGGAGCCTCCCCTGCAATCTCAGAGGGCCGGACCGACGGGTGGGTGCTGGGTCTTCAGGGGAGGAGGGCCTGGCGTCCTCCCCGTTTCCTCAGGCACGGGACACAGGGACACAGGACCCGCGGCTCCACCCACCCCCAGTGTGCAGGCGCCCGCGTGGGGCCACCGGCGCAGACGAGGCGCCCACTGTGGCTTCCATGCTGCTAGAGTCACTCAGCAGGTCGCACTCACCCGTCGCCGGGATGACAGTGACCTTGCCAAGGTGAGAGCGACAAGCTTGGTGCCCACTGCGGAAGGTCCCCACGGGGCCCCCAGGCCACGGTCCCTGGATCACCACAGCCCCCTGCGCGGGCCCCCACTCGCCCCTGCTCCTGACCCTCGGGGGTTACCGCCCGCCCCGCCCACCGCCCCCTGGGCCGGCAAGGTGCCCGCTAACGCTGGTAAGGTCTGGGACACGGTTTCAGGGAGGACAGGAAGTGTCACCACACAGGGCTCCGGAGCCAGTGGGTAGGTGTGACCCCCGTCACCGGGAGCATCCGAGGGCACCCTCCAATGGCACCCAGCGGACAGGTCTCCGGCGGCTCTGCTCACACACCCCTGCCCGCGGGCCTGTGCCAGTTCAGGAGGCACAAGAGGCCGGAGCCGGGGCAGCCCTGGGCAAGGACTCCCCCGCCGACAGGTGCCGGGAGCGCTAGGAGCTCGTGGGGGCGGGGCAGGGGGCAGGAGGACCGAAGGGGGACACTGTGAGCAGCGTCCGCAGGCCCCGGGTCACCCTGTCCTGGACTCAGAACGTGACTGCAGGGACGCTATCCCGGGGAGAGTCGGGAGGAGGAACAACAGACAGGCCGTGCACAAAGGCAGCGTCTGTGGGACAGGGGAGGCCTGGCTGGTCACAGCAGTGTCCCTTTCCAGCCACCAAAGGACACGTCCTGCATCTGCCAGGCAGCCCCGGGGAGGCACGGCACCCAGCCGTGCGGGCCGCTCCGGGGACTGGACGCCACAGACCCCTGCTCTCAGCCGCCGCCCGTCGAAGGGTTGGAACCGGCACAGCCGTAGGCAGGACAACCTGCAGCGCGTCGGGCTGACGAAGAGCCTGGAGTCTAGACCCCGAAAGCACACCCGCAAGTCAGAGATAAGACGCGCACCCCAGTGTTTTTTAAGCAGGCGACTTTTCAAGGCACATCCCAAGAGGAGACCCTGAAGGGGGCAAGGGTCACCTGGTGTCAGGGACACAGACCAAAGCCACGGATGGGCGACCGTGGGAGCGTGCACGACCAAACCCAGGAACACGAGCAGAGGTTGTTGCGGGGGCGCGTGAGTCAGAGACTCGGTGCAGGCGTCTGTGCCTGAGGGACCCGTCAGCAGGAGGGGAGGCTGGAGCGAGGTCTGGGGCTCCAGGTGCAATTCCCTGGGGGCTGGGCAGCCGCTAACCCAGGGCATTTGCTCTCATGGAATGGCAGCTAAAGTCACGGGGGCGCAGGGGCGAGCTGCTCCTCTGTGGGACAGCGTGAGTGCACCCCGTGGCCTGGGGACACAGACCCGCCTCCACACAGAGCCTGGCCCTCTGGAGTGCCCTCAAGGATCCGGGTCCCAGGTCACCGCACACACAAAGGGAAAATCAGAGACCAGCTAAGCAGGGCCCTGCAATGGCCCATTTCATTTCCCTTTAAAAGCTCCCTTTAGGGGTGCCTGGGTGGCTCCGCTGTGGTTGGTGGGGATCTCAGGGCCGGGGATGGGGCTCCGGCCCAGCGGGGAGTCTGCCTGATCCCTCCCTCTGTCCCCCCCACTGGAGCCTTGCACCCCCACCAGCACGCGCTCTCAATAAATAAGTCAATCCTAAAAAAAAAAAGGCTCCCTCGCATGTGGTCACAGCAACGCGCTTAGACGGCGCGCCAGCCACGGGGACCAATCAGATCCGTGAGCGAGGGGGTAGGGGCTGGTGGAAATGTCTGCACGGGGAGGGAGGGGCTGCTCGTCACAGGCCCTGCTGGGTCCAGCGGGCGACGCATCCAGACCTGGGCCGCGGAGGCTCCTCCTGGGGGCCACCTGCCTGGGGACCCCCCATCTGGCCTCCGGTGGCTCCCACAGGCCTGAAGAGTGAGCTCCGTTTTCCGAGCTGGGGAGGGATGAGCGAGCTCCCACCGGGGCCCTGCGGGGCCAGGCTGGCCGGGCCGGGAGCGCCGCAGGGATGAGCCCCGCACCCAAGGCGCGGGGCGGGCCCCCCCACTGGGAGGCCCCGTCCCCACCGCGCAGCCGGCTGGCTCTAGGGCCGGTTCAGCCGCCCTTCGCTGGCAGAGGAAACCACAGGGGTGGCTGAGGCGGCCGGTCCCTCTTTAGCCTGAGCCCAGGGAAGGACAAGTGACCCTGACTATATATACTTAAGGAGAAAAACAGCGCACACCGAGCCCGGTAAACAGCCAGCCCGTTAGGGGGAACCTAAAAATACTCCCTATAATTATGTCATTAAAACACACCAGAAAAATTGACCCACCCCACTCAGCAAAGTCCCCGCGAGACGGCTGCAGGGAGGCAGGAGGCCACGCACGTCGGCCTGAGGGTGCCCTGGCGTCACCCAGGGCCCGGTGTGGCCGGGACCGTGGCCCCAGCACGCGGGGCGGCTCTCGCATCCCTGAGTGGGTGGCTTCCCCCCAGGGCCGAGAACTGCTGCCTGGTCGCGGCCTCACGGGCTCCCGGACAGAACGGGAAGCTCCTTGGCTTCCATCCCCGCAAGGGGCTCCCCAGGACAGCGCGGGTGTGGTTCCCCAGACTGGGGAGGCACCCATACGCCCCATAATCAGGGGCCACAGGAACCGAGGGCCTCCTTCACAGAGGGGACAGAGGGAACACGGAGCCATGGGGTGCATCCCCCAGGGCACATCTGTTTATGCCTGGACTGGGGGTTGGCCAGGCCGAGGGACACTTCCTTCCAAAGCACCTGGGGGAGACGGGCTCAGGGCTAGGGAGGGAGCTTTGCCTTATCTGATGGAAATGCCACTGTTCCACGGAAAGCAGTCACGTAGGATTTGTGTACTTAAAAGCAAACGGAAAATCAAAACGGGAAGCCTCCACCCCGACTGCCCCCCCCACCTGCCACCGTTAGGGGATAAGAGCCTAGAAAGGACGCAGCACCCCAGCCCCGCAGGCCCCCAGCCACCAGGCCACTGCAGGCTGCTCAGCTCCTTCCAGACAGGGGACCACCTCCCTGGCCTAGCTGCCAACGGCCCTCCTCCCCAGGCCTTCGGCACCCCCAGCCCTGCCCAGCCCCTGCTCAGCCCCGAATCCTGCCGTGCCGGGGCTTGGACTCTGTTTGGACTCTGTTCCTACGGTGTGGTTTCCTGCTCTGTCTTCCTCCCCTCTGCGCTTAACCCAACAAGCCACTTACAGACCCCCAGATGACCCCCGACAGCCAAGGAGAGCACAGTCTCGATAGAAACGGGGAAGGAGCCCTGCCCCCCCACAGCATTAGTCCCCACACAGAACTTAGGCTCCTGGCTCCTGTCCAGAGCTTGTCCCACGAGACCCGCATGAGGGAATGCTTGAATGAATTTGGGAAACGCTCCAGAACCGGCGCAGGTGGGCCCTGCACGGTGGCTGTGGGCCAGCCCGCCCCGCACACCGCACCCCCCTTCCTGGGAAGGCCCGCGGCTGGTGGGGCAGCCCCAGGGTGGGCGGCCCTTCCACGCAGCTCCCCAGACCCCCGAACGGGCTGCGGGCCGCCGGCACTCAGGCGTGCCGCGCGGCACATATGGGAAAGCGCTCTGGGGCTCCTGGCCCGTGAGGACTGTGTGTGGGAGGCCCGCCGCCCCCCCCAGAGCCCGAGACACCACAGAGATCAGAGACTCTGGGAGCCGCCTTCCAGCTTTTATTATCTAGTTTACAGGCGAGGAAGCTGCAGCCCAGAGAGTGGTGAGGGCCTGGCAGGTTCAGAGCAGGACACAGACTCATCCTGCAAAGTCAGCTACGCCTCCCAGAGTCAACCCCCGCCCCCCCGCGTCCCCTCCGAGGGACCCTCGCGCCAGCAGGTGTGAAGCTCACCTGCTCCGGGACAGAAGACGTTTCTTGCCCAGCTTCCCCCTGTCCTACCTGCGGGATTTCAGGACGAGCCGCCCACCCCCATCAAGAAAACAACTCAGGGAAATTCAGAAGTCAAGAGCTCAGGGGCAAGCGAGCAGGTGGTCCTCCCAGGCCCCACCCACCACCCGACCGCCTCGCCCACACGGCGGCCCCCCAGGAAAGGCCGGAGGCTTCTGGAAGCCTGAAGCATCTGCTGCGAGGAAGTCCAGACGGGCTTTGCAAACCAGAAGGAAAAAGAGCGACCACGTTAAAAACAAAGAAGCTACTGGGGCCGCCTGGGTGGCTCCGTCAGCTGAACCTCCGCCTCTGGGTTTGGGATCCTGGGATCCCGCCGGGGCTCTGCGCTCGGCGGGGGGACTGCTTGTCCCTCCGCCCCTCGCTCTCTTCCAAAAAAGTAGAACGTTAAAAAAAAAGAATCTACATAAACCATGTTTACGTATTTCTAAAAGCGGTAACCCAGGAAAGACCGGCATTTTGTTGAATTCTAAAGCAAAGGGGGTCTCTGAGAACCAGAGTGGCGGGGGGGGGGGGGGGCTTCCTGCGGGCGGACGCTCCCCCTGAGCCCCAAGGCGGTGGTGGTGAAGGGGCTTCCGCCGCCCTCTGGGGGGCCGGCGCGTCTGGGGACCC
Organism: Meles meles; assembly: GCF_922984935.1. Lineage (NCBI taxonomy): Eukaryota > Metazoa > Chordata > Mammalia > Carnivora > Mustelidae > Meles > Meles meles. The sequence goes on along the minus strand of NC_060084.1, from coordinate 935,594 downwards.
CACCCCAGAAGGTGGCCCGTGGGGCGGCCCTGGGGCCCGGCAAGGTGGAGTGAAGAAGTTGCCCTTCCTTCTTTCCGCCTCTGAGCACCCGCAGCAGATCTCATGCTGGGTCAGAACGGGAGACGCCCAGGAAGCAGCCCTGGGGGCCAGGATCTGAGCCGGGGACTCCTCCCACCCCCAGAGAAGACACTTCCTCTGCAGGACCCTACCAGGCCCGCGCGGAGCTCTCCATGTCCCCCTGCCTGTGGGGTGACCACGGGTGACCCGTCATCAGCTCCTTCCTCCAGGATCCCGCCCCTTCCTCCACGCACGCACAGGTGCACGCACACACCTGAGGTCCCGCTCCCCGGCCCGCTCAGACCGGCTGACTCACTGCCCTGTCCCCGCCGCCGCCACCCCCAGCTCCACGGCCACCCAGCTCCGGGCACCCGCAGAGCCGGGCCGCGGAACGGGACGAGCTCCACGGTGACCCCCTGCGACCCCGTGCTCTCACGGCCTCGCTGCCTGATCACAAGCGTGCGCAGACCGTCATGATGAAAAGAAGGAAGTGTCCCCATTCTGAGCACTTCTCAGTGACAGCGTGGCGCAGGTGACGCCCCAGGGTGCAGTGGGAGTCACACAGAGAGAAGCCACGTTGCCCCGCCGCAGGGTTTCCCGGAGCCGGTGGCAGTTACCACGCTCTACCACCTGCCTTTGAGACCTCGGTGGCAGTTTCTGGTCGCCCCCGCTGGGCCAGAGGCAGAGGGCGTGGCCCGGTCTAAGGCAGTCACAGAGCGTCCTGCCATCTCCCTAGAAGCTGCCAGCTCAGGGCCCTCTGCCCCCAGGGCTGTCCCAAGAGGCCACCGTCCCTGCCGGGGAGCTGGGGGGTCTCCGGCACGGGTCAGAGGCAGGCAGACTGTCTGGGGACTGGCGTGGGGTGAGCGGGGGGCACTCCGGGGTGACTCACACCCTCACCACGGCCACGGCAGGAGCTGGCCCAGGGCACTCATGACTAACAGCCGGACGCCTTCTCCAGCATCCACACACTCGCTTTCAAAACACCGAGGAGCGACCCGTTTCCAGCCAAAGCCCGTCACGGGATGAGGAGGGGCATGGACAGCGGCAGTCATGGCTCCTGCCCATCCGCGGGACAGCAGGACGGTCACCAGGGAGCTGCTGACACCCAGGACGGGAGAGCCGGCCTCAGTCGGTACCGCACCGACCCTCCCCCCCAGCTTAAGAAAAAGCCCGAAGCCGAGGCCACACCAGGACACAGAACCGCGCGGGACACGGCCTGGGTGTCAGTGTCTGCAAAAGACTCTCCGAGAGCAGTTAGGTGTTTACAGAGAAACTGAGGACAGGATACAGTGAACTAGTCACCCGCAGTTGAAAAGCTCCCCAGCTGCCTTGGGTAAGGCCCACAAGCAGCGAGAGAAGAAGAGGGCACCCCCGGCACCCACACGGGCACCAGCGGGGGGCCGGAGAGCCCAGGAGCCCCGACTAATGATCAGGCCAACACACCCAGGCCCCGGGGCCCCCTCCGCAATACCCCCTGTCCTCGTGCGGCCCTCAGGCCAGTCGTGGCTTTCACGTGTTTGCACGGCTGGAAACAATATCAGGAGAGTTCATGATGTGAAAATATTTACTCGGTGCCCCATGACAGGAAGAGCTTACCATCTGCATCCGTGGTCTCCACACGGCCTCCCCCCGCCTCCCGGGTTCCCGTCGGGCAAGGCCAGGCTAAGGCGGCCACAAGTGCACTGCAGGGCAGGGGGGAAGCTGCCCTTTGAGAAGCTTACTGTCCCTCCCCCTGCCCCCCAGCAAGGTCCAGGCTGCTTGTCCATCCGTCTGGCTGTCTAGAGGCGGGAGGAGCAAAGCCAGCCGGCACGGAGAACGGGCCAGGTGACCCCGCGCTCTCCCCTGAGCTGACCCGGGGCCGCCCTGTCCACACACCGCTGACTCAAACCCTCCTCTCCGACCTCAATGCTTGCCATTGATTCCTGTCCCAAAAAGTCCCCCGTTTCACCGTCTTTCGCTGCTACAAATCAAAACACAGTCTGTTTGGGAGCCCAAGTGCAGGCCGCTCCGCGCCCCAGCCCCCGGGGGAGGCCGGCTCCCACCTAGCCCCGAGGTTGGCAGAGGCCCACCTGGAGCGTTCAGAGGCCCAGGAAGGGCTTCCAGAAAAGAAACACCCCACCCAGCGCGCTCGGATGGACTTCCACCCAACGGAGGGACGTGCATGAGGCAAACCATGCCCTGTTCCCCTCAGCGCCCTGACTCAGACTGCTTTCCAGCTCCCAGCAGGCAGAGCCGGCCCCAAGTGGAGGGGCTGAGGGCGGGGGACCGGGGAAGCGGGGAAGGCCTTCTCGGGCATTCTGCCCTGGGCACTGACGAGGCAGGCGGGCCGCGGGGGGGTGGGGCTTAAGAGCCCGGAGAGCGCAGGGAGCTGCCGCCCCCGGCAAGCGGAGAGCTGTGATGTGTTGGGGTCCTGGGCTCCCGCTCCTCCCCCAGCGCCGGGCAGGCCCTGTGGACTGAGCCAGGGCAAGGGAAGGCCCGGGAGGCGCCTGCAGTACCCTTCCCGCAGCACAGGCCGGCCCCAGGCCGCGGGGGTGGGGCCGGGCCGGGCGCGGAGGGACGGACGGACGTTAGTTCTGCTCCCGAGCCTCCAGATTCAACAGCTCCAGGCAGGAAGCCCGCCTTCTCCCAGATTGGTCAGGAAGTCGTGATGCAAGTTTGCACTTTTTTTACACGAAAGAGGGAAAGAGATTCGTGCCCCCTCCTCGGCGTTCCAGCCTCCCGCCCAGCACACCGGCCCCTCCCGCGCCCCGACTCCCCCGCGTCCCTGCCGAGGCCCCGGCAGCTCTCCGCGCGCTCGCCGGCCCGCACCCGAGGGCGCCCGGTGCCACCTCACGCCCGCCCCGCCGCCGCCCTCCCGGCCTCCCCGGCGCGCTCACGCTTCTGGAACGCAGGGGCCGCGCACCCCGGCCCGGGAGGTCGGGAGCCGGGACGCAGCCCTCGTGCATCCGGAGCCCCCGCGCCCACTCACCGGCCAGGAGCGCGAAGGGCAGCAGCAGCCAGTAGAGCGCGGCGCCGAGCACGTGCCGCTCCATGCCGGGGGCCCGCGGGCCGGCCGGGGGTCGCTCTGCCGCCGCGCTAGGGGGACATGGCGCGCAGGGCGGGTCGTCGCACGTGCCGCGCCCCGCGGCCCGGACCCCCCGCTGGGCGGCGGCGACCCGAGCGCCTCCGCGGCCGCCGCCGCCTTCTCCTCCGCCTCGGCCGGGGCCCGCCGAGCCCGCTCCGGTGTGAGCCTGCCCCGCGGCGGGGCGCAGCGCGCGGCTCTCGGGGCTCGCGGAGGCCGAGCAGGGCCGGACGGCGGCTGGGCGCTGCGCTCCCGCCCCTCGGCCCGCGGGCCTTTATAGGCTCGGCCCCCGCCCGCCCGCCCGCCCTCCGCGGCGTGCCCGCCTCCGCGCTGCCCCGACGGCCCGCGCGCCCCGCCGGCCCTCCACGCCGGGAGCCCCGCGCGCACCCGCCCCGGGAAGGGCTTGGTCCCGCCGCTCGCGGTGCGCGCAGGAGGGGCTGCCCGGGCCGGGGCTTCCCGGGCGGCACCCCACGCCCCACTGCGCCCCGCGTGGCCGGAGCGACTTTCGCTTTGCTCCCGCACACGTGAGCGCGCAGCGCCCCCTGGGGACCGTGGGGGGGGGTCGGGGCTGCAGAACCGGGGCCCCCACCCGCGGCTTTGCGCTGATCCCTTTGCTGTAGGGGGACGGTGACCCCAGCGGGAGCGCCGCCGGGGCCGGGCGTCCGCTGGGGTGGAAGACAGAGTCTGAGTCCGGCCTGTGCCGGTCACCAGACCCTCCCTTTGGCCTTTGCCACCGTCGAGGTGAGCTTGGGGAGGAGAAAGGGGAAGCCCCGTGGTGTAAGGGGCAGAACCCACGTGAGTGTGGTCCTAGGCCCCAGCCTGGGCCCTACAAGGGCATCAGTGAAGCGGGTGGATGTGGCTGGGGCCGGGAGCCACCCACACCCGTCTCCCGGTGACAGCCCCGACTCAGGCCCAGACCCTACACTCTTCAAAGGCCAGAAATGCTGGGGCATCTGGTGGCAGGGTCGGTTAAGCCTCTGACTCCTGGTTTGGGCTCAAGTCCTGATCTCAGGGCGGTGGGATGGAGCCCCACCTGGGGCTTGGGGCTTGGCGCTGAGCCCACAGTCGCCTTTTCCCCTCCCTCTGCCCCTCCTCACTGCTCACTTGCTCACTCCCAAATAAATAAACTTTTTTAAAATAAATAAGCCTTTTTTTAAAAAAAAGATTGTATTTATTTATTGGAGAGAGAGAGAGACAGCACAAGGGAGGGAGGGTCAGAGGGAGAAGCAGACTTCTTGCTGAGCAGGGAGCCTGATGGGGCTCGATCCCAGGACCTGATCACAACCTGAGCCGAAGGCAGATGCTTCACTGACGGAGCCCCCAGGCGCCCTACAAATAAACCTTAAGAAAAAAAAAAGAAAAAACGAGAAATACAGACTTTCCGAAGTCTGGTGTTCAGTGCTGACCACTTTATCTCCCTGCCTCTTTTGCCTGCTTGTTCACACCTTAATTCCTGCTGGCATTGTGTCTCACCCTGGCTTTTTTCTAGAACCTTTTTTCTAGAACCTTGGGGTTCTTCCCCAAGGCCCGAGCCCCAAGGAGGCTGGGGACATAAGGTCCAGCTGTGTGGGAGTCCCAGGACCCACAGCAAATCCTGGCTAGTCCCTGCCTCTAGTGGAGACAGCTGGTGCCAACCTTAAGGGAAGCCACCTAGGGCCATCCCTTGGCAGGGGTTGGGGCCAAGGTCTCTGAGCAGCAGCGGCGACATCAACAGAGAGAACTAAACAGCCCACGTTGGTGCTGCCGGCTGCTGGCTAGGTGACCCCAGGAGGCCTCCCTCCTCTGTGCCTCACAGAGCATCTGTGACATGGGGTTGTGGCCCCGAGCAGCAGGGCTGTGGGGATTTCAGAGCCCACAGCGAAGTAGACTGAGAAGGAAGGACTATCGTCTGTCCCCTCGGTTCCTCCATGGGCCGCGGGCGGGGACGAGGAGGGCAGACGGAGAGGAAAGCCCTCCCAGAACGCCATGGAAATGGGCAGGACAGATACGAGCTGGAGTGAGGCCTCCGCTCGCTCTTTCCTCTGCCTGGCCTGCCTTTGGGGGTGATCGTAGGGGTCCCCACACTCCAGGCACTGACGTCCACCTGCACAGGCCGCCAAGGGACATTCTGTAGGTCTGCCGGCCACGGGCCCAACCAGCCAGCTCTCCCGCAGCTTCTCAGAGGGCGCCTGCCCCAGCAGACCACCTCCACGGTGTCAGAAGGCAGACCCCGTAAAGCGGACAGGTCGGCACCCCCAAGCCCATGAGTCCTGGCTCAGCCCTGCCCTTCTCGGGGCTCTGCCCGCGAGGGTGCAGTAAGAGGTCCGAGGTCCATAAGGTGTGAGGGCAGGCTCTCTGCTCTGACGTTAGAGGGGCCTAGCCTACTTTAACGGGGATTTTGAAGTCTGTGCCTAGGAAGGAAGACCAGGGTGGGCCCTTCTCCCCCTTCTAGAGCTTCAGGGGGACCAGCTGTTTCCTATATGGGGGCCATGAGATAACCTTGTTTGTATAAAGAGTTTAAATGCAAACAAGAAAAAGGAGGGGCGCCTGGGTGACTCAGTCACTAAGCCTCTGCCTTCGGCTCAGGTCATGTCCCAGGGTTCTGGGATCGAACCCCGCATCGGGCTCCTGCTCAGCAGGGAGCCTGCTTCTCCCTCTCCCACTGCCCCTGCTTGTGTTCCCTCTTTCTCTCTCTCTCTCTCTCTCTCTCTCTCTCTCTGAGTCAAATAAATAAAAGTCTTGGGGTGCCTGGGTGGTTCAGTGGGTTAAAGCCTCTGCCTTCGGCTCAGGTCATGATCCCGGGGTCCTGGGATGGAGCCCCGCATCGGGCTCTCTGCTCCGCGGGAGCCTGCTTCCCCTCTCTCTCTGCCTGCCTCTCTGTCTACTTGTGATCTCTGTCAAATAAATAAATAAATTCTTTAAAAAAAAAGAATTATCCATTAATTAAATAAAGTCTTTTAAAAAAAAAGTTCAAAAACCGCTCCTTTACTAAGTTCTCCAAAGGCTTAGGATATGAGGCTTCCGACGGTTTCCCAAGAGCAGTCTCTGAGGCGTGGGAGCAGGAGGACACAGAGAATGGGGGTCGGGGAGGGGAGTCCCAGAGTAGGCAGGCCCTAAGCCCCCACCCAGCTTCGGGGACCGGCTCCCACACAGCAGCTGCAGAGGAGGGGAGGCTCAGAACTTGTCCAGCGGGTGCGCTCCCTGGGGAGGACAATGCCCCTGTCCCAGGATTGGGAGCGGAAAAGACTGGGCAGAACCCAACTCCTCGCCTAGGAGACGTGAGAGAAATTACAGTGTACCCTGCAGGAGAGTTGCAACTCTGTATCAGCAAGCATCTAAGATACAGGGTTTACAGTTAAGAAAGCCCCTGGAGGGCACAGGAGGCGGGGGAGGCTGAGAGAGAGACTCAGGGAGAGGGTGAGAGAGGGAGGGGGTGGGGTAGAGAGACAGAGGGAGGAGAGGCAGGAGAAGGTGGGGGAGGGGAGAGACAGCAGAGGCGCGAGGCCGCAAGGCCAGGATGGGAGAAACATAATGGTCACGGGCACTACTTAGATTTTTTGCTATATGCGTGTAACACCATCTTTCACAAAATAAATTTAAATTGAGCACACCAGGGACGGCTTTTCAGAAAAAGAACTTTTTTTTAAAGATTTTATTTATTTATTTGACAGACAGAGATCACAAGTAGGCAGAGGCAGGCAGAGAGAGGGGAGGAAGCAGGCTCCCCGCTGCGCAGAGAGCCTGATGTGGGGCTTGATCCCAGGACCCCGAGATCATGACCTGAGCTGAAGGCAGAGGCTTTAATACACTGAGCCCCCCAGGCGCCCCAGAAAAAGAACTTCTGACCTGCCTCCTTGCTGGGCGGGGGAGCAGGGAGTGGGAAGCATCTGGCCACACCACCGTCACCCTGCACGTGAGGACAGAGGGGCTGGGGCCCGGGCAGGGTGTCATCTGGCACAGAACACGCCAGGCTCTGAGTTCAGCCTTCCTGAAGTCCCACCACTCAGTCCTACGAAGGTCACTGTTCTTTGTGAAATTCATAATCTTTCAAGAAAGAGCAAGAGCGGTCAGCTCCCTGAGCGACAAAGGACCAGGCCGCGGGCCATCACAGGGGCCTTGACCCCTCAGGCTTCACTCTTCCCCAGGGATAATGCAGGCGTTGCTCTCTGCTCACGCTCAAACATGAACTCCAGGAGGACACCCCCCCCCCCCCCGTGTCCATGAACAGATGAACAGATCCCAGGAAGGCTACCCAGCCATAACCGGAGCGAGGGCTGGCCCACCACCCAGCCGGTGACCCATGAACACACCGTCCCAAGCGAAGAAGTCAGACACCGTGTGATCCCGCTCGCTCGCGACGGCTGGGACAGGCCAACGACACAGCAACTAGACGATAAGGCCCCTGGCCCGAGGGAGAGACTGAGGAGTTATTACTTAATGGGGCCAGAGTTTCTGTTGGGTTGGTGAGAAAGCTCGGGAAATGGTGGTGGGTTGTGCAACCGCGTGACTGTGCTCCGCGGTGCCGTGGCTCCGGAGGGCGAGTACGGTGAGTCTTTAGCCCAGAGGCAGCTCACTGAGGACACAGACTCCAGGTTAAGACGGTTTCTCAGCAGCGCACCCCGAGTCTTCCTCCCCCCCGGAGGCTCGCCAGACCAACCACATTCTCTCCTTCTGCCGAACGTTGTTTTCCTGACGGCTGGCCAAGGACTTGGCGAGCTTTTGCGGAGCTACTTCCCCGAGTACATTCCCTCGCAGTCCCCCCTTCCCTGGAAGCGAAGAACGGGGACCGGTCCGGGCAGAGTCAGGGCCCACCCAGCTGCCGCACAGAGCCAGCCTCGCAGAACTGCCCCTCCGTCCCCCGCCCACCCAGAACTGGCCTGGTGAGCCTGCGTCCTTGCCGCCGTTCAGCTTCGTCCTTGGTCAGGACGTGACCAGACCAGAGTCAGCAGCGACACCAGGTCGGGTCTGGAAAGCACCTGCTGGCCGCACGCACCGGCCGAATTCGAGCCCATGACACAGAGAAGTGCCCACAGGTGTGTGTGGCCAAGAGCCCTTCACAAACTTCTACCAGGAATCAAGGTCCTGAAACTCACACCTGCGGCTGGTGAACGTCACCTGATGAGTAATCGGCATTTTCCACGCGAACCTGACCTTTAGAGCTCTGTCAGCAGTCTCCTTACCCCCTCTCAGCCACAAGACTGCCTGCAGCTGGACGGAATGATGGGCGGGACTAACAAGCAAGGGGCCGATGGCCTGGACCCGAGCAGCAATGAGTCTGGACGGTGTCCGGGTGTCCCCTGGGGCTGACAGGTCCCCAGGCAGGCACGAGTGAGAGGCCTTAGAGAAGTGACCGATGGTTCTGCCCAGGCCCCTGCAGCCTCCCACGACAGGATCTGCCTGCCCACGGGAAGGACGACTGTCCCCGGCAGCAGTGGGGACAGGGCCAAGCAGAGGGGGTGGCAAGGAGTGGCAGAGACCAATGCTGCATTGAAGAGGGTGGGCTGACCTCAGGGACCATGTTTCCCCCCAGGATTTCCACCATCCAGCCGGTTTTTAGGGCAGGAGGAGCGGCTGTGAGAAACACCTGCCGTCAGATGCTGCACGAAGAGGCGAATGGAAGAGAAGCGGCGTCTGGGGGTTCTTTTGGGGAAGTGTCTGCCTTCGGCTCAGCTCATGGTCCCAGGTCCTGGGATCGAGCCCTGCATCAGGCCCCTTGCTCAGGGGAAAGCCTGCTTCTCCCTCTCCCACTCCCCCTGCCTGTGTTCCCTCTCTCGTGCACGCGCGCTCTCTCTCTCAGTCAAATAAATAAATAAATGAATGAATAAATAAATAAAATCTTAAAAAAACAAACTGAGCCCAGGGAAGAGTAGTGCCTGACTCCATGGCAGACCTTCCCGTCCTTGTGGGGTCCGGGGAGCCCCTCACAGCAGGGAGGCCAGGCCGACGCGAGGCCTCTCGGGGCAGGAGCTTCATTCCTTCAAGGGACATGCTCCACCACGCCGAGCTCGGAGGGAAGGCAGAGAAGACACAGAGATTCTCCACAGCCAGCAAGCGGCCCAGCTCCTAAACTCTCGGCCTTGCCCTGCTCCTGGTAGGACTTCTGAGACCTGACTGCCCCCGCGACACGGAGCAGGAAGCCAGGGACGCAAACCCAGGGGGGCTGCACAGGGCAGGCGCGGCAGGCAGTGCACTCTCCAAACCTGGGCAAGGTGGGCCCGTGGGGTGGGGGGAGCAGCAGGAGGTCCTGGCCCCAGTCACAGGGGTCGTCCCCTCCCTCGGCGCTGGGCCCTCCCTGGAGCTCGCCGGCGCCACCAGCCCTGCCGCTCCCGAGCCCTCCTATGGCGCCTTGGCTCTCCTGGGAGCCTGGTGGGAGCTGGAGGAGGAGGGCCCGGCCCGTGTGCAGACTTGGCTGCCCCCTGCATTTGGCCCTTTCCCTGCCTGCACTTCTGGGTTCCAGACGCTGTGGTACAGCCTGTGCCTTCCTCCTTTGCAGGAAACTTCCCAAAGCAGGTTCAGCCGAGGAGGTCCCTGGCCCTTCCCGCCCGGGTGCTTTCCCGCTTCCTGCTGGTCCTGCTCTGGCCCTCAGGTGCTGCTGGTTTTCTTTACTGTCACTGGAATGGAACTGACCAAGGGCCCCTGGTGGGGGGGGTGTCCCCACCCCGGGGGTGATCGAGGTCCCCCACCAGCTTGCTCAGGGGCAGGCAAGGGGCCAGCCATCCCCTTCCCTGCGACAAGTGGACAGTGGGCAGCGGGGGCCCCAGCCGAGTGGTATCCTCTCGCACTGGTGGGTGCTGGCTGGGAGCAGAGGAAGGAGACTGGAGGTCCTGGGCACAGGGAGCCTGACCACGGCACTCTTGGAAGGACCCTGGGTCCTGCAGGGTTTCTGGGCATCCTGTCCCAGGGCTGGGAGCACTGGTCACATCACCCCACTGTCTGTAACCCTGTGCAAAACACGCAGGGCCGCGTGGGTCCCCCAAATGACTTGCTCTCTGCCACACCCCTGCTTGGGTATGGACACCTGTCCCACACCTCTCCTTTCCCCCCTGGACCGTCCTCAGCTGTGATCTACTTGGCCTTTGTGGCTGTACCATCACCATGGGCGCCCTTCACCCGCCCCCCCCCGCCGGTGTCTTGATCTCACAAGCTCCCTGCAGGGCCCATCATCCAAGGTCGTGCACGGGGCTTTGCCTTGGGCCCTGATTTCTGTCAATCCAGGTGAAAAGGGTCTTGATCCGACAATGGCACAGACCCTGCCACTGTCCCCACCTTCCAGAGACTTGGGCGGAGCTGTGTGGTCAGGGCTTGCCTGGCTGACAGCACCCCTCACTGGTGGAAGCAGAAAGCCTCCACGGGACCAGGGATCTGCCCTTTCCCTCTCTTGTCCTGAGGCCCCCACCTCCTCTCCAACGGGCCGGAGACACTCAAGGCTCTGTGTGGTCACTTGGCGGCCCCACTGGGCTGCACTCAGTCCTTCCTCCTTGCCCGCGTCTGTCCTCTCTCGGCAGTGGGGCCGCCATAGCCTCCTGACCCTCACCTGCCCTCCACAGCGACCGACGGGGCTACTGTCCACACAGTTCTGGTCGCCGCTTCCTTCCCCGCCTACCCCAGCAGGAAGTTCAAACTCCTCTGTGGTGTCCCAGCTATTGGTGGTCTGTGGGCCATTCCTGCTGGGCCCATCCCCGCCCGCAGCCTGGGGTCCTTCCCTGTCCTGTTCTTGGGTGCCACCCGCCCGCTGCTGTTACTCAGAACCGTCCCCGTCTCGCTGCCTGAGCGCTCCTGCATGCAAGCCTGCTACAGGGACCGGCCACGGGCCTGGCGATACCCGTGTCGCCGGAATGTGCAGCCGTGAGCCCATGACCGCACACACAGGTTGGCGGACGGGCCGGCATCTGACCGGATCTTCAGCCCACTTCTTCTGAACCAAAGACAGAGGACTTTTTTTTTTTTTTTTAAAGATTTTATGTTTAAGTAATCTCTATACCCAATGTGGGGCTCAAACTCACAGCCTTGAGATGACAAGTCTCACACTCCACTGACTGAGCCAGGCAGATGCCCCCAGAGTCATGGGTGTCTGCCCAAGTGACGGCCTCTGCCTGCCTCTGGCTCCCACCGCTCAGGCTTCCGTCTGGGCAAAACCTGGTCTCCCCACTCCCGAGTGGAGGCTTCCATGGCCCTAAGACCAAAGTGCTCTGTGAGGCCAAAGTGACCGTGCGTGCCCTCTCCTGTCAGCACAGGCCCTCACTGCCAGGCGGCAGGAACGTGGGCCAGGTCCCCGTGGAAACGTCACTCCCTCGCAGCCTGCCTAGGCGGGGAAGGCTGGCCGGGGTCGCTGTTTACAGACCTGCACGAGGTGTGCGGCCTCAGACCGCCCCTTACTTCACCCGCGCAGAGTGGGTGGACTGGGGGTAAGAATCACTGCAGTGTGAGACAAACGAGCTGTGGAAAAACCACAGGCGCGTGTGAGGAACCAAGGGGAGACACGCTTTTTTGATGAGGGAAAGGGTAGGTCCAGCGCGCTATCAGGAGCTGGAAGTCCGGCGGTGACCCGGGACTGGAGAGCGGCGGCTTCCCACTGCTGGAGGGAGCCGGTGTGCTCCTGGGGGCACAGGTGATGAGTGAACGTCCCTTATCCCTTCCGCAAGCCCCAGGAGCAGAGCAGTGTCCATGTGCCAGGCCAAGTCCCGCTTCCTGATGGGTCTGCAACGGACAGGGACAGGCAGGGGCGCGGCGGGAGCGCTCCCCGTGCCCACTCACCCGTCCCCTTCTCATGGGGTTTCCTGACTCAGTTGCACTGGCACGTCCTCCGGCCCCGCGCAGTGCCCCGCACCAGGGCGAGCGCAACGGACGCTGCCGAATGGGCCCCCTCACTGCAGAGTGCGCTCCTGAGCTCTGGGGCGCCTTCCGCTCCGCAGGGCGGCGAGACCCCCGACCGCAGGGCCGAGCCCTCGGGGTGCAGGGCAGATGCCCTCCGCTCTGCAGCCCGGAGCACCCGCCCCCCGGCGCAGGGCTGAGCCGCCGGCGCGCAGGGCACGGCCAACCCACCTGGATCGGGAGTGGCTTGCGGAAAGCCCCCAGATCCGCAGGCGAGGACATTCCCAGGCCTCCGGAAGGGGGTCCGGGGCCCCGGCGCGGGGAGGAGGGCGGCGTGCCCGGCCGGGAGCAAGGCCCTGGGTTCGGGCCTGACCGTTCCGCAGGTGGGCTCCTACCTTCCCACAGAGGACAGCGCAGCGGGGCTCAGAACGCGAGCCTGCAGGACCCTCGGGCCGAGGTGACCCAGGCGACCCCGCCCCCTCGCTCCTTGGAGGAACGCGGGGCCCCGCCTGCCCTCCGGCCACGCCCCCACCGGCGGCACCTCCCCTGCCACCGCCGGCCCCGCCCCCGGAGCCTCGCCGACGCGGCCTGGCCACGCCCCCTCGCAGACACCGCCCCTCCTGGAGTTACGCCCCGCCCCGTGCCGCCGCGTGACGGACGGCGCAGGGCGGCGGGGGCGGGCGTTCCGGCGCGGGCCGGTCTGGGAGCCCCGGGGTTGCGTGGCCTCTCGACCGCGCCGTCTCCGCCCTGTTCCCGGCCGCCGGGTCGTGGGGACCCCCGCCCTGCAGCCTCCAGCTCGCTGGGGCCCGGCCTTTCCCGGCACTGCTGGGAGGGTTGTGGGGTCAGGACCGCCGGGCCGTCCGCTTCCAGCCCGGAGTGCACGAAGCCGAGCAAAGACCAGGCGTTCCGTGGGGGTCGAGCCGCGGCCAGGGCGCCGGCCGGCACTCAGCGCGACCAGTGCTAGCACCTAGTGATGGCTGGCTGGACGGCGTGCACCGTGTGAAACCGCTCATTAATGAAGTTCGCCGGGGGCGCCTGCGGGGCTCAGTGGGTTAAGCCTCTGCCTTCGGCTCGGGTCATGATCTCAGGGTCCTGGGACTGAGCCCCGCATCGGGCTCTCTGCTCCGCGGGGAGCCTGCTTCCTCCTCTCTCTCTGCCTGCCTCTCTGCCTGCTTGTGATCTGTCTGTCAAATAAATAAATTAAAAAGTTCATCGGTTACTTGTTCAAATGATAACATTTGGGATATAACGGGTAAAATAAGGAAATACTTTAAAACGACTGTCACCTGATTCTTGTTTTTTTTTTTAAAGATTTTATTTATTTATTTGACAGAGATCACGAGCAGGCAGAGAGGCAGGCAGAGAGAGAGGAGGAAGCAGGCTCCCCGCGGAGCAGAGAGCCCGATGTGGGGCTCGATCCCAGGACCCTGAGATCATGACCCCAGCCGAAGGCAGCGGCTTAATCCACTGAGCCACCCAGGCGCCCTCTTGTTACTTTCTTAATGTAGCCACGAGAAAGCGTAAAATTAGGCCCGTGGCCCCTGCCACGTTTCTGTTGGGGCTGCTGGACACTCACACGTGGATGAGACAGTGTGCCCCACCCCCACCCGAACATTCTCGGCAAGCAGGTGTGCGGCTGAGGGGGCCGCGGTCGCTCGGGAGCTTGGGGCTACGTTTGCTTTCCCAGGGCTCTGCTGAGAGCTCTGTCCGTGAGCTCCCCTTGATAAGGATGAGGCATGTGAGGCTTAGGGATAGAGACCACCTCCCAGATCACTCAGCCTGTGCGCAGCAGCGGCTTCTCCACCCTCCCGTTTGTCCCATCATGCCTGGTGGACAATGAGCCTGGTGCAGGCCGATAATGGCCGAGCCCCAGATGTCTTCCCTGAATATCAAGCTGCCTCCAGATCTGGCTAGGGACATCGCACTGTATGCCAAGACCGTGAAAATCTCCCCTTTGACTGCAGGCGGCAGGTTCTCTGCAGGCGCAGGGGACCCGTAAGGCCTGAATCCCACCATACCTCTGCAGATCCTTCCTGTCTCTTAGGGGAGGAAGTGTGACCGAATGAGACAGAAGTGGGCAAGCAGAGGCGGCTCCCCAGCGCGCCGGCTTTATGCTTCTTCATCCACGGATGGGCTACGGCTGGAGGTTTGCTCTGAGGGTGAGACGGAGAAGGCATCCCAGCTATGGGGAACCAGGCCTGCCTAGGGCACACCTCACAGAGCCCGGCTACTGTTTTGTGGGCTGGGTTCTCAGGAAGTTCCAGATGGGCAGACAGGTCTGTAACTCAAACTCAGAACGTACTTCAACTCCAGTCATTCTTTGGAATGTGCTTAAAATGATGGTGGTGGTTGTGACGGCTGTCTGGGTTCCACACTCTATCAGACGCTCCCACAGCCCCTTCTTCTTGACCTTCAGTGTGATCCTCTCCAAGAGGCTTCCCTGAACCCTCAGATCTAAAGTGCCCCCCCCGTCACTCCAGCTCACGACTAGGTTTTATATTCTTTTTCTGAAGTTTCCCCCCCTCCCCCAATAAAACTGGCTTCTGTCTCTCTCCACTAGAATGTGAGCTCCTTGAGAGCGGAGTCTCACCTGTCTTGTTCTCAGCCTGGTGCACAGGGGACCCTCAGTGGCCTAGCCTGTACTGGGCCTTCGCAGCCAGGCTCCCAGTGGGCAGTCAGTGATCACAAGAATGAAGGCCCAGGTCCGGATCTCCCAGGCACTCCAGGGTAAAGGGTTCTGGAAAGAAGGGTTCTTGTCCTTGTTATCTGGCTGCTCTCTCCTGAAGGCATTCTAACCGGGCTATGTCCTCTTAACATTCCACACCGATAAGCCAGCATGACACTTCAGGGGGAGCCTGGGCAGCACAGAGAAGGGCGTTCACTTTCCTTACTACTGACTCTGTATTTTTATTACCGTAGCCTCATATGGATCGACCTTTTGCCCCTGCTCTCCCCCAGCCTCCTTGGGTTGGAAGAAACAGAAATTCACTCAGAGGCCCTTTATATAAAAGACGCAGAGGTACGGGAGGGACTAGAGGCTGCTTTCTAATAAGCCGGGCCACCTTGAAAGGCTGTGGGTCTCCCATGAGAGCGAAGTGGAAACCATCACAAACCATCTAAGTCAGCAGCTGGGTCTGGCTCCCTGTCCCCAGGTCACAGTCCCTTGCTCATCACCCTGTCTCCACACACAGGGTAGAAGGTGATTGTCCTACTCCATCTCACTTCTCACAACCAGATGTGACAGGATGGTGGTTCCACTTCCAGTCTTGGGTCCCAGGAGAGGGGCGATGGGTTGGGGTGTGCGTCTCTCATCTCGTTAGCAGTGACCGAACGTAGGGGTCCCACCTTGCAGAGGTAGCTGCTGAGCTCCGTCATTGTAAGTGGGCAGAGAATTTTCTTTTTTCTTTTTTTAAAGATTTTATTTATTTATTTATTTGACAGACAGAGATCACAAGTAGGCAGAGAGGCAGGCAGAGAGAGAGGAGGAAGCAGTCTCCCTGCAGAGCAGAGAGCCCGATGCGGGGCTCGATCCCAGGACCCTGAGATCATGACCTGAGCCGAAGGCAGCGGCCTAATCCACTGAGCCACCCAGGCGCCCCGGGCAGAGAATTTTCTAAGAAGGAGCTTCTCCAGAGGCTGAAGTCACCACCAAAAGGCCTACTCACCAGGCGAGACATGCAAAGTCACAGTGGTACGGACAGGCGCACTGGAAAGGCACTGGCCACGGTGTTGGAGCTGGTCCCCAGGCTCCTGCCCACTGGCTGCTTGTGCGACTGAATGCAGACAGACTTGCCTCTTCCCCCTCGGGACAGACACATTTTAGACCCATGCTCTGCATCCTACAAGACCCCTTGGCGATTTCCAGAGCCACTCAGGGCCTCCTAGTGCCCGCTTCCACCTCTAGATTAGTGCCCCTGGCTGGGGTTCTAGCCAGAACACAGCAATCCGTGACTCTTTCCCTCCCAGATGGACTGCCTGGGAGTGCGCGCTCTTGTCACACAGCCAGGGGAGCCGGTCATCCGTCGCCTCACTCAGCCCTCTGGGGGCGGGAGCCGAGCCGGCACTCCGTGGCTCCAGGCTGGTGGGTGGCCGGGCGGCAAGGTGAAGGCAAGGCTGGCAGAAACCGCAGCGTTCTGGAGGCTCTGGGCGGGGAGGGGCGTTCCTGCTCACCGGTACCTTCAGGGGGCAGGGGCTGGGAGCCAGGTCCTGACGTCCCCTGCGTTCAGGTCAGCGAGCTGTCTGCACTCTCCAAGACCGAGCGCTCCCTCACTTTCTAGATGGGGAACCACGGTGTATCTGGGAGAGAAGACGGCTGCCTCCCTCCCGATGAGCAGCTCCGAGCTGGAAGATTTACGAAAACCCTCGTTGCCCTGGTCTTGAGGAGAGGCTGTCACTACAACTCCAGGATCCCGCACGGCTCTGCCCTGTAACGCAGAGGAACCTTAAATTTGGAAAGGTCCATTCCCACGGGGGTCCATGCTGGCCTCCAGCCTGCGGCCCAGAGCACACATGCGGCACACACCGTCACAGAACCGCGTCTTAACACGCCGGCGGCCGCCTCTCCCCCTGCTCCCTGGGGGCTGCTGTTCCCGGGGCTGCGCGCTCGGCTCATCCACCGGAACCGCCGCCTCGGGGCACCTTTCCCCCACCGAGAGGCCCCCTCCAGCGCGCCCTGGTCCTGGCATCAGGACGCCCGGCGGCAGCGCTGTCCCCGGCGGCAGCGGGACCCCCAGCGGCAGCAGGACCCCCGACGGCAGCGGGACCCCCCCCCCGACGGCAGCGCTGTCCCCGGCGGCAGCGGGACCCGACGGCAGCGGCCCCTCCCGCACTAACACCCCCCCCTTCCCGGTACAACAGCGTCGCTGACACAGAACCCGCACCCGCGGAGAGACTCGCGGTCTGGCAGCCGCCGAGAGGGCCAGCGTCACTCCACGGTGACTGCTGTCAACCTCAAGAGAAGCGGCGAGCCACCGCTGTCTTCGCCGAGACCGCCCCGGCCCCGCGGCCCCCCAGGCCGAGCTCGCCCCCCGCCGGAGCCCGGCGGCCGGAGGTGGAGGGGGGCGGGGGCGCGCGTCGGCGCATGCGCGCGTCGGCGCAGCCGCGAGAGCGTCAGTGCGCCTGCGTCCGGACGTGCCCATTTCCCGGCCGCCCCCCCGCCTCCCCCGTCGATGGTTCCGCCCGCGGGGGGCGGGGACAGGCGCGGCGGGAAAATCGGCTCCGCGCGCGGCCCCACTTCCGCGCCTCGGGTCCCCGCTCGCTCCGCGTCCCGCCCGGAGCCCGGTCCCTGTCCCCGCTCCCGCCATGGCACAGCCCCGCGTCACCGACTTCTTCGCGCGCCGCCGCCCCGGGCTCCGCGCCGGGCCTCCGCGGGCCAAGCAGGCCTGGCGCACCCCGAGCCCCGCCAAGCCCGCGCCCGGCGCCCCGGCCCGCACCCCGGGCAGCAGCCGCAAGCGCGCCCGCCCGCCCGCAGAGCCCGCGCGGGACCACCCCGCGCCGCCCGCGCGCCGGAGACTGCGGCTGCCGGCCGACGCGGTGAGCGGGAGACGGACCGGGGCGGGGACGGGCGCGCGGGCCGGGGGGCGGGCTGCCCACTGGGCATCGTGCGGAGAACCGGCCCCGAACCGCTGCAGGACGCTGGAGAAGGCCTGGGGCCCGGTCCCCGCAGACGGCGGGGGCAGGTGTGCCGTGGGCGCCGCGAGAACCGGGCGCAGAGCTCCGCCGCGAGGGCGCGGAGGTGCTGGACGGAGCTGCTGGAGGGCCGGAGCAGGGCCCGGGCTCCGTGGGCTGGTAGATGTCCATCCTGGCGGCCAGGCTGGGCGAGGGGTCAGGCCGGGGATGAGCAAGGAGCCCAGACAGGCCACAGCCGGCCCCTCTGGCTTGACTCCAGTGAATACCCGGCCTGGTGCCCCCTTTGTAGCTGAGCGAGGGAGGGAGGAATCAGTCTTTCACCACCGGGTCTGGTTTCTCATTCACCTTCTGTGTCCTGCCCGCCAGGTCTTGGGCCCCAGTGCCCCGGGTGCCCCAACTGCCCTCGCTGCCCCGGCTGACCCCACTGCCCCAGCTGACCCCACTGCCCCGGCTGAAGCCACTGCCCCGGCTGACGCCACTGCCCCGGCTGACGCCACTGCCCCGGCTGCCCCAACTGCCCTCGCTGCCCCGGCTGACCCCACTGCTCCAGCTGTCCTGGCTGTCCCTGGCTCCCCAGAGCAGGCCTCTCTCTCAGCAGGTCTGCAGCCCTGCCTGGCCACCCCGGAGAAGAAAGTGAGTCTGGACCCAGGGTGGGGGAGGCCGAGTGATGTGGGTGTGACTGGCCAGCTGATGACATCTTGTGTCCACAGAGCTCCTCAAAAGTCACATTATCTGAGCTGAAGTCGTGCCTACAGCGGGCACGGGAGCTAGGGGCCCGGGCCCAGGAGCTGAGGGCAAGTGCCCAGAGGAAGGATGCTGGGGAGCCCAGCGTGCTGGAGGACCAGGGGCACCCAGCAGGGCCATGGTGAGTCTTCGGTGGGCGTTCAGGCCCCAGAGGAAAGACTAGGCTGGTAGGAGGACAGGGCTGGGCAGAGGCAGGGATGGGAATCTCAGATCCAAGCTCTGCCACTGGCTAGCTCCGTGACCCTGACCTGCATCTGTGAGACATGCCAGCTCTTGCCGTGGGGGCCCTTCGGATGCTGTCAAAGGCTCGCTGCTATGGGGTGTATGTCTCCTGTAGCCCCGTCTGTCCTCCCTTGCTCCCTGTGGTCATCGTGTGCCTCTTAGAGATGAGGGAACCAGGGTTGGGGGTGGCCTGGGACTTCCCCGGCCCTGGGGTCTCCCGGGCCACGTTGCCTGCCTGCGGTTGGTGTTGGAGGGCTGTGGGTCTGGTGCTTCCCCTGACGCCTGGTTCCCTCCGTGGCAGTGGAGAGAAGACACCTGCCTACCAGCGCTTCCATGCCCTGGCCCAGCCAGGGCCCCCGGGCCTCGTGCTGCCCTACAAGTACCAGGTGCTGGCGGAGATGTTCCGCAGCATGGATGCCATCGTGGGCTTGTTGTACAACCGCTCTGAGACCGTGACGTTTGCCAAAGTCAAGCAGGGCGTTCAGGACATGATGCGCAGGTGAGTGGCCCGCAGTGGGCGGGGGCCTCCCCCTGCCTGTGGAGACCGCGCTGTGCCCTGCCCGGCGCTCTCTGAGCCCAGCACCTTGTCCCGTAGGCGCTTTGAAGAGCGCAACGTGGGCCAGATCAGAACCGTGTACCCAACTTCCTACCGCTTCCGCCAGGAGCGCAACATCCCCACCTTCAAGGACGGCGTCAAGAGGTCCGATTACCAGCTTACCATTGAGCCGTTGCTGGACCACGGTGAGTGTGCCGTGGCTGAGTTCACGCAGCTCTGAGCCTGTCTCCCTGCCAGTGACACGGTTTGGAGCGTGGGTGTGAGGCGTTGGGCCCCTGGCCTCCTCTAAGACCCGGGGGCTCAGCCCTGAACTCTGCCCACAGAAGCCGGCAGCTCGGCGCCCCAGCTCACGGCCTCGCGCCTCCTGCAGCGCCGGCGGGTCTTCAGCCAGAACCTGGTGAAGCGCGTCCGCGAGCACCACAGGGTGAGTGCCCGGCCCATGCTGGAGGCCTGTCCCTAGCCCGCCCTGCACCCCGTCCCCTCCTCCTGTGACCACTCGGTACTGCTTGCAGGAAACAGGCTCTTGAGAGGCTGAACTTTCGAGTTCTCTGGACCACGGCTGCCTCCTGCAGGGTGGATGTGGGGTGGGTGAGGGTCCCTGTCCTGGTCCCCTGGCTGAGGGGGAGGAGCCCGGCATGGCAGCCTCAGGACGCGCTCAGTGGGGGCTGTCGGCTGCGATATCCTGCCCTTGCCCGGCTGAGTAGCTGGAGCTCAGGCAGGACCTTGCCCAAGGTTGCCCAGCCGGGACCTATGGTCGTCTAGCCGGGACAAGAGCCCCACAGCCTTGTCTGCCCCAACACGAACGTTTCCGGGATCAGCCCACACTCCCTGTCCCTTTCACACACAGGCCTTCCTGGCCTCCCTGAACCCTCCCATGGTGGTGCCCGAGGACCAGCTCACACGTTGGCACCCCCGGTTCAATGTGGACAGCGTGCCCGACATCGAGCCGGCTGAGCTGCCCCAGCCGCCCACCGTGGAGAAGCCGGCCACTGCCCAGGAGGTGCTGGCCCGTGCCCGCGGCCTCCTGTTGCCCAGGGTGAGACTGAGTCTGGGATAACAGGGCGGGGCGGCCCCGCCTCCACGCAGGCACCTGATGGGTGGGCTCTGTCCTGGGGCACATGCCTCGGGGTGGTGGGATGGGCCGTCCATCCCACGCAGGGCGCAGGCTGGCCGGCTCTGTCCTGGGGCAGCAGGCTTGGCCCTGTTGGGCTGGACAGAATGTGCCCCCTGGGCAAGGGAGGCTCCTTCTTGATTCCTCCCTCTGACTTGCTCTAGATGGAAAAGGCCCTGAGTGACCTGGCCCAGCGTACCGCCAAGCCCAGCAGCCCTGGGTCCCCCGGCTCCGCCCCACCGGCCACCCCACCAGCCACCCCGCCTGCGGCCCTGAAGGGGGTGTCCCAGGACCTCCTAGAGAGGGTGAGTGTTGGGGGTCCTGGTGGGGCAGAGCCGGGGTCAGCACGGGCCTGGCTTCCCACTGACCGTGGCCTGGCCTGCCGCAGATTCGGTGCAAGGAGGCGCAGAAGCAGCTGGCGCAGATGACCCGGCGGCCGGAGCAGGAGCAGCGGCTGCAGCGGCTGGAGCGGCTGCCCGAGCTGGCCCGCGTACTGCGCAGCATCTTCGTGTCGGAGCGCAAGCCGGCGCTGCCCATGGACGTGGCCTGCAACAGGCTGCTGGGCAGCTACCCCGTGGCCCTGAGCCCTGGTGTGTGTGGGGCCCTCCCTGTGTCCCGGACTCCTGGCTGAGGGTGGGCACCGGGGATCGGCCGCTCCACGTGTGAGTGGAGCGCCTGTGGTGTGTGCCGGGTGGGCACAGTGCCCTGGAGGTCATCTCTCGAGCTTCTGCCTTCACAATCTGACTGTGCCCTGCAGCCCCTCGGATGGCCCCACGGCCCGTGGGACCCTTGCCTCCCTCCAAGCTCCAGGGTAGCTCACCCCTAGGGACTGGGACCTGTGCGGGGCTTAGAGGGAGGGTCAGCTCCTTGGCAGAGCTGTTCCCCATCTTTTCAGTGTTCACTCTGCTGCTCGGGGGCACGGACAGGCAGGCAGGGGGAGTGGGGCAGAGTTGGCTTTGAGGCGGACCTGCTGACGGGGCCTGGGCCCCCACCTCATGCACCCCTCCCTCTGCAGGGGAGATGGAGAAGCATGTGCAACTCCTCTCTGAGCTGCTGCCCGACTGGCTCAGTCTGCACCGTGTCCGTGCGGACACCTACATCAAGCTGGACAAGGCTGCTGACCTGGCAGGCATCCTCACACGGCTGGCCTGCCTTGCCCGGGCAGAGGTGGTGCTCTGAACCTCGCAGACACACGGACTTCCGGTCCCTGCCCTCGCCCACTGTCTCCTTTACTCTCTTTAGGAACATGATGCACTTTCCCCCCTCTGCCTCTGCCACCAGGCTCCCTGGCCAGCGTGGGCAGTAGGCCTCCCCTAGGGCAGCGTTTTCTTATTAAACTGGTTTCTGTTGGGGACTTGGTCTTTGCAGTGTTTGGGGTGTAGGGCAGTGGGGCAGGAGGGCAGGCGGTGGGCAGAATGCCCCTGGGACGTCCATGTGGGAATCCCGGATGGCCCAGTGGGCTCGTTGTCCCCCGGGCCCTTGGAGGGCAGCAAGCTGCTGGCTCAGGATGGAGGGTCGGCCCTGAGGCTCGAGAAGCTAGGAAAGCCATGGACATGGTCTCCCTGGAGCCCCAGAACCAACCAGGCCCAGCAACACGGACAGGCACTTCCAACATCTAGAACCTAAAGACAAACTTGTGAGCTGCCCAGGAGCGTGACCTGTTGGAGCCACGACTGGACGGCAGTTTGGGCAGCCCTGGGCTCCTGCCTGTTCTGGGCCACAGGAGGTCCGGGCAGCCGGCCAGGTGGGATTCCTGCCCGTCGCCCCACGGCCCTGCCCCAGCACCTGCACCAGGAGCAGCCACTGTAACGAAGCGGTTTATTCACGTGTCTGGTGCGCGCACCGGGAGGGCCTGGGCCCCGGCCTGAACTGCTGGCTCCAGGCCTTGGCACCTCCAGATCAAGCCATAGGAGGGACCGCGACCACGGCCTAGGCACTTCGGAAAGGCAACTGCACAAAACCGTTAAAAAAAAGTCCAGGCAGATGGCAGGCACCCCCTTGGTGGCCGCGGCGGCGTCACTCAAACTGCAGCAGTGAGAAGAAGGGCACGGGCGCCAGCCTCTCCCTGCCCTTCAGCGAGGTCAGCTCCACCAGGCTCACGCACTCCAGCACCTCGGCCTGCAGCTGGCCCAGCAGCTCACAGGCTGCCCGCATGGTTCCTGGGCGGGAGGAGAGGGGGTCAGCATGCTGACGCGGCTCCCGGCGGCCCGGGCAGGGTCCCGCAGCTCTGTAAGCTGGACAGTGCTGGCCAGTCTGCTTCTCAACCCCCCCGCGAGACACATTCTTCCAGCCCTGGAACGCCCCCCCCCCCCCCCCCCCCCCGGCCAGGCCTTCCTTTGGTGGGGGGGCGGGGGGAGACCCTCACCGCCAGTGGCCAGGAGATCGTCCACGATGACCACCTTCTGCCCTGGCTCCAAGGCGTCTCTCTGGATTTCCAGCTCCGCCTGCAAAAGGGAAGCGGGCGCATGGTCCGCCTGTGTCCGGAAATGGCCTGGGAGGGGAGGCTGACAGGAAGCGACAATCTGGGCCCCTGGTTTCCCGGCAAGCCTGGACACAGAGGCTGAGCACCAACCACGGCAGTGCCCCTCGACCCCACGACTGTTCTGGGGGACGCCGGGGGGGAAGGCGGCCGTGCCCAGCCCATTCACCTTGCCGTACTCCAGGCTGTATGAGGCAGACACAGTGGGGCCAGGCAGCTTCCCTCGTTTTCGGATGAGCACGCAGCCCAAGCCAAGCTCCTGGGCCAGGGACGGGCCGAACAGAAAGCCTCGGGAGTCCAGGCCTGTTGGCGAGAGCTGCGGTGTCAAGGGGCCGCTGTGTGGCACAGCAGCCCGAGATCCCCGTGAGCCAGTGCTGGAAGGGGACACCGAGCCTTTGCAAAGGCACAAGGCTCCTGGCTCTGCCGGCTGCAGCTGAAAGGCCAACGACATCACACTCTCAGCAGCGCGGACCAGCACCCGCCGTGCACAGGGACCCTGGGAGGTGGGGTCAAGGACCAGGTGTGCCCCGCACCGCCTGCACGTGCAGCGTGCCTCGGGGAAGTGACCTGACTTCCCCCGTCAGCGCAGCTGCCGGTCTAGCGGGGCTGGCTGGGACTATCCTTAAAAGCAGCATCTGCCTGGAGCGGGCAAGCCGGGTCCCCACGCCATCCAGGGGTGCAATGGGGGTGGGCTTCCCCGGCCCAGAGGACTCAGCCAAGTGGAAAGCTGTGGTCCCTGGGGAGCCCTGGGAACCCCAGGGGAGGGGGCTTGCACAGGGACCAGACCTGCCAGGGTGCCGCGGGGAAAAGGGAAAGGGCTCAGGGCACTTCAGGGGAGAACACCAGCGTGCTTGCCCCGTGGACTCTGGTCGGACACTCCCTGGGGCAACCGGGCCGCGGGGCCCCACGTGTCCGGAGCTGGAGGCCAGGAACTTGGGGCGGGGACGCTACCATCTGCCAGGCCACCCAAGGCTGGACCCACCCTCCGCCGCACCCTGCGGCGCAGCGGGTCCGTCCTTACCACCCATCCAAAGGTCACCACCCAAACACCCGCGCGGCGTCCCGCATGTCCCCCGGGGGCCGCCCCCAGCCCCTCCGAAGCCAACGCGCCGCGTCCGTCCCGCGTCCGCCCGCGGAGGAGCGCGCACGCCGCGCTCACGGTCTCCTGGCGCAGACCCCGCGGCCCCGGACACCCCAGGGCGCGGCCGCGGCAGGGCGGGCGGGGCGTCCCCGGGTTCACTTGCCCACGACGTAGTCGATGTCGCCGCCGTGCGTCTGTCTCAGGTGGCGCGCCAGGAGGCTGATGGACGCGCGGAAGGCGGCGGGGTCCTTCAGGAGCGGCGAGATGTCCCTGGGGCGCGCGAGCGGGCCGGGTGAGGCCGGGCGTCGGGCGTGGGCCCCGCGTCCCCGCTCCCGCCCCGCGCGCCCCCGCGGCCGCCCCGCCCGCACCTGAACAGCACCCCCGGGATGGGGAAGTCCGGGAAGCCGCGGATGCGCCGCGCCACCAGCTGCAGCTCGGGGTCCGCCATCGAGCAGACGGCGCGTGTCTGCGAGCGGGCAGCGAGGCTCGGCGGCGAGGGGGCGGGGCCGGCGGCTCTGCGCCTGCGCCGGGCGCCCGTGGGCGGGGCCGCACCGTGGGGCGGACTCCCCGCCGCTCGCCCGGACTACCGTATTTCTCCGAATCTTGGGTGCCGAGGTGGTTCCGGCGCGCGCGTCCGCATCTGGGGTGGCTGCGCGGCCGGGGGGCGACCGCGGCGTCCGCGCAGGCCCGGCCGGGCTCCCGGGGAAGTGCCGCGGGGCGGGGCCGGCCCCACGAAGAGTCCGGGAGGAGGAAGGGCCGGGGCCACGCGAGAGCACCGCCCCGTCCGCGGAGGTGGGTTGGTGGCTCGGCCGCCCCGAGGCGGGACGCAGCGAATTCCACCCCGGCACCCCGCTCCCCTCCGGCCGACTTCCGCAAAAACGCAGCTCTTAAAAAAGAACCCCCAAATGCGCGCCCTTTATTCTAAAGCTTCTCTTGGTCATTCCCCAAGTCTTGCAGCGGCGCAGCTCCGGCCTCGCAAGCGCCGCGGGCGCGTGGACACGCCTCTACCGAAGGCGGCGACGGCTCGCTAGGCTCCCCGCGCCAGGCAACACTAGGAGCCCCGGGGAGGAGGGTTGGCAGGGCACCCGAGAGGCACCGACTCGCCACAGGGTCCTGGGGTCAGGATCCCTAAGGAAGGGGGAAGGTCAAGGTCCCCACTGGACCAGGCAGGTCTGCCTTGGCGATTGTCAGGATCCCCTTCTGCCTTCACAATCCCATTCAGTGGGGCGCAGGGGCCCTGTGCACAGGACCAAGGGGCCAACACGGGACTGGCGGGGCCAACTGTGACGGTGAGACTCAGGTCGCAGCCCTGTCCTCTGGGTCCCAGGATGGAGGCAGGGGTCTGGAGGAGGCCGGCAGAGGGAGGTCGGAGGGCAGCATTCAGCTCTCAGGCTATGAAGCTGTGGGTCCTCATGGCAGGGTCGGCCGGACCAGGAGGGCTGAGGGACGCCAGGGCTGGGTCTCCGGCACATGGAACCAGCAGGTCCCGCTGCTGGCTGCCGATGAGGTCTGTTGGTGTGGGCACCGCCCGAGGGCAGCCGGGGCTCAGGGCTCGTCCAGCAGGGAGCGCTGAGGCCAGAGTCCTCCTGGTCGCAGGCTCTAGTGGGGCCAGGGGCACTTCTCCGGGACGGACTCCGGGGACGGCAAGCACTTCCCTAACTTTTCACAGCCCGGGGGCGCCCAGTGCTGGTAGTGAGAATTGAGAGAGAACAGCAAGTTACTCTAAGCACGTCTGGGCTCCGTAGTGGCCAGAGTCCTGCCCCGTCCCATCTCCTCCTTTGGCCTCCGGGTGTGAGCAGCCACGGCCCAGAGCCACACTTCAAGAAGGGCTGACCCGGGAGGGCCCTCGCAGCCTGCTCAAGACCCTCCACAGAGAGCTCCCCGCCGGTCAGCTGCAGGGAGAGCGGACCTGTTCCAGTGGAGCACGGGGGGCCCCTCCATAGGGCCGTATTCTCCTGGTCCGGAGGAGGGGGCCTTCCCTGCTTCACCATGGCCTCCCACTGCCCACGGGGGTCTCTGCGCCTCAGTAGGGAGACTCCAAGTCACTCTGGAGGCGTCCCCCCAGAGCGGGCCTCACAGGCTGTCCCTGAATCAGAGTATCGAGGGCAGTGAGAACCCCACTGAAGGTCTCTCCTGCCCTGGATGGCATCACATGGCTTGTGGCTGCCCGGGCGGGGAGGGGGCGCTGGCCAGGCTTCGGAGAAGAAAGCTACTCTCGACCTTGGACACAGAGCAAAGCACAGGGTGTGTGCAGAACAGACTCCGCCCAGCCAGCCGGACTCGGGGTGGGGAGCCGGCGTTCGACTCTGCGGGCTGCGCCACACACTCTGGGCTGCCTTCAGTTCACTTGCGGGACTGGGGGGGGGGGCGGGTCCAGGGGTCAGGCAGCTGCGGTCACGCCCCGGCCAGTTCCCTCCACCCCGCCGCCCGCTACATCCCGCAGTGGGGAGGGACGCGGGCACCACACACACTGCCTGACAGAGGACGTGCTGGGGTGGGGACAGCTCGCCTTCCCAGTGGGATTAAAGGCGGAGCTTGGAGCAGGCACGTAGGACTCTCAGACTCCTGGGACCCCAGGCACCTTGGTGGTCCTGAGACGGGTACCTTCCTGCTTTACTCTGTGCATTCAGAAGGCAGACCACCCCACGGAGGGAGGGAGGCAGCCCTGGGGGCTTCTGCCCCGAGCGTCCTTCTGTGGGGAGCTTCAGGACACGAAGCGGCAGGCGTGGACAGCAGCGACAGGCCACCCCACCCTGGCCCTGGCTACCGAGGCAGCCCTGCCCGCCCTAGGATCACGCTCAGCGCCCAGAACACGCGGCTGACGCCCGACTCTGCCCCTGGTGTGCTCCCCCCACGCTGCCCTGGCCCCTCAGAGCAGACCAAACTCCACACAGGGCAGCGTCAACGGTGCCCGGCTGCTCTCTGAACCACCATGCGGGGCTGCGGGATGCGCGGCTCAGGGAGAGGGGCCGTCAGGCCAGGAGGCTGGGCCACAGCATCCTGACGGTGCTTGGTGGGCTTCGCAGCCAAAGCTTCGGATACTGGGACACCTGAATGACCCATGTCCGGAGCAGGGAGCCAGACACCCTCAGTTCCAGGGAAAGGACCTTCAGGCCATCAGTCCACTGTATTCACACCCCAAGTGGGAGGCGCTTGGCCCACACCTGTCCAGGAGCCAAGCAACTCCCCGCCACCCCTGCAGGGTCTGCGCAGAGCAGCAGGAGGGGAAGGGGTCCAGCCCGCAGCCCCGGCAACCTCTGGAGGCCCACGGTCTACCGGCGTCCTGCCATACTGCCCAGCAGTCGCCTCCACTGCTAGAAGTCTCTGCAACCCCAGACAGCTCCCAGTCGAGGAGCAGGGAGAGGGTGTGGGCTGCGCAGACGTTCCACGGTCCCCGGGACAGCCTCCCGGCACTCGCGACCTGTGGCCCCTCAAGCACTCACCATGACGGCCCGGTTGCACACGTTGAGCTGGGGCTGTCCAGGGACCAAGGTCTCCTGGTGCTGCCGGACGGCCAGGGTGACCCCGCGAAGGGCATGCAGGTACTCAGGGCTGGCAAAGCTAGAGGCAAGAGGACCAGGTCACTGAGGAGTGAGGCCCAGGCTGGCCAGTGGGACAGGCCACTCAAGCAGCGGGGGAAGGGGCCTGGGGAGCGAGGGGTCCACCCCCCAGTGGAGCCACCAGCCGGTGGCCCCTACCTCTGTCCCTCTGTGCACAAGGCCTGGCATGCACCTCAGGAACTGCCCCACAGACGAGGCCGCAGGCACAGCGGCCATGACCCCTGACTCAGCGTTTGGGGTCCGAGCCCCAGCCAGCACCACCGAGGGCACCAACAGGACCATGGGCGCCCCTGAGCAGACCTGGGGCCTTCCCGCTTTCCCAGTCCCTCTGGCCCAGATCTGTGTGGCAGGAGCAGGGGTCCCGCCCTGCTCCCCACGGTCTCTGGGTCTGCAGCCGTGGCATTCCCAGGTCACCCCGAACCTCAGGCCCTCCACTCCACCCTGCAGGCCGCGCTCTCCACACACACGGCTTGCAAGCTTTTCGGAGCAGGCCTCAAGACCCGTGTCAAGTCTTTCCCCTCCTCTGGCCAGATGCACTGGGAAGGACAGGCTTAAGCTAAGGTCGTTCATCTCAGCAGCAAGGTCCACCTGGCTCTCATCCTCTGAAGGACGGGCACATGTGTGACTTCTGGGTGACGCTGGGGGCAGTCAGGCTGCGGGAGGCCTCGTGGGCAGAGGCGCGGCCTGTGGCTCCCCCAGAACCAGGCCCTGCCATCGGCTCCCATGGCCCTGCTGGGTGTTGGCTATGAAGTTACTTCCGGGGACAGGAGAGGGGCTCGGACTGCTTCCTCCCAGCCTCCCCCTGGTTTAGCTTGATCCCCAGCCCCACGCGCACACGGCCCTGGGCTCCACACCTGTGGCTGCTGATACCCGCGAGGAGCTCCCAGCTCCCAGCGGAAGGTGTCCTGGAGCCTCCGAGACACGTGGCCACAGACTGGGGTTTAGGCCCCTGGGCTCCCTTCCCTCCCAGGTCTAGAGGCTGCGGCCGAGATCCAGGCAGGAACGCACCTCCCGGGGAAGTGCGTGTCCCTTCATCTCTGCCTCCAATTTCATGTGGCCTCTCCCCCATGTGTGTCCCCTCTTCTGTCTCCCAAGGCTACTCTCTGGAGGCAGGGCCATCCTGATCCAGGATGACCTCCCCCGACCTCGCCTTCACTGTCCCCACGAACTCCCCGCGGCCAGTAACGCCGCGTGTGAGGTTCTGGTGTGGGCAGGCGCGGGGCCTGTCTGTCTCCTTCTCACGGTCCCCAGCCTCTATGCTGGGCAAAGGGCCCGGAAGTGTCTCAAGCGTCCCGGTTGGCACCACAAGGCCCCGCCTCAGAGCCTCGCCGGGAGAAGCCCCGGGGTGGATCTTTCATGCTGGTGCTGCCCGCCGGGCACGGAGGGGCTCGTCCACCGCACACGCAGAGGCTGCTCAGGGCCGGGGTCACGTAACTGGGTCACATGGACCGTGGTGGAGGGACAGAGACCAGGCGGATGGGAACACCTGAGGAGGCAGGCTGCGCACACGTTTGCAGAGGCGGACACAGAGGACCTCCCTCTCCCCGCCGCGCATCTCCAAGAGCTCAGGACGTGCCTTTACTTGGCAGTGCCCAGCCCGCCAGTGAGCGCCTGCCTTTGCTCGGGGCCGGCTCACCTGAGGGGGAACCTCTCCCCGGGGTCCCGTCCCAGGTGGAAGATCAGGGGCAGCTCCGTGTGGTCCTCCTGCGTGTGGGTGGTGACTCCTGAGACGTTCTGCCCAGGGCAGAAATCGATGCCCTGAAACGGGAGGCCGGGAGGGCGGTGAGGGCTGTGTGTGCGTGTGGGCACGCGTGCGCCCCAGGAGCCCAGAAGGCAGGGACCTCGAGCTCCCCGAGGCAAGCCGGCCCGTCTCACTCCCACCTGCTACATCCCTAGACATGCCACGAGAGTGTCCCCGGGCTGAGCACGGCGGAGGGCCGGCCTCCTGTAGGACGGCGTCTCTCCCACGCCCTGGCTGCCGAGCCGCTGAGCCGTCGTGCCTGTGTTTTACAGTTTTATTTTTTATTTTATTTATGTATTTGACAGAGATCACTAGAAGGCAAAGAGGCAGCCAGAGAGAGAGGAGGAAGCAGGCTTCCTGCTGAGCAGAGAGCCCGATGCAGGGCTCGATCCCAGGACCCTGAGATCATGACCTGAGCTGAAGGCAGAGACTTAACCCACTGAGCACCCCAGGCGCCCCCGTGCCTGTGTTTTGTATCCTGCCGGCAGCCCCTTCTCAGGGCAGGGAAGTGATTTTGTTTTGTTTTGTTTTGTTTGGGTTTTTTTTTTAAAGATTTTTACTTATTTCTTTGAGAGAGAGAAAGAACACAAGTGACGTGAGGGGCACAGGGAGCCGCAGACTTCCGGCCGACGCAGGGCTTGATCCCAGGACTCTGGGATGCTGACCTGAGCCCAAGGCAGACGCTTACCAGCTGAGCCCCCCAGGCACCCCGGGGGAATAAACCTCTTTAAAATATTTTAGGGGCACCTGGGTGACTCAGTTGGTGACGTGTGTAACTTTTGATATCAGAGTTGTCTGAGCCCCACGCTAGGTGTAGAAATTGGTTAAAAACTGAAATCTCAGCAAAAAAAGGAAAAAAAGTGCTACCAGTTAAACAAACTGTTCCAGCCCGTCTGGGGGCCTGCCTGTCACCGAATTCCGGAGCAAAGCAGCCCCAGCCTGTGCGGCTCAGCGCTCCCTGCAGGCCGCCCGGGAGCCAGGACAGGCCCATGGTGGCAGCCCAGGCGCCGGGAACAGCAGGGCCTGATAGACGCTACTGCTGACGTGTCCGAGGACACAGGAGAGCAGACCATGTGCATCGAGGCTCAGGTGTATGGCCCCAGCCCCCCAGACAGGCCCAGTTCTGCAACCTCCCAGGCTACCTCTGCCCTCGGGGCTCCTTTGGGGGGACACTGTGGGACAGGTTCAGCCTCTGAGGTCAGTGTGTGGCCCGAGCCCCATCCGGGTGCTGGGACGGCCCTGGCCTCCCTCCCGAAGCTGCTGCGCTCACGGCCTGGAGCTGTGTCCCCAAGGCTTGCGGGCTGTGGGACCCCGACTCGGGAACAGGAAAAGCCAGCCGTACCCCGAGGAAATCCTGACACCCCGGTGAGCCCAGGGCCCCTCAAGCAGCTTAGCTCCAGTCTTCAGCCAACACAGGACATGGCCTAAGGGAGGGTCTGGAGGGACGGCTGTACAGAGACGGGTACACCGGTGCTCACGAACCCCAGAACTGGCAGCCGGGGAAGGCTTTCTGCAGGGGCCAGTCCAGTCGATGGGCGCCCCCACACCCCGTGTCCAACCCCCCTGCGTCTGTCACGGACAGCTGGTCAGCGAAGCAGGTAGCATTCTGCTTTTCAATAAAGCAGGGAGGTTAGGAACCCGTGAAATTCCACTTGTCCGCACTGAGCTGTGACTCTTGAGCCAGAGGCTGAAAAATAAGGAGGCTCGAAGCCGGAGAAGCCAGTGACGCGCGCCCAAGTGGGTTCCAAAGTGGGTGACCCCTTGACCTTCTGGGAGTAGCAGTGCTGGAGAACACACGGGGATCTGACCCCAGGAGAGCCCACAGCCTCCAGCACGAAAAAGCTGGCCGCTACCAGTCTAGACAGAAAACACAAATCCTCACCTGGCTGCGAGCCAAGGACACTGTTCACCAGCACCGGGTTTCCCTCACGACTGCTGTCCCCTGGGACATCACAGCCAGGCCAGCCCACGTGGCCCCTTCTCCCTTGGAGCCCAGGCTGCACCCGACCCTCCGCAGCCCTGGCCCTCGGAGCCGTGCACAGAGTCTGAGTCTGGGAGTGGCCCCAAGCGCAGGGGACCACGGGCGCATGTGCAGCCACTTCGGCTGCACCACGGGCTGCCGCAGGGAAGCTGGTCTGTCCCCTCTCCTCGGCCCTCCCCGCTCAGCTAGCCCTCGGGGAACGGAAAAGCCTGACCTGGGACGCGGCCGGACCCCAGGGACAAGAGTATAGCTGGGCAGCGAGCAGGGTCCACGCCGGGGACCACAGACCCGCACACCCCCGCGGGGACGCAGCCCCCGGCCTCTCCCTTAGGCTGGGAGCCGGCCTGGGCCTGGCTGGGCAGCCCCAGCCGGGCAGCCTGATGACTCCTGAACGAAGCCGGCCCTGGCACGTTCAGCTCCTGGAAGGGCCATCAGAACAGCCGGCGGTGAGCCCACTCCCCTTTGGGCAGCTGCCTCCCGGGATGGACTCCCCCGGGGGAAGAGAAGCCCGTGCCTGTCTCCTGGGAACTCAGAAGGGTGCCAAGCGAAGAGCCCCGAGGGAGCGGGAGCCACGTGTCCGGGGGAGGAGAGCGGCCTCTCCGGATCTTTCCGGGCCCCACCATAAATACTGTCAGCCCAGGTCACACAGGCTACGGCTCCACCTGCAGAACCTTCCAGGCTTTCCCAGCCCTCCTTCTGAAAGAAGCTCCCGCAGCTCTTCTGGGGTCCGGCCTGGGTGGAAGCTGGGACGGGTCTCATTTGGGGCTGCCTGAACCCTGCCCCGAGAGTCCCCGGAGCCCCAGGGAGGCCTGAGGTGTGGCTCCTGGAACACTGCCCCCATGCCGCCTAGACACTTGGGCCGCAGAAAGCCCCAGGAGGGAGCAATGAGGCCACACAGCTGCCCCCAAGCCTGCACAGCCAAGCTCTGGGTTTTCGGGGGCTCCTACGACCTCTTAGCCTCTGCACACCTAAAGGGCAAACCATGGGCAGGCCTGCCTGACAAGACATGGGGCCAGGTGCTGAGGATGGCTGACACTGTACCTGAAAGGCGGGCGGGCTCAGCTGTGGGCAGGGGCGGGGACCCTGGACTCGAGCTGGAGGGCTGAGCGGGCCGGCGGGGGAGAGGACTCTGCCGTGCCCTGTGCTGAGACTGGTCTGGGAGAGGTTGGGGCCCGCTGCCACAGCGAGTCTGCGGGCCTACGAGTCAGGTGGCGAGCACGAGAGGCCTGGGGCCACCTGTCCTCCGCAGTGGCCTCTGGTCCTGGTCTGCTCTGTCCAGAGGCATCCTCCTAAAAGCGGGGTGGCGGGCCTGCAGAGCCCATGGTGCCCCAAGCCCCCTCACCTGTCTGAACTCCTCCCAGGAATTGGTCCAGGTCCAGAAGTGGGCCTTGTACTGGCCGAGGGTGGCCGCCATCAGCGTGTTGCCGCGGTAATAGAATATCGGCCTGTCGCGGAGTGAGGGAAAGGGTCAGGAGGCAGGAGAAACGGGTCACAGAAACGACCATGCTGGGCTCCCACTGGGCACAGTGGTGAACAGGTCCACTGGGCCGCAGGGGGTGGTCGGGCCCCTGGGTCCTTGGCCCCGGCGTGAGGCTGGCGGCGGGCAGGGAGGCTCTGGCCCTCGGCTCCGGGCAGACCCCGCCTGCGAAGCCACCACCGCCGCACTCCCTCCCCCGAGTCAACACGTTCTTGTCCAGGCTTCGGGACAGAAAAGACAAGCACGGTCGGAAGCGCCTGACGCCGTCTCACCACCCCAGACCCAGGCCTCAGTGGCTCTGCGGTGGGGGCGGCTGCCTTCCCAGCCATGAGACTTAGTGTCTCACAAGCCATGTTCCTCGGGCAGCCTGGAAAACTGATTGTCTGAGCACAACAGCAGCTGGTCTCAAGCTGGGAAGAAGCTGGGTCCGGCACCAGCGAAGCCCCAGCCAAGTCCGGGCCCCAGGGGTCTGGGCAGCCGGACACTCAGGCAGAACTCCCTCCAGCCCGAGCCATGGGCCTGGGCGCCGACGCCCCAGATGCTGGGGTGGTCTCGGAGCGCCGGGGCTCTCGCTCCTCAGGTCCTCCCCCTGCCCCGAGCCGGCCTGGGGAGGAAACAGCCTTGTCAGCCAGGCCTGGCTCTGTCCCCTGGTGTGGGGCGCTGGCGCCCGCGGGCACGCACCTGTCCGTCAGCTGGCCCCACAGCACGGCAGGCAGCAGGTCCAGGCCGTCTATTATTCTGTCGCTGGGCGGGGCCAGGCCCGCGAGGGCCAGGCTGGTGGTGAAGAGGTCCATGACGCTGCCCAGCTGGTGGCTTACCTGGAAAGACAGGACGTGGGTGTACCCGGGGAGCCCCGCCCTGACCGGAGGGCAGCCGGGGGCCACGGACAGAGGCCTTCTCTGCCCGACACCCACACGCGGGTGCACACGCCCTGGGCCCAGCCCCTGACCCCGCTCCAGGCGGGGAAACGGATCCTCCCCTGAGAAGGAACCAGCCCCGTGACGCTGTGAGGGGCTCAGGAGGCCCGGCCGGTCTCCGACCTCCGGCCCAGCGGAGGAGGGTGTCGTGGAAGGCACGGAGCGCTGCACTTGTGACGGAAACCACAGGGGACCCATGTCCCTTGCAGTGTTGCTGTGAGGGCTGCACCGATACCAGTGTGCCCGGGGGCGTCGGAAGGGGCGAGAGACCAGTTCAGAGACCGTGAGAAGAGTATTTCAAAACGGGAGCCCTAAGACCCCGTATTCCCCAGGAGTCTGAACCAAGCTGCCCCGTGAGCGAAGACCCTGCGTGTGGGTTCCCGGTGGAGGGAGGGCAGAGCAGGGAGATCTGGGGCAGGAAAGGGCTCCACTGGGAGGGCCAGTGGCCGGCGGGAGACTCTGTGGCCAAGCAAGCTTGTAGGAACTCAGCATGCCCTGTGCCTGCCGGGTGTTTGTCATGTCCATTAGCACGCTAAAGCTCTGACAAGTCCTGCAGAAAAGAAACCTGCTTAACTTAGTGGAACTCAGGACCGCCACGTTCGCTGCAAGGCAGCCTCGTCACCGGACGGCAGGTGCTAACACCGCCCCGACGCCCCGGTGCCCGCCCCACCCGGCCTTCGCCAGCCGCCTCCTGGCGTGGAGCGGGCAGTCTGAGCTCCAAGAGCGGCCCGCGTCACTCACCTGGCCCGCAGGGACTCGGCCGGGCCACCACGCGATCGCAGGCTCCCGCATCCCACCTTCAAACGTGGTCTGCTTCCCACACAGAAACGGGCCGTTGCTACCGCCTGGGGAGACAGAGTCGTCGCGCGTCAGCCGCCGACCCCGAGTCCCCAGGGCGTCCACCCTGCTGGCCCGCTGCTCTCAGGAGGGCTCCGTCACAGACTGCCCCCAGCCTTCCTGGGTCCACGGGGTGACGCTGCTGAAAGGCCCAGCCACAGAGTTCGGGCCTCAAGGTCAAGATCAGATGCCTGGAGACGGTCAGCCAGTGACACTGTGTCCCGGAGGCAGCGCGCGTGCTCAGAAATGGAGACTGTGACGACTGCCCTTAGGTGGGGCTGGGACACAGGTTCCTGGGGAGCAGCTCAGTGGGGTTCACGACTGCCTGCAGGGACTGTGACTTACATGTTCCTGTCCTTGAGCGTCCCCTCTGTGTGGGGATGGGGGGTCTAATCAAAACGTGTCCCCCCAGTGCCAGCAGGGGGTTGGGGACGGGGCAGGTTCGGTCCTGAACCACACACATGGGGAGCACCGGAGGGCAGATGGCCCCGGCCAGGCTGGCTCCCTCCCAGAGCCCAGCGCGAACGGTGGTCGCTGCCACCCCCGCCTGCTGCCCCGGGTGCCCACGAGCCCGGCCCCCGGGGGGAACAGGAGAGGCTCTTGCTCTGACGCAGGACCCGCACCCCGGCTCCCCGCGTTAGCGCACAGAGACCCCAAGAGAAAAGCAAGGAAGGGTGCATCCGGGCGACAAGCGAGCGAACACGGGAAGACAGAGGCCCAGGCAAGGGCATCGCAGGGAACAGCAAGGACGGACGCGGCTCCTCCCTGGGCTTCACGGGGCTGAGACGAATGGAATGACGAGGCCCGACTGCTGTCTACCTCTGCGTTGCAAGCGGCGAGGCGAGCCCACGGACTTGCGTTCTTACAAGCAAGCACGTGGACTGCGTGTGTGGGAAGCGGCCCCCACTTCAGGCATGAGGACGGGGCACCGCTGGTGGTCCTGGCAAGGGCCGCATGTCGGGGGCTCTCAGCGCGGAGCTGGGAGGCGCGGCAGGGACTGTCGCGTGCAGCCAGGCCCCGGGTCTTTGCGGGGAGGGATGCAGGGGCCCTGCCCTCACCTCTGGGACCAATGGCAGTGTGCGGAGCGCCTGCGTGAGGATGAGGTCCCTCCTGGGCCGTGAATGGCCCCATGGGGCCCCAGACCAGCTGGACCCAGACCCTGAACTGCTGCTCTGTGCCAGCATGATTCCTTCTCAGCCTGAACCTGTCTGTACCCACACCAGCTGCGGGGCTCCCCCGACCGCACAGTCCCCTGGCACCTCCCTGCCGAGGCCTGTCCCCCTGGGATTCCTGCTCCCCGTGGCCTTCCTTCCAGAGCCCTCTGAGTGACTCAGGGCCCTGCTGAGGCCCCAGTACCTTAAAGGAAAATGGGACAAAAAGATATGGCACCATGACAGGGGAGGGGGAACAGATACGCTTACAGGACACCAGGTGGAACCCCTTGCTCCCCAAGGGCAACAGCCCGTGAGTTTGCTGAGCAGCCTCGGCAGGGTCACGGCCCTGCGGCGGCTCCTCGCTGAGCCAAGCCCGCACTCTGGGGTAGGGGCTGGGTCCAGGAGGCCTGGAGATGCCCCAGCCAGTCTCCTGGGCGACAGTCTTCCCACTGGACGAGGGCCCTCAGGAAGGGAGCGGGCATCTCCCCCATTGGACGGGGCCCCTAGGAGGGCTGAGTGGCCCTGATGGAGCCTCAGAGGTCTCAGTGTCCCAAGGGCAGCCCCATCTGGGGAAGCGAGGCTGCTTGGAACACTGGCCTTGTTTAGGAGCAGAAATGAGGGCAGCGCCGTTGTCGGAGGTGAAGAAAACGAACGTGTCCTCTGCGATCCTCAGGTCCCGGAGAAGGCTCAGGATTTTCCCAACACTGTCATCAATCTCCCGGACAGCGTCCCCGTACCTAAGGGGAGAAAGGGCGTCAGTGAGCAGAGAAGTCACGACTTCGGGGACGGACAGCATACCAGACGGGCTGGCTTCAGAGGAGAGGGAGAGGAGAAGTCCAGTTCCCAGAGTTAATCCAGAACGGACCCGCTGCACCACGGCAACCCTCCTCCACACAGACCGGCTGACGGGCGGCTTCGGGGAATCAGGGGAGCGGCCATCTCTTCCCGCGAGGGTAACTGACACCTAATGGCCGAGTGCCCCGTCCCTGGAGGCAATCAAGCTCAGCTGAACTCTCCGGGTGGGGGTCCACGTCCCTAGCACCAAGGACTCACCGCCCTCGCTGGCTGGTGCCCAAGAAGGGCCGGGACGCATACACGGGCGCGTGAGTGGCGTCGATGGCCCAGTAGAGGAAGAAGGGGCGCCGAGCCGCGTGCTGCCTCTGCACGAAGTCCAGTGCTTCCTGCGGGGAGACACTGCCTTGCTCGTCTGCCCGGAGGCCGGCCTCCCCGCGCCCGCCCGGCCCACGCGTCGGTCACCTGCACGTACACCTGCGTCAGGTTGGCCTCCCCGGTCTTCGGATCGATCGGGAATTCCTCGTAGTATCTGAAAGTAACACAGACCCGACAAAATCCGCCTCCCGGAAGCCAAGCGAGCTCCTCCTCCCTGATGTCCCAGGAGGGTACTGCCCCGTTCACAGGAGGAGGGAAACACGGCCGGGTGCGCCAACGACCCAGAGGCGTGCGCCCCTCCAGAGGCCCCGGGCGGGTCGAGGACAAGGCCCTACGGCAGCCCCACCTGGGAGCAGCGGCGTGTGAGGACACAGGGAGGCCAGCGGGCGGCAGCTCATGGGCACAGGCGCTCTGCGCTGGCCGTGTCTGCAGGGCACGAGCATGCCAGGACCCCCGAGCCCCGCTTCCAACGGGGTGCGTTTTCCCTCAACGAGGCTGTCCTGGAAACGCACGGGCCCAACCCGCTTTCCGGCCCCAACGCGAGAACTTCTACCAAAAACGTGAAGCAGCACTAAAGGCGGGCAGGGAGGACAGTGAAGCTGGACGAAGCTGGAGACAGAGCGGGGCGGGCGGAGCGGGGCCACACTGTGGTGCCATGAAGGCAGGCGGGAGGCCAGACAGGCGCCGGGGAGCCACGTGTTTGGGCAGCAGAGCTCCGGGCAGGCTCCCGAAGAAGGGAGCAGCCCCGTGGGCTCCCGGCACACAGCCACAGGCCAGCCTGGTGCAGGCGGACGGCCTCGGAGCCGGAGCCCAGGGCTGCCCAACGGCTTCAGGAACCAAAGCTCAGGAGCAGAACACGGTGCTCCGTGACACACCTCGGGGGTCCTAACCTCTCCCACGCTAAAGTCCCCTGTGGGCAGCTCGAGCAGCAGCCCTAGGCCGTGGTCCTCCTCGCCCGCGGCAGAACCACCGGCTGACAAAGCTGAGCCTGGGGAAGGGAGGCCGTTCCAGAACCAGGACCCGCCCCCAGAGCAGCACCAGAGGGCAGGGCTGAGCTCAGCCGCAAGCGGGGCGGGGCGGGCGGGACCGTTACCTGCCGACCATCTCCCAGTCCCTGTACACAGGGATGTTGGGCCTGGCCCTGTTGTCATAAGGTCCAAAGTGACAGTTGGGGGACCCGAACCACTCGTCGAATCCATGCTTCAGGGGGTGGAACTGGGGCCTATGGCCCAGATGCCTAGAAACGGGAACCCGCACGCTTTAGGGATCGCTGCTCAGGGTACCCCAAAGTCCTGCGCACGGACAGTTCCTTGTGTGTGCTGAGCCCCAGGCGCCCCGAGACGTCCTTCTCCAGGTGGGTGCCAGGACCCCGCCCACCCCCGCCGACAGCCCACGGCCCTGGCCACAGCGGGTGTCCGGGCACAGAGGGGCGCTCAGGCATCCCTCCGGAGTGCGGCGAGGGCGCAGGGAAGACACCCGGTGAGCTCACACCAGCCAGAAGCCACCCGGAACTCTCCGCACTCCGGTTTCTTCCTTCTTCCATCTCTGGGGACGGTTTTGTAGCTTCTGCCTTCTCCGGGATTGGGAGGAAGGCGACACCCCAGGGAGGTGGTCACCAGCCCCTCGCAGTAAGGTTTTCGGGAGCCTCTTCCCGCGGTTACGGATTATCACGCCCCAAAAGACGGCTGTGCGGCCCTGGGGAAGCTGACCATCCGGCCTGGCCTCATCACAGCCTGGACGCTCCAGGACCTGCCAAGGCTGCGCACTGACCCAGCACCCAGGCCCAGCTCGGGGATGGGTGTGCCCGCGGGGTGACCAGGGCCAAGCCGCTCCCCAGCCCAGGCTCTCCGGACTGCGGGCATCGCGACCCTCCCTTCGTCAGGTCGGCCCACAGGAGGCGGCTGAGGGAGGACCCAGCAGTTCGAGCCGGAGCTGTCTGCCCCTCAGAGCGCACGGCGCGGGCACACGGGGGTTTCCACTCCGCCCAGGGCTCTTGGGGAGCACAGTAGCTCTACGGGGCCAGCGGGCTCCCACGGGCCTCTCTCGGCCACGAGCTGGAAAGCAGGGTCTCCCTCCTCTGCTGCCCTGGGGAGGCCTTGGAGCAGGCGGCCAGGAGACCCCGGGGCCTGCTCAGAAGTGTTCTGCTGGCCCATGCAGATGCCCAGGCTCTGGTCACTTGGTCAAGGTGGGGGTGGGCAGGCCACATGGGGCCACAACCGAGGTGCCCAGTGCCGGGGTCTAAGAAGGTGCTGGTAAGTGTGACTCTTGGGGCCTCGGCTCCCACGGCTGGTTCTCGAACACTCTGCCGCCCGACTGCCGCGTGGCCACGGTGGACTCTGGCCTCTGCAGGGCCTTCCCCCGGGGGCAGGGGCAGGGGCGCTACAGCGGCTGCTCGCTGCAGAAACCTAATCATCCCTCTGTGCTCTATGCTCCCTCTCCGCGTCTTAGGTCGGCCTGGGCCGCTGCTCTGCACGGTCACATCTCCGCACGCCCACGGCGCTGGCCCAGAGGGGACACGCTGGCTGCGCACACACCGGCCAGCTCAGGCGGCCTCCACCCGACACCCGCGGCCGACCGAGGCGCTGCTGTTGCTAGGCGGGTCGCTCCCGACAGCAGTGGGGCCAGCGCCGCCTGCCGGTGAGCCCGAGCGGGTTGCAGTCCCTCGGGACCCCGCAGTCCCCGGGGACCAGGGCGGCCGCAGTGGGCTCTCACGTGAGTCCAGCCTCCACTCACCCCAGACTCGCTCAAGCCACGGAAGTCGGGCTCCGTGGCACTGGGCTGGGAGGAAGGTCAGTGCAGGCCACAGCCCTGGGACGGACCCCGCCGAGACTGGGACTCCCCCCCTGCCCCCCCACCCAGGAAGCCTGCTGGACCCAGGGTACGGCTGCCGGGCCGGGCATCACAGGGCCCATCCCTCCCATGGGCTCCCCACAGAGACGGCCCGGCAGTCTCCCCGGGCTTTCTGGGCAGTGCCCAGGACTGGGCTGGGGACAAGCATTCCCAGAGCTGTACTTGGCCGCCGCCGCCTCCACGCGCCGCTCGGCAGGACGGCTCCTGACGAGGCTCGGGAGCGAGAAAGCTCTCGTCAGGCAGCCCCTGGATCACCAGGATTCCCTGACGCTCAGTGTCCTGGGTTCCACGGGCCCCCACGGCCGTGACCACAGTGCTGTGCACGGGGCGCCCGTCCTCGAGAAGGCAGGGCCAGCAGGTGCAGGAAGACTAAGGGCAGAGGAGCCACGGTGCCGCGAGGGACAGGCACGGACGGCCGGACATCGGAAAGGCTTCCCGGGGAGGGTGGCCTGGCTCTCTTCCAGGAGCCCCACAGCTCGGGAGCGGGAGCAGAGACCCTGTGACCTTCCCATCTGCCTCCCGGGCTGCACACCACGGGGGCCTCTGCCATCGTGACCGCAGGGGCCTCACGATCCCCCACCAAGGGACCGTCCTCTGCCTGCCGGATGCCCCTCTGCGTCCCCCCAGACAGCACCCTGCACTCGCCCGCCGGCTGCGCACGCCCCCCAGGAGCGTCAGAACTCACCACTTGCCCACGATCTTGCTGGCGTAGCCGGCCCCCTTCAGCAGCTCGGGCAGCAGGCGCTCCTCGGCCGGGATGCCGCCCACGATCTCCTGCGGCGTGTAGGCTGCAAGAGCATGACCGGCCTGGCACGGGCTCCCTCTGCTTCCTACCCCGGGGCACGACTGGCCTGGCACACTTCCCGCTCAGAGCCGCAGGTGCTGGGCCGCCCCGGGCACAGGAAAGCAGCAGGGAAGGAGCCGCGAGCGGTGTCTGCCCAGGCTGTCCTTGGCAGAGCAGTGGTCGAGAAGGAGCCCGGACTCTTCACCAAGTCCCCGGGAGGACCAGCACTCAGCCCGTTTCCTCTCCACTGACGACGACGCGTGTTTCTGGCGGCGGCCTGCTCTGAAGGACGGGCTGCCCCCACACACAGCCTCGGAGCCCGGGCAAGCAGCTGGCGCTCACAGAGCTGGCCAGCGGCCGCCAGGTCGCACAGGAGAACGGTGGCAGACACCCCCTCCCGCCTGGGCCCTCGTCCCCCTGCTGCAGGTGCTGCCCGCGGCACCGCATACCGTTTCTGGCGTGCCCGTTGGTGGTGTAGAAGCCGGTGCGGATGGGCAGGCGTCCGGTGAGCAGAGCTGCCCGTGCTACAGCGAGGAAACAGAAACGTCGTGAGCGTGCCGTCCCACGCCAGACCCACAGCCAGCTCGCGATGCTCCTACTCCTGCCGG
Source organism: Meles meles (assembly GCF_922984935.1). Taxonomy (NCBI): domain Eukaryota; kingdom Metazoa; phylum Chordata; class Mammalia; order Carnivora; family Mustelidae; genus Meles; species Meles meles. The sequence goes on along the minus strand of NC_060084.1, from coordinate 894,786 downwards.
CATCTCCAGAGTGACGGCCTAGCGGGCTACGTGCACGGCACAGCACGGCCCCCAACACCGGCCTTCCTTCCCTTCCCTTCCCTGGGGGGGCACGTAAGGAACCTTCCCAGCACGAGTGGCTGTCCTGGGAGGACGGGGCGCTTGTCCCGAACCACCCAGAGCCGCTGCGCTCTGGGAAAGAGGAAAGCAGGAGCCTCCGGTAGCAACTTCTGCCTCCAAACCCCTGACACGCTCCGTGTCCTTGGCGGCCTGTGACAGCAGGGAGCCCAGCTGCCCCAAAGTGCTGGGACCCCGACGGGACAGGGCTAGGGCTGCCGCACCCACCTGCACCCTGCTGGTGCTCTGCTTGGAAGGAAGCCGGGAGGCGCCCGAGCGTGGGTCCCCGCTCCCTGTGCCTACGGGCCAGCCCCAGCTTACATGGCGAGCACAGCGGGTTGGCTGAGTAGAAGTTTGGGAAAAGCATCCCTTCTGCTGCCATCCGGTCCAAATTTGGGGTCTCTCTGGAAGGTTCTCCATATACTCCCAGGTCGCCCCACCCCATCTGCAGAAGAGAGCATGGAGACGTGGCACAGACCTCCTTTCGTCTTGGGGGAAGCGTGAGAGCTCAGCCAGGAGCTGCCCGCCTTGTGCCCCACGAGCCACCACGCTCTCAGTACACCCTGGTGCCCGGCGCGGGCCATGGGCACCGTCAGCGGCTTCGTGGCCGGCTTAGCGGGGACGGCCACGTGCTCGCCGCTCCTCAGCCTCGGCCGCACCTGTGGCTCCCGGGGAACCGGCAACCCGGGATACGAACCAGCACACCACAGGAAGGAGCGGGTGCGCAAACGGAGACCGAAAACACACGGTGAGGCCCCCACCCGGGGAGACGCAGCGCGGCCACGTGACGGGCTGTTGCACTCCCAGGTCTAGCTGCGAGAACGGGACACGAGCGCCAGGCACAACGACACAAACCACACGAGTGTCCACAGAGGCATGACTGACGGCCCAGAGCAAACGCACCAGGCATCCGACGGCCGCTCGGTGGACACATGGACCGCAGTCCAGCCGCGCCATCCGGCCGAAGGTCACGTCCACTCAGAACCTACGCACGGCCCCGTATGTGGAAACACAGGTGAAGGGGAGCCTGGGTGGCTCCGTCAGTTAAGTGTCTGACCTGATCTCAGCTCAGACCTTGATCTCATGGTCGTGAGTTCAAGTCCCGAATGGGCGCCCGGCTAGCGGAGCCCACTTTAAAACAGACGCCGCTGGTGTGACCGGCCTGGAAGCAGACCCACGGGACTAAGGCAGACCCCAAATCCAGTGCAGAAGAACAGGGAGCGACGGGACACAGGCACAGGGGGCACGGGCTGAGGGACACGGCTACACACGGGGACCGCCGGGAGCCGGCGGTGGCAGGAAGGACCTTCCTCCGGAGCCTCGGGAGCCCGCCCTGCTGCCCTGACTTGGGCCCTCAGAATCGGGGCTGGAGAGTTTCCTGTTTGTGGTCAGTGGCGATGCCCTGGGAAGCGGCACAGGCACACTGGACACGGCTGGGCCGGGAGCCAGGACGCTGGGGCCAGTGTCAGCTACGAGGACAGTGCGCTGTGGGGTTCCGTTTCCGGAAAGGGCCAGGACAGGCAGCTCCAGAAGGCCGGGAGGTGGGTCGTGGGAGCCGGGGAGAGGAGGCAGGTGCCTGCCGAGGGGCCGACGAACACGGCCTCAAGTGGACTGTATGCGGCTGCACCGGGCGCTGAGCTCACGAGAGCCCGCGGGCCTGCCCAGCTAAGCCCGTGACACCAGGCCGGCAGCCGGCACACCGTCCCCGCACCGCTGTCAGCGGACTGCAGGCCCCTGCGGGCCGTGGCCGGCTCTCCCGAGTCAGCCGGCAGCCGGTCCCTTTGGCCTTTCAGCTCCGGATGCCCCGGCACGGCTTCTTCTGATGTCTCTGAAACGGCCGCTCTGCCTGGTGGCCACAGGCACTGGCACCGAGTAAACCCCCGAGGCGGCGCGGCCACAGGAAGGATGGAGGCTAAGCCGGAGGCAGACAATGTCCCTCAGTGACAAGAGTCTGTGAGGCCCTGCACAAAGCCGCGCACGCAGGGACGGGGCCCACGTGCCCCAGTCAGGTGCGGGAGGGCCCGAGAGCTCGGTCGAGCCTGACCCAGCCGCAAACAGTGCAGGCGGAGGCCACGGGACTCACTTCCCGTCCTGGGGCCCGGCCTCCCCCCCTAGAACTCCGAGACTACTGCGAGAGCTGTTCACTGCTGGCTGTGAGGGGTCACCCTGGGCCCTCAGACGCACATCAACACGTGTGGAAGGACACGCATGGTCTGCTCAGCGGCTCAGGGGCTCCCGCTGGGGTCCCCGCCTCCAGGCCCACCGCACGCCCCCCAGAGCAGCTTCTGTTCAGCCCAACTGCACTCCCGCAGCCGTACAGATAAAGAACCAAGACACAGTCAGTGTCCAGGTGCTCGGGAGCGGGCCTCTAAGCCCCTGCCCACCCCAGCCCTGCCAGCCGCGAAGAAGGGAGCAAAGTCAGCTCCGCGGGAGAGACCGCTGTCAGCATCCTCTGAACTCAGCACACATCCGTGGGGGACCCGTCTGGTCCTGAGTGCGCCGAGGAATGGTGAGACGGCTGCCGTCCTGGCCTCTGACAGGCGCCCCCAGGGAAGCCAAGGGACTGGTGAGCCCCATCACCACTGCCCCCTCATTCTGCCCCCTGACCGGCCCTCCCCGGTGAGCCTGGCTCCGGAGCGACCCACGCCGTCACGCAGGGCCCTGCACCGGGGCCCGGCAGGGTGGCTGAAGCCGTAGCTGCAGGTCCGGACCCAAAAGCCCCCACGGCCCCGGCCCGTCCAGCAGGAGAGCCAGGACGTCTGCTTCTGCCCGAGTCACTGTGAGTGTGTTTTCTGTCGCTTGTCACCAAGATGTCCGAACTAACCTGCGTTTGCCAGCTAGGACGCAAGCTGTTGTGACGTCTTTGCGTCTCGGCTGCGAACAACCCCAAAGCCACAAGGAGGAACTTGCACAAGAGAGGCCTGGCCCCAGTCCTGGCCCCCCGGCCGGCTGTTACAGTTCTCTGCTGCCTGGCGTGGGGTGCCCAGGGGCGGGCTGGGGGCTCCCCACAAAGTCCCCGAGAAGCACACCCTCGGTGCTGGTTGCGCAGCACCGCGGAGGACCTCTCCGGCCTGAGCCAACGCTTGCAACAGAAACACCACTTGCACGTTTGCCTTTTCCCGCAGCCCCATCCGAGAGGCACAAAGAAACCGAAGAAACGTGAATGTATTTTAACTCTGTGTACCCGAAACACGATCCTCTCAACACACCTTCAAGACGAAACGCTCTTGGCGTTGGTGAGGAAGCAGCAGGCGCTGGCTGTGTACCCCGCGGTCACCGCGGATGGGAGGACAGGGCGGGCATCAGAAAGGCCGAGCAGCTGGCAGGGTCTGGCCTGCGCAAGGAGCCTATTCAAGGCGGCCTCCTCCGGGCTCAGCCTGCAGAAGCCGCGCCCTGAGCCAGAGAGCACGTGCGTCCAAGACGGGTTATCTGCGGGTGAGCGAGGTCTCCCGGGCTGCTGCCGGGACGGGGTCTGAGGACCCTGGCACCAGCTTCAGAAGCAGCGCCCCTCTGAGCACGCCCGTGGGATTAGAGAAACAGGGTTACGGTTATTCCCAGGAGAGAACCACGGACAGCTGTCCGGCATCTTTCAGCACAATCTAAGAATCCTCAACTTTTCACAATAAGAAATTGTTATCTTGGGGCGCCTGGGTGGCTCAGTGGGTTAAGCCTCTGCCTTCGGCTCAGGTCATGATCTCAGGGTCCTGGGATCGACCCCACATCGGGCTCTCTGCTCGGCGGGGAGCCTGCTTCCTCCTCTCTCTGCTGCCTCTCTGCCTACTTGTGATCTGTCTGTCAAATAAATAAATAAAATCTTAAAAAAAAAAGAAATTGTTATTTTAATGATAAAGTTACATATTTTTAAGATTCTTATTTATTAGTCAGAGAGACAGCGTAAGAAGGAACCCAAGCACAGAGAAGCTGGAGAGGGAGAAAGAGGTTCCCCGCTGAGCAGAGAGCCCGATGTGGGGCTCGATCCCAGGACCGGGGATCATGACCTGAGCCAAAGGCAGACGCTTAACCGACTGGGCCACCCAGGCGCCCCCCCCAATAATGAAGTTACTGAGTCACAAATTCTACGTTCATTTCCCTGAACTAAGTCTTAGGAACCAGAGTGTTTCACAGGCAGCTCTCCTCAGTGCTGAGCCCGGGACAGCCGGGCAGCCGAGCAAGGCTTGTGGCCCTGGTCCAAAGGCTCCCGTGAGGCTCTCTGCCGGCCTTCTGGGGGAACCCTGAGCAACTTTTACTGAAAATACTTCTGACTCGAACTGTGGGCGTTTCCACAGCAACTGCTTCTTCAGCTTGCCACGGTCCAGTTCTCCCCTGCTACCAGGGGCTGGCGTCGGACCCCACAGGCCGGGCGCGATGCCACACTAGTCCTGCTGCAGAGGCCGGCTGGGAGGCCCAAGCCTCTGCACTTTTCTTCCTTTTTTCTTCTTTCTTCCTTTTCTGTACATTAGCTCCACACCCAGCATGGAGCCCAATGCAGGATTTGAGCTCACGACCCTGAGATCAACACCTGAGCTGAGACCAAGATGTGGGTGCCTCACGGACTGGGCCACCCAGGTGCCTCCCGGGCGTCCATACCTCTGGTGGAGCCCAACGATCTGCTGTGCACCCCGGGACGCGCCGTGTTTCCTACGACCAGTTTGTCATAAAGGACGTCTGGCGGGAACAGCAGACGGAGGAGACGCCCAGGGCGAGGTGAGGGTGGGAGGTCCCACCGCCAGCACCCCGTGAGTTCACCAACCTGGGAGCCCTCAAACGCCACTCGTTCGGGTTTCGGGGAGGCCTGGCTACAGATGCTGGACTCGTCGCGCCGTCGGCCCTCAGTGACGGAACCCAAGCCCCAGCCCGTGGCCTTCCCCGGAGGTCAGGGCGGTGCTGAAAACTGCGGAACCAGGCCTCAGGCTCTCTGCAGACCCGTCCGGAACCTCTCCAGGGGCCTCCACTATCCACCCAGGCACGCCGACAGCGTCGTGGCGGGGTCCTTCAGGGTTTGAGGAGCGCAGGCCAGCACAGGAGACAGGCCCTGAGGGGCACCAAGCGCCGGGCCTGCCCCTGTGCTCCCGTTCTACCCCGACACCTCACGCCACGTTCAAAACCTGCAGTTCACTGCCAACCTCTGTGATCGAGTGGCGGGTGACAAAGTCACAAAGACAGCGGGACGGCTCCGTCCCCTGCCTGGCACCCCACTAACCTCTACAGGGCCGGTGGGCCGGAGGGACGGGAGCGAGCCCCCGCCCCAGCAGCGGAGCCAGACAAACCTGACCCACCAGAAGTCCCAGCCACCCAGAGCCCGACCGGGGAGACAGCAACAGCCCCCGCAGCGCACGTCCTGGACGCCCCGCAGCCCGGCCTGGGTCCCGTCAGCTCTGCACCCAGTCCCGGGGGGAAGGCAGGGGGCCCCGGCGGTGCTGGGGAACTGGTCCGGGCCATCCGCAGTCGGTCGCGCTGGGAGAGGGGGCAGCCCAGCGGGGCCCCCCAGTCCGGCGCTGCCGGGGCAAGACCGCCGACGGCCCACCAGGGTCTAGGGGGCCGGTGGGCGCCGCGCGGGCCCTCCCTCCCGTCCGCCCCGCCTGCGGCCCTCCGCCGCCCCCCCGCCCCGACGGCGCGCCCCCGGCCCCACCTCCTCGCCGCCCCCCCCGTGCGGTCCTTGTCCCCAGTCCCCCCGCCCCCCCGTCGCCCGGGGCCGTCCCGGGAGCCCGACCGGCGGCCGCACTCACGTCGTCCATGAGCAGGAGCACGACGTTGGGGGGCCTGGGCGCGCCCACGGCCGCGAGCCCGGCGGCGCCCAGCAGCAGCAGCAGCCGCCCTCCGGCCCCCGCGGCGGCCCGCGCCATTGCACCGGCTGCCGGAGCCTCGGAGCCCGCGCGCGGCAGGAAGCGGCGGGCGCGCGGCGGCTCTCGGGGGGCGGGGCGGGGGCGGGGCCGGGGCGGCCGCGTGATGCGCGGCGGGGTCACGTGACGGCCGCCGGGCCTCCAAGATGGCGGTGTGCGTGGCGGTGATCGCTAAGGAGGTGCGTACGCGGGCGGCCGCCGAGCGGCTGGGGGCGGCCCGGGGACCCCCGCCCTGGCCCCCGCCTCCCCCCTGCCCCGAGGGTCCCGCCGCGCCAGGTGGGGACGGTGCGGGGGGGGGGGTCCGCCCGGGCCGCGTCTGCCGCGGCCGGAGTGTCGGCCCGGGCGAGCACAGCGCCCCGACCCCGCCTGCCCCGACCCCGCCTGCCCCGACCCCGCCTGCCCCGACCCCGCCTGCCCCGACCCCGCCTGCCCCGACCCCGCCTGCCCCGACCCCGCCTGCCCCGACCCCGCCTGCCCCGACCCCGCCTGCCCCGACCCCGCCTGCCCCGCCGGGTCCCGCTCCGAGCCTGGCCGTCCGCTCGTGCACGTCGTGCTGCGCCGCGCGCTCCGGTCCGGCCGCGTCATCGCCCGCCCCGCGGCCAACGCCTCCTCTCCGCGCGGCCTGTCCCGGCCGGGCCCGGGTCTCCCCAGTGGCTCCCCATGGCCGTAGGGTAGCGTCGGGATAACTCAGCCGCCCCATCCCCTGGTCCCCAACCAGCCACTGACCCGCTGGTCAGCAGAACAGGCGCTGCTTCTCTGGGCCTTCGCGCCTGCAAACCCACTGCCGCCTTCTTGGCCGGCTCCGTGGGTGCCATTCCCTCCGGAAAGCGGTTTCCGAGCCCTGAGACGGAGCTGGGGGCCAGGCACACGGGTTCCGGCCGCACAGGGCGTTGCGTCCTGTGTCTTCTCAAGACCGGGCTCACGAGGTGGTCCTTGCCGAAGTGCTTCCAGGGCCGTCTCCTGCCGCCTGAGCACATGACCTGTTATTTACTTGGTGGGTTCGTGGACTGTCCATCCGCCCCGGGACAGCATCGTGTTATCAGTGAGCTGTGGCGTGTGGGAGACCTGGGAAGACCCTACTGACCCCCGGCGTTAGGGTGGAAAGAACTGGCCATGCAGAGATGAAGGGAGGTTCGAGCTGAGCCCGGACGAGGGTTAGTGAGGGCAGATCAGTGCCTCTGCGAGGGGAAGGCATTGCCGTGGGCACCAACAGGAACAGCTAGTACTAAGGGGCTGGGACCAGAGCACAGGCCAGCACTGGGCCCTGCCCAGACGCTCAGGGACTCTCCCGGCCGCAGGGTTGCTGTCACACGGTGCTCAAACCCGTTGTTTTTGCCAGTGATGCCCCATGCAGGCAAGAGGTAGGCCTCCAGGGTAGACTGGGTTCCCCAGAGACACCCCCTGTAGCAGCTTGGGGGAGGAGCAAGCAATAGGTTTTAGAGAACGAGAGTGTGTCCCCCTGTGGCTAACAGGCTCTTGGCCAGTCCTCTGTCCTGAGTGTGCTGGGGCCTCATCCTCGAGGCCTGTGCGCCCGGCTTGGTTTCTCGGCACCTCAGTTCCGGCATCCTTTCTTGCAGAATTACCCTCTTTACATCCGCAGCAGCCCCACCGAGAATGAGCTGAAATTCCACTACATGGTGCACACATCCCTAGACGTGGTGGACGAGAAGATCTCTGCCATGGGGAAGGCCTTGGTGGACCAGAGGGAGCTCTACCTGGGCCTGCTGTACCCCACGGAGGACCACAAGGTGTATCCTTTATATCTGGTGGGGGGCCTGCTGGCAGGCGGTCTCCCTCCGCAGGGTTTCACGTTTGGAGATCCCTCCTCTGGTTTCGAAGGGCACTTAGGATCAGGTGACCTTGAAAGATGCAGTATCGCTTAGAAAGAAAGTGAGAGCTTTCAGCCAACAGGGAATTAGGGTCCCCTGAGACCAGTGAAGCCTTCACACCATTTTTTACTTTATTTGGGAGGATAACGTGGGAAAAGGTGGGCACGAATTCCTTGGAGAAGTGTGGCAGTCTCACACTGGTGGGAGAACCGGGGCCTCTCCACTTCCACCGTGAGGATGGCCTTCTAGGCTCTGTCCTCCGGGCCACCGCCTCTGAGGAGGGACAGTTCCTCTGTCACGAGGCCCAGCCCCACAGGCCACCATCACAACTTGACCAGTCCCTGGGGATAGATGGCATGAAACCCCTGGAGTACAAAGACTGCTCTGTGAGTAGTATTGTTGCTTGCCCTCCGGGACATCTGCCCGAGAGCCGCTGTTCTACTGGATAAAGTGGGCTTTCGTGGCGTGGGTGCCTTAGGCAGGGCCCCGTGGGGTCCTCCTGGTATTGTGGGACACGTCCAGCCTGGGGTCCTTGTATGGTGTCCTGTTTTTCCAAAGTGGCCTTGGAGCCAGGGGCTGTGCACAGATGGCCCTTGGCTCCTACACTCTCCGCAGTGATGCCTTGCCTTGTGCTGCACAGAGTCCCTGTGAGAAACACGTGTTCCCTAACCAGCTCTGCAGGTACGGCTACGTGACCAACTCCAAGGTGAAGTTCGTCATGGTGGTGGATTCCTCCAACACGGCGCTGCGGGACAACGAGATCCGCAGTGTGAGTCGGGGGGGGGGTGTCTGCGGGACTTAGAGACCCGCCGTGTGAGTGGGGGGGGGGTCTGCGGGACAACGAGACCCACAGTGTGAGTCGGGGGGGGGGGGTCTGCGGGACTTAGAGACCCGCCGTGTGAGTGGGGGGGTCTGCGGGACAACGAGACCCACAGTGTGTGTCGGGGGGGTCTGCGGGACAACAAGACCCGCAGTGTGAGTGGGGGGGTCTGCGGGACAACGAGACCCGCAGTATGAGTCGGGGGGGGTCTGCGAGACGAGAGCCAAAGTGTAAGCAGAGGGGGGGGCGTTCTGCGGGCAGTGCCTGGGCTGGCGCTTTCTCTTTCCCACTTTGTTTTCAAATGCTGAGAAGTCAGAACGTTGGCAGCAGCCGTGTGTACCGTGAACCGACGCCATTGGCTCTTGTCGCAGATGTTCCGGAAGCTGCACGGTTCGTACACGGATGTGATGTGCAACCCCTTCTACAACCCCGGGGACCGCATTCAGTCCCGGTGAGCCGACCGCGGGGCAGCCCCTCCCTTGCGCAGAGCCGCGGTGCCCAGCGTGCGGGAGGGAAGGTCTGTCTCAGTGCTGGGCGTCGTTCCTCTAAGCCGTGACGCTAACGCAGCAGAACCCTGTTTTCCAATACTCTCACGTGGGTGTCCGACATAAAAACAGACGAGGACGGGGTGCAGGGCACAGACCTTGCCCTCTCGGTTTCCCAGGTGGGCCCAGTCAGTCCCAGGGCCTCCACAGAACCCAGTAGGGGCCCAGGCACGTTACTGGACCTTTGCGAGAAAACGCCCTCCTGCTCCTGCCCAGTTTTGTCTTTGGTGTTAGACTTGGGTGGTTAGGAAACTGGACTGTAGGGATCTTGCACGGAGTCCTCCGGTAGACGCAGACGTGACGCGGGGACTTCACCGAGATCTTACAGGGAAGCGTTCGTGCACGTGTTCCGTATCTGCTCCTGGGAATTCCCTGCATTCCTCCACGTGGTTCCCCAGGGGCTCCTCCGAGCCAGTAGGTGAGGGCAGGTCACCCCTGCCCGTGTGCCTTCCCTCAGCCAGGACTCCGTGTCTCAGCTCATCCTGGGCCCTGGGTGAGAGAAGCAGGTGCTGGTACGGAGAACCCTGCGTCTCCCGGGCCGTGCGGCACAGGGACAGCCGCCGCCCCTCCCCCTCCCCAGAGATCCACCACAGCGGGACTGCGGGGACGGCAGAGACCTAGCCTCCCCCTGCCGGGGTGGCGGGATGCTGGCCTCGCAGCCGAGCGTACGTGACTGCAGAGGGACTGTCCCTGTCCCGGGTACCCGGTGGGGCTGCTCTGATGGCCGCTTCTCTCCACAGGGCCTTCGATAGCATGGTGACGTCCATGATGGTCCAGGTGTGCTGAGCGACAGCCCGGCCGCTGTCGTGGGGGAGAGGCCCTGGGGACAGGACTGTATCGTCGCGCGGACGTCTGTGATCACTTGCCTGTTTCTGAGCCTCACAGACGTGCTGCTGGGGGCACGGTCTCGGGCGCGCTGCGTGCAGACTAAATGTCCTCTGGGATTGGATTTGGCGTTTTCCTTGTGTCGGTGGAGGATTTAGCTGGACGGGTAGCGTGGGACTCAGGACACCACACGGCTCGGAGCGGGGCAGGGAGGGGGGTGGGACAGCCCACAGCGCGTCGGGCCCTAAAGACGCTGCCGCCGCAGCGGGAGCTGACGGAGGTGCTGGGAGACTTGGGGGCGGGCCGGTGCTCCGGAGGCTGACCTGGCGGGGAGGTGTGGCAGGACTCTTGTGTCCAGAGCCCCGTCGAGACCCCTGCCCCAGCCCACACACCTCCCCCTGCACGGAGGGGCCTGCATGGCTCCGGTTTCGCGCTGGGCCTCGGGAGGCCCCCCTCGCAGGGCCGGGGAGCTTGACTTGGGTTGTCAGGTACCACTGGCTTTCTGAGGGCAGAGCAAGCAAGTCCCAGAGGCCTCTTCCTCGGTTGGGGCCCGGCTCGGTTAGAGGGGTCCCCGCTCAACTTGCTGCCCTGGCAGGCCCCCGAGCTGGGGGGGGAGGGGTCCCGTTGGGGACGGAGCCGAGGGTGACTGGATTTCTGCACTCTGCTTCCCCAGAGGCCGGCCCGGCCAAGTGCACGTGACTGCCTTCTCGGTTGGCCCGGGCTCTAGTCCCCTTAGTCACTTGTCGAGCACACTGGCTTTGAGTCACGGGCCCCAAGACAGCTGCGAGTCCCTCCCTCCCCTCCTCAGTGCGCCAGAGAAAGCCTCTGCCAGGAGGGAGGCCGCTCGGGGCCCCCTGGGCAATGGGGAAGGCGGTCCGCGTCCGGATGGAAGCCAGACACCTTCGCATCGCCTTCCTTCCCGTCTGCGGAACACGGGACTCGTGCTCGCAGTTCCAGAAGCAGAGGGAGAACTCAGTCAGCAGCGGGTGTTAAACCCAAGTCCCCGGACCCCGCCTCCCACCGCAGGTGGACCGGGAGGCCTCACGGAGGGCTGAGAGGCACCGACCAGCGGGTGCTGGGTCTCATGCCGGTGTGCCCCCTCGGCCTCACTTCCTAGTATTTGCTCCTGCCTATGTAGGGGCCGCGGGTGGCCCGCACGTTGCCACCTTGCTGCCTGCTGAGAGAGCCCCAGCGTTGCTGGCTACAGTTGACTAACAGAAGGTATTTCCTCCTCTCCGTACCCCCCATGGGGGGTCATTACGGCATGTGAGAGGATGGTACTGGGAGAGACTTGGAAGGGAGACAGCCAGCAGGTGGAGTCCGCGGCATTCGTCATTTTCCTTCTGCATTTTGGATGTGATGGCTGGTGCTAGGGCAGCCCTCTCGAATGCATGAGGAAGAGTTTTCTCTCCTACAGACGGGGAGCAGAAAGCCGGAGGGAACATGGGTTTTGTGACCGGGGCCTGGACTTCTTGCAGTCAGCATTCTGTAGAGGACAATAAAGGAAACCGCTGTCTTGTGGAAGGCACCGCTATTTGGGTCTTTCTGTAGGTGCAGCCAGACGAGCCCTTAATCACGCTTTGCAGTCAGGCACTTTCCCACACATGGTTGTGTGGCACCCCCATTTTAAGCCTGAGAAAAACAGGGCTCAGAGGTAACAAGCTGGCCCTCACGCTGCCAGCGGAACCGTCCTGTGGTGGCTTCCTGTCACCTCGCAGCTCTCTGCCTTGAGGCCAGCCTCCTTGTGGGCCACCGCCTGCCCGTCTCCCCAGCCTGGAGCTGGGCTGTGCCCAGCCAGCCCGCTGCACTGTGGTTGCTTGGGAGATGGCTTCTTGTCCTTCCCTCTGCCCCGGACCAGACAGGGAACCTGTGTGTCTTGGCCTTCTCCAGGCACATCCATGTGAGTCCCCTCAGCAGCTCTCACCTCTTGGAGCCCTCACCACCCATGCGGCCACCAAGTCAGGAGCGTTGTTCATCCCCTCTCCATCTTGGTCTGCTTTGGCCTGAAAACCACGGGAGAGGAGGAACTCCTACGTCACTCCCTAGAGCGGCCACACAGAAGGGGTCAGGAAAACACTCCGAAAAGGGACCCGATGGGGGGTGGGGAGACTGCCCACAGGACCTTGCAGAAAAGCCAGCATGGTGAGCGCCTCAGGACAGAAACAAATCCCCCCTCACCAAGGAAGGGGAGCAGCCCCTGGGTGCTGAGCAGGCAGGAACCGGTGTCACCCGCTTGGTGCCGCACAAACTCCAGCCCACGGGGCTATGTCCCGTGGGTGTGCCTCCTCTGCACCGCCCCCCCCCCCCCCCCCCCGACGACATGCGGTCTAGGGCCACCCCGGGCTCTGCCCTGACGCTCAGCCCCGCCTTCCTGCCTTCTCATGGGCGCACGTATGTGTGAGCGAGCGAGCAGCACTCCCAAGTTCCGGAGGCCGGAGTCAGGAATCCAGGGCTCAGCCGGGCTGGCTCCTCCAGGCGGATCCCAGGGGGACGTGGTTCGTGCCTCTGCAGCTTCGGACAGCCACCCGGTTCCTCGGCTCAGACGCAGCCCTACACCCCCCGGCCCGTCGCCCCAGCCTCTCTGGGGGCACGTGTCTCATTGGATTTAGGGCCCACCCAGATGACCCACCGTGATCCTGACCTCTTCCCAAATAAGGTCCCATTCGCAGGTTCTGGAAATTAGGATACGGACCTTTTGTTCCAGGGGCATCGTTCACCCCACTCAAGGGCAGACTTGACCCCAGATCATGAGGGTTATGAAGCTGGTCTGAGAGGATGCCAGAGACAAATGCGGGTGGAGAGCCAAGGAGTGGCCTGTCCCCCTGACCCCACCTGTGGACGGCAGCCTGGGGCAGCTCTGTCCCGGGGTCAGGAATGGGTAGGTAGGGCAACCAGGTGAGTGGCTTTAGAAGAGCCTAGTGAGGGCTGGTTGGCGGTTACCTAGCTCCAGAGCAAAGGGAGTTTCCTTGCCCAGCCCCGCACTGGGAAGGAGCACGCGCTGCCCCTTCAGGGGGGAAGTGGGTTGTGTGCCTCGGAGCCCGGGCAGTCGGAGTGCCCAGCACGGGGACCTCCCTTCTGCTCTCTGAACTTCTGACCAGGGCCAGGCTGGGGCCAGGAGCGCAGGTGCGTGTCCTCCCACAGGGCCTCACACTGTCACTCACCGTTGGGGGGCAGCACCGACCTCGCAGGCCACCAGGCCCGGGCTGGACACGCAGTTAGCCACGGCTCCGCATGGAGCAGGGGGCTGGCTACTGGCTGAGAAGTGGGGTAGGGCGCAGTCTGGGACCCACCGCCGGCCTTTCGCTGTCAGGCCTGCACTCGATAAAGAGGCAAATAAAGGGGAGGCCTGTTGTCATCTGCTTTAAGAAAACTTTTTAAAACTATTGAGATTTAATCTTAGGCTTACCGTTAAGACACGTTTCTACTTTTCCTTAAAAAGACTTGGAGAGCTCCAGGCCGACCCAGCGCAACCTGCCCGAAGCGATACCCAGTGCCGGCCGCAGCCCCGAGCGGCGCAGGACACCCCCCCACCCCGGCCCGATTCGCCCCCCCGCCCCGGCCCGCCCCCCCCTCCCCCACGGTGCCCGGCTCCGCGCACGACTTGTGGCTCGGGCTGGGGCGCCGCGGAGCGAGTCCCGCGGAGAGCGCAGCTGTCGACCCCGACCCCGCGGCCGCACTCCAAACCGCACCCGCCCTTCCGCACGGCGGACACCGCGGACAGGGCTCCCACCGCCCCTGCGCGCGGAAACGGGGCGCGGGCGTGAGCGCGGGCCCCGCCTCCCCGGCCCCGCCTCCCCGGCCCCGCCTCCCCGGCCCCGCCTCCCCGGCCCCGCCTCCCCGGCCCCGCCTCCCCGGCCCCGCCTCCCCGGCCCCGCCTCCCCGGCCCCGCCTCCCCGGCCCCGCCTCCCCGGCCCCGCCTCCCCGGCCCCGCCTCCCCGGCCCCGCCTCCCCGGCCCCGCCTCCCCGGCCCCTCCCACCGAGCCCGCTCGGGCCCCGCCCACCGGTGCCGCCTTCGCGATCTGCAGCGGGTCCCGCCCCGGACGCCGCCGCGCGGGAAGAGCCGTCCTCCGGCGCCCGGCTGTCCCTGGAAGTCCCCGCGGTCCGTGGCGCGCACCCCCGGCACATGGTCCTTTTGGGCAGCACCTGGAGCCGAAGGCGGACTCCCTCGGGACACCTGTTCTCCTCCCCTCTTCCGCAGCGCGGCAGAGCCCTTCCTGCCTCCAGGAAGCCTTCTTGGGTTTCTCCGCGGGAGGCTCCCAGGCAGGGGCGTTGCGGTCATTGCCGCGGTAGTTACGACCCGCAGCTCCTGGGCATGGAGCTCTGGGGCATCAGACCCTAACCTGTTTCCAACCTTCTCAGAATTCCCACTCACACCCGGACTGTCCAGCCGCAGACAGGGGCGGGTGATGTGCCCCTGTGGACCGGGCATGCCCCAGGGGTCCAGCTGGGGAAGGGAGCCCCCCCTGCCGCCGTGTCCCATCCAGTGGAGACCTGCTGGGCCCTGAGCACAGACACTGGGGACTTGGAGAAGGGTCGTGGCCTCCCTGAGCCCGAGTTTCCTGGTTCCTCAGGGAGTCACAGGTTCGTGTGGTTTAGGGAACACACCTTGATGACTCGGCCGGGGACGATGGTCTCATGCAGCCCCACGGCGGCCTGGGCTGCGCTCATGGTGGCCAGCTCGATGTATGCGTAGCAGGGGCAGGTGGACAGGCGAGTGGGAGCCACCCCGGATGTCCGGGCTCCGCAGTACCCCAGGTCTCCTCCCTGAGCCCCCCACCCCCCGCTCCCCGCTCCCCGCTGCCTGGCTGGCACTGACCCCTTGGGGTGTCCGGAGAACTTGGCGCACAGGATGGTGATCGGGCAGACCTCCTCGCGGGGGCTGAAGTAGGCCCCCTGCTCCTCTGCTGGCCCCGTAGTCCGCCTGCCACAGGTGGGCCCCCGGTGTGGAGGGGCCTCTGCAGACGCCTCGCCCCCTCCCCCCCAAGGGCTCCCACCGCAAGTTTTCTTAGTAGAGGCGTGGAAGTAGCTGCCACAGTCTCGGTCCCCCACCCTGCTGCGGGAGGACTGGAGACAGAGACGTGTGCCCTCCGTGTTGAGACAACCCCGAAGTTCATCTGGCCTGCCCAGACAACGTGGGCCTTTTAAAGTGGGGTTTGTGGCCACGGTGACTGGCCAGCTGGAGATGTCCCGTGGAATGGGTTCTGTTGGGACGCCAGAATGCCTGAGGACACAGGCCCCACGTTCCGGCCTGGGCAGCCCACCCCCCAGTCAGGTCCTGTCCTCTGGCTTCTCCCCTCCCGGGCCTGTGCCCCTTTCTTTAGTCCTCAAGGCCAGGAGGAGGTGGCCGACCCTGGGCACCCACCGCGGGGGCCCCATCTTGCCCCCTCCAGGACTCACATTGCCCGCATAGACAGATCTGTGGTCCAACTCCCCCTTCTCCATGGGGGTCCCGGGGCACAGGCAACCTACAGAGAGGGGCGTCAGGATAGGGGTCTCACTGCAGGCAGGGGGCTCCAGGCAGGGGCTCCAGGCAGGTGCTAAGGGCAGGCACCTCACGTTCATGGCTTACTTCTCGCTCCTTGGGGAAAGAGGCTTAACCCCCAGGAACTGTTCTGAAGGGCTGACCGCACCGCGGCCCCTCCCCGTGGGCTGGCACCGAGCCTCCAGCAGCGGCAGCCCACCCGGATGCACCGATGGGGTGGGGGACTTGTGGCCCACCCACCAGGGAAGGTGGCAGCCGGGCCCGCTGGCTCTCACCTGCCCCAGCAGCTGCAGGGACACTGCGGCCCCCGTGCCCCCCTCCTCCGCTGCCGAGCCCTGCACCCCGGGCGTCTCCGGCCCTTGATCTGCTCTGTGGCCCACAGCTTCAGTTTGACGGCGTCTAACTGCTGCCCGCACAACCCCAGGTTGAGCCCGAGGCATGACAGCCCTGAGGCTCCTCTTGAGGGAGGTCAGGGGGAAGAGGCTTGACTCTGTCTGTCCTCAGAGTCACTGGCTCCAAGGGGACATGCTGGGGGGACCAGGAAGGCCGTGTGGACTGGGGCCCTGCCATCCTCCCTGGCCTTGCAGGGGTGGACGTACCCGTGACCCTCTTCTGGGTCAGGAACAGTGGCCTGGAAAAGGGTCAGGGCTGCAGCCGTCGGTGCCTCTGATCCATGCACGAGCACCTGAGACCCCTGGCCAGGCTTCGCTGGGCTCCACGTGGACGTTACCTGGTCAGGCAGGGGGAGTTCAGCCAGGTCCTCCCGTCCCAGAGACAGGAGGGAGCCCGCCTTTGCATCTTCCTGGTCTTCCTCCGCTTCCCCTGGCTGCTCCTCCTTCCCGTCCCTGACCCCAGAGGGGGCTTCCAGGCTCCCCAGCCCTGGGCCTCAGGGCCCGTGGAAAGGCTTTGTGGCCAGGCCTCGGTGGGGGTGGGAAGAGGGTGTGGCCAAGGAGCGGCAACATGCCAGGTGAGCGGCGGCTGGTGGCCTCCCTTGCCCGCTCTGCGCTAGCACCTGCCCTCCCCAGGGCTTTAAGCTCCTCCCCAGGCCAGCTGCTCCCACGAGAGCGAGAGCGCCTGAAAGCCTTCCCACTGGGCTGACCACCAGCCCCAGCTTCTGGGCCCTCCCCTTCTTCCTCACCCAGGAGGAACCCCCAGGACAGCAGAGGTGCAGAGAGGAGGGGCGCCGGGAGGCAGGGCTGGGCAGGGTCTGCACCTGCATGAACTCTGCCACGCTCCCCGCCACTCCTGCTCAGGGTCAGACCACGGGTGGGACGACACGGGCAAGAGCCATTCCTAAGCGCGCACGAGCAGGAGGGACGGCACTGGGATGAGGGCAGGCCTCCTGAAGAGACAGGGGCTGCCCTAGAGGGACTGGTCAGGCAGAGCTGGGGCAGAGGACGGTGCGGGCGGAGGGACCGCTGTGAGCAAAGACCTGGCAGGGGGTGAGGGCAGGGCGTGTGCCACAGGAGGCCGGAGCCATGGTCCGCCCAGGGGAGGCCCCGTCCCTGCTGGTTCCCCACGGACACCCCTCCTGCGCCCTCACTCTGCACCCGATGGCAGGGGGGAGCCGGAGTCCTTCCCTGACTACAGGCCGTAAACGTCGAGTCGGGTGCGGTCCGGTGATGGACGCAGGAGGCCCAACGACCGCTTGGCTTCCAGCCTGGCCTCTGGTCCTCACCTGTCACCCCTGGAGGGCGCCGTGGGCCCGTGTCCCCATGTGTCCTGGCCTCCATCTGTCTTCGCTGGAGTGGCTGCTCTGGCTGGCCTCAGCCTGACTCGGCCTCGGCGGGGCTCCTGCTTCGTGTTTTTGGGGGACTCCTCCGGGCGTGTCTGCTCACCCCGGCCCAGAGCCCCCCACCCCAGGCCGTAGCCGGTAGGTCCGCTCTGGGCCCGTCGGAGTTGCTTCCCTGGGGACCTGAACTGTGGGGAGCTGCGTCTTACATGCTGCTGGCCTGCGGGCCCTGGACCCAGGACAGTCTCTCTCCCCAACGGGGCAGAGGGCGTGGGAGCGCTTGTCGCTGCTGCCCTGCCTCCTGGGCCCAAGCCCTCTTCCCAGGCGCCTGGCTCTGCGCTCTCACCTCGTGGGCCCCGCGCAAGCCCTCCGCCCTCCAGGAGCTCCCTGCTGCCACATTGCCTCCCTTCCGGAGTCCACACGGTCACACCAGGAAGCCTCCCTGATTGCTCCTCCTTCCGCCGGGACTCGCCCTCAGCCTCCCGGGCGTGCCTGAAGGGCAGCATCCTTGTCTGCCCTGACGACGGGGCCTTGGCCCAAGGCTGGCTGGGTGAGGATGGAAGGACAGCCATTCTGAAACAGGAGGCTGCCGGGTCTTCGGCCTCCTGGGGGTGCGAGGCCCCATGGAGGGTCTGCAGCCCGGGCACTTCCCTCCACCTCCACGTGGGAGGCAGAACACCACGGTGGCGGTGTCCAAGCCAAGAGCCGGCTGGACTCAGGCTGGGCCCCCTGCCAGCCTCCGTCTGAGCTCAGATCTCTGCAATGGAAAAACGCCGTCAGCCCGCTCTCTGCTGGGACTGCTGACACACCAGGCCCGGCTGGGGCTCCCGCCAGCCGCCTGGCGGGGGTACAGACTCGCCCCCACGCTGGCCTTTCCAATGACACCTTTCAAAATACATCATGTTCCAAGCCCGGGCCCAGGTATTAATAACAGCCCTTCCTCCCAGGGGCTGCCGGGACACCAGGAACGCTAAGCCCTGGGCATCTGGGAGCTAGGACGCTCTGGGCGCGCCTCCCTGGCTCCTTGGGGTCAAGGTGTCCCTTCCCTCAGTGTCCTCCCTTGGGAGGGTCTTGGGGAAGGTGCGGGGCACAGCCACAAGCCTGGACGTCACCGGGACCCAAGGTCATCCAGATCACCTTGAGGACCCAGATCATGAAAGTTCACTCTGCTTGGCAAGAGCACAGGAGGCTGCGGGTGAACTGAGCCAGGGTGTCCATCGCCGTGCACACCCCAACTTACGTCACCCGTCTGTCCAGCACCCCCATGGGGCAGGGCCTTGTCTCTTGCCTGGGACCCGGAGAGCCCTCCGTACAGAGATGGTGAGCAGCCCCACGAGACGCGGCTTCCCTGCGGTCACCGGGAACCAAGGAGAGGCACAGCCCCGTGATGGCAGACGTTGGCTTTATTACACGACACAGATAACGGATGTGACCTGAATCCGGACGTCCCACAGCACCCAGCACCCAGGCCAAACACACACATCAGGGGACACGCAACGGGGACGGCATGCCATGGGTCCCATAGCACTGAGGAAAACCCGTCACAGGAAAACGAACCAATACTCGCTCCAACTCCTTCGGGGGAGTTAAAAAAAAAAAAAGAGGAAAAATCCATCCAATCCCCATGAGCCTGTTCCCAGGACCTGACACCCTGGAGGCCAGCCTGGCTGGGCCCCCTCATCCGGGTGTCCTAGTATTTTAAAAACGGGCTCCAATTTGAGTCCTGACGTTGTTTCGCAGGGGTCTTTGGGACGGCACTCCAAGAGCCAGTCAAGTTGGAACAAAAGGCATAGGAAGCAAAATGGAGATTTCCAGAACGGTGGGGGCCCTGACAGGAGCCGTGGCAGACGCTGGGCTCCCCAGGCCTTCGCCGTGAGTGGGTGGATGGAGGAGCGGATACGTGCCCTCAGCCTCGCACCTCGTCTTCTGCTTTCTCCTCCAGCCCTGCCGGCGGGACCTTCACCTGGGGGCCTTGCTCCCAGCCCCATTTTGGAAAATATCCCGTGTGGCGTGGAGCCTGGGGCTAGGAAGTGCTGGGCCTCCAGTATCCCAGAGAACACCCCCCGCCATCAACCACATTCAGCTCGGGCAGGGGCTGTCCCTGCCGCTCTCTGGAGCTCCGAAGGGCTCATTTCCAGTGTCTGCCAGCCCAGGATGGAAGACGGGAGTGGGAAAGAGGCACAGCAAGCCATGAACGCCCGGGTAGGAGAGCTCCAGGGGCACTGGTCTCTTTCTCCCCACTCCTCCTCCTTTCCTGAGGACACCTCCTCCAGGCAGTGACCCTTGGAGACAAGGACGGGACACCCACAATGTTGGGGTCTTGCCAGGGAATGTGCTCACCCTGACTGGTGACCCTGGTCACGGGGCCCCCGAGCAGGTGTGTGGGCCATCTCCCAATGAGTGCTCCTGGCCCATGGCCACCGCACTTGCCAGGCAGTCTCAGACTGGCCAAACCTGTTGCTAGGACATTGGTCCAGTCTACTCATAATGCCTGGAGCAGGCCTGGACCAATGGTTGAGGAGCGGGGGGAGGCCAGTTGCGTCCACAAGCAGATTCCTTTAGGGCAGTTGAGGTCATGGAAATATCGAAATTGCCCTTGTAGTTTTGGAACACTGGGGGATGAGGCGGGTCCGAAGGATGGAGACGCAGACACGGTGGGTGGACGAGGCATGGTTGTGCGGTTAGACTGGAAAACAGACGCGTGTGTATGTGCCTGGAGTGTATTGGGGTGGGTGGTGGAGAGACAGGCGATTAGGAGAAAGTCTGAATGGGAGACAGTGGAATCACGTGGCAGCTGGGATAGAGGAATGGATGGACAGATCGATGGGTGGGTGGGTGACTGGGTGGGTGGATGGATGGACAGATGGGAGGATGGACATGGGGCAGCCCCTGGCCTGGGCATCTGCCTCCTCTCGTCCTGCCCTGGGCCCTTCTGGACATGGCTGTGTGTGGATGGACAGGTGAATGAATGAATGGATAGTAGATGGACAGATGGACGGTAGATGAATGGATGGACACGTGGATGGATGGATGGATGGTAGATGGATGGATTTGTGCATCGATGGATGGATGTGTGGACGGATGGATGGATCGACGGGTGGATGGACGAAAAGAACGGATGGGTGGGCGAGTGGATGGACGGCCAGCAAATGACTGGTCAGAAGGGCTAGCTGACGTAATAAAAGAATTGAGAAACGATTGTAGTCTGGCTGGGGGATGGGCAGAATAACGACCAGCCATGCTGGCCACAGTAGGCTAGAACAGGCAGGACAGGTGGGTAAGAGTGAAGGGCCTTTGGTGTCATTTTGAAGATATATTTGAGAAAACTGGCAAACAGAAATTTGGGCCTGTCCTGATCCCTTCTACCATGTCACTGAGATGAAAGCAAACCAATACCTCCTAGCCCCCGGCCTGTCCGTCTCGCTCTGCTGCTGAACCTCTAGAAGTCCTGAGGAGCGACTCCCCTGTCGATGCATGGGCAGTCCCTGGCCTGGGCATCGGCCTCCTCTCGTCCTGCCCCTGACCCTCTGGACCTCCAAGACTGCCTCCCCGCTTTCTTCTTCGCCCCTGGTAACACCCAAGGCTTCCCTTTGGTCGTGATGAGCTGTAGGGATGCGGACCCTCTATTCTGGTGGAGTCTGGGGTAGGCCAGCCTGTTCACACGTGGAGAAGGAGACACTAGTCTTTGTGGGGACCCCCCACCCCCTAGACCCCACCGGGGATGGTGACACGTCCTAGTGGGTCCACGGCAGGACGGGAAACAAGGAGATAGAGGAGTGGGTGGGAAAGGTTGAGGGGGTCAAACACTGGGAGGTGGGAGGGCCTAGGGGTGCCCGCTCCTTCTCGTTGGCCCCCCCCATTCTGCGCACTGTATGCGCCTGGGCTTGGGGCGAGGGAGCTCTGGCTGCTGCCCGGCTGCCTGCCTCACTCTGCCTTCCTGCGGTAACCTGGGGCTCAGAATGGGGAGACGAGCCCTTTGAGCTTGACTTAGGGGGAGGGAGGCTCCGTGAGCACCAGCGTCTCACTGAAGCTCTGGGTCACCTGTGAGTCTAACCCGGGCGCTGGCCGGCGCGAGGAGACCGGCCAGTGGTTCACAAGCTCAGGAGGTAGCAGGGCGCGAGGGTCTCTGAGCAGAGAGCGGGAGGCTAGAGCCCTTCTGCAGACGCCCTCTCTGCATGAGAAAGGCAGGTGCCCACTCCAGCCCATCTCCTGATGGCAGAAACTCTGCCACAGCCCCTCCCCAAAGCTAGCGACCCCGCGACCCCGCGTTCGGTGCTGCTGTGAGGTCTTTGGCCGAAAGGGGTCTGAGCACATGAAGGACAGGAACACCAGCTCCCAAAACCTGGACCGGGCCCCAGTGCCCTGGGTGGGAGGAGCTGCGGCCACGGCAGACACAGAGCTTCCCGGGACAGCTCCCGGTGGCCGGCGCGAGGCCTCAGCTTCCTCCCTGCAGGCCCCCTGCCCCAGCTGCTGTCCCCTGCCCCAGCTGCGCTCTCAGCCCGCAGGGGCTCCACCGTCGCCTGCGGCCGGCTCTCCATGCCGGGCTCCTGCAGCCCCCGGGGCTTCTTGATATCCGGGACGCGGGTGGGGAGCAACACTGGGAAGACGGCCTTTCAGAGTGGGCTTGAGAGGGACCCGGTCCCAGCAGCGACGGTGGGCGGGGCTGCCCCATCTCGGACCCCCGGCCCGCTGACACACGACACTCCCTGGTGCACCTGCTTGACCCTGAGGGGGGCCTTGTGAGGAGCGGGGAGACAGGCAGGCAGCGAAAGCCAGCGGCCCCTGCAGGGAGGTGCAGGGAGGGCTCCTGCACGCCTTGCCTTGGACCAGCGGCCTCAGCCTAGCCCTGACGTTGGGGACCTGGATCATCGGGGCCTTAGACCTGCTCACCCAGACCCCCAGGTTACCCAGAGCAGACGCACTCTGGACACAACCTTGGGGAACCGAGTCCAAAAGCACCTGCTTCCAAGGTACACCGCCCACACGGTTGTTTTCATAGGTTCGGCGCTTGCCAGGGAGAAAGACAGAAGCTTGGACGCACGGCAGGTGGGTCCGGAGTCTCATCGGGAGCCCAAATCCCACACCGGTCCTTGCTTTTCTGAAACCCATGGAAGCGGACTTTGACAGGTGCCTGGCCCCGTGGCTCGAGCCCGGGGACATTTCCGGAGGAGAAGGCAGGCCTGTCTCGACTTCGAGACTCGGGTTCACCATCAGGCAGGACTCGGTAAGGCCCCTGGCTGCGGCTCCCAGACGGAACCCGTCCTCCCAGGACCACACGATGAATTTCTACAGCTCTGGGAGGGATCACAGCTATCACACAAACCCACTGCTCCTCGCAGGACCACGGTTCCGATTCCTTTGAAAATCTATTTTCTGAGCTTTCTGTGCTCTGGCGGTTTCTCTGATTTTATTTGGCAAACAACCCTTCTCTGTTACCACCACCATGAGCGTCATGATTTGGACCTCTTTGAGAACTATATACATTCACATTAGCAAACACCAGGACTTCTGGCCTCTCAGCGGGGCCCCCAAGAGCCCCAGTTTCAGTAGCTGGTCACTCCCCGTATTGTACTGTGGTCCTGGGAACCCTCCCAGCGATGCGAGAACACGCCAGACCGCGAGCCGCTGCGGGTCCTCCCACGGAGCCCGTGCGAGGGCTTCCCTACTCTCTTACGTCCTCTGTCCTCTGCGAGAAGATCGGGGCGGCTGAGCGGGTTGAGGAGACGGGCTGGGGGCCCACAGCGGTACAGAAACGCAGGGCTCCCTGCGGCCACCAAGCCTCCAGCAGGCCGGTGAGGGCATTCTTGTTTGCAGCTTTCCCTCTGTTTCTGCGACAGCGTGCAGAGCGGAGAGTGGGGACAGCAGACTCCGGCCGGGGTGGCGGCGGCGGCCTCGTGGGGCACGAGGGGAGGTAGAGAAGCGGAGACGGAGAAGCAGCGTTTCCGAGGCCCAAAGGCCGTCTCCTGGAGCTCCGAGAAGCCGCCCAGGATCAACCCAAAAGATTGTCACAGTTTCGTTTCGGAGTTATTCTCTCCTGGGAAAGACACATCAGCGCTTTCCCACGCGTGGAAAACATGCGGCGTGATGAACGTTCACGGAGGGCGCGAGGACAGACGGGGGGCCCCCGCGCGCACCTGGCAGGGCGCCCTCCATCGCGGCAGAGACACCCAAGGGGCCTCTCCTTGAGCGAAACCCTCCAGAGCCCGCGGTCCCCACACCCCAGACGCGGAGTCAAAGCGAGAGAACAGGATGACACCTGAACAAATCCGAGAGTAGAGGACAACCGTGGACAAGATACTTTGGCAGTGACAAAACCATTTTGGATTTTGATGTCTTGTGTTTGCTTTTTGGGTTTCCTTTGGAGCAGAGGTGTGTCCGGCGTCCTTGGCTAGCTAGCTGGCAAGGTAGCTTACAGGAATGCTTCCTTTTTTTTTTTTTTTTTTTTTAAAAAGTTTTTTGGATTTCTACTTAAAGCCAGAGTTTAATGTTAAAGAAAAAAAACTCTGAGAAATGTTTCTTGAGTTGGAAATTGGAATCGTTCTTACCGTCTTCACTGCATCGACGCCACGCCCCGGGAGCAGCTCCTGGGCCGCGGCGGCTCCAACCTCCCGCTGGAACGAGTCGATTTTCTGTTTCCCTTTTTAATCACGAAGGGGACAAAACCCCCGTTTCCTTCGTCCGCTTCTCAGTAGGTCTATTCCACAAAACCCCCCAAAATCCTTCAGGGAAAATACAAGCCACCCAACAGATGTCGTCATCAAGAGAAAGCGTACAAGGGTCACAGAGACAGAGACACGGGGGAGTGCGAGCGGGCGGCGGCCGGGCCGCTCTGTCGCGGGGTCTCTGAGGGCGCGAGACGGCCGGGTCACTGAGGAAGTCGCGTTGATGCGGTCTTCGTTGGTTTGTTTCTTCTGGAGAAGCAGCAGCGACGGCTCCCGGGCCGGCGGACCGGAGGGCTCGGCGTCCGTGGGCCCCGCCGGTTTGGGGGGCCGTGGGCAGGGGGCGGGTCAGCGGGGCGCGGCGTCCAGGGGCCCGGGCGGGCCAGGCGAGCCGGGTCGGGAGGGCCCCGCAGAGCTGGCCTCGCTGGGGCTGGCGGCGCCCGCGGGCAGGCAGGGGCCCAGGCTGGCTGTGGCGTCGGGCGGTGCGGGCCCCGGGTCGGCCACGGCGGCCGCGGGGCCCTGCAGGCTCTGGCCGCACACGTGGTGGTGCTTCTCCCAGTCCCGGTGCTGGCAGAAGGCGCCGCAGTAACGCGCCGCGTTGCAGCCGCTGCACGTCTCGCTAGCCTTGCGCCCGCAGTTCCAGCAGCTCTGGGTGAGGGTGGGGGGGGACACGGTCAGGGGGTGGCTACGGGGCGGACGCTGGGCCCCGTCCACCCAGGTGCCTGGCCCGGCCGACGGGGGCGGCACACACCGCAAACACACGCACTTGGTCCGGCCACGGCATCGCAGAGCCAGAAGAGGACGGCCCTGACCGGTGACTCGCCGCAGCTCATGGGCGGCCTTCAGCGGCCACAGCCATGACCGCGGGCCCCTGGCTAGGCCGTTCTGGGGATCGGGCTCGCGCTGCCGAGGCACACAATTCTAGCCAGCTGCGGTCAGGTTCACGTGGCATTTACAGGACTGTGGGTCCTTAGGAGGGAAGGCAGTCACACCCTGTCCTCTCTTCCAGGAAGCCCTCCCGGGTTAGCTGGGATCCAACTCCAGAACATGGCACCCTGGCTGGGTAAAGACTGCCAGGCTCCAGTGTGGCGTGCACGGCCAGGCCTGCCTCAGGCCATCGGGCATCTGCTCCCTTTCTGTGGGACGAGCGGTAACTTCAGCCGTGCACGTGAGCAAAAGGTGGGCAGGGATACCAGCAGGAGCCCGAGCTGGCAGCCAGGCCGAGGGTCGGGGAGCCCATGCCCGCCCCAGGGGGAAGGCCCAGTGTCTAGTCGGCCCCCAGAGCCTCTTGGGCCTCCACGCTTGCTGTGCTCAGCTGCACCGTTCTCAGTTGGCCCGGCGTGCCCCTGCCTCCGTCCTCACCGCCCCTTCCTCACGGGGACACTGCTCCCCCAGATTCCTGCCTGGCTCGCTCTCTCCTCCTCCAGGACTCTGCTCACACGTCCCTGCCCCGGCCCGAGCTACCTGCCTGTTCTACCCGCCTGCTCCTCCTGAGCTCAGCGTCTGCGGGAGCAGCCGCTGCAGACGCATGAGCTGACCCCCGGGGCCGTCCACGCACACGCACACACCAGGGCTCTGGAGATGTGTCCCCTCCAAAGGGCCGTTCCAGGAGCCCCCTGGGCAAGCTGTCTCCCTTCCCCTGACTCCTCTGACACGAGAGCCCTTTCTGGGCGAGGACGAGAGGCACCCCAGCCCTTGCTCTGCTGGACCCCGCCCAGCCCCTGATGCCCGGGCGCAAGCAGGACGGTGGCGCTCACGCCCCTGCTGGGCACATGCACGGGCGGCGGCCGGGGAGGCGCTCCATGTGCACCAGCAGTCCCCACTCGCCTGGCGTCCCTGCTGTCCCCGGTTAGCCAGAGCACGGGCGTCGGCCGGCCCGGGTTTGAATCCTGGCCCAAGAGGCCTCGGGCGCGGCCTAGAGCAAGCCACCTAGCCCTGGAGCCCTCAGTGTCCGCATCCGCGCGACGGGGAGCCCCAGCTGCCCAAGGTCGCGAGGCTGGGAGGCGACACAGTGAGGGGTCGGGGCCCGGACCCAGAGGCTGGGGCCGGGGTAGGTGCCGTACCTCGCTGGAGTCCTCCTGCTGGTTGACGACGGTCAGGGCGTCCTCCGAGGCCTGCCTCCGGGCTTCAGCCAAGGCGCGCTCCATCTTGGCCCGCTCCGTGCTGATGAGCTCGTGGGCCTTCCGCTCGGCGTCCGACACGGCTTTCTGCAGCTCGGACATGGCCTGCCGCTTCACTTCATTCACGGCCTCCTCTGCAAACGACACGCGGGCTGTGGGCACGCGGCCGGGCCCCGCCGGGCCTCCTGGACTCGTGTGCACCTGCGACCGGGCACGCGTGCGGCAGACTGGTGTGGGGGCGTCTCCCAAGCCTGGCTCTTCGCTGCTGTTCCCAGACCTCAGTGTGCGGTGGCACGGCCCTGGGGGGCGTGGCCAAGCCCACCCTGACGTGGACCCCACGGGCACGAGAGGATGAACCCTGGAACCTCGGAACCCACGAGTTCCAAGCCACGCTGATGCTGGGGCCGGCACCCACCTTGAGAACCAGAGCTATACTCTTCTGCCCCCTGGACGGTCTGCTCCTTCTGGGTGGTGCCGAAGCAGTCCGGGGTCGCCCCCCCAGGGCTCGGCATTGCCGTCACTGCGGAAGGCCTCCGTCCCCACCCCGGCCGCCTCCGGCCTGCTCGCACCTGAAGATAAGCCGGCGTGGGGCTGCGGTGTGAGCGCAGCTGTCTGGCCGAGCCCAGAGCGTCTGTTTGGGTTTCACTGTGCTCTCCAGCCCTGGCAACCACTCACGGCCGCTCAGGCCTGCCTCACTTTACCTGGCAGTGGTGTGTGGGGATGCGGGTGGGATGAGCAGGGCTCAAGGACCCTCCGTGTGAGCCTTTGCATGCCGGGTGTGGCCGGCTGCCAGCAGAGCTCGCGAGAGCTGCCCGCCCCCAGGTCACCCCAGGAGTGCCGTGCAGCTGTCGCCAAGGGTCTCCCGGGGGCAGATGGAGGCAGAGGGGACAGGCCAAAGACATGAGGACCCCCTCCTACTGTCCGGGCCTGGGCCTCCCCCATCTTGTTCCAGGCAGCTGCTACCCATCTGTGGCCCCTCGGTCTCTGAGTCTGGAGGGGACGCTCCCCTCTCTCTGCTCTCAAGATTCTGAGACTCTCCCTCTGCCTTATGCTTCCCCTTGAACCCATCGATGAACACGGCATCTCAGGGACCCTGCTGCTTCTGTCCCCGGGCGCCTCCCAATGGAGCCCCCGCCCCCCTCTGTTTTCCTCAAGCTGCCCACTGGCTCCTACTTCTGCCCGGCCCTCCCCATCGTGTGTCCCCATGTGCAGGGAGTGTCCCTGGCACGGGTCTCTGTGCTACACTCAGAAGGCCGCGGGCGCCCCAGCTCTTTGTCTCCCGCACGTGTGTCTGCGCACACACGTGTGCGTGCAAGACCCAGGGACCCAGTCGGTTCTGCAGAGCGGCACACTCCTCTGCCTGAAAGCGGCAGGTGGCCACCCTCCTGCACTGAACACTAAGTGCGCCCTGAGCCTTCCCGCAGGGTCCGCAGAGCCCTGTGCGCCCCACGCTGACGGAAGCCCTTGCAAATGACAGGGCACGGAGGGCACGCCGGGTGCCCGGCCCCGCACTCACCAGCCTTCCTCCATATCTCCTCGGGCATGTAACCAGAGACGCTCCGAGGCAGGAACTCCCGGTGGGCGTCTGCAACACACGGACGCGAGCGTCACACACACGGGCCACACCCAGCCGGGTACAGGGAACAGTGTGTGTCCCTGCGGGGCTCTCCTGGCGTGCCCCTGCGTCGGAACCCTGTATCCGCTGCGGGGGGGGGGGGGGGGGCAGGGCACTGCCAGGAAGGAGGACACTCTGGGGCCCCTTGGCCTCGGTTGGGACCTGGGCCTTGCTCGGTTCCTGCCGTCACCTTCCCTGAGTCAGGCCTTCCGGGGCTCTGGGCCGTATCCCTACGCTGTAGTGCCAGAATGGGGGCGCCGGTCTCCGTCCTCGGCGCCCCTGCCATGCACCCCTGCCCCCCGTGGCGCCCCCTCGCACGCACCTAGCGGAGACCCCTGTGCACCCGGGGAGCTGCTGAGGGCCCGGGCGGGGGCAGGTGCCGGGCCCTTCTTGGTTTCCTCGCTGTCGCTGCAGCGCCGGACCCAGTGGCTGAGCTCCTCCCGGTCGGCTTCTTGGCATTGGCGCAGCACGGTGAGCGAGCGCCGCGTCTTCTCCGCCATGTCCATGATGCAGTTCAGGAGCTGTGGGCGGGCAGGCGGGGCGCGTGTGTGTGGGGGGCGGCCACAGAACTCCTACACCCTGGGCCTGGGCCATCCCGCCGGCCACCAGGCCCGCCACCGTGCGCTCAGGGCCATGGCGTGAAAACTGCCTCCCGCTGCCAGGAAAGGCACCAGGCCTGGGGTGGGGGGTGGCGGCCAGACTCTCCATCTGGGGCTGTTCTTTCAACGCTCCAGGTTGTGCTCTGCCGGGGAGAGCAGCTGGGCCAGCGCTGCTCTGGGGACCACACCTGCCTGGGCTCCCTTCCCACAAAGGAAGCAGGGGGACGGATGACCCTGAACAGTGTGGAAGGGTCTCAACCCCCAAGCCCCCTTTCTCCCAGAGAGAGGTGTTCCGTAGGGGCGGAGATGCGAGGGTTCTGAGGGGCTAACGGGCCAGGCAGGTGGGCACATAGCAAAGCTGGGCCCACAGGGAGCCTGTCCCCCCCACCCCCGCAGCCCCAGGGCCCCACGGGCTGGGCGGAGCCGCAGGAGTCTGGGGCGCTGGGCCTGGACACTCACGTGGTTGACATGCTTCCACTCCTCCGCCCACTCCCGCTCCGTGAGCCTGTGGTCGATCACCTCCTCCTGCCGGGACCCCTGCACGGCTGCAGGGTGTGCAGAGGCTCAGTCCCGACCACGTCCCAGGGCCCCCTTCCCCAGCCCCCCCTCCAGGCCCCGCCCCACACCCAGGCCCCTCCCAGGAACCCAGGCCCCGCCCTGTGCTCCCAAGCCCCGCCCCTCACCCCAGGATCCGTCCTAGGGCTCGGCTTTGCCGGCCTAAAGGAAGTGGAGAGGGTGAGAAGGAGGACCCTGGACACGGACCTTCTGTCCACTGCCTTTGCGGGGAGGTCAAGAACAGGCCTGGCCTCTGCTCCGTGTTTGGGAGGAAGAGACGAGTCCCCATCCCTCAGTCCAGGCTGGGCCACCCCTCCCCCACCTCCCTGTCTCCAAACCCGTCGTATCTCCCTTTCCCTGCTGCTGCTGCCCATGAAGATCCCTCAGGCCCCATTTTGAAGGCCTTGTCCCTCCTCCAAACTGTCAGCGGTCACTGGCCGCTGCCCGGCTCCAGCCCGGCTCCAGCCCACGCTGCCCTACGCCCTGGCAGCCAGGGGGACTCCTACACACCCCTCAAAGCCCAGGTCCCTGGCGCCCTCCACAGCAGCCCCGAGCCCTTGAGAATTCATTCAGCCCCACAGGGATCTGCGTGGGAAACAGTCCTGGCTGCTGCCCAGTTCATTCTGTCCTGGGCAGGGCTGTGAGCCTCCTGGGTCAAAGTCCAGTGGGACAAGAGGCTGGGCTCTGGCCCATCAGCTGGGTCCAAGGGGGCCCCCTGGGAGACGAGGTCTGGGAAACCCTTGTTCCCCACAGGCCGCCAGGCCCCTTCTCCTCAGCGCTTGGTCCATTCCCCTACCCTGCTGACCTTCCAGGGTGTGAGAAGGCTCTCCGGAGAGGCTCGGGCAAGGGGGCCCCCCAAGGTGGCGTCTACCGTCACTCCCCTCCGATAGACGAGAATACCAAGGCTGGCTCAGGGGCTGTGACTGCCCAAGGTCCCCCAAGGTCAGCCGAGCCTCAAGCGTGTCCTCAGCTACTGTCTGGCAGAGCTTCAGGGACAGAAGGAATGGGGTGTCCTCCCTGCCCCCAGCGGTGACAAGACACAACCCTGAACCAACACGGCAGTGCCTGCCTGTCCTCCTGCGGCTCCTGACAGATCAGAGGCTCCGGGCTGCACGCCGCCTTGGATGCTCCCGTCACGGGGCCCCGAGCCTATGCCGGGTGACTCAGGGCTGGCCGGGGTGCCTGGCCCGGGCTCTCACTGTTTCCGCCTTTTCCAGTCCCCGAGGGTCCTCCAGCCTCCCCAAACCTGAAATGCCTTTTCAAAGTGCGGCGGGAGTGGGAGTGAGAGGCGGGCCCCTGCCGTCCACCACCCGGTCCTGCCGCCCACGGAACCGGGGCTTGTGCCCACACCCCAACCAAAATAGTGGCTGAGAGGTGCCTGACAGCTGGTGTTTATTTTTGCATTAGCAGAAGCGGGTGGGAATTAGCACCTGCCGGACCCGGCTGCAGGGAGCCAGACGTTGTCACCTGCTGCCTGGGCCCCGGCCCTGGAAGCTTCCGCAGGGTGGGGGTGGGGAAATGGCCTTGCACAGGGCGAGGCCTCTGCTGACCCTGCCTCTGGGCCCCCCAAGGGCGCCCTGGGACTCTCTGGGGCAGCTGTTTCCAGGCTGTTCCCCAGGACACTGGGGGCTCTTCATCTCTTAGTCCTCCACACAGAGGGGGTCAGAAGGTCAGGCAGGTAGGAGGAGAAGGCTTTGGGCACATGCACTGGGTTTTCTGGGTCTCCTCATCTGTGATGTGGGCCTGCCCTCCCATCAGTACCGGGCCTTCCCCTGTGCCAGGCCCCGCGTGAGCTCTCCTCACGCCGCCCGGAGGGGTGGGACGCCTGCCGGCTGTCGGAGGGAAAGACAGCCCGGGAGGTCAGCGGACGCACGGGAGGCTGCAGGGTGGGAGCCGGTGCGTCTCCGAGGCTCCCTCTGTCCCCCGAGGGCCGGGCTCCTGCACGTCCCTCCCCCACGCACAGCTCACGCACTGGGATCTGGCACGCGGGCCTCCCTCCCCGACTCAGAGAGCTGGACACGCCCTGTGTTGTCAGTGGTGCTCAGAGAGGCCTTCTGAGTCTCGGGGGGGCATTTGCTTTCTCTCGGGTTCCTGGGCCCAGAGTGTGGGAGTCCCTGGAAGCGGGCTCACCCGCCCAGCCTGCCTAACAAGGGGTCTCCTGCTGGCTGGCCGGGCCCCCAGCCTCCTGCTGCCCCGCAGGACCCTGAAACCCCCAGGCAGACATCCTGTGTGTGGACCTGGCCAGCGGCCAACGCCCGTCTAGCTTCCCGTAGAGGGAATGCCCGGTCCCAGGGGACAGGCAGCTCTGCACCCACACGCCTTCCCGCCGGGGGAGGGCGGCCCCCCACCTGTCAGGGACGTCAGACCCCCAAGACAGAGGGCTGGGAAGGATGGCCCTCGCGAAGGCCGGGGCACGCCCCACTGCACTGCGGTCCTCCCCACACCTGTTTCTCAGCATCCTTCCTGCACAGACAAGGCCCGGAGGCATCTGCCCGTCTCTCCCGTGGGCCGTGCCCACCGAGGCTCTGTGCCGCTCCCCAGCCCGTGCAGGCCCCCGCGGGTCCCCGCTCACCGAGCTGCCGATGGCGCTCCCGCAGCTCCCGGGGGTCGGGGGGGCGGTAGGAGTCACGGAAGTGGTGGGCCATGGCCATGTCCTCCAGTCGGTAGTGCGGGGGCGGCGTGGGGTGCGGCAGCCCGTTGCTGGGGCTGTAGCGCTGGGCGGGGCTCAGGGTGCACGGCCGTTTGCTGAGGTGGTCGGGGTGCAGTGGGTCACGGTCTGACCCATTATCTTTGGTCCTGACCCAAAGAGCAGACGACGTCATACACCGCGAACCGTGGACAGAAGCCCAGGCAGGAGGGGTGAGAGAGAGACAGGCGCGGGCAGGGAGGAGGAGGAAGAGCCGCAGGCCAGAGACAGAGGCACACGGAGAGAGACGAGGCCCGGCCCAGCCCCCCACTCTCCCTCCCCCCGTGGGGCTCGTGCCAGCTTCCTCTGCCCACTGGTGTCTGGGCTCCTGGGGCCGCGGTCAGGGAGCCCGAGCCTCTGCTGACGGCCTAGGAAGACAGACACGCGTTCTCCAGTGGCCAGACAAGCGTCTGGGACTGTGGCCCGCACGGAGGGCCAGCCCGGCCACCTGGAGACCTCAGGTGCCTGGACGCTCGGGTCCACCTGCAGCCCAAAGCGGAGAGCCAGGCTGTTCCTGGCACACGGACTCCCTCCAGAACACTCCCTGGTCCTCCCAGGGCCCCCCCGAGTTACGGGGATGCCCAGCCCCAGACCCCGTCCCTCTGCGGCCTCCCCAGACCCCGTCCCTCTGCGGCCTCCCTCCCCAGCCCCCCCCACCTGTCAGGGGTCCTCCTCTTGCCATGCTCGTTGGTGTCTAGCAGGAGCTCTGAGGAGTCCACGGGGGAGGAGGCGTTGGCGTCCAGCAGGAGCTGCTCGTGCTGGGCCAGGTACTGGGCGGGGGTCTGCTTGGCGAGGCGGGCACAGTGCACGAGTTCCCTCTGCAGCAAGGGCAGGTTTGCCTGCGGCGGGGAGAGGCGGCGGCGGTCACTGCCGACAGGGGCCAAGGCTCAAGTGTGCTCCGACGTGTGGTCAGGAGGCTGGCAGCCAGCCCTGCTCTGGGACCTCGGGCACACTGCACGAGCTCTCTGCGGCTCCTCCAGCACGGTCTGGGAATGGGGGTGGGCACGGTGATCTGAGGAGTGTGGGGCCCCAACCCCAGATCCTGGACCCCCCGGCTCGGGTTTCCCCACTTCGGCGAGCTTCCTCCCCGGGGGGCATCCGGAGACGGCGCGGAAGGACTCACAAGCAGGGCTCTGCCTTCACCCGCGGGGGCGCACCCAGCGGCTGCTGTGCGGAGGGGACAGCTGAGGCTCCGGGAGGGCAAGGGGGCAGCCTCCCCACAGCAGACCATGAAAGGAGGTGCTGGGCGCCGCGCCCCGCGTGTGCTCCGGACCCCACTGCGCAGCCCTGGCTCTCCTGCCTCCTGAGGTGCCCGGCCCAGCCCACACCCAGCCCGGAACCCAGAGCACACATGGGCCCCTGCACACCCCACTTCTACCATCACCCGCGTCCCCCTCCCGCGATCTTTACAACCATCTGTGGATCTGTGGACACACGTGACCACTTGGTTCCGCGTCTGTGGGTGAGGAAAGCACAGCCCACATCCAGGGTGGGACGCGGGACCCAGGGGCAGTGCCGGCCGCTGCCGCCCCAGGCCTGCTCCCGCCCCTCGCTGGGCTGCATGAGGGCTCCTGCAAGGGCACGGCGGGGGGCAGGGGACAGGCTGGACGGGGGCCCAGTGGTGGGCTTCTTGGGAGAGCCGGCCGCTCCGAGTGTTTGCAAATACACACGATCCCCCACTTTCCCGTGGCATCGCAGAGCAGCCGCCGCCTCCTGGCTTTCCAGCACCCCCATGGGCGCGTCCGGCCAGACCCGACGGCCGCTAGGCCTGTTTTCTATTTGGAGAGCTGAGCGGGGGCCAGCCCGCCATCTGTTGAACACGTTCGGAGCAGGAGCTGGGAAAGGAGGTCCCGGGAGGTCTGAAGACGCCAAACATCCTCCTCTCCCTTCCCCACCCGCCACGGCCTCCCCTCAGCTGGCTCAGCGGGGTGGGGACTGCTGGGGCACCGGCTGGCCGGCTGGTCGCTGTTCAGGCCGTGGAAACATCTGGATTCCTGGCTGGCTGGGGCCAGCTGGGAGCTGGGGCCGCGGGCGGAGGGCCGGCTGGGTGGGGCAGCATCTCCAGCTTCTGGGAAGCCCCACCACATAGGCCTGCACCGTGCCAGGCTAAAACGGGGGTTCAGGGGTCTCGGGGCCCTTGGTGGAGGCAGGGAAAGGGGAGCCCCAGGCCAGAAGAATGAGGGTGGGCTGCGGGGCAGCGGGTCTCACACACGGCTCTGGGGCAGTGGTCCCCATTGTGTTCCCAGGCCCCGGGCACAGGGGAGGCCCAGACACCCGATGTGGACTGGCTGAGCTGGTCACCCGTGAATGCCAGCACCACAGGAAGGCCCTGGACCCCCTTCCTCACAGGCGGGAACCCAGGCCAAAGGGAAACCAACGTGTGCACGGACATGTGCGATCGTGGGCTTGGCTGAGCCGGGACCCCCGTCTCACGAGGGCTTGTGTCGCTTCTGTGGCCTGTCCAGGGCCTTCCTGGATGCCCGCGCGGCCGGGGTGCTGTGGGCCCGGTGATCAGGCCACCCTGCCTCCGCCCTGGGACCCTGGGTGAGACCTTTCACTCGTGTCTCACCCGTAGCGGGGCCGCACGAATCTTCCCCATCTCCAGCCTCGTGTACTCCTGCCCCAGTGAGGGTTACTGTGGGAGAGGCTGGAGACCCCAGCTCTGGGCTCTGACCAGGCCCGCGACAGTTCCTGCCTCTTCGGCAGGCGATAAGGCCCCTGTGACAGCTCGTGCCCCACGGTGGGCCTGGTGGGTGGTAAATCCTTGGGAAGGGGCTCCCCACCTCCAGCCCAGGTCCCAGATGAGAAACCAGGCTCGTGCACCCCCGCAGGGCCGTGTTCGCAAGTGGCTGGGGCTCCCGCTGGCGTGGCGTGGGGGCAGGACCTCGGGGGCGCGGCCTGCAGACGGAACTGGCTGCACCCCGGAGCTTCAGGTCAGGGAGACAGACGCCGTGTCCTCGACCGCGTGCTGGCCCTGAGCCCCCCGGGGGGGGGCGGGACACAGGCACGGAGCGTGGCTGCCTGGTGACCACGAGAGCAGTCTCGGTGTGAGAGCCCCGGGAGCACTTGCAGGGCACCATGGCCAGAAGGGACATAGAGTCAGAGGGCACCGTCACAAGCGGTGCTGGGCCCAGGCATGACCTGCCTGGCACCACACTGAGGGGAGTTTGGGAGGACCCTGTGTGGGGCGGCGGGGCTGGGGGCTGGAGGCCTGGCGGGGCCCAGAGCAGGGGCCCCCGGACGTGCCCTGCTCCTCCAGCAGACAAGGGCAGCTGAACGACTGCGGCATCTGCTGTAAATATTTGATCTGCGGAATAAGCAGGCGCACTGTGTCCCCAAAGACGGGGAGCGTGGAGCCAGCAGCAAGTGGCAGGAGGGGAGGGCAGGGCAGGGCCTCTGGTGAACTGCGAATGACTGGCAGACGGGCCCAGATGCTGGTGCTGCCGCAGGGTGTGGCGGGAGGGCAGGAAGCAGGCGGAGAGGAAGGGTGTGGGGTGGGACCCAGGGTCCCCTTCACAGGGACGGCAGGGACCGCGGTGCCAGCCCAGGGCAGGCCCTGCAAAGGCCTGAGTTTGGCGTCTGCTGGCCCCGAGGCGTCCGGACTGCAGCTCTCTACAGTAGGGACCTGCGAGCCAGGAGTTCCGGCGCCGTCCCCTCGCAGGGCTGCGGTGGGGGGCAGGGGTGCTGGGAAGAGCTTTCTAAACAGGCCTCGTCCACAGACATTTAGGTGCCCGGATGAGGACGCCCCACAGGAAGCGGGCATCTGCCGCCTTCCCAATGGTGAGGGTGACTTCCATGGCACGTTTGCAGAAACCGAGTCCAAGGGGCTGAGCTAGCTTAGCCCAGGCCAACGGCAGCGGCTCTGGGGCGGGGCTCAAAGCCGGGAGCATCTGCCTTCGTCTGCCCTCAAGACCCTGGAAGGCAGCAGCCCTGGCCAGGGCCCACCGCGCTGGTGAGCAGGGCTGGGAGACGGCCGCGCCTGAGCCCTGTGCTCACCAGAGGGGCTCAGAAATGAAGCGTCACGGGTCACATGCATTTGGGAAGCATTTTGCCTCCGCCCTCCCCAGAGACACGAGACCCTCCTGGTGGAGGGAAGGCCCTGAGAAGTCCCGCAAGGAGAAAACGGCCCGGCGGGCTGTAGAGCTATGCTTGTCCTACTTTGTATGCACACGGCTACCCGGCCCCTTGTCACAAGGCAGATTCCGACTCCGGGGCTCTGGGCTGGGGCCCAGGAAGCTGCATGGCTCACGGCCCCCAGCGTTCCTGCTGCAGTCGGCCACCACTACCCTTCCCTGCGCGGAGGCCCTGGTCCGCTGATGGCCCTCGTCCTGACACCACCCGTCCAGCCACCTGTTCCTGCCTCCCACCGAACACAGGAGACACATTCCTGCCTCGGGGCTCCGGGCGTGTAGTCCCCTGTGGTGCGCCTGCCTCCCTCCCTCATCCTCCTCACCCCTGCGGATCTGTAGCCCTGGTTGGGCAGCGCTGCTCCCACACGGGAACCCGTGGGGCGGCCGAGCGTGGCGCCCGGTCACAGCCGGCGGGGAACAGACGTGGGACGGCGTGGGGGCCGCGCCGCTGGGGGACGGGGACGCGGCTCACCTTCAGGAAGGGGATGACGAAGGGACGCAGAGGGAAGTTGGTGGCCTCCTGAAGCTTGGAATGGAACTCCTCGATGGTGAGCGTGGAGTTCTGGGCGAGGAGACACGGCCACGGTCAGCCCGAGCCCCGCGGCACGGCCCCGCCGCCCGCCGCCCACCGCCCGCCCCACTCACCACGAGCCCGAGCACCAGCGTGCGTACGCGCTCCCCGATCTCGGGTGAGATGTCGGAGCCGAACTGCTGCAGGGTGGTGAGGAAACGCTTCAGCTTGCTCAGTTGCCGTGCCCCGCAGGCCGGGGGCAGGTGCTGCGTGGACAGCGAGGCCGTGGACGAGGTGGCCGGGCCATTGCTGAAGCCGCTGGGCGTGGACGGCGCCCCATTGACGGCCGTGGGCGAGTGACCGCCGTTCATCACTGCGGGAGGGAGGGGTCAGCTGAAGAGGACGGCACAGGGGGCCGCGGGGCTGGAGCCCGCAGTGGGGCATGGGGTACTAGACGCCCCTGCAAACGGGCCCAGGTCAGCGGTGGGAGGGGCTGGGCCGGCGTGGCCCCCTGACCGCACCAGGCCTCTGGCCTTGCCCTGGGCTACATGGCCAGGCCCTCCATAGCCGGGGGCGCGCCACATTGCTGCTCAGGGGTCCGCTGGGAGTGGGCAGAGGGGCTTCTCCTCCACGAGGGACCTGTAGACCCCTATCCCCATTCAGGGGATCAGGGGCTCACCGTTCCAGAAAGGCCATGACCCTCCCCTTGGCCACGACAGCCCCAAGCAGTGCCCCATGGCCTCCACAGGCCCCATCACTTGGGCTGATGGGGCTTGTGGGGGCACAGAGGGGCCCAGACACCCTGCACGGGCTGCTGTCGGGCTGCCACCCCGGAGGTGAATGCGCGGGAGCCCCAGGCTCTGCAGGGAGGACAGGCTAGCGCCTGTGCAGACCGGAGGCCGCTGTGATGAGCTGCCATGGTCAGGGGAGTGGCGCCGGGGGTCCCCATGGCCCCGACACTGGGCGCAATGTTCCCGGATGGCGGACACCGGGGGGTCACCGTGCCACGTTCTGGGACAAGACCTCACGCCTCAGCTTTGAGGGACAGAAGGAAAGGCTGAGCCTGAGTCCGGCCTGCGTCCCCGTCCCCTGGCCTCAGGAGCCTGACCTCGACGACCAGGGTCGGCAGAGACGGCAGAGGGCAGGCTGCTGGGGCCCGTGGTGACATTTGGCCGGGGCCCCAGATGTGCAAACCCAGGTGTGCGAGGAGGGCTGACACGTCTGGGCTCCTGAGGCTTGTCTGACACGCCCAGCAGTCACTCACACCTTGCCCCTCGGCCAGCTGCCCAGGCACCTGCTCGGGGCGGCCCCCGTGTTCCTGCACTGAGGCCCCGGGATGCTCACCGGCCCTCTCCTCTGGCGGCCCCTGATCCCCGTGCCCTGACACGTGCCTCTGTTCCCACTCCCGCTCCCCGCCTCAGCATCCTTCACGCCCTCCCCTGCACACGTGTGTGCCCTACACGCAGACATCCCATGTGCTCTCAGGCCCACGTGAACACAGACGTGTGCATACAAGTGGACAGGGACGCTCGTGCACACGCACACACACCTACGCACGGACACACACGTGGACACACGCACACACGCACACACACCCGGTGCCCAGCAGAGGTCCCTCACGCCGCCCCTCACCACCCGCCCTTCCCGCTGGGCTGCGTGCAAAGCCTGAGCCAGGGAGTTGGGGGGGCGCGGTCAGCTCAAGGCCCCTGCTCCTTCGGGACAGACAGTCTCGGGGCTCTGGCCCCTCCAGGGACCTCTGGCTGAGGCCCGGCAGCCGGCGAGCATGAGACGGGGGGCAGGAGCTCCTTTCTGGGGGCCGCGGTGGGGATGCCGCCAGCGTCCCTCTCTGTGAGGCGGCTTCTCCCGAGCGCCCAACACGTCCGCCGGCCGGGGCCACGGGGTGGGGGTCCTGCTCCGGACCGCGGCTGCTCTCCCCGTCCTCACCGGGCCCGGCAGCATCCTCCGCAGATGCTCTCGGCCTCATCTGGCCTGGAGGCCCACATGCCACCACCTCCCCGGCCTCGGCCTTCCCCTGGCTGTGGCTTTCCCGGGTCCTCGTCACCTCCTCCACCTGCTCTGCAGGCCTGGGGGGCACGGCTCCCCCGTGCCCCTGCCCGCCCCCACAAGCCCGCTAGCAACCCGGAGGCTGCTGCTGGTGGCTTGGCCCCACGGACACTGCCCGCCCCTCCCGCCACGCCGGCCTCCTCCCCCAGACCCGCTGGCCAGAGACACGCACAAACATGACTCCGTGAGTCCCCGAGTGGGCCAGGAGGTGCCCAGTCCACAGGGGGCCATGACCACGCACACCCCATGCACTTCCCCAGAATGCCTGCCCCCCGCGGGTTGAGCCCCGCACACCATAGGCCACTCAGCGGCAGACAGACCCGGCCTTGCCCTTGTGGCTGGGAGGGGGCATCCTGCCCGCGGCCTCACCTCTGCCTGGGAGGTGCGAGTGCGGGGCCTGGACTCTGTTTCTTCATTTGCAAGTGGCCCTTGGCCTGAACCGGAGGACGGGTGTCAGTCCCCTTCCACTCCACGGTTCCCTGGGTTATGGCCTCGGCTGTCCTACCACCGGGAGCAGCTGGAAGGCTTGGCCCCGATTGCTCTCCCGTGTCGGGGGCCACGCGTCAATAACGGGGCCGCCGCTCCGTAGGAGTCTGGAAGGCACTGCCCGGCTGGCACGTGCCGCCTCCTGTCCCCAGACGGGGCCTGCGCTCTCGCGTCAGCCACCCCCTCCCCAGGAGGCACCCGCAGTCCGAGCCCGTTCGCCCACTGGTCTGAATTGCCTCAGGGCACCTTCCGGGGCCTCGAGGGGACACACCAGCCCCGAGCATCTCCTTATTCGCGGCTTCTCCCGCTCTGCGATGGAGCGTGAACGCCGCACGCAGGCAGGGCGCATTCCGGCCCTCGCCCTCTCCGAGGTGCTGTCCGGAGGACCTTCCGGAAGAGCAGGGGTCCCCACGGCTGGGCCCATTTTCCCTCTCCCTGGTGGGCTCCAGCTGATGCCTGGGTCAAGGGTGATGACGGCCGCCGGCCATCCCCGCGCCCAGGCCAGGAGAGGGCTCTGCTGGCCCAGGGAGCTCGCCGCCCCAGGGGCCCGATTCCTCGCAGCAGAGCCGGGCCGTCACCCGGGGTCTGGAGCTTCCCGAGGCCTCCGAGACCAGCGGCTTTCTCTACCTCCTGGGCTCCCACGCGGCCCGGCCTGGACCTGACCTCCCTGCAGCTCTCTTACCAGCTTGCCCTCGGCGCCTGGGTCTTCCCGGTGGCCTGCGTGCCCTCACTCGCCTGTGTTCCCTCCCGCGGGCTGCCGGGCAGTCTCAGCAACTTGCTAACGCGACGCCGAAAATAACCCCCGGCCACAAGCGCTTTCGTTCCCACAACAGGTGTGTTACTAAGTTAGACCGCACACGTGTCCCCGGCTGGGGTTCGGGGGCACACGCGAGCACCCCTTGGCTCCCCCGGCCCTGGGGCTTGGGCGGGGGTCGCGCTGGGACATGGAACCCACAAGCAGCCCCTCCCCTGTCAGCACCGCGGCTCCTGGGACACGCTGGGCCCCCTGAGGCCGGGCACAGCACGTGACGACACAGCAAGGACCACGGCCTCGTGGGACGTGAACAATGCAGGACCGTGTGGCCACCACCTGATCACAGCCCGGGGGCTCCGCGGGGCCACCCCGGGCCAAGCTGGGGCCTGACCTGAGCGCGGCCCTTAAGTGTTTCCTGCCACGGGCGTCCGCAGGATCCCACGACTGCGGCAGAAACATCCACGGGCGACCCAGCGCCCAGCGTGTCCCAGGCCCCGTGGGAGACCAGCCGCACCTCACGGCTCCCTGTCACCGCCCGTGGCACTGGGCGCTGGGCTGACGACCGTCTCACAGGTGGAGAAGCCGGGGTGGTGCCAGCCGCGGGGGGCTGGGCGCTGGGGCCGAGCGACCGACTTGCTGTTGACAGTCAGGATCTCACAGACCCTACGGGAGCTGGACCTGCCTTATTCTCCCTGTCCTGTGGCTCGAGAAAGGGGAGCCCAGAGAGGCCGCCCACCAGCCCAGTGCCACACAGCTTGTGAGCGCGGGGCTGTGGACGCGGGACTGACTCGGGGCGCTACGCTCTGCCCTCCTGCCCCTGCCCCTGCCCCCCTCCTGTCCAAGGGAGGCACGGCTCGCGAACACAGCAGACGCAGTGATAAGGGGGTGCAGGCGTGGGGGGCGCTGCTGTGGCCTTCCCAGGGCAGAGCGTGCTGGACAAGGACCTCCCAGGGCCACGGTTTTTGTTATTTTACTTACAGAGACAGACCATAGACCATTTTAAGCAGCCATGAAAACGGCCGTGGGGCAAGGACATCGTGGGCCCGTCCTCTCGATCTGTAAGCAAAATAAGAAAAACACGCTGTCAGGAAAGAGCAGGCCGGGGGTGTTCGGGGGGGGCAAGGCCACCTCCGAGGGCGCCCGCAGTCCGCCCCTCCCCTCTGCCTCTCCCTGCAGCTCTGGGGCGGGGACTCTGTCACCGCCTGGGTCAGTCCATTCTCTCCTCTGGTCTCACTTCCTCCACCGTGAATTAATGGGGTCGTACTGGGGGTCTCAGGGCCATTTCTCGTGGGACCTTCAGAGCTCGGCCAGCACTGTGTCATCTCCTTTGGCATGGGTGGGACACTAGGCTCCTGAAAAGCTCTCTTCCTGGAAGGCGTCCAGTGACCCTGCTTGGCGCCGTCCTCCAGGGACCCAGAGCCCAAGCTGATAGGGCATGAGGTCTGTTGGCACACAAGCCAGTTCGAAAACAAGGCCCAGCCCTGAGCCGCCGTGCAGGGGAAGCACCAGCAGGCAGAGATATGATCTGTCCCAGCTGGAGTTAGTCGGCACGAGGCACGGCAAGATGGGCCGGACCACTGTAGACAGGCACAGAGCCCCCCGTCACAGGGGGTAATCAAGGAAGGACGGGCCTCTGAGGGTATCCCGAGCCATCTTAGCCATCCTGACCACTGCCACAGACATACCGCAGCTTCCACTCCAGGATGAATCTGTGCCCAGATGCTCATCAGGCAAGGAAAACCACAGCCCTCAGGCCATGGCTCCCAGGCCCCCGCCCCCAGCAGCCAGGGCCACGGTGCAGTTAACCAGGGCTTTCAGGGAGTTCCACGGATGAGGGCACAGCACAGGCCCCTTGGAGGTGGCCAGGTGCCCAGAAACACACCCCAGCAGCCCGGTGACATTCAAGTGCCAGCCACCAGCCTCTCAAGACCTCCACGCTCCAGATGGCACCAGAAATGCGAGCCCATGGTGTCCTGGGGTGTGTGGGGGACCGAACGGCCGGGAGGGACCCTGAGCTACCCATAGGACCCACCCCTGTCCCCAATCTGGAACATCCGGTTCCCAGGCCAGTGCTTTTGGGAACATGGGTCCTGGACCGAGAAGGAAAGTAGGCCGAGGGCAACGTGCCTGCCACACTTGGGCAGCCGGCTCCCAGCCCTCGGTCCTGCGGCAGGCGGCCCGCTGCCTTCTCTGCCGGAACCGGACACTGGAGTGTGGGTCGTTTTGGCCTGTGTCTTGGGAGCTCCTAGTGGCGGTTAAAGCCAGAGTCCTACGGACAAGGGGCCAAGCCCGGCCTCAAACTTGGGTTGCCTGACCACCGAAAGCAGCACCTTTCTCCAGATGTAGGCTGAGTCACAGCCAGGCCCCCAGGGACCCTGGCTGCCCGGCCTCGGATGAGAGGGGAGGAAGGAGCTGAGCCCTGCCATGTGGCCTGGACTCTGGGCAGACAGGGGGTGTCTGAGGAAGCCATGCCCACCACCATACTGAGGCACTCGAGGCTCCCTTCCCAGAGACGAGCTTCGCTTGGATTTCAAACGTGGGGAAGCGTTCCCCAGGTGTGGGGCTGCCTGGCCTCTGGATGTGGGGGCAAAGATGCCATGAGGATTCTCTCCACTGCCCACCAGAAATGCTTAGGACACACCGCTAAGCCCCCAGTCTTGAGGGGCATGGGATACCACACCCCATCGGCCAATTCCCCCATCGGCCCAAGGCTAACGTCTCCTTCCCAAACACTCAGGACCCCAAAGTCACGGAGTCACCGAATTTTCTGGCTCGAAGCAACAGGTCCGCAGTGGTGTTTGTGGACTGTGGAAGGCTTCCCCGTGACGCCGTGTGTGCCCCGAGGCTGAGCCCGGATCAGCCCTGGGCCAGAGAGATGCTGGCCTGCCCTGCCGTCCCTGGCAGCTACGGGCTCCGGCTGACCTGGGTCCTGAGCAAGCCCCACCCCACGGCAGCTGCAGAGCCCCTCTGACGGACCCCGGCCCTCGAGAAAGCCGCTGTGCGCTAGTAGGGATCTCCCGTCCCTCTCTGAGCCCCACGTGTGGCAGCTCTGACACAGCACTCCCCGGGTGAGAACTTGCGCTAACTCACTTGTCCTCACCGCGGTTCCGTGAGGCAGGCGCGGGGCCAGCCTGCGTCGGGGCGGAGGACTCCAGGTCCAGAGAGCTCTAGTCGCTCGCCCCAGGCCAAACAGCCACGAAGCAGGAGGACCAGGATGTGAACCTCAGGCTGCGGTTGGGACCGTCCCTCTCAAGGGCCCAGCGGAGGGCGTTTATGGGTTCGGGCTGGCGGTGCCCCCATCACCCGCCGGACCAGCCTCACACAGCCCCGCCCACCGGTGCCCGGCCCTGGTACTCACTTGCATGCGGTGCGAAGGACGGGAGCCGGGTGGCCCCCTGGGATGCGGCGGGCGGAGGGGGCAGCATGCCGGGGGGTGTGGACCGAAGCTGCGTCTTCACCTCGGCCGGCGAGTCAGGCATCGTTACTGTCTCGTCCCTCCTGTCCGCTGCGGGGGGCCACGGGGAGGGCAGAAAGAGAGAGGCAGGGTGAGCGGGCTGACGGGATGCGAGGGACCCACGCCGGGTGTGGACAGGCGCCGCTGGTTCCCCGGGGGGCGTCCGGCTCTGCGCGCAGCCGGGGCCAGTCCCAGGCCCCACTGGGCAGCAGATAAGCCTCCGCTGTGCTCCCAGGGGCCGACGTCCCACCCACCTGGGCCCAGAGGGCGGGCGCGGGGCTGCCGTTTCAGGCGGGCTGGAAGGTGGCGCTGGGAGAAGTCGGGGGCAGTCGGAACGGGACTGGGGTCCCTCGGGGGCTGTTTCTGGGGGGCTGGGTGGACCCCCCTGCAGATCAGGGGGCGGGTGGCACCCCCACCCCCACCCCCGGCAGCGGCCAGTAGACACGGCCTCCGACCGCCGTGTCCGACGCCGCAGGCCTGGGGAGGCCGAGCACCGGTCTCCCTCACGAGCTCCCTGGTGCGGGGCTGCAGGTGGGTCCCCCACTCCGGGGGAACCATGGCTCCCATGGCCCTGACAGCTCTCAGGCGTCACGTCTCAGCACGGTGGGGGGGTCCTTCCTGGGGCAGGCCCTCTGCGGTGAGCCCCTGGCAGCCTGGGTGGTTCCTGGGCCCGACTAGGCCACGGACACAGTCAATTTCACCCGGTTCCAGGCCTGGTCACTCGATACGTGGCCCACGGTGGGTCACGTGCCCCTGATGCTGTCAACACGGTGCCTGTGGAGCCGCGCCGTACCAGGGCCTGGGGTGCCCTGAACCTGGGGCCCCCACAAAGCAGGGCCTGCAGGGAAAGGCCTCCGGGTGAAGCTGACCAGCCGTAGGAAGCCCGAGCCAGCTGCCAGCCATCTCCGTAGCTGGAGGATGGCAGGCCCTGGGCCTCCCTCTCTGTCTTGACTTGGGTCAGCCAGCGCCCGGGCCGGGCGAAACACCACAGCAGACTGGCTGGGACGTGGGGCGGCCCAGCGGCTCGAGGCCGTCACGGTGGGCGTCCTCTGCCTGCTGTGAAGGACAGCCCGTGCTGCCCCAGGCGCTGCCCCGAGTTCACCCTGCTAACACCGGGGGGTCTTGCCAGGGGCCCAGGCGGCCCACCTGTTAGCTGTCCCTGTGTGACTGCACCTCGCCTGTCCTCCGCGTCACCCCGTTCTCTCCCAGGGCCCCCGCAGGCCCAGGACGCACACGTGGAAACGGGCGGGCAGCCTCCGTGGCTGGAGACGGATCACGCCGACAGATGGCATTACTGTCTCCCCCCCACCACCGTACAGATGCCCCTTGTCCACCCGCCCGGCGGGCTCTGACAGCCCTCTGCGCTCTGGGCCCCGCGGGCTGGCCGTGAGGACGCCCCTCCCTGCTAGGCCCCCCGGGGCAGGGAAGCAGCCGGTCATTAGCAGCCCCCGGGCCATGCCGCACCTGCTGTCCTCAGCCACAGCCGCTGTCCTCCCTCCTGCCAGGCGCCCTGCCCCCCTGCAGCCCGCCTGTCAGGGAGCTGACGGCTGGGCACGCGTGCGCCGCAGCTGCGGGCGCCCATCACCGCCGGGCCTGGATGCACGCCGGCCGCCGGCCCCTGGTGACAACCAAAGAAGGCAAACGTGGCCGGCCCCTGTGAGCCCTGGGCCACCCTTGCAGGGTGCAGACGTGGCCCAGCCGGCCCTGGGAAGGACCGGGCACCCCGGGACAGGCAGTCCCCCGGGGCCGACCTGGGGGGTGTGTTTTAGACACGGGGGCCCTTCCCCGCTCGGGGCTTCATCCCGGCCCGGCCACTGAGGACGAGCCGCGTGGAAAGGGCGAAGGGAGCCTGACATGTCCACCGCCCGCTCCTTCCACCGCCGGCGGGGGGACGGCGGGTGCCACGGGCCAACGTAGCAGGGTCCTCTGAGAAGCCGGTTGGCGGACACACTGCGCCCAGGGCCGCCCGCTGAGCCCCAAGGAGGGAACCAGCCGTGCCCACTGGCGCCCGTGGCCTCCCGCGGCGGAAAGGGAAGGTGAGGCCGCCCGTCTCCGGAGCAGACACACCCGCTCCCGGCTTGCTGTGCCCCGAGCGTCGCAGCTCCCGGTTCTGGCGGTCCCAGGCATCGAGCGGCGCCGTGTCTGCTGTGGCCACTCAGCGGGGGCGGGGCGCCT
Organism: Meles meles; assembly: GCF_922984935.1. Classification (NCBI taxonomy): domain Eukaryota; kingdom Metazoa; phylum Chordata; class Mammalia; order Carnivora; family Mustelidae; genus Meles; species Meles meles. Next base: position 849,809 of record NC_060084.1, on the reverse strand, counting down.
CCATGGGGGCCGTGGGTCTGCGAGCCGCGTGTCCTCCCTGCACCCTGTTCTCCCAGAGGCTGCGGCGGCGGGTGCGGACCGAGGCTGCAGGCGTAGAGTGGGGGCGGCCCCACGCCCCAGGGGCACCGTGTGGGACCTCCCGAGGCCCTTGTGTCTTGGGTTGTGGCTCTGTGGCTCCCTGGCTGCGCCTCCCGAGTCTTTCCCTGTGGAGGGGCAGCGCCTGGGCACGCGCTCGAGGAAACCTGGCAGAGATTCCGGAAGGACTGGGCGCCCAGCCCCTGCTCTGGAGGCTGCCCTCAGCGCAGACCCCCCCCCCCCCAGAGAATGACGAAGGCTGTCCGGGGAGGGCAGAGGCGGCGACGGTGACAGGAACAGCGTTCCCGAGGCGGGAAGGCTCAGAGGGCTCGGGAGTCTTGGCGAGAAGCACGTGGGCAGGGGCCCCGGGATGGAGGGTCCGCGGGGTCGGGCCGGCACGTCCACGCCGCTGCCCCACACCCGTCCACACTGCTCCTGGGGCTGCTCACCGCTCCAGGCTGCCCTCCTGCCCCTCCCCCGGCACGCACAGCGCCCCGCCTGGCACGCTCCTTCCTTCTTGGCGGTTCAGCTCTGGCTTCATGTCCTCCGCTGAGGTACCCCCACACGGGGGCCCCTCGCCCTCGGGGACGTCGGTCCTCTCTGGGGTGCCCCTGCCTCCTGACCTCCCTGTTTGCGGGGGCACATGGGGCCGGGCGTCCAGAAGGCCGGCTGTGCGCACAGCAGGAGCAGGACGGGGGCCGGACGGGGCTCTGAAGGTATCTCCCTGCGTGGGGGCCGCGGGGGGCTGGCGGGGCCGGAGGGGCTGGCCAGGCGGGGGCAGCGGGGCGGGTGCACTCGGCGCGGGCTCGGAGGGAGCTGGATGCCCGCCCCAGGACGAGTACCCGCCTCTGCGAGCTCAGCGCCTCGCTTCTCCCTCGAAGCCCGCGCGCGGCCCAGCTCCCCGGTGTGGGGGACGCGTCCAAGGCGCCGGAGGGAGAAACGCGCTTCGCAGAGGCCTGGTGCTCTCCAGGGTCACACCATGGGCGGCGTGGGCTACGGTCACCCTCGCCACCTATCGTCTCCTCCCCGTCCCCAAGCCCCAGGCCCACAGCCCGCGCAGCCCGACTGGCCCACAGGCCCTGCAGCCTGGGGAAAACGGTAACGAGCTGCCGGATGGGGAGGCCTTGTATCCCCAGCACTGGCTCCAAGGGCTGCTCTCCGGCCCCCCTGATACCCCCGCAAGGCTCGGACTCCCCGCAGGTCACACGGGCTGGTGGCCAGCATGGGGCTGTCTGGGTAGGACCCCAGAGCCAGCGGGAGCAGGAGCTGGCTGGGCTCAGGCTGTGGGGGAGCCGGAGAAGGGTCCCTCCGTCAGAGGCTGGGTGCCAGGAGCTGGTGAGGGGACGGTCCTGCTTCCTGCCGAGGCTGTGGGCGAGGGTTGGCTCTGCTCCCTGGCTAGGCCAGAACCCGCCTGGAGAGCCCGGGTGGGCCCCGGGAGGCTGCCTCACCGCCATGCTCTGCACACAGTATCTGGTAGAAGCGGGGTTCCGCAGACAAACTGCCTTTACGGAGCTCTGTTTAGGCAGACCAGGTCAAGCCTTACCATGTTAATATTAATAATAAGGGTATCAGCGGCCCCCCCGTGGGCTTGTCTATCCCTCAGACCAGGAAGCGGGCAGCGACCCCGAGGACGGGTTTTTATTAGGAATCCCACACGGCAGACTAGTTACCACGCTCATGTGTCCTGTGCCCAGCGTCCCCGTCCCCTTGCCCAGCAGCTCAGGCCCCTTGGCAGCAAGGGTGAAGGCACCCTGGTTCTCTCCACGCGACCCGCCAGGCGCAGCCGCGTGCGTGCAGGAGCTGTAGCCGAGTGAGGGGCCAGTCGCGTGGCTGGAGGGAAGCCCAGATGCGGCAGCGGGGACGCTCAGCCCCGTCCCCTGATGCCGGGAGTCCCCACCAGCCATCCTGGAGCCCGAGCAGGGTCTCAGCCAGAGCGGCAGCCTGGGGGGTGGGGACAGCCAGGGGAGTGCCGGGCCCCCACCCCGCGGTCTTGGCTCCGAGGTAGGCAGACGGGAAGTGAGGGGCCCGTAGCCAGGGAGCTCCAACGTACATGGAAGAGAATATTCCTTACGGGAAGGGCCCAGCCCACTGGCTTGTGCGACCCTCCCACGGCCCTCGGAGGCTGACGGCGCTGCTCTGCTCTCTCTGGGAGGGGAGACCAAGGCTCAGAGCGGCCTGCTGGGCTCATGCGGCTGAGTGGAGAGCCAGCGGGGAGCCGGGCCTCTCTCCCACCCGCCCACAGCCCCGAGGCCTGCAGGTGCCTGCCCACCCCGTCCGTCGCCCCGAGGGGGCCTTCTCTGTGGCAGGCCCCGCCCGGCCTCCTGGAGCGCTGAGGGCTGCGAGCGCTGGGCCGCCGGCGTGCTGGTGTACATCTGGGTGGGCGGGAGGCGAGTCAGGTCCAGGCGTCCCCGTGAGCAGGGGAGCCAGAGGGGTCCCTATGCCCAGCCTTGCCTCCTCCCCTTGAGAACGCTCCCAGCCCTCGGCCCGCATGCCCCGGGCCGGTGGGAGACCCTGCGTCTTTCCCAGACGGCGTAGCCGGTCTCCAGCTGACTGTCCCTCATCTGTCCGCAGAGGAAGCAGCTCTCCAAGGCCAGGCGGAGCCGGTGGGAAAGAACATGGAATGTGCCGGAACAAGCCACCTCATCCATCACTGTCCCTGTCGGCCTGTGGTTCCCAGCCCGCCCAGCTTGGCTGAGAACTGGCCACAGCCCAGAGCTCCCCGCCCTGGGGTTCTAGAACCTTCTGCTGCCCGCCTCCAGTCTGCAAAGCGGCCAGAAATAACAAGGTCCTGCTTTGATCATGCAGGGTCTGATCTGCTGGTACCTCTACTGACCCGTGCAAAGGCCGTGGGAACGCAGGAAGCTGAGCAGGTCACCGGCCTCAGGCCCTTTGCACAGGAAGGGGTGGGCACCGACAGCAGGTCCCGGAGCGCCGGTGATAAAGTCCTGACTGGGTGCCGGGCCTGTGCCAAGGCCTCCCGCTGTTCAGCTCAGCTCACCCGGCAACAAGCCTACGAGGCGGGCACAGGAGGAAACCCAGACGCAAACCCAGGCCGTCTGGCCCCAGGAGCCACTCTGTCCGTGGGGCTTTAGGGTGCCGGGGCCCTGCTCTGGGGTCTGCTGTCCTGGGATGGACACAGCCCTTCCCCAGACCCCTCTCCTGGGGCTGACAAGCAGGCAGGGGTTCCTGAGGCCTGTGCGAGGCTGGGGGGCCCCAGACCCGGCCTCAGAAGCACCAGAGCAGCAGGGCTCTGGGAGTGCGGAGCCGGGGCCTGCCCTCCTCTGTAAAGGGCAGAACACGGGCTCGAGCAGGGAGTCTGGACACCACGCTGCCCTCAGCCTCCGTGTCCGCACCTGTACACGGGGGTGGGGAGTGAGCACGAAGCGTGCACAGGGACCCCTGAGAATCGCTGAGGCTGAGGAGACCACGTCTCCGATGGTGCCCAACTGGGCTCCTGGCTGTCACCCAGTCGTCACACCTTCCTTCCAGGAACACAAGGAAGAGAAAGCCCCCTTCGAGGTCGCCTGGCCAAGGCCAGTCTCCCTGTGCACACCACACCCCTGTGACACAGTGACCCTGTCTTCCCTATCCCTCAAGAGGGGAGGGAGCAGGGGCAGAGCCAGGAGCAGGACCTGTCTCTGAATGCCCAGCTTCTGCCCTCAGCCGGGTAGCAGGCCAAAACCCGTAACACCCCAGCCAAGGTAAACCCACGCACTTGGCTTTCTCGGGAACCAGAGGGGCAAGCTGGTCCTTCTAAGACATATTTCCTAAGCCTGCCCCTCAGCCAGGACCCTGAGCGTGCTCACGGGGTCCTCTGTGCCTGGCCTGTCCCTTCTCTGCCCTTGTCTCCCATACCCTCCCCTCATCCAGCCTACTCAGCCACCCCTACCTCCGGGCTTTTGCACAGACCATTCCCTGTGCTGGGGATTCCCTCCCCAGATTCCGTTATGGCCTGCTCACATCCTCTGCGTTTCTGCCCCAGGGCGACCTTCTCTTGTACAAGCGAGTGCTTAGAACAGTGCTGGGCACACAGTAGGTGTTCAATAAATCCTCACTGTGCAAAAGGCAGGACGATCCAGGGAGGCACAGTTCACTGAGAGCAGCCTGCCCGGTGTCACGGGCTCCCTTCTACACATGTGAGTCCCGACTCCACCTCGCCGGCCCAGTGGGGCTGGCCAGAGATCGGGGGTGGGGAGGGGACCTCTGCCCCAGCAGGCTGGTGTCAGCTGTCCGCACTCGGCCCACCTGCCCCGCAGGGAGAGCCCGTGGGTGCATCGGGAGGTGTGGTGGGGGTGCACACCGCCGCTGTGTCCCGGCACGCAGCATCCCGCTCGGGTCGGGTAACTCCAGAGGGAAGAGCCGCGACCTGTTCCCTGCAGACGCTCCTGGCCCCCGCTGTGGGCAGCCTGGGCCCGCAGTGGGGGTGGATCAGCCCGTCGCAAGCCCATCCGCTGCCCGTCCAGGCCCCGCCCGGGCTTCCAGGGTCCCGGACTGACGGCGGCTCACCTCCCTCCCCCCGAAGCCCTCGAGGAAAGCCGTCACCCCCTCGACACCGAGGACACCGAGGCCCAGACAACGGACACAGCAGGGGAGGCACCCCGCGGGGACCCAGGGTCCAGGCTGATGCGGCTCCCCACCTCCTTCCCCATCGGGTCCAAACCATGGTGTGGCCTGCGGGGAGACCCACGACCCTCCCCAAGCTGCCCGCCCAGCCTCGGTCCCTCCATACCCCTCCATCCCAGGCATGGTCTCCTGGGGGGCAAAGCCCTGCCCAGCCGGGCTGTGCTGCCCACGGACAGGACAAGGACAGCGAGGGCGGGGCTTCGTCCGACCCCCCTCCCAACAGCTCCCCACACGGCGGGTCTGAAGCCGCCCGGACCAGCCTGACGCCGAGCTCCGGCAGATGAGACACCGCGATGCGTCTGAAGGGAAACCGGGCGGAGGGCCCCTGGCGAGGCCACGGCTGCTCCATGCACTCCCCGAGGGCAGGCCCTGCCAGACGGTGGCCCGGCCTGTGAGGGTCCGAGCAGCGGCCACAGTTGGGGAGCCCTCCCAAGGGCTCAGTGCCGCTGGGGTCTCGTGTCCGTGAGCGAGGGGCTCGTGAGAGAGCCAGGCCGAGGCAGGGGCCACGGGCCGTGGGGGAAGAGCTCCCCCCGCGGTCCCCACCCTAACCCGAACCCACCAGCGACACACAGACCCCCCGGGAGGCCGCTGAGCTCAGGGTGGGTCCCGGGCCAGAGCGGCTAGCCGGCCGGGCACCCCGGGTGCGGGGTGCAGAGAGCAGGAGCCCAGACCTCTGAGACGCGGCCCTGTCCCCGCAGCGGACCCTCCCTCACAGCTGCCCTGGGCGGCCTGAACTTGGCCTGACCAGCGTCTCCTCTGGCCGCAGGTCTCTCAGGGGCCTCCCTGACTGGTGGCGAACTTCCTGGGGCCTCCCATGGCACGCGTGCGACCAAGAGGAACACTGAAGCCCCAGGAAGAGACACATTCTGGAAGGTCTGAGCAGTGACGGACGGTGGGGGGCACCAGGCTGGGGTGACGGGGCTGGGGGGCTGCTTGCCTTCTGGGCAAGCCCAGGACAGCGGCTGACCCTCCATGTGCGGACGGGCGGGTCTGACCAGGAGGCTGACCGAGGCCGGTGTCAGGCGGGAGGCTTGTCTCTGACCCACAGCAAAGCGACATGGGGCGTTCGGTGGTTGCAGCCCTGACGAGTCCCAGGCTCTCCCCGCGTCTGCTTCCCAGCAGGCGTCCGCCACCCGATGAAGTCACAAGACAAAGACACAGGATTCCTGCTTCCCTCCGCAGGGTGGGGTGAGCCTCCCTGCCGGCCAGCATGTTCCTCCGGAGCCTCCCGCCAGGCTCTCGAGGCCGTTCCCCTGGCTGCCAGTCTGCCTGCTCCCGTCCTGCCCACTGCTCCGCGCTGAGCCCCCAGAATGCCTGTTCCCAGGGCCCCGCGACCCCCTGGGGCTGTGGGGCTGGTGGCAAAGGTCACGGGTCACCACGGTGACAAAAATGGGCCAGGTGCGGGAGAGTGGGGTTCCCCTCTGGCTCCGCAAACAACCCTGAACTCGGGAAGACGACCCCAGCATGTCTCTGAGCCTCGGTTTACCCGCTGGTAAAATGGGGCCTCTAAGTCCCGCTTCTGGGGCGGGGGCGGTCTTGGGTGAGGAACCCAGGCGGGCTTCTCAAGGCGGCAAGCCCGCCATGGCTCCTCCAGGCCCGTCTCCGTGTCCTGGCTGGAACATCAGTGACTTTTCTAATCTGGGCCTCGGTCTCCGCACCTGTGATGCAGGGAGGGCAGAGCCCACCGCGAAGGGTCGCAGCAGGTGACCCCGGGAAAGCGTCCAGCGCCCGTGGACTGGGCACGCGTTCAACAAGCCACCCACCTGCCCGCTCTGAATCTAAACCGGCTCCCTTTTGCCAAGAGCTGCCCCTGTGCCCGGCTCCGAAGCCGTCTGTCACTCAGCTCCTCCCGAAGAGGCCAGCAGGTGTTGCTAGAGCTCCAGGGTAGAGCGGGGGAAACGGGGGCACAGAGCGGCCACGTCGCCTGCCCCGGGTCACACAGCCAGCACACAGCAGATGGGTCCAGCTCGAAGGCTGACGTCCGCACCGGCCGGCAGAGGAGCTCGTCCCCTCCCGTGCATGTGCGCAGAGCCCACCCACAGGGCCGACGGCGAGCCTCTGTCCAAGGGTGAGGGGTCCGCAGGAGAGTGTCAAGGCATAGCGAAGCCCCTCACAGCCACAGAGGGGACACCCTGTGTAGCCGCCGGGCTGCTGACATCCCCTCGGCAGTGACAGGGAGACGGTCAGCTTGGGAGGACGGGTCCCTTCCGTCACCCAGATCAACACAACAGGCCAGACGAAGCGCTCACCTGCAGTCTCTTCCAGCCCGGCCCGGCTACGAGGCCCCAGGCTGAGAGACCTCATCCCAGACACACCAGGCCTCCCAGCATCTCCGGAAAGCAGGCACTTCTACACTGTCCAGGTGGACCTGGTCTCCTCGAGACCTGGGAGGACGGGGCACGACTGTCCCCTCCTTGTTGTAGGCCCCAATGGGTGGCAGGCAGACGGGCAGACGGAGGCTCTCTCCATGACTCCTGACTTGGGCTCCTTCCTCCTTCCTTCCTGTCTAGCATTCCCGTCCTGCCGCAGGGCCTTTGCACCCGCTGGACCACGACCCCAGATCTTCACAGGGCTGGCTCCTTCTCATTAGGCAGGTCTGGTTCAGCTGTCCCTCCTCAGAGAAGCCTTCCCCGACACCCAGGCCAGAGGCGCCCCATGGCACGTGCCCTCCGTCGCCTGCCTTCCCTTCCCCTGGAGCACTGGTCTGCACCTACACTCATGTGCTGGTCCCCCCTCTGGTCTTTCCGTGCACCGCTAACCCCCAGAGGGAGCCCGGAACAGTGCCGGACACTTGCCAGGTCTCCAGCAGACTTTGAAGCTTTACTGACTGGCCTGTGAGAGGGAGCGTCCCCACCTGCTGCGTGTGGGCCACGGGGTTTGCGTGTGGGGCATGGGGGCTGTGGTGTGGAGCACGGGGAATGGGGTGTGGGGCACGGAGATGGGGTGTGGGGCACGGCGTTGCTGTGTACGACAGAGCGAGGGAGCCATCTCCCCAGATAGCCACGTGTCCCAACACAGACGAATCTCACCACAGCGGAGCCACGGACGCTGGAGTCACAGACGCCAGAGCCACGACCCACATACCAGGCAACGCTATTTTCACGAAGTTCGGCAACAGGCCAAGGGGCATCCGACTCTTAACGTGGGAGTCAGGACCCTGGTCCCTCTGGTGGAGAGCCCGAGAGGGGCCCGGACTGGCGCAGGCCAGGCAACCTTCGTGACCAGGCACACTTTGGGAGTCCAAGTCGTGGACTCTGTGTGTGCCGCTAACTGCAGAGACGAGCCCGTGGAGCCCACTCTGATGGACGGGACGGGGACCCACGCACACAGAGGGGACAAGCACACGCGGTTCTATCTTGAAAACAAACTCATGCGCAGAAGAACGACCAGACACGAAGGTGACCGTGGCTCCCGGGTCGAAAGCAGTTCAGACCCAGCACGCTCCCTGCCTCTGTTTTCCGGAAGGGCGCAGGTGTTCCGCGGGGCCACACAGCTCCGAGCTCCGACCCACTGCAGGAGCCTCAGACAAGCCTCGGACAAGCGGGAGAGGCGAGACCTTCTCAGCCCCGAGCCCTGCGGACGGTCCTGCATCCCAGGCTTTCCAGCATCCCAGCGGCCAGCACAAAGTTAAAAGGCAGGGGACGGGGAGAGCGCAGAGCCGCTGGAATGAGAATCTCCCGTGCTCTCCCGCTCGCGGAAGGGCCGGAACACGATCCAGATGCCGGCCCGCTGGCCCTGCGGCACACAAAGGAAGCACATTCCTCGCCCAGCTGCCGGGGCTGTGCCGCCAAGAGCAGCCCCCAAGAGCCGTGGGGGAGGCGCCCTGCCATCTGGCCGCCCGCTGCGGGGAGGGGCAGTGGGAGGAAGGGGTGCCCTCCTTGCCCCGCGCTGGTCCTAGAGCTCTGGGAATCCCCTCCCGTCCCCCCACGCACGCCTGCCTCCAGGGGGAAGCGCCCCTCTGCGCGCTGGCGCAGCCCCCCGAGTGTGATTGGGCTGTGAGGAGTGTGGTGGCACGGCTGCCTGGGTGGGTGGGCGTATGGTGGGCGGACGGACGGACGGACGACGAGTGGACGGGGGGGTGGGTGGCTGGTGGCCGGTGGCGGGGTCCGGGGACGTCAGGAGCCAGGCTGCCCTCTGGGGTTGGGGGTCGGGCCGGGCACACAGCGGGCTGGGGTGTCAGTGTCGGAGGAGCTTCTGGGGGCAGGCGGAGTCGCCGCCGGAGCCAGATGGCCGTGGGGTCGGCACGTGGGGAAAGGCTCTGGGCACGGGGACGGAAGCCCGATGGCGGGGGGACCGCCAGCAAGCACAGGGCTGCGTCCCGTCTGCCGGGGCGCGCGCGGGAAGGCAGGTCTGCGGCGGGTCTGGAAAACCCCGGGGTGAGGACTCTGCCTGCGGGGAGGCTTCAGGGACCCCGAAGTGTTCTCGTGAGTTTAAAAATGAGCAAACGGGTTGCATGACCACCTTGAACTCACCAAAGGAAAGCTGCCCAAACCGAAAATAACGGAGCTGCCCGCGTGAACAGCAAGTAAGGAGGGACGGGCGCCCTCCCCGCGCCCTGACAGCCTCTCTCCCGTCGGGCAGGTGCGTGTCCTGGCAGGCCCGGCCGCACACGGCGGCCTCGTCCACGCGTGGCCGTGCGGACCTGCTTCACCTGCCGCTGCACACAGGAGGCGGAGGTGCAGACTGGCCTGAGGCACCGGCCACGGCGGCCCCCCGGAGCCTCCCGGTCTCCCCTGGGGGGTGCAGACCCCGTGCCCTGCCGACGCCACCCGAGCGGCCCCAGGAGACACCGCGTGAGCAGAGGCTGAAACAGCAGAGGCCACAGAGAGGAGGCGCTAGGCCGGCCGGGGCGTGGGGAGGCTGGAGGCTGCCCCCACGGGTGCGAGGACAGCCTGCCCACAGGTTCGCCCGAGCTGCGGTGAGCCGGCCCCACGGTGTGGCCTTGAAGCACCTGTCGGCCCGGGGCAGGGGCAGGGGCAGAGCTGCGTCTCTCTCGCCCCATGCAGGAGCAGAGGAAGACCCGCTGCCCGGGGACAGCAGCCCAGGGCTCCAGCGGCTCCGACCCCCAATGTCAGAGGGTGGGCCTCTTGCCTCCGCTGTCACGGGGGGAGGGGGCTGCTGGCAGAGTTCCCACCTCCTCCGGCGGAGCCCCTGGGAAGGCAGGAGGGCTGCCCCGGTGTGTCTCAGCTCCCAGCACCTGGGCCCTCACTGCCCGCACTCCCAGATGCTCAGAGAGGGGCAGGTTCTGACGCCAGGTCACACAGCAGTGGAGAAGGGCTTGGGTCCCCTGCTCACCCCCTCCAATATCCATGGCCGTGGTTGACTTCATGCTTTCGGCTCCGTCACGGGGGAGAGGCCTGGAGGCAGGGTGGCCTCACACCACGTCCAGGAGGGAGGGAAGACAGCCGGTGTCAGGGCGCCTGCTGGTTGCGCTCCTTGGACGTCCTGAGCTGGGAGTTCTGGGAAACTATCTTTCCAGGGTCCTCTCCCTGCTGGATTCTGGAACATTCTGTCTTCTTGCCCTCAGAACCATCAAAATGCCCCCAATAGTCCAGGTGTGCGTTGCCCAAAAGGCACAGTCCAGACTCCTGCCATGCAGGTGTGGCCAATGGCCTCGGGGTTTCACACACCCCTTCCCAGGGCCAAGATCTTCCCGAGCGTTCTCGCAGGCCTCTGGCCAAGCCCTCCCAGCTGCCCCGCTGTCTTCGCCTCTTCCGCTGTCTGCCTCGTGCCCAGGGTGTGCCTGCGCCAGGAACCAGAGGGGCGGATGTCGGCAGGTAGGGGACCCCTGCTCCCGCAACGCTCCACCAGCAAGGACACTGGGCGAGGAAAGGGGTTCCCCCCGCTCCGGGAAGCAGCCTCTGTGGCCAGTCCTCGTGGAGCCCTCCAGATAGTGCCGGACACGCCGGTGTACGCGGAATCCCGCGAGTGTTTACGAGGGAGAGACGAGCACGGCCACCCCCAGGCCACCCCGTGCGACGCCCAGATCTTCCCCGCTGGGGCCGCGGCCTCTTCTCCAGAGACGACCAGGAGGCCGCGCTCAGGCTGCAGGGCTCAGCCCCCCGCACACCTGCCCCGGGGCTGATTCACTCTGCTTCGGAGAGTCAGCGGGGACCCAAGCAAACACGAGCACCGATCCAGTCTGCCACAGCCGCCAGGCATACAGTAAGCGCCAACTTAGGACCAACCTACGAACAGGCAACTCCCCGAACCTTTAGCACACTGGCTCCTCTGTCCTGCCCTCGACCCCGAGGGGAGGAGAACGGGGTGGTCGGCACCCTGGCCGCTGTCCCCCCAGCCCACGCGGGGCCCACGACCTATCCCCCTTCTTCCTGAGAGCGCCTGTGACCGTGGAAGGTTCTAGAACTGTGCCTCCCAGGCACCATGAGCAAGGGGGCCGTGTGACGCGGACCTGACCCTGGACTCTCGCTTCGTGTTCCCAAACGCGGCGCAGGCTCCCCCGTCGGAGGCACAGCCCCACCCCCAGGGCGTGGCCGCGGAAACCGCAGGTGCCAAGGGAGGCCCTGCCCTCCCCACCTGGCGGGGAGCCCCACCAGCTGCCCCCGTTCTGCCAGGATGCCGGGGTCCCCTGCGCCCCAGAGCCACCCAGGGAGGCGCCACTGGGGGCCGGTGTCCCCACGACCCGGGAACAACACCTCCTTTCTGTGAATTGAAAGAAAACAGGCTCGTGTGGAAACCCTTAAACAGATGTTTCCTCCTGGCGGGGGCCTCCCGCGCCGGCCTCGCTCCAGGCGGCCGCTCGCTCTCACGCCGAGGCACAGGGAGACCCAGCGACGGCAATTCTCTTTAGGAAGGGGGAGGAAAATATTTTTAAAAATGTGTTTTACAAGCCTGGCTTTGCCATTGTTTATGTAAACAGGTAAATTGTTTCCTGCCTCAATTAAAAACATCTGCCACATAAATGAATACCAATTAACTCATCCTGTTTTTAATTACTCTGTTAATTACACGCAGGCAGCAGAAAGGACGGCTGGGAGCGGGGAAGCCGAGCGCCGCCCCTCCTCCAGCTTGGCACGGAGCCGGCGTGTGTCTGGCTCCTGGTGGAGGAGGGCGGCGGGGGGCGGTGGCACGGTGCCAGCCGGGATTCCCTGATCCGGCCGGGAGAGTGGGCACCGCTTCCCGGGGCCCCCCGCTCCCAGCAGGGAAGGTGCAGCCCCCTCCTGCATGCCCTGTGTCCCCACCACCCTGCTGCCACCGGGCCGCCTGCAGCCCCAGGACTCCGCCTTGTCACCGGACAGGAACGGTGGGTTTCAGGGCGTCCCCTCCCATCCTGGCCCTACTTTGCTGGGGATGGAGGCCTGGACCCCCCGCAGGAAGGCCTGGCTCGGGAGATCGGAGGGAGCCGCTGCTTAAGGACACTTGTCTTAAGCCCTGGTTGCTGGAGCTCGTAGCCCGCTTGGCGTCGTCTCGCAGGGGGCTCTGCCCGGACCCCTCCCAGCCCGGCCTACCATCCCCGTCCACAGCCAACACCACAGTGTGTGATCGCACAGCCTCTGTCCCGTCCAGCCCAGCGTGTGCTGCAGGTGACCATCGAGGACACACGACACCGCATTGTCATGGAGGCTCAGGAGGGCATGGCCTGCTCCAGGTCCTGCGGCTCACGCCTGTGCGGGGCCTGCATCCCACAGTCACGCCCTGGCTGTCTCCGTCCTGGGTCATCTCGGGGTCCCCACTCACCCAGAATGGAGCACCCCACCCCCTCAATGCGTGTGGCTGTGGAAGGCCGGCCCCAGCCCTTCTGCTGGGGTTTCTGGTTTGTGGATGCCAAGAGGGTCAGGGCTGCTGGCTCTCAGAGCCTGTCCAGGCTGGGGGGCCCGAAGGTCTCCGCCCACATGCCGAGTCCAGCCACATGCTGGCCACCAGGGCCACTCATGAGAGCGAGCGAGCCTGGGAGCTCTGAGCCAACTCCAAAGAGAGGGAGGACGGCGACCCACGAGCCATGTCAGCCCTGGGCGTCGGTGTGGACAGAGGGGGCCCATTCTCTGTGTCAGTCACTCCACAGGTGGGGAACCAGATGCTCACAGTGTTCTAGAACATTCCATCTGTCTTCTTATCTGTGGGTGCCTGCACTGGGGGGGAGGCCTTCCCCGGGAGGTCAACAACACACAAATGGACAGGCCATCCGCAGGGGCAAGTCCCTTCCACAGCCGGTCCCAGCTGGCAGGCCTGAGACGCCGGGGACAGGCTGCTGTCTGGAGTCCCATCCCAGCCATGGATGGAGGACAGGGACACAGCCAGGCCTGAGTGTGGTTCCTCCGACAGCCGGTGACCCCGTTCTGTTACTGAACGGCCATAGTGAGAACTTAAGACCTGCTACTCCTCCCAGGGGCCGAGAGGGGTCACGAGACAGCCTGAGCACACAGTTAAGACAGACAGAGCGGGGTTACGACCCCGTCAGGGCCCCCGCCTGGTTCCTCCAAACATCCCGGGTCCCCCCAGTTCGGCAGACGGGGTGGGGGGACCTGCAGGGGACTCAGGGTGTCCCGGGTGGGTACAGCCTCTGGGTTTGAAGTACCGCGTGTGTCCGCCTGCTGGGTTTGAAGTCCCGCGTGTGTCCGCCTCCTGGCCGCGGGCTGTGGGCTTGTCCCTTGGCCGCGCGAGGCTTCAGCATTTCCCGGAGACGCGGACGGTGCCTGCCTCCGCTTCGCAGCGAGGGCTTAAGGACGCTGGGCTCTCCTACAGGTCTCTCTGCCTATTACTTCCCGCTTGCCTCCCCTTCCAGGCAGGCCACCAGGCTGACCTCCTGTGTGCTGTCTGGTGCTTTCCTGAGCCACTGGGGCCCGAGACCCCATTTCTAGGACCTGCCCTCATGCTGTCAGTGGGCCTTGTACCCCCAGACCGCAGCCTAGGGTGATAGTCTCCTCAGACCCTCTGCGGCATACTGCTCCTTCCCATACCCCCCAGCCATCCAAGGATCTGGGCGGTTGCTCTGGGGCCTTCCAGCCCTGAGCTTGAGAAGATGCATCTCTGCTGGCAGTGACTCCCCGGGGCAGGGTCCCCACAGCACGCGGACACCGGCTTGCTCGCACACAGCCTGAGGCTGGTTGTGCCCGGCGACTGTGCGCGGCATCAGGAAGTGGAGTCCATCCCCAAGGCCTGTCCCTCGCTAGCCGTGGTTGGTCCAGACACGAGGGCTCGCCCCACCACAGGGAGGCGTCCACCCGCCCACTGGGCGTGGTTCCCTGCGAGACCAGCGCAGGGAAAATACCCTCGGTCCTGCACCACCCCCAGCCCCGGGGCCGGGGCTCAGGGTCAAGGGCGGGGACCCCGCGCGCTCCCGAGAGGCCAAATGGGCCGCAGACAGGGCCGAGCCCCGGGGTTTAACCCCAGTGACTTTGGGCTGAGATTCACCCTGTGTGGGGAACGAATTCGGGGGGGGCTGACCTTGCCTGAAACCTGAAGGGGGGCTCCTCGGGCCCCAGGAAACATTTCTGCCCCGAACCGCAGAATCACATCCCACGGGTAAGACGGGCAGCGGGTGACGTCCTGAGAGAACAGGCCACCGGCCAGTGGGCACTCACTGGGGTCCAGCCTGGGGTGCGGCGTCCACACCTGCACCAGCCCCAAGCTGGGCCGTTTCTGGGGTCAGGGAGGGCAGGAGCCTGGTGCTGGTGTTCGCTGGACGGTGACGGGGGCCATGGGCACCGCAGGCAGAGTGCCCGTGTGCAGCCTTGCCCCCTCCCTCGCCGTGGGAAGGCACCAGGCAGGCAGATGGGTTTGGGGCCGGCGCAGCCGCGGCGGCAGCTGTGTGGGGGGGGAGCGCGGGGCAGGCGAGGAGCCGCCTCCCTCCGGGAACCTTCTGCGTGTTTTGACTCATTCCACCAAATGGTCTCACAGAAGTGTGAGGGGACCTCGGTAGGTTCCTGCTGAGTCAAAGCAGCCCCGGGGGTCTTCTGCAGGGCTGGCTCCTGAGGCTGGTGGAGGGCATCCCCCCTTCGGCAGCAGGGAAAGCTGGGGCTCAGAGAGGCTGGGACATGCCTGAGGTCCCGTCCTGGCCCGGGGCTTCCCCTCTGGCCCGATGGGCTGGCAGGGCCTGCGGAGGGCCCCTGGCAGGGGTAGAGTCTGGCTCGTCTCTGGGGGTTTCGGGGCCACCCTGAGCTCCTGGGGCCGCTGTACCCTTGTCTCCCGTGAGCCCTCGGGCCAGACCCCATGTCACACTCTGGGCAACGTATCTGAGAGACAGTCAGAGAAGGCAGGTGGGCGGGAAGGCAAAGGTCCCGGGCTCCGGAAGTCCCCTGCGTCCCACCCTCACCAGCAGGGGTGCTCCAGGGGGGTGTGGCAGGGGGGCTAGACTCCTCCCCCTCACGTGAAGCAGGACTCTCTGGGAGGACGGCCCTGCCGCAGTGGACCCGACACCCCGCTGGCAGGCACCCCGAGCCTCGGGTCAACCGGTGCCGCAGCCATCCAGTCCCATCCCCTCCTGTCGCCCTCCCAGGCACAGCCCCACCTGCGAGTCCCCCGGCCGGTCCTCACGTGTGCTGCCCGTCCTCCCGCCTCAGGGCCTTTGAGCGGGCGACCCCCGTGTCAGTCCCCGTGCTGGCCTCCGCTGAACGTCTCTCAACCCCGGAAGCCCGACTAGCCTGGATGGAGGGACTGGATTTCTGCGGCACAAGAGAGCTCCCTGTCTCGCGACTCGGAGAAAGAGGGAGGACTTAACTGTACCCAGGCCAGCACCCGGGGGTCTAAATTCTGCCCTGGGTCCAGACTGGCCGGGGGAGCCGAGGGTCCGCCGGTCCTCCTGCAGGTCCCGCCCTGAGAAATGGCATAGGAGGGGATGGGCTGTCGACGCGCACCCCACAAAACACACCCACGAGTGTCCCCGGCTCAGGACCCGCGAGGCGAGAGGTGGAGACCACCCGATGCCCGTGCACCACCCGGCAGCCAGCGCCGTTCGCTCCGTGAGGAGCGACGTGTGGCCACGGTAACGTGTGTGCAAACCCGAGCACAGCAGCCAGCCGCAGAGGCCACAGGGCGCACCAGCCGGGCCACCGAGATGCAGCGGACCTGCGGTCGTCGGGGCCGGACGCGGGGTGGCAGCGAATCCTAGCGGGGACGGGGTCTCTTTGGGGGGACAACAAAGTGTGGGGGTAGAGGGTGGTGACGGTGCATGACGGTGCGAACGTGCTGAGTGACACGGAGGTGTCACAGGGCAGCGCCTCCAAACAGGAGACCCCACCGGCAGCCGCACGGACGAGACAAGCGAAGCAGGGACTCCAAGAGACGGCCGCGCCCTGTGTTAGCATCAGCCTCACCGCAGCCAAAGGATGGAAGCAGCTCGAAGGCCCCCAGCAGAGGAAGGGTGAGCAGACGTGGTCCATCCACCCAGTGGCCGGTGACTCAGCCGTTCCGACGCGGGCCACTGCGTGGGTGGACCTGGAGGGCACGAGGCTCAGTGAGGTCAGCCGGTCTCAGAAACACCAACACGGCAAGAGTCCCTTCTACCAGGTCCCCAGAAGGGTCAGACCCACAGACACAGAAACAGCGGGCGGGCGCAGCACGGCTGGGGCTCCGGCTAGGGGAGATGAGAAAGTTCCGGAGGCAGACGGCGCGGCAGGTGCACAACAGCGTGAATGTACTTTATGTCGCTGAACCGACCCCGAGAAATGGCGCAGGCCGTCCGTCTGACGCCCTGTGTGTTTTACCACGATTAAGCAAAACACCTATGGGGAGACTGAGGCCAGGCAGGATGGGACTTCCCCACCTCTGCCTTCTCGCAGCCCGTCTGCACTGCTCCAAGCACAGGCTGGGCTTAACCAGAGCTGGACTGCGGACGGACGGCAGTCTCCCTCCTCCCAGGCCTCTAGGCCCTTGTAGCCCCGGGGGTCCCATCCCTAGAGGCGGCAGGCAGGGTGCGGCCCTCGCTGACCCCTGCTCTGTTTCTCCCCTGGGGCTGCCGGCGTCCAGAATGAGGAGGGCAGAGGCCAGGCTTGGGCAGGCTGGTGACATGGGGCTTCTGTCTAGGTTCCCCACACCCGGTATGTGTGGGCATGCCCCGCGGGTCTCCCCGGGCTCAAGGCCTTTGTGATGTGAGGGTTACCAGACAGGAAGGGGTCCGGGCGGTATCTTCGGGGGCCCCAGCCCCTCTGAGAATCAGATACGAAGCCCTCATCACACGTGCTAGAGTGAGGTCAAGTCCAGTTCACAGCCACCTCCGGACCTGTGTCCTCAACCTCAAAGCCCCACACCCTGTGTATGCTCTGACCTCAACTTGGGAAGAGAAACTGTGTCTACCCTGGCCTGACAGGTCCAGGTGCTGTGCTGGGTCCCCCGACCAGGTATCTGACTGCTGGGCCTGAGGTCCACTGAGATGCAGAAAGGAGGCTTCACACGGATGCAGAAGAGGCCGAAGGACAGCCCACATGCTATGCCGAGTGCGGGTTAGTGCATGGGCAGCGTGGTGACAGGTGTCTGGGGACAGCCTATACAGATATGCTGACTGTCAACCTGGGACAGTCCGTGTAGTGTGGACGGCAGTGACAGGCGTCCCGGGACAGTCATGTGGGTGTGTGGTGACAGGTGTCCTGGGGATAAAGCCCCATCTGTGAGGCCTCTGCTCGCCATCTCGCTGGATGCCAGCGTGGGTCTCCGGTTTGCAGGGTCCTGGCAGGGGCTGGCCTACTCGGACTTTTGAGCCGGTTCCCCTGAGCCTGGGGACCCTCTGTACACAGCTCCCAGGGGCCATAGTGCAGATGGGCTGGGACGGCGAGCTGGGGCCCGCTGCTGCTGGGCCCTGCCGTGACAGTCCGTCCTCCTGGACACACAGGCCAGCCCGTGGGCTCCCCCAAGTGCCCGAGGGCAGCCACCCTCTGGACAGCCAGGTCGGAGGTCACGCTTCCTTCTGGTTTGGTTTTCACACCTGTACGCACCCGTCATGCACTCTCATTGACACACTCGCACACGCGAGGACTCCTTAGGCAGGAGGACAGCTCAGTCACGGTCCCTGGAGCGGGGCACTCCGCTTCTGGCCGGACACTCCCCCAGGGCACAGGGCCCTCCCGCCTTCCTCATAAGGCAAAGAGGGAAGTGAAGGTGGCTGAGAAGTACCTTTCTAGGAAAGAAGCACCCGGGCCACCTGTTCCCACAGACACGCAGACCGGGGGACAGAAGCGGCCTCTGAGCCGGCGGGCGGAGCTCCAGGGGGCACATGCGGGACACGGGGTGGAGGCGCAGCTTTCCCTGCACACACACGCTTTCTGGAGACTGACCGGGACACCCTGGATGCCTCCCGCAGCCACCCGGCCCTGACCACCCCTCTCCCAGGGCCCTGTGTCTGGACGCGGCCTCCCTTGGTCTTCCCAAGTTCTGCCCTGCTCGGCCTCTCAAAATGCAAGTCCGACCCACGTCCACGCCATCCAGCCAGGCTCGGGGGCTCCAGGGACAAAAGCCAGAGTCCCCTCCGCATCCACTCTGCCCCAGGGTCCTGCCGTCTGGCTTTACCACCCAGCCTCTCCCTGCCCGGAGCCCCTCCCTCCCACGGAGCTGTCCCCAGCATCACGCTGCACAGTGCCACCGCACCGTCCCCCGCTCCCAGTCCTCTGGGGACTCCCCGTGCCCTCTGCCCTGTTCCGTGGCACCTGCGGCCGTGAGCCGGCCGGCGTGGCTGCCCAGAATTGAAATGCCCGGCATGTCAAATGCACACGGAACTTCACCAAAGTCTCTTAGGAAAAAAGTCTCAATTACTTAAAAAGCCAACAGCAGAGTGAAAGGCATTCTGGGTACATTGGGTCCAACAAGACGTATGGCCAAGACTGCCCTGGTTCCCTTCCTTTCTTTAACACGGCCACAGTCTAAACTGTCACACGTGGCCACCCGGTGTCACGGCCAGGTCTGTTTTGCGCGTGGGCGCTGGGCACCGCCCTGGGCCGCCGAGGCTGGTGGGAGCCGGCGCTTCCGGACGGGAGCGGCCCTGGAGAACATGTGCTGCGGGTCCGGCCTCCAGCCCGGGGCGCACGGGGCGTCGACCCTCTAACACACGCTCCATGGGAGAAGCCGGGGAAACTCCACGCTTCTGAGAGGCACCCAGAGGGGTCACATTTTGGTGACGGGGACTCTCGGCACCCAATCAGATGGCGGCTGGGTGGGGAGGGTCGCCGCCCAGACCCCCAGCCCACCCCACCCCCAGCCGCCACAAGAGGGCGCGCTTCCCGTATGAGAGCCAGAGCCGCACCCTCCGCAGGACACCCCACGGGCCGACGTGGGGGACACACAGGACCCCCAAGCTCAGAGGGGCGCGACAGGCGGCGGGTCACAGCAGACGGACACCCCACAGCTGGGCGGTGTCCATCGTGCTTCCTGCCTGCAGACCAGAGCCCCTGGGAGGAGGGCGTGGCCAGAAGCTCAGAAGGACTCGGTCTCCGATACAGCAGAGGGCCACCCCGTGGCACCCGTGGCTACGCCCGCCGCGGACACCCCCTCTATCAGCAGCGCACAAGCCTCCTCTTCCTTGCACCCCGGACACGGCCAAACAGACACGGAGCGGCCCCCTCTGCCCAGGGCTGGCAGGCCCTGTTCCGACACCTCGGCGCAGGGGAGGACGGCAGGAAGGGGTCCAGGTTGGGCTGCCGAGGCTGTGCAGGTTGCCCAAGGGAAGAAGCGGGATCCAGGGGACCCCAAGGCCCCCCGCTGTTTGGGGACCCTGGAGCAGCAGAGACAGAGTCAGGTGACCGGGGTTCCTGGGTAGGAATCCCACCTCCGTCACCAAGTAGCCACGGAACATGATGATCTCAGCCTCGGTGTCCCCTCCGTGAAGTGGACAGGGACAAGGACTGGTGTCCCCGTACGCAGGGCAGAGGGTCAGCAGCGGGGGCCTGGGCTGCTCTGCGGGACACAGGTGCAGGGAGAGTGAGTGCCCGCACGGGACTGTCTGGGTGGGACAGAAAGAAGGTTCACCCTCCACAGAGCCACCCGGTCCCCACGCTCACCAGCAAACCCCAGGATGGCTACGGGGACGCCCCAGAGTGGGAACGTGACGGCCATGGCCACGCGCCAGAGATGAGCAAGGAGAGACCGCACGCCCCCACGCCTCAGCGCCATCTGAAGAGGGACAAGCTCGTGGGACTGTGTTTTGCATTTGAGACTGGAGACACAGAGGGGCGGGGGACCTGCTGATGTCACAGCCACTGGGAGCGGGGCTGGGGCTCTAGTCCGAGCAGCGGCACTCCGAGATGCCGGCGTGCTGCCCACCCCTTCCCTCCAGCCCCAGGCTCCTCCCGCCCTGCCCCTGCCAAAGACTCTTCTCTGCCCCAGTACAGAGATGAGCGAGCCTGTGCCTGGAATCCTCCCCAAATCTCCCCCGCCACGTCCACCAGGCTCCCAGCCTCAGAGGCACCGCAGGCTCCCAGTGGTGCCCAGCTGTGCAGTGCACACACTGCGAACAGGACCAGTGCAGCCGCTGAGTGTGTGCGTGAACAGCAGAGCAGGAAGAGACCTCTTCCTTACACCGCCAAATGCATCTCTGCTTTCCGTGCCAGGGGCGTCTGGCTCACCGCGAGGTCCCAGGGATTATGAAAAGCAGAAGTCTTCACTTCTGTTTCCGTGCTGCGAACAGCACGGGTGGGAAGCGTCTCCTCGCACGTCTGAGGCTACAGCTCAGCTGTGTGCCCGCGCCCCGGGTTGAGCTGCGTGCGCAGAAGCGGGAATGGGAACTGAGTGTTTATCGCTGCTTCATCCTGAGTTTCCATCCCGCACGCCGGGCCTCGGCCTGGGTCTTTCCGCTGACGCTCTAAGAGCGGTTTCTGCTCTAAGAACGTGTTTCCAGACACCAAAGCCTGGACCTGCACTTGTGTTCTCGGCGACCAGAGCACCAGGGCCAGGCCACCCCCGGCAGCCCCCGCCTTCCGCACGGCCTCATCCAAGCCCCACATGAAGGGGATCCCAGCTTTGGGGGAACCTTGGACATAGAACCAGACCCGCTTGTTTGCCCAGAAGTCTGGGGTCATGACCCCAGGAAAGGACTTGGGGGTGTGGCTCGCCTCCTCCAACAGCCCTCTTGGGAAGACTGGGAGCTGCAGGATAAAGGATAATCCAGAGGGTGACTGGCCCTTTAAGCCCCCAGCATGCTGCCCGCCCAGTCTGGCTGGGACTCCAGACACCTGGTCTCCCCAAACTGTGGCGGGTCCAGAGAAGGAGCCTTGGTTAAACCCTCTGAGCACCCCCCATTGAACCCAGGCCCCCAAAGGCTGCACCCCAGATGGACATCCACCAACCCCAAGTTTCCAGGCCCCTCCTGCCCCTTCGGACTCAGTGGCCCCACTCTGCCGCCTCTGGACAGCCGCACTGTGTGCAGTGAAGGGATGGACAGCACACACGGGGGCCTGTCCACCCTCGGTCACTGGAGCAGTGTGGCACCTGCCTGCCTGCTTCTGGGGAACCTCTCCGGGCCTCTGGGTCCCCGCCTGGAACATGGGACAGCGAGGGTGCCCCCTTGCAGGTCTGTCGCGGAAGCCCAGCCCCACTCAGCCTGCCAGCCCTGATGTGAGCTTAGGTCACTCCTGCTTCAGGACTGCTCTGCACCCGCCCCCCACGACCCAAGGGCTCCCCACGACTTGCCCGGGGACTGAGCCACGGATGATGCACTCCTTCCGGGGCGGGTCCTCTGCAGTTAAGACCAGTCATGGCAAGACCACAGCCTCACGTGCCCGAGTCTCGGGGTGCAGGACGCCCGCCCCTCCCCCACAGGCCTGGGAGGGGACATGGGCTCCAGGGCGCTGAGTTTGTGTCCCTCCTCGACTAGCAGACACACGATGTCCACGGGGTTCCCAAGGGTGTCCGATGACAACGTCCCCTCCCAGGGCCCCAGGGTGGAGGAGGGGGCTGCCCCTGGGCTTCCATGACCAGACAGGATAGAGGTGTTCTTCCTCCCCATCCCAGAACCCGGGAGAGCTCTGACTTTTGGCAGGGCCACGCTGACGGCGTCACCGCTGCGCCCCACGGGCCTGTCCAGGGGAGGGACGCGCATCGGGACATTAACCCCCGGTCAGCACCCAGTAGTCCGCACGGGGGGACTGTCAGCAGTCGGACCAGGGACGGGCGCCGGGGCACAGGCGGCCTCGCAGTAGGGGGCAGCCATCACCTGCTGTCTCCACGCGAGGAAGGAGCGGGGGCCAACAGGCAGGCATGGGCTCCCCTCCCTGACAGGCCCCCACCTCTCCCGCATCAGGGAGATACAGTTCCCACACCCCCGCCCATTGTCACCTGCCTCCAGCCAGGCCCAGGGACCCTCGCGGGTGGGGGAGGTGCGGGGGCAGGACAGCGCTGCCCCACAGGAGTGCTGGTTCCCTCCTCGCAAGCAGCACTCGTTAGGCGCCCACTGGATGCCAGCTCTTCGCCACGGGTCGGGGCCACGGGCCACAGAGCCTCTTCCGTGTTTGGGATTCCGAACACACGCGTGCGCACACGCAGTCATACATGACTCAGGAAAGGACCGACAGCCGTCCTGCAGACCCGGGCGCCGTGGGAGGCTGGGATGAATCAGACAGCGCCGAGCTCAACCCACCGGGGAGGGCAGCCGGGCGGGGAAACCCAGCCAACGGCCCCGACACTTCCAGAAGGTGGCAGGGAAAGGCGTCGCCGGGACCCCACCCAGGGCCGGAGCAGCCGTCCGTGCCCCCCCAGCCCGACCTGGCAGCCCCGCTGGCTTGGATCTTGAGGATTAGCGGCCCAGCCGGCCGGCGTCTCCAGATCCTTGCGTAGGAAGGAAAATTAATTTCTTCCAGTCATGCAGAAATGAAAATATGTGGGGCCGAATCAGAGAGATTTCCTGGAGGCGGGAACTCAATTACGCGGATAACCCGGTGACCGAGGAGCTCTAGGCCCGAAGGGGGCACGGGGGGCCCCGCAGCCCCGGAGTGTCCCGCAGGGAGAGGTGCAGCCGAAATGCCCTGGTTCACCAGCCCCGGCTGGCCTTGTGGACAGCCAAGAGCACCACAGGCCTGTCCCTTGTCCCTGGGCCCCCGGAGACCAAGGCACCTCCAGAGAAAGCCGGATTCCACCAGATAATTGGTCCTCACTGACCTCCTCCTCCTCCCGCCCTGAGTCTGTCTAGCTCTCAGGGAGCCCAGGGCCGCACATCCGCTCCTGCTCGGGCCTTTCTGCTTCCCTCTCAGTGTCGCGAGCCGTGGGGCGGCACAGCCAGGCCCGTTCCGGGCAAGCGCTTGCCGGCTACAGGGAGCAGAGCCCTCTGCCCCAGGGCCACGCTGAGTCTCCCGCTTCCCCTATCCCGAGGACAGAAGGGGGTGGGGCAAATGCCTGTCACAGTGCCAGCTGTCTGCAAACGCGCCCAGAGAACTGTGCGCCAGCCCTCCTGCCCCGGTCCTTGCTGGGAGCCACTTCTGGGCCTCTCAGCCCTGCCCGCCCCTCCCCCCCAGGTTCCAACCCCAAGAAGTTTCTCAAACCTTGCAGCAACTTGCAGGAGCAAAGCTAGGGCACGGACCAGCTGCCCAGCTGTCCCCGGCCAGCGCCAGTGCTCTTAGGGGCCATCCCGGGACCCTCCCATGTCTGGGGCCAGGAGAGGAAATGCAAGCCTGTGGGACATTGGGAGGCAGCATCCTGGCCGCTGGGCCAGAGACCCCCGCCTGATGCAGGAGCGTAGGGTCTCAGCTACTCTCAAAGGAAATATTCTTCTCCCTAGTCTGGAGCAGGCCTGGAGTCTGCCGGCCAAGGTCCAAATGTGGGGGTGCGGTTATTTTTCTGGGGGAAGTGTGTGCACACTTGCTGGGCTCTGCCCACTCCTCTGCGGCTGCCGGGCCCAGCACACGTGCACACACACACACATTCACACACACCCATGCGGCTCCCAGGGGCGGGAAGGAGGGACAGCCCGAGGCTGTGTGTTCAGAGCCCAGCAGCTCAGAGTGTGGCTTGCCACCAGCCCAGCCGCCTTCTGCTCTCTGGGAGCCCGTCTAGGGCTGCTTTTCCAGCCATCTGTCCCTCCACGTCGGCTCACACCTCCCTCGGAGCGGAGCCGTTCCCACAGCCTGGCTCCCCGCCTGCCCAACACGCAGATGGACGGTTCCCAAAGGCTGTGAGCAGAATCACTGCGCCCCAGGCATGGTTGGCTGCTGGGACCCCACGGAGGGCCCGTGAAGCCCCTCTCCCCGCACACGGGGAGTGGGGCAGCCCCCTCCCCCAGACTCTGGGCAGACCTCACCGCGCTTAACCAAGCGGCCACTACCTGGGGGCAGGGCTAGGGACTAAAACAAGACAGGAGACCCACCCCCCATCTCTCCTGGGGCCGCTCTCTGCGCCCCCTCCCCGTCCCCTGTCATCTGGACCAGAGCCTTTTGTCAGGAAGCCCAGGCGCCAGACTGGGGGGAGGAGGGCTCGTGGCACGGGGGGGGCTGCGGGGCACCCCACCTTCCGCACGCAGTCCCCGCGTTAGGCTTGACCACACCCCCCGCAGGTCAAGCTCCGCTCGCGGGTGCGGTGCAGGGACCGGAGTGGGTGGGCACTGACTGGCCCGGCCCCACCCCGCCGTGGGCTCCAACTTTCCGAAGTGCGGAGGGGGCGCCCGGGACGGCCCGCACGCTCCGCGCGGCGGCAGGAGACCCCCCAGACGGCAGCCGCGGGCGGAGTCCGGGTGACAGCGGCGGCGGCGCGCGGGACGCACGGGGCACTTACGGTCCGGAGGTCGGGCGGCGGCGGCCCGGCTCCTCGAGTGGCTCCTCCTCGAACTGGGTCGCCGCCCGCGTAACTTGGGGGCGAAGGCGCGGCGGAGCGCGCGGCGGGGCCGGGGCTCAGGCGCGCGGCGGGGCCGGGGCGCGCGGGGCGGCCGCCTGGGCCATGCCGGGGCTCGGCTCCCGCCGCTCGCTCCGCCCGCCCGGCCGCCCGCGAGGGAACAAAGCGCGCACGCCGCCCCGGGCGGTCTCCGGCCTGCGCGGCCGCCGCTGCAGCCGCCGCGCCTTTGACTCGCGGGCGCCGGGCTCCGGCTGCCGCGCGCTCGCCCGAGCGTCTCCCGGGCCCCGCGGCCCCCGCCCCGCGCGCTCCGCCCCCGCCTCCTGCCCCCGCCGCCGCCGCTGCGCCACCTGCCTCCCGCCCCGCGCCCGGCGCGCTCGGCTCCGCCCCGGGGCGCGGGCGGCGGGCGGCGCGCGAGGGGCCCGGGCTCGGTGCGGGGCCGGCGCGGGCGAGGGGCTCCGCCCGCCGCCGCTCGAGGTCGACCGCCGACCCCGCCGGTGGGGCGGCCGCGGAGCCCGGGGCGCGCCCTGCGACCCCGGCCGGCGGCACGGGTGCGAGTGCGAGCGGGGCGTGTACGCGGGGCGCGGGGCCGTGGCGGGGGCAAACGAGGGGTGCCGTTGGGGGCAACGCGCGCTTCTCCGGCGGGAAGGGGTAGTGCCCGCTGGGCGTGCGGGGCCGGGGAGCCGCCGGGGAGCGGTGTGGGCGTCGCGCGGGGAGCGCGGGGGCCGTGCGTGGCGCGCCCCTCGCCTGCAACCGCGCCCGCCCCCGCCGGCTCCGCAGGCCGCGCCCCGGGCGGGCGGGTGGGGCTGGAGCCGAGCGCGCCGCCGCGCACCCCCTCGCAGCAGTCGGCGGCCGCCGGCCTCGCGGTGTCGGGAGACGCGCGTCTGGCGTCCGGGCGGGAGGCGAGCGGCGGGCGCCCCTCCTCCGGGCGCCGCGCCCCCTGCCTGCCTCCGCGCGGGGCGGGAAGGGGTCCGGGCCGGCCCCGCGCTCGGCCGGCAGGGGGCGCCCTCCCCCCGCCGCGCGCCCCCTTCCCGCGCTCACCCCCGCGAGAGTTCGGGGGCGCAGGGTCTCCAGCTCCCGGGCAGCTCGGCCTGGGGACATTTGCATGTATTTTGCATGCATTTGCATACCATCCTTTGGGCCGCGGGCAGCCCGTGCCCCTCTGCGCCCACCTCTGTTCCCGCCGCAGCCCTTGCCCTAGCTCCCTGCCCCCCACCCATTTGCCTCTTTCCGTAGCGCTTTGTGTTTGCCTGGTGCGTGCGTTGTAGTAAATCGGCGCTTTTTTCTTTCCTTCTTCCCCCGAACCACACGCACGTGGTTTCTCAGAGACACGCCGCGGTCCTGGGGTCAGGGTCTTAGCAGACAGGGCGACCAGAACTTGGGAAGAGCAGTGCCCTGATTTGCATCTTATTTGGCATAAATCTGCATGTGAAGGTCTAAGGTCCCTAATTCCCAAGTATAAAAATGCAGCAAGGTGCCAAAACGTGCCCCATCCTCCCCCCGCTTGCTTCCCAGGCCCATTTCTCCCCAGCCCCCAACCGACCTCTCGGGACTGAGCATGGACTGAGCACGGCCCACCGGAGCTGAGCCAGGCAGAGGAGGCCTGCGCAGACTCCAAATGCGGCCTGAGAAGGGGACCTGTCCCTGCCCATCCTCCTGTGGCCGCCCCCTGGGGCGCTGGGTCACCCTTGACCTCCTGGGCCTCTGTCCTTGGAGTGGTAAGAGGGGGCGTGGTGACCTAAGGATCACACGAATGTCTGGCGTCTCTTTCCCGTTGCTTTCCGCGTGTGCTTCACCGTGGACTCGGTCCGGTCCTGCGGGAGAGCAGGGGTCCTGAGCCCCTCTCACAGAAGAATGTGGATCAGTAGGCAGCAGGCTTGCTGCGGAGGGTCCCAGAGTTCACGCGCCGGTACTGACCGACAGCGGCTCCTTCATGTCACTGGTTCTGAGACAGCATTGATTTTCAATGCGCCGTGCCCCTACGTGTCCCTAAGAAAGCAGAGCAGCTCCCCATCGTCACCCCCAGATGCCTCTGGGGGGGATCCGGATGCAGGGAAGGGGCCGGGCGGGCAGTCAGCCGACGCCCAGAAGCCGGCCTTGGGAGCTGTGTCCGGGCACAGCACTGTGCTCACGTGGAACGCTGGCACAAGGTAGGCCCAGGGCGGCCCGGGGTGCGCTGAACCGGACCCCCATAGACGAGCGTCAGATTACCAGTCACAGTGTCGTCGGGGGAAGCCGGAGGCTGGAAACCACTGGAGACGCAAGAGGCCCCCAACCCAGAGAATGAAGCTGTGCTCTTGCGGACAGAGCTCCGGGTCCTGGAGTCCGTCCCAACGTCTCCCTCCTCCTGGCCTGAGGGAACGGTGGCTGGATGGAGGGAAGGGGCCACGGAGGGAGGGCTGCTGCCCGGGGTGCGACAGGACCGACAAGGGCCACATCGGGGTCATGGTGAGTGTGGACGCTGTGGGGGTTCGCCAAGGGCAGCCCTAGGCTGGGCTCCGTCTCAGCATTTTCCCAGTTAATTCCCACCCATCTGCCAGGCAGGTGCTCGCGGAGCCCCTTTTCATAGGTGGAGGATGAGGTGGGATGAGCCCACCTCTGCCAGGTGGGCTGCTTGTCCCCGGTCACGGGGCGCACCCGGTGGAGGCTGAATGCCCACGCCGCCTCTCACCTCCTGGCCTCCCGCAGTCTCTGACGCTGGAAGTGGCTCAGGCACTACTCCCGGGCACTGCAAGACGAACTGAAGGAAGAGCGTCCCATCCCTTCCCAAGAGACCCGGGCAGTCCCACCAGC
Organism: Meles meles; assembly: GCF_922984935.1. NCBI lineage: Eukaryota > Metazoa > Chordata > Mammalia > Carnivora > Mustelidae > Meles > Meles meles. The sequence goes on along the minus strand of NC_060084.1, from coordinate 822,626 downwards.
AAGGCCAGACGCCCCTTAGACCACGGGCAAGTCAGCGCCAAGGCCGGTGCCGCACTGAAGTGCCAGGCAGAGGGGCGCAGAGCAGGAGGGACGGCGGTGGGGGGAGTGGGGTGGGGATCGGGACGCCCCGAGCAGCCTCAGTGTGCCAGCCTCAGCAGAGACAGGAGCCCAGCTCCTGGGAGAGGAACCACCTCCCCTTCCTGTGGCAGCGCGGCCCCCCGAGTGAAGAGAGCCCTCCACCAGCGTCTCGTTTCCCGGCGCACACGCACAGAGAGGGACTGTGCTCTGCCCAGGGGCTCCCAGCGGCAAAGCTGGGGACGGCACCCAGGTTCTCTGACCTACCCGTGGGGGCTCACCGTGGGGCCCTGTGTCCACTGCCTCTTAGGAAAATAACCTCCCACACCCAGTCCTCGCCAACCGCCGTCGCTAGCGCCTCTGCACCGGCTTCCCCCACCGAGTCCCGTCTTAACCCGACAGCTTCTAGCTCGGGGCTCTGACAAAGACGCATGCGGTTTGTACACTTGAGCCTTGAACAACGTGGGGGCAGACAACGTGAGGGTCTGGGTCACCCCCACCCGTGCGGCTGAAAATCCACGCATGACATTTGACTTTCCAAAACCTTTGCTAAGGGGTGCCTGGGTGGCTCAGTGGGTTAAGCCTCTGCCTTCGGCTCAGGTCATGATCTCAGGGTCCTGGGATCAAGCCCCGCATCGGGCTCTCTGCCCAGCAGGGAGCCTGCTTCCTCCTCTCTCTCTGCCTGCCTCTCTGCCTGCTTGTGATCTCTCTCTGTCAAATAAATAAATAAAATCTTTAAAAAAAAACCCACCTTTGCTAATAGCATTGCTGCTGACCAGTGCCTTACTGACGGTGTGAACAGCCGGTGAACACACACCCCGTGTGTTACGTGCATTGTCTGCCACGCTCTTACAGCAGGTCGCTGGGGGAAAGAAAATCTCATTCAGAAACTCAAAAGGAGGACAAAATACACTTACAGAACTCACTGTGTTGATGGAGAAGAAATCCGTGTGTAAGAGGACCCGCGCATTTCAAACCTGTGTGGTTCGGGGGTCACCGGCCAAAGACCCCCGAGCCACGAGAGCCCCTTCACCCTCACACCCAGTCGCTGTACAGGGCCCTGGCCAGGGGCCCCGAGCATCACCTGCCAGGTCCTCATGGTCCTCACCGGCTGCCTGGGAGGTGGGTCTTGCCACCAGCCTCGCTGGCCTGAAGGGGACACCCAGGGCCCAGAGAGCTCGGGTTCTTGAATGGCTTTGGCAGAGCTGGGGTCCCACCGGGTCAGCCTGGCCTGGGGGTCCAGACCGTCAGCTGCCGCAGACTCACTGGTCTTTATTAAGAATTTTGCACAACTCAGGACCACTTTGAACATGCTTGTGTTTCATCAAAAAATGGAACAGAAATTCAGAGAGCTGCCAAGAGTATAAAATCTGACGTACCGTAAATATGGACTTTTTTAAGATAAAAGGTTGGAGGAATAGATATCATAGCAGTTTGATAGCTACCCTTACCCATTTAAAAAATTTTTTAAAAAGATTCTATTTATTTGAGAGAGAGAGAGAGAGAGAGAGAGAGAGAAAACACAAGAGGGGGGAGGGGCCGAGGCAGAAGCAGACCCCCCGCTGAGCAGGGAGCCCACCTGGGACCCCGGGATCCCGACCTGAGCCGAAGGCAGACGCCCCACAGACTGAGTCCCCAAGGCGTCCCCAGCACCAGCCATTAAAAATACGCAAACTCTTGTTCAGCACCCGAATCCTCACGCAGGTCCCCGGCTGTCACAGAGACCTTTTAAACACAACACCAAAGACATAGTCCGTGAAAGCGAGATCTGGTCCGCGGAGCCTCACCGCGATGAGAAGCGTCAGCTCCGCGACGGACGTCGGCGTGGGGGTAAGACAGGCCACCGGCCGGGAGAGACCGGCAAGAACGTGTCTCACGAAGGGCTGTTGCCCAACACGGAGGAAGAGCTCAAATGTCGCGAGAGGAGAACAGTCCAGTGAAAACCCGGACAGACCTCACCGAGGAGGACACACGGACGGCACGTCCGGTGTGAACAGATGGTCCGCGTCACGCGGCACCGGGGAGACACACGCGGGAACAGCCGGGAGACGCCCCGAGCCCGCTCTTCGAGTGGCCGAAGCCCACGGCGCCGACCACCGCGGCCACAGTCCGGGACGGGGCTGGGACCAGAACCCGTGGCCGCAGGAGCACTTGCTCGCGGCCGCAAGGAAGGAGCTCGGCACGGACACCGGGGAAGGAGCTTGCCGTTCACCGAAGCATCGTAGAGACCCATGTCCACACAGAAACCCGCACGCGGTGTCTACAGCGGCTCTGCTCAAAACTGTCAAAACTTGGGAGAAATGAAATCGTCCTTCAGCGACGCCCAGACGCACTGCGGTCCGTCCAGACCGTGGGGGACATTACTCAGCACTGAACAGAAGGGAGCTGTCATGCCGTGGAAAGATCTGGAAGAACCTCTCATGCACCTGTCGGGGTGAAAGAAACCATCGGAAAAGGCCGCCTGCCGTGCGGTCCCAGCCCTGTGACAGCCGGAAAATGCAAGACTCCGGAGCAGGTCACACCATGCGTGGTTGCCAAGGTTGGGGGAGGGAGGCGTGGGCAGAGCACGGCGGGGCTTAGGGCAGAGGAGCTGGTGTGTTTGATGCTGTGACCGTGGAAACCCGTCCTTGTACACTTGTCCCAACCCACAGAACGCCCGCCACCAGCAGGGGAGCTGAGGGTCACTGGCCGTTACTTGCTAATAATGTTCTCGTGTGAGAGCCGGAGAGACCCCGTCACGTCAACCAATAGACCCGGAAGGAAGGCCTCCGCGCCCCTGAGACACATTGTGGCCTCCTCCGGACGGCGCGGTGCCCGAGCCTCATGGTGACCGTCACAAAATGACTTAGTCAGCGGACCAGTCTGCAGTCCTTCTCCAATCCTGTTGCAAGCGAGCCCTGAAAACTGCCGGAATTGCAAAAAGATGTGTTTTTGGAAGCCAGAAGGCGCAGGTGGGGCGTCAGGACTGGCCCTGGCGGGGACACGTGCGCCTTTTTTGGGAAGTGAGAGGCAGGGGCCCCTGGAGGGAAGCTGGGAACCAGGTCGGTGCCGGGCCGCCCGCTGTGGCTGGTGTGGAAGCAGATTCCGGGGTTCTGTGTTGTCCACACAGGGAAAGAACCAGAAAGCAATGAAGCTGGGAAGCCCCCCCACCCCGAGCATCTCTCAGCTCTCTCCCCTCACCCAAGACCGACCCCGCTCCTATCCAGGAGTGGCTCCTCCGGCCAAGGGAAGCGCCCCTCCAAGCCCCAGGCAGAGACACAGCAGGAAGGCCGAGGGGTGGGCTGGGGGTCATCCGGTCTCCCGGCAGGGGGCTACCATGCCAGGCTGGGCAGGGGGCACACTGCACCAGTGAGCAGGGACGCGGGCGGTGCTGGGGGCTTGGGGAAGGAAGGTGTGCCCTGTGTGCAGCTCTCCTGTCTCCCACGGCACCTCTGCAAAGAATTCTTGAGTTCTCTGTAGGGACCCCTGCCTGCCCGGGGCTTGGGCCCACTGCCTCGCCCCCATCCGCCCTCCTTCCTCACAAGCACACCCCCATGGAGGTCAGGGATACATTCCTCTCTGCTGCAGACCCTCCCAGCCCCTGCCCAGCCTGGACGTTGCCTGGCCCTCCTCCCCCCCCCCCACCCCCGCCCTGTACCCTGGTTCACAAGGAGGCTATTTCTCTTGCCGGTGCTTGGTTCTGCCGTGAACATGGGATCCAAAAGTCGGCCTGCTTCCCGCGGGAGAAACGGCCCTGTCCTCTCCCAGCCCGGGGGCTCTCCAGGTGACCTGGGCCTACCGCTGCCCATGGCTACCAGCTTGAGGGGTGCTGACTTGGGGGCAGATGGACAGAAAGGACCTCGGTGCACCCTCGGTGCACGTCTGCTGCTCGGCTGACCCGAAAACCCACGCACTCCGTCCGGCACTTGCTCGTTCTTTTTTCAGAAAGACTTTATGTATTTATTTGACTTGAGAGATGGTGAGAGAGAGAACACGGTAGGGGAGTGGGAGAGGGGGAAGCAGGCTCCCCGCTGAGCAGAGAGCCCGATGCAGGCCTCGATCCCAGGACCCTGAGATCATGACCTGAGCCGAAGGCAGAGGCTTAACCCGCTGAGCCACCCAGGCGCCCCTTCACTTGCTAGTTCAATAATCAATTGCCCTAACGTTCAGGCTGGTTTTACCCAAAATTTCTGTTTCTTGCAACCAAAAGCAGTCTAATCATTTGCATTCCTTGCTGGAGGGTCTTTCCTTATCTCAGCCGTCCAAGGGCCACAAAGGCTTACTGGTCACCCCAACTCGACCACGCACCAGGAGCACATCGAGCCCTTGTGCAAGCGGGATTGGGACTGGTGGCCAAAGCTCAGGCCCCAAATTTAAGGCAGCACCAAAAACCTCAGTATTCGAGATAAACCACACTTTAACCTGATATTTAAAAAATATTACAGGGGCGCCTGGGTGGCTCAGTGGTTTAAGCTGCTGCCTTCAGCTCAGGTCATGATCTCGGGGTCCTGGGATCGAGTCCCGCGTCGGGCTCTCTGCTTGGCGGGGAGCCTGCTTCCTCCTCTCTCTCTCTGCCTGCTTCTCTCCCTACTTGTGATCTCTATCTGTCAAATAAATAAATAAAATTAAAAAAAAAAATATTACAATCACCGACAGAAAAGTCCACGGTAAGCAAAATGCCAGAGCTTTAAATAAAGACAGGATTCCCATGGCCGATTCTTCCCTTGGGGGTCAGCCGGGCGCTGCCCCAGCTCCTTCCCCCGAGACGGGGTTGGAAGGGCTGGTCGTCCAGCCATCGAGAATCTTGTCATCGCTGATGTCCTTTCCCCCAGGTGACTCGGGGGGTCTGAGGCCACAGCTGGAGAAAGAGGGACCCAGGGCACGGCACGAGCCGCTCACTGGTCTCTGTACTCAGACCAGCCCACAGAGCGGACCAGCCACGCGGGTGGGCAGGGGGCAAGCTAACCCCACGGGGTTCTGAGAATGGGGTATCGGCCCTGCTCTGGGGCAGGGCCCGGGCGAAAGGCTGGCGCGGTCTTCCTTGGCTCCCCTGGAGGAGGACACAGATGAGGCTGATGGACGGCTGGGACGTGCTGCCTGGAGGCCCTGGGCTGGGCATGGAAGGAACGTACAATGGCTGCCCATTGCCCCAGGGCCACGGAAGCTTTGTGCTCTGGGCACGCGGGAAGACTGTAAAGATCAGAGAGGCCAGGGACTGGAGGGTTTGTATGACCAAGGTGGGTCATAGATGAGGGTGGCCAGGGCTGGAGGCCTGGAGTCAGAGGACACGCACAGAAGAGGGACAGGGGATGTGGGCAGGTGAGGGGTGTGGGCACTGGCCATGCCTGGATGGACCCTGCCAGACCCGGCTCTGACCCCCTCAGGGCTCTCCCAGCCCGGCTCAGGGCGCCTCGGAGTCCCAGAGTCCCGGCACATTCCTTTCCTCCCACCATTTTATTCCCGGTCGTTTGTGTTTTCAGATCTGTGCTGGAACGTTAGTTAGGAACACCGAAGACAGACTCGGGACGGCAGGGCGCCTGCGTGGCTCAGTTGGTTGAGCGACTGCCTTCTGCTGGGGTCATGATCCTGGAGTCCCTGGATTGGGTCCCGCATCGGGCTCCCTGCTCAGCGGGGTGTCTGCTTCCCCCCTCTGCCCCTTCCGCTGCCCATGCTCTCGCTCTCTCAAATAAATAAATAAAATCTTAAAAAAAAAAAAAAAAGACCCGGGACGACAGCCGAGTTGGGAAAGTAGTGAAGAAACTCTCCAGTGACGTCACTAATGACCGTGCGCGCGGAGCCGGCAGCTAAAGGTCCCAGGCCGGGCCCCGTTCCGGCTCCAGCCCAGCGGCCCCGGCGGATGGAGCTCTCCGGCGATGGACTGTCCCCTACCTCCTCGCAGTGGTCTGGGTGCTGTGATGGGCGCTTTTCCAACTCCCTCTCGTTCAAACCTTGAAACAACCCCATGGCAAGTGATACCCCACGTTTGCAGCTGAGGAAACTGGGCCCCAGGAAACCCAGGACTCGTGGGGGGTTTCACAGCGTGGCGGGCAGCTCTGCTGGGGTCCCTGCCCGTGTCCCTCCATGCTGTGTCCCTGGCCCTCCCCACTCACTTGTGCCCCATTATCTGGCCCATCACACGCTGCCAGCCCGGGCCCACCTGCCCGCCAGACCGCAGGCAGGAACCAGACAGAGCTGCCCAAGGAGAAGGTCGCCATCAGGGTGTGGGGTTCAGGGGCTGCTGGGGAGCTGCTGGAAAGCTGGGGAGGGCCCGGGCACTGGACAATCCCTGGGCACAGAGCCCGAGTGCCCCACCACTCACCCCGAGGCAGCCCTCGACTGCAGGGACCAAACGCCCTGTCGGCGGCCCTCGTTTCTCTGGCGCTCCTGTCCCTATTCTCCTGAGACTCCCGATGAAGTCAGGGAAGGACGGCGTCCGGGGACTGACACTCACCCCAGACGGCCCCACACCGTGAGGCTGAACCTCACTGGGGATCGAAGGCCCGGGGTAAATCTCAGGCACTGTTTCTCGCCCACAGGAAAGGTCAGATTTTGAGAAGGACACTGTTCCTCGGGGTGGTGCACGGGCACTGTTTCCCCACGGGGCACGGTGGCAGCGGCCATCCAGAGCTGTGAGCGGGTCCAGCAGCTTCTATGGCCCGATTTCTCTATCACGGATACTCGTTACGGAGACGGCGCCATGTAACCGTGAACGACGGGATGTCCGCGGACCGCCGTGGCTACCTACATGCCACGGGGCGCCCTACCTCCTCAGCAGGGGAGTGGAGTGGAGGGCCCTGGTTCTCCATGGCCAGGTGGACGGTCCAGACGCCGTCAGAGAATGGGGGTCCCAGGAAGGGGCCGGAAGGGGCCCAGCAGGTGCAGGGCGGCCGGTGGCTGCCGGGACCCCGCTTTCTGCTTCTCTAACTTTCTGACACTCCTGCCCCGCGGGAGCCTCATCCCCTCGCCTTTCCCTCCCCGCAGCGCAGCCCGGCTGGCGGTGTGCTCGGACGGTGACCACTGAGCGGCTCACACGTCCTGGCCCAAAGACGAGTTCTGAGTTCTCGCTTGTCTGCGTTCCCTCTCAGGTGAGAATCGGCGGGCTGTAGACACGCGCTATGGGAAGCGTGGCCGCTGCGGCCACATCACAGGCAATGTCCGCAGGACGAGGGTCGCGTAAATCCCCAGGGAGCTGTGCAGTCCCCGGCAGAAGGTGTCAGGCCAACCCGCCATCCTGGTTTGGGGGAAATTTTTCTCTGCGCCTCAGTTCACTTTGAAAAAGAAATCCCACGTGCGCGAAGGAATAAATGTGAGAAACAAAACGGGACGGGATCAGAGGAGAATTCCAGGCGTCTGGGGGACACTTGCTTCTGACGAAGGAAACAGAGGAAAGCAGACGGACACACTTGGCTCTCTGAGTGGTCGCGGCTGTGCCCCGAGGGGCTGAGCAGGGGCCTGGAAGGTAAGGGGCGTCCCGTAGAGGAGAGCGACCCTTGTGACAAAGGCCTCGCGGGCCACAAGAGAAATGGGCCGAGTGTAGGACTAGCTACATCCCACAGGAAGACAGAGCAAAGAGACCATAAACTCCTTCACTTTTAGGGTTTTTCTCCCAAACTCCCCGAAAGCCAGGACCAGCCCTGCCTGTGGGCCGCCACCCGCTGGCCCTCCGGGGCCTCTCTGCTCCCCGCGGCTGTGACCCCCGCTGCCCCTCAGAATCTGCTCGGCAGCTCGGGGACCCCCGTCTGTCTGGGGCCTCTGTGCCCCACGGCCCCCGGGAGGGGGACTGACCAGCTGTGGTGCTGGGGCACAGGGCCCAGGCGTCAGCCTGAGAGGGGCGCTGTCGCGGGACGGTTGGTCTCCAAGCCCACACGCATCTCCTGCTCTGATAATGGGGTGCGGCCATCACTGAGGCCCGGGCCCCTCCTGCAGGGCACAGGATCGGCTGAGAGTCTGGTCCTGTCACTCCCGCCTCCCGTCTCCCGCCCGTCAGGTGCACACGCCGTTGCCGTCACCTGCGACCACCTGGAACATTCTGCCAGCGAGTCCCGCTGGGGCCGGTGGGGGGCCTCCTTCTGTTCCCCACGACGGCCCCTACCACACCCGTGGCTTCTCCCAGGACCTGGGGGCCCTCGGCACCACAGCCTCAGCGTCCTGCCACCGCCGTGGCCTGGGGTACGGCCTCTCCAGAGCCCCCATGCACGGCCCCGTCGGGATGGCTTTCCCGTGTCCGCTACGGCGTGAGCCGCAGACGGAATTAACCGTCATCCTGCTCCCCGTTTCTCCATTAACTATCTGCCAGATAGCCCCGGGGCCCCCGGGCGCTGATGGGAGGAGGCACCAGGCCAGGGTGTGTGCCCGGGGAGGGGGCAGCCTTCCTCCGGCTCCCTGCATCCCACTGAGCCCTCCCTTGTCCCGCAGTCTGTCCACAGTTGTCCGGGTCACCCCGCCCGTCCTCGGGCGCAGAGAAGGACAGATGTCACCAGACCGAGCCCCTGATTTCACGCACGCGGCGACGGCCTCACAGAGGGGAGCCACGTCCGGACCGCTTTGTTCATCCCCCGGGTCCAAGGGGACCCCGACCCCCAAGGGGTGTTTTCCCGCTAAGAGGCCGCGATCGTCCAGGGGAACGTGGAGCCCATCCAGCCCGAGGTGGGAGCCAGCCCGTCCTCGCCTGCCCGCCTGCCGCGCAGGGCCGGTCCAGGGAGCGGCTCCGAGGCCGGCGGCGGACAGAGGCTGCCGAGCTCCGCTGAGAGAACCGGCTTTCCTGGTGGGAAGACAGGCTGTGGCTGGTGAGAGCCCCCAACGGCCCCCCTGCCCGGCCCGGCCCCGTGAGACAAAGGCTACCACAACGGCCTGGACGCAAGCACTTGGGCCCCCTGCAGCCTCACCGGCCCCCCTCCAGGAAAGGGCGTCACCCGGACCGGGTCATCCACTCCCCACCCCGCCGCGGATTCCCTGTCCGGCGGCGCCAGTGCGGGACACATGCCAGCGGGAGGACAGAGGAAGGGAACAGGGCCCCGATCCGCAGCCCCCCGCCCCCCGACCTCCCAGCAGCCCCCCGCCCCCCGACCTCCCAGCAGCCCAAGGCCTCGGCCGCCACCTGCCGGGCTCCTCGAGGGGTGAGGCCGGCGGAGGAGCAGCGGCGGCAGAGGGGAGGCCCGGTGGGCTGGGGGCTCCCGGGACTCCCCGGGCGCCGCGGCCGAGACAGGCTCCAATTTCTGTTTCCGGCTGTGGGATTGCCGATGGCCACGGCTTTCATGGCTCCTCGGTGCCGGGGTCCCTAATTTCTGCCTGTCGAAGTCATAATTTACTACGGGGAAAATAAACACTTGGGATTGCTTGCTGCGACTCGGTCGCATGGATCTTAACAGCGTGAAGTCTCTGGGTTTCCCTCCAGGGGACGGGCTCCCGCCCGGCACTGGCCTTCCAAGCAGGACTGCTAGAGGACCAGCCTCGGACTCCGTGCGCAGCGCGTGGGGACCTGCTCCTAGCAGCATGGGGACGCCGCGTGCGGGGGGAGACCCGGACGGCACAGTGTCCCATATTCTGGAAACATGCCTGCCCTCTGGCCGCAGGCCGGATCCCTGACCAGACAGGGGAGGACGCCCCAGGCCGGCCGGCGACACCGGGCACCTTCCTGGGGCAGATGCCGAGGGGGGAGAGCCGTGTCGCTGAGCCGGGACGCCGGGACCCGCTGCCTCAGAGCCAGCACCCCCCCCCCCCCCCCCCCCCCGCCGCAGGACCGGAGATGGGGGGAAGCAGACAGACCTCCCCTGCGCGCTCGGGCTCTGCTCTGTCCCCGGGACAAGGCGCCCCCTCTTCCCTCTGATGCCACCAAGTCCCGTCCCTTCCTGACTCTCGTGGCTGACTCACTCACCTCACACGTGTCACCGACCGCAGCGCGTCCTTCCATCCTGGCGACCGCGCAGGTTCCTCTGTGACCCTGAGCCCGCCCCTCAGCCACAGCTGCCTGGTCCCTGAGCACAACATATGGGTCCCTGAGAATTTTGGGGAGGGGGCCCTGGGGCGACAGCCAGGTGGCCTAGAGGGACGGAGATAGCAGCTGCCCGGGCTCCTGACGCTCTCTCCCACCTGGCCCCCGGTCCCAGAGGGAACAGAAAGTCGGGCTGGGGGGGTCCGGACACCTGGGGCGGCAGAGCCTGGCTGCTTCTGTGCACAACAGAGTAAAAGCACCAGGTCAGAGCGGGGACGCCCGGCCGTGCACAGCTCCAGGCCTGGCCACCTCGAACTGCTCAGGGCTCCCAACCTCGCTGGGCAGGAGCATTTCCCCTGCCCCCCCAGCCAAACGGACAACACACAGCCAGCCCGGCTTTTCCCTGGGAGCCCCGGGGCCAGACCCCAGCAGCTGGCCGTAATGCTGTCCGGGGCAGAGGCGGGAGACCCCCAGCCTCAGGGCGCCCCGTGTGTGTGACTCCTCGCGGCGCAGGTCTCCTTCGGTGCTGGGCACTGTGTAGCAAGGCACTCAGCTCGCCCCCAACTCTGCGTCTGAGGACACTCTCCCCGGGAACTGAAGCACCCCTGGGACTCGAGCCCCCCGTGGCTGTGCCCGAGGGCAGCTGGGCGCCAGACCTACGGAGGACAGGTCTCTCGGGGGAGCCGGGAATTTCTGCTCTCATCAAGGTTCTGGAAGATTCTACAGCTCACAAGTCCAGAAACCCAGCCTGTGCCCTGGGCTGCTCCCCGGGCCGACAGCACGGCCTTTCAGGGCTGCGTCCCCGCCCGCTGTCGGGCCGGCATGAGACGGGGACCACGGTGCCGGGCACAGAGTGCCAACGGTAAGAGCACGTCGGCCTCTCCCTGCCGTCATCAGCACAGGGAGGATGACGGCCCGGAGGTCAACCCCTCCCCTGCAGGGCCCTCTGCGGCACCCCTCGGCCTCCCTGTGCCGGTCCGCTGGGGCAGCTTGCAAGCGAACCCCAGAGACGGTGGTCAGTCGCCCGAGACGCCCAGCGTGTGGGCACGGGGCTGGGCTCACGCCAGGCTCTCCTGCCCTCCCAGCTCAGCAGCGTCACCCGGAAGAAGGCGCCGTGCCAACGGGGAACACGACTCAGCCAGAAAAAGGAGTGCGGCCCCCATTCTGTCATGGGCTCCCGCTGCTGCGAACCACCCGGGAGAGCAGAGCCACGGACCGAGGGCAGATCGCGGGGCACGAGGCCGGGGGGACGGCACAGGGGGGTTGGGTGTCTGCGGAGGGCGTGGAAATGTTCTAAAATTCGGCAGCGGCGCTGGTCGCCGGCACAGCTCGGCTGGGAGCCGCCGGCTCGCATGCACTCGACCCGCGTTACCTCAAGAAAGCTGTTCCAGAGTCAAACCAGACCCAGACACCTTCCGAGCCTCATTGTGACTGCCTTGCCGGAGGGGGCAGGGCCAGGGAGGGGCCCGGCTGACGGCAGCCGTGTGCCCGGGAGGCCCCGCAGGACAGCTCGGGCTGCAGGGAGCCCCGGAAGCCACGGCGGAGCCCGTCGAGAGGGAAGCCCCAGCACAGGCCACATGGGAAAGAAAACCTAAAATAATTCTAAGAACCTGAAACTCCAGGGAGAAGCTGGTGGGGGGTGCTGTGGTCACCTCGAGTGGGAACTCTTCGTGCCGGGAAGGAGAAGTTTTCTCTTGGGGGTGTGGGGGAAGCCAGGCAGGGGATGGGGGCAGCGGGGGGGGATGGACCCCCACGCAGAAACACTCAGGTTTGGGGTCTTGTCTGATTGTGGCGAGAGAGGACTCCCCGTTCTCCAGACGGGGAGACTGAGGCTGGCCCGCCGCCGTCTTCGGAGGCCATGTGGACACGGGCCCAGCGTATCCGGCTCAGAGCTCTGTTGGAGCCCCGTGGGGGTCCCCTCTGCGTCCTCTCCCCAGCCGGACCTGCCAGGCACTCATTTGCTTGACCATCGTGGGCTGAGGGCCCACGCCGTGGTAGGCACCGCCCAGGGCGTGGGAGTTTTGGTGAATGGGCTGAAAAGCCGGCCTCGTGGCGTTTGGTTCTGGCAGACGTGAGCAGGCCTACCCTGTTTCCACCGATAAAGGGGTTGGGTGACGTGAAGCCACCCCGGGGCAGGCTCTGTGCCCAGCGCCAAGGACACTGGCCTGTGGGACCGAGCTGCTCCTGCTCTGACCAAGGTGACCGGACAGTCCCACGGACGACTGCTGTGACCCTGGACCGGCTTCAGCAGACGAGGGTGCCGCTCCATCCGCAGCACACAGTCAGAGCCCCTGGCAGATCGTGGCAGTTTTGCAGAGCAGACTGGCATGGAAATCCAGGCCCGGAAGGGGGGGTGGGTGCCCGGGGCCCGAGAGCAGGCTTGGGGGCTGTCACAGTGGCCCGGAGGTCTCAGATGGGAGTGAGGACAGAGGTCGGAGACGGCATGGGTGGGTTGTCCCTGTTAAGATCGGCCCAGGAGAGAATATTCTAGAAGTAAATTAGCACGATGCTGTGATTGTCAGAGAGGTTGCGGGGGGAGAAAGACGGAGGGAAACCAGGAGAAGGAGAGAGAATCAGGAGAGGGGGCTCTGGGGAGGCTGGCAGAGATGATGGAGAGAAGACAAGGGCAGGGAAACGCGCTGTCCAGGCCCAGGAGGAAAGGCTCTTCATCTAAACGCTCCCAGGAGGACGGGCCTGTCGACACCTCGGGTCACATTCAGTGGAGACCTGCTAAGACGAGACCCTTTGAGGACGCGTCCAGGACCCCAGGTCATTGTCCCACTGCCTGTGCCCGCGGGAGGCCTTGAGAGACACGTGTACTACACCGCTATCTCGGCACGGGGGCTAAGGCCAGGGTGGCCCTCCCCTTGTCCTCCATGGCCAGCAAGGGCGGCCGCCGGTGGGCTGGTCGTAGGTCACCTGCACCACGGACCTCGAGGGGCCAGAGCTGGGTCGATGGGGCCATGGGAGCAGGGGCGGCCAGAAGGCCACGGAGAAGATGAGAAACAGAAGCCGGACTGTCCTGGTCTGGGAAGGAGCCTCGGGGACGGGGGCAGGAGCCCTGTCGTGGTGGGGCAGCCCTCGAGGACGGAGGCATCTGCGGAAACCTTGGTTTTCTTGCCGGGAGGGGCTGGCCCAGGGTTCATCCTCTGTGGTCTCTCTTCCTCTTTCTTCCCGCGTGGAAGGCAGATGGGCTGGTTGGACGCGGCGCAGCCACTCTGCGACCAGGAAGCCTCGAGGAAGGGGACGATGGAGCAGGGAGAGCGCAAAGGCCTGTGTCTGGAGGGGGCCCTGTGCCACTGGCCTCCGGGTTTCCGTCCGCGCCGCCTCCACGTGCCCGGCCACCGCCCTCCTGGACACGGGCGTCAGACCCTTCATGGGCGCGGTGGCCGGAGGCAGGAAATAAAATCATGGGAGGCCCAGTGGCATTCGGGGTTCGGGTTTGCAATGAGCGAGCTTCCGCGTGAATGGGTCCCTGCGCGGACGGGGGACCGGCTTCTCACCCTCTGCCGCCGGCCTCCAGCTCGACTCTGACAGCAGCTCCGTTCACGGAGAAGTCATGGCAGCCAGAGGGGTCTGGGGTCTCGCTGTGAGCAGGGGGTGGGAGCCCGGGGGCCGCCTGTGTGTTCATTCTGGCCCGGTGTCTCTAGAACGTTCTTCAGCCTGCCGCCGTGGGACGCACAGAGACTCAGGAAAGCCACATGGCTGGCAGGACAGAAGGCAGACGTGTAGGAGGGAGAGCAGTGGGATGTCCTCGCCGACGTTTTCCCTGCGTTTGACCAGAGTGTTGGTGGTCTGCGGTTGCAGGGGCTGGCGTGTGGCTGCTGGCCCGGGACTCGAAGGCGAGGGGGTTTCGAGTTCGCTCGAGTGCCTGAGGCCATCAAGGACTCCGTGTTGTGCCGGATGCTGAGGCCTGGTCCGCACGCAGTGAGAACTTTCTGTGAGGCACGGCCATGCCCGTGACACGCCCTGGAAGGGGCACCCAAGTCCCTGGACAGTAGCTGCTGCCCAAGTGCCTCCGTGGGGCCGAAGTTCCACCCGAGAGGACGGAGAGCCGACGTCCAGGTTCTTGGGGACCACATTCCCAGGGGTGGCACTCGCTGAGCCACGGAGGACCTTCCCCCGCCTCTTCCCGCGGCCCTGGGGGTGCTCAGCACACCCCCAGCGCAGAGGCCTGGCGTAAGCCCGGGAGGACGTCCCCAGGCCCTGCCCCTGGGGGTCATGGCACCAACCCTCTGTCCATCTCTGCACACAGACGCAGCTCCCTGCTCCGGGGGTGACCTTGGGACGCACTCCCCACGACACAAACCTGTGCCTGCTGTGCGCTGCGGTGGAGGGGAGGGAAGGAGCCTCCCTGCCCTCGTCCTCAGCCCCAGCCTGAAGGCGCCTGGAGTCCTGGCCGCGCGGGCAGGCAGGGGGCTGGGGGGGCTCTCCCGACAGCACGGCTGGAGGGAGGTCATGGCGCACAGGCCCTGGATGCCGGGGGGAGACCCGGGGTGCCCTGGAGCAAGGCTGCTGGCGAGCCCCACGGCCTGTGGGACACGTACGGGGGGGTCGGCAGGAGGAAGGGCTCACCTTTCACGATGGTTTAGTGGTTGTTTTTATTCTTTAAGAAAACGACATTTTCTGCGGTAAAAAACCCAGAATGGAAAAGTGCCCCGAGTAACCATTTTGAGAGGAACGAGGCTGCGGCGGCCAGGGTCCTGATGGTGCCGCGCAGCACCAGCCCCGTAGGTAGGAACGTGTGCCCACCACCCGCCACCCAGTGCCTCCCGCCGCCAGCCGCCAGGGACCGCTCCCTGTCCGCGGGATTCCTGCTCTCCACGTCGGCGCCTGGAACCGCGCGGGGGGAGGCCCCACGTGCTCCCGGTTCTCAGCTCCCCAGCCCCACACGCTGCCTTCCCAGAGCCACTTGCGGCCGGCGCTTCTAGAGCACCCAGTTCCCAGGCACCGTCAGACAGGCAGACCCTGGTGAGAATGGCCTCCTGCCGGATCCCACGGGGCCGGGGCTCAGCCTGGAGCTGGCAGGGGCGGGCGCGTCAGCATGGGTCTGGCTGGAGGCCTGGGCCAGCCGCAGAGGTGGTGAGGCTCTTGTCCCTCTGACCAGCCGCGTCCTGGAGCTGTGCGTGGAGGGCTGTGGGCCCGCAGGTCTCCTCAGGAACAAGAGGGACCCGCCTTCCGGGGAAAAGAAACCGAGAACCCGCCGGCCCCCAGGCCCAGCCCCCCACAGCCATGTCCCCAGCCGGGGTCTTTACACCCGCGCACACGACCACTTCCAGGGCCCGGGAGGACTGGGCGAGGGCCTCAAGCGCCACGTTGTTTTGGCGAAAGCGGAAGGGACTGGGGGCTGCCACCTCTGGGGCTGGAGCTCCGCCCCACACCGCCCTGCAGGGGAGTCTGAGCGCAGGCCATTGTCTTGGGCATAAAGCCCGGCCAGGCCCCCCCACCCCGTCCCCCCACCTCTGTCCCCTGACCTTCCTCTGCTGGGTTCCCCATCCCAAGCCGGCCAGAGGCAACAGGATGGACTCGGTCCTCCTGCTGCTGAGAAGGTTGCCAAGGGTCAGCGGCCCTCGGGGCATTTCAGGCCCTTGGGCAGCCCTGCTGTGTCCCTGGTCTCTTACAGGCTTCATGGGTGTGGACCGCCACCATTCTGTTTCCGACTTCCCCACCGTCCGCGGCGGCCCCTCTGCAGGGCATCAGGACGACGGGGCGGGGGGGGGGGGGTGTGTGTGTGACCCGGGGGCTTAGTGGCCCTGGGCAGGTGCAGAGGCTCCTTCGAGCTTCTTCCTGCTGGAGAGCCCAGGGCGGCTCCTCCCTGGCCACTCGGAACTTTCCCAGTCTCCTCGGAGGCCTCGTGCTCCCAAGAGGTCCCCCTCCACCTCTGCATGATGCCAGGCTCTCCCGCCCGATGACCTTCCTCCCCTGTGTCCTTGGCAGGAGACGACATGGCCGCAGGTGAGGAGGCACCGGCCTCTGTCCCTGCAGCTGGACGCGTCCCACAGCCTCACGGGGGCCGACCGTGAGCCCATGTTCAGAAAGGATCGGGCTGGAAGGGCTGAGGGCCCTGCCCCACGCTCTGCCTCCTGCCTCCCCTCTCCGGCCTCCCCTCTCCGGCTGGTTCCACACCTGAGAATCTCCAGGAGCCCCAGCCTCTCACAACCTCCAGAAACATCCACGCCATTGCCAGACCCCCACACGGTACAGAAGGCCTTTAACAACGGCCGCTGGGAAGGAGTCCCGGTCCGGCCCCACCCAAAGCCCGGCCTGCGCTCCCGGAGCCCGCTGCCTGCACCCAGGTCATGTTATCGCGGAGAGGAAACTTGGAAAGACTACGTTGACCGTGATATGTTGATGTAACAACATAAAATACCAAAAATCACAGTGTATCTGGGAAGGACACACACAGAGCGACATAGTCCCTTGGATGGCTGCAGCCTCTAGCCACGAGGGGCTGACGTGTCCTTGCCCCATGCTACGGAGGAGGCTGCGGGAAGGCGCTGGGGTCCCACAGCTCAGTCCAGACGCCGCTGGGGCTGGCTGAGTGGGTCCTGCCCACGCAACCTGGCTTGAAGCCGCTGTGGCTGGGGCAGCCTCTAGGGGCGGCCACGGTGTCTGGGGTAATCCATTTCTGCGGAGAAGCAGGGCGGGGGACAGGCTCTCCAAGGAGGCGCAGCTGGTCCCCAGTGTTCTGGGTGACGTGCCTGCCAGTTGCTTCAGATTAAATGGACGAGGGGCCATGGAGAAGCCAGGACCACGGGCGAGGCTGGGGCCCGAGAACGGGTCAGACGGGCTCCTCCCGTCCCCCGGATCCACGGACTCGGGCAGCCTGCCCACGGATGGGGGACCACGTGCAGAATGTTCCATAATCCCCAGCCGGAGCGAAGGAGAACGGAGCCAGAACGGTTGGATTTAATGCTCTGTTAAGTCTGACCATGTTCACAGGTGTCCCAAGTTAAAAATCATTAAGGTGGTCTGCACCCTATGTTTTGCACAAAGACCTTGAAAGCTGGCGCCAGGGTGGCTCAGGCTGGGGCTGCACTGAAGCTCAGAGGGGCCCCGTGCTGGGAGGCGAGGCCCGCGGCCCTCATCGTTGGGCGGAGGGCTGGGCTGCAGAACTGTGGGTCTGGCTGTCTCTGGGTGGCCCGGAGGGAGGGCGGGCGGGAAGCACCTGGCAGTTTCGGTTTCCGACAGGAAGCTGCCTGCTCCTATCTCCCTCGCTACAGCTGCACCCACTGCCCCGGAGCTCGGGGTGGCAGCCCCGCCCGGAGAGCCCCCAGGTGGGGACAGCCCCTCCCGTGGCAGACGAGGAAGCCTGGTTGAGGGGCCGGGGCGGGGCCGAGCCCCTTGAGGCCTCCTGAGCCTCCCAGCACTTGGGAGCGCGCAGCCCTTGGGGGCCATGGGGGGGGGGGCGCTCTGACTTGCACTTTTGGTCACCTGTCTGCACCTGTTTTTAGGAAGTGTGGTCCCAGACTGGATGTAGAGAATGTTGTGGTATTAGAGGGGCAGGACCAGGCTTGCCGTCTGTCTGTCTGTCTGTCCATGTGTCCAGGCCTGGCCAAACACTGGGACAAAGTCCCCTACCCGAGGCCCCGGCAGGGGAGTGGCAGAAAGCAGGGGCGGCTGAGGGTGGCGAGCAGCGGGACGAGGCCAGCTGCTGTCCATCCCGGCTCTGACTGAGCTCCAGGCTTGAGCGTCGGGGTCCCCTGGCCCGGCCGGCGGAGCCCCACACAGACGGGGGTCTGGGACCCTTACACCTCGTCTCTTGGGAGGGGAGCCCAGGTGGGAGGAAACCCGGCGCCTGGCCCTGGAGCAGAGGGACCCCGAGTCTCCCACGGAGGTGATCGGGGCTGCGTCTGGCTGGCCCTACTGGCTTGGGATCTGTGGCAGCGGCAGCTGGCGGTGAGGGGCACAGCCGGGTGGATGACGGCCAGAGGTCCTTCCCACCCTCCTGCTGGCCCTTCCTCCCACCTCTCCCTCGTAGGGTCTGCAAGGTCGGGGCTTTCCACAACACTCAAAATGCACCCCAGCTTGGGAGGGAAGGAGGAAGCTCCGGGAGCCGCAGAGGGGGGAGACGGCCCAGTTCCTTCTCCAACGCAGGCTCCCTCTCAGCCGCCCCAAGTGGCCTTTGAGGGAAGGGCCTGCCAGGGGTCACAGGCAAGTTCCTGGGCGGCAAGGAGCATGGGGACCTGGGGGGAGGAGGGCAGAGGGCCCCGGGGTCCCTCGCCAGAGCCCCCAGCCTCCCGGGGCTGCCTCTCATCTTCACGTCACAGAGAGAGACGGGCCTGTGGGGTCACGGCGTTACCAGCCCGGACCTCCCACCTAGGCCGTGGTCTCCCCACCCCGCTGCCTCATGGCGGAGCACCCGGCACCAGGGAAGCCAGGCCACGCGGGGTTAGCCCAGACCCCCGCCCCGGCCCTGTCCTCAGAGCGGCTCCTCCCAACAGCTCCTGGCCTGCCTAGACCTCCCCACCCTGCACCTCCCGGACCTCTGCACAGGGTCGGTGAGGCTCCTCGGGCCTGGGGGAAGGACGTGGCCAGCATAGGCGCCAGGCCCTCAGGCTCTTTCCCCTCCCCTGGGCCGAGGGCACCACGGATGAGACCCTGGTGCGGGGCTGGGCCCTGACCCGCGTCAGCCCCGTGGGCTCTTTGGTACTTTTGTCCCCTCAAGGCTGCGAGCCCCATGCAGGCAGGTGCGGACACACTTCCTCTCAGAAAGGGACCCTCTCCACACCCACCCCTCCTCGAGCCGCACCCTCCCAGCCCTCAGCTGCAGGGAGTGGCGCTCCAAACCCCTTGGAACATGCCGGGGATGGGCTGTCGTACGCTGGGGCCGGTGGGCGGTTCTGAAGGGCTCCCCAGCTGCCTGCAGAGGGGGCTTTGCTGGAGGGGCCCTGGGCTGGGCGCACGGCTCTGCTGGCTTTGGCTGGGACGCGCAGGGCCCAGGTGTCGGCGCACCTGCTCTGGGCTCCCCAGGGTGGGGGGAGCGGATCCCGCCGCGGGCTTGGAGAGGGTCCTTCTGGGGCCGTGGGATGCCGGGCGCAGGCTTCATCTCTGGAGCAGGGGGTGCAGAAGGGATCCCTTTCTCGAGGTCCCACCGTGGGGCCCTGCCCAGGTGTGCTGTGGGGCCTTGAGCTAGCTCCTGACCCCTCTGATTTGTGTCTTCATCTTGCAAGCAGGCTGATGGCGCCGGGAAGGCCACGTGCAGGCCCAGGAGGGAGTCTGGAGGAGTCTGGAGTAGGTTTTCCCGTCGTGCCCCATCAGCCCTGTCCCCTCTGGCAGCCTGGCGGTCAGCAGCAGGGACCTGCTCCCATGTCCTGTTCTCAGGGACAGTGATGCGGCCGGCCATGCCTCCAGCACTGTGTCCCGAGGAAAGACTCAGGCCCCCTTGGGAGACCTGCGCTGCCCGGGGATGGGCCTCCTGGGGCTCTCCCCCCACCCGGAGGATTGCTGAACCCCCGGCGAGGTCGACCAGACCCTCCCACCAGGAGCACAGGGGGTCGCACCTGAGGACGGGTCTGCCCAGTTCCTCCCAGACACCAGTCCCAGCTGGTGAGCCCACACGGGCGCCACACCTGATTCCCCCTGGCCCACCAGCGCTGCAGCCCAGGAAGGGGTTCACATACCTCCGACCAGGGCCCTGGGCCCCATGGCCAGGTGGGTGCTGGGAGCAGTGGGCGGGGAGAACGGGGGTCATTCCCCACTCCTGGGGTCTGCTGCCCGGCACCGTCCACGGAGAGCCCTCAGGCTGCGGGGGAGAGGACACGCAGACGCCCAGGGATGCCCTCTGGCTGGGAGAGGCCGCCAGGATCTAGCAAGAGCCACCCCATCCTCGTCCCCATCGGACGGGAGAAGCCGAGGCCCACGTGGACACACCTCTGGGAGGTCCCATCTTGAGTCGCTCGGCCCCAGCTCCGACTCACCGCCAGCTTCTGAGCGGTTTGACCTGGCCAGGTTGGGGGCTGGAGGTGAACACGGCGGAGGGGGCTCAGGGGGGCTCCAGAATCCCTCCAGGGCCTCGGCCAACAGCCCTCTCTGTGGACCAGCCCTCAAGCTGACCGCTGACCTAGACCCCCTGCTGGCCATTGTGGGGTGGGGGAGGGTCACCCAGGCTCTGTGGGTGGTGCCAGGTGGCTTGGATGCCTCATGCCTCAACATCTGGCCACAGGGCTCCCCACGGCAGGGAGATCCCTCCTGTTTGGGGGCCAAAAGGTCAGCCCCCAGGTGCCACTCTGGGCCCCGGCCCCCTTGCTGCGTGACTCCAGCAAGTCACCCTCTGTCTCAGAGCCTCAGTTCCTTGCCTGACAGCGGCTGTCACAATTATAGGATCTGGAAAGCAACGCATATGTCCCCTACAGTCCCTGCGGTGGGTGACGTGTGTGCGGTGGCTGAGTGTCCTTGGGCGCAGCTCGCATCCACTCCCAAGTGCCGAGCGCCCTGTGAGCCAGCACAGGCATGGGCACCAGGGGGACAGCAGACCATGGAGCAGAGCCCCTGTGCTGCCGGGGACAGAGACGGCAGACAGGCCCAGAGCCCCGGGCTTGCCGAGTTTGCCGCTGGAATAAATAAATGCAGCGGGAAAAGGGGGTGAGGAGGGAGCAGGGCGCATGCCTGAGGGAAAGGCTCGGGGGAGGGGCACGGCGAGAGCAGGAAGGCGGAGAGAGAAGAAGCCCCGGAGGCCTGCGAGCCGGAGCGGGGTGAAACAGATCCACGTTTCGCAGCCGCGCTCTTGCAGACGACTAAAGACAAAGCCGCTCGGCAAAGAGCCACGTGAAACGCCCCCATGACGCCCGCTGGCATCGTGGGCAGCTGTCCGGCGATCGCCCCGGGGGGGTGGCCCGCCCCCCCCACGTGGCGCTTTAATAACGAGAATTTCGCCAGCGCCCACTGCAGTCTGACCTCCAGCCTCATAATGATGGCTAAGAACGACCCGGCGTCCCCGGGCACCTCGGTGGCCTGGAGTTTCCCCCGAGGGCGGGTGGCTCTCCGAGAGCCTCTCTTCTTCCCAGGAGCCGCCCTGCCCTCTCCCCTCCCTTGGCAGCCAGTGTGGCCTCATCTGAGCAATGTCTCTGGAAGGAGCACTGGAGGGAGAGTCCTGGCTTGGGGGCAAGCGGCTCTGGCCTCTCCCCGGGGCCACTCTTCCTGGCTGAGCCTCCCCCATCAACTGTCGGGAAGTGAAAGTGGGTGAGAAAGCCCCACACAGCTGGGTGCTGAGCCAGGTTGACGAGGACGCCTCTCTTTTCAGGCAAGATACCTTGAGAAGTGAAAGCCTTCCTCACCTCCTCCAGCTGCCCCCTTGGGGCCGCTTCCTCCAGGAGGCCCTCTCTCATCACACCCACCCTGCGGCTCCGGCCTCCTGGGCTCAGAGTCAGGGTTCAGTGGACGGCCTTCCTGGCCTGCCCGAGGATGCTATGGCCCCAGGAAGGGACGGCACGTTCCAGCAGGAAGGGAAGATCCCAGGGGGCGGGGGGAACACTCCGTTTACCGCAGGACATTGGGAGCCCTCCTCCCCCGCCCCAGCCCCGGGAAGCAGAGTCTGCCCTCCACGGCTGGCTTCCTCTTCGTCCTGACGTGAGACTTGGGGGACCGAGTCCAGAGCTCCCGTTTGCCCGGAGCTGTGCCCTCTGCTACTATGCTCCGTGCCCTGGGGGATGGCCCGGGGACCTCGGGAGAGGCTGGGACAGATACGCAGGTGCGGTGCGTGTCTCTTGAAACTTCCCAACAGCTCGGCTCTGCTCCCCGTCCTGGGCTCTCTCCCAGCTCCTTCTCCTGCCCCTCCTCACCGCTGGGGGAGGTGTCAGTCCCCAGACCTCTGCTTAACCTGTGATCTAGACAAATGATCCCCTCCGACCGCCCGTGCTCTGTCCCTCCTCGGGCTGCTGGGTCCCGGCCGGGACTGACGGACCTGGCTGACCGCCGCAAACGCCCAGACGGGCCCTGTATCCATCAGAGCCTGTTCCATCACGCCCCTGCTCTCGCCTGCTGTGTGCCCCTGGGAACTTTGGTATCTTTTTCCATGATGGGAGTCACTTGGTCACACGGGCGTTGGCAATCCTGCCGTAGAAGCCCCCGGCGCTGTGTTTGGGGGGGGCGGGAAGTGGGGGACAAGGTCGTCACCTGGGGTCTTGGCGGGGGCTGAGTGAAGGGAAAAGGCCCCCAGGAGGGTGTGCGCCGAGCAGGGACACGGGGCCATCCCTCGCGTGGTGACAGCAGACAGTAGGGAACCAAAGTCGTCAACAGTACTTTGTACACAGACGCACGCAGCGGACGGCCACAACCGGTCACAGGTCAGGTGGCCCCTGAGGGGCTGGGCCCTTGGCCCCCACTGCAGAGAGGGCCTCCTGCACGCCCCCAGCCAGATGCCCCGGGCCTCCCTGCGCGAGTCTACCAGAGTCCTGACAGCCCCGCAAGCATGGCCAGGGACCGTGGCTGAGTGGAAAGTGGGGACGGTGTGGGCTGGGCCAGGGATAGCCTTGCTCCCCTGGGGGTCCCGGGCCTCCCTTGCAGCCGGAGGCCCTGTGCCCAGGTCCTGACCGCGGGCTCTGACAGAGGTGGGCCGTTTGGGCTCTGGGCCCCTTTCCCCAAGCCTGCTGCCTGGATGCAGATGGGACAGCTGGATATCTGGTCCCCTGGATTGCAGGGCCCCAAATCCAAGGATTAGTGTCCTTCCACGGCGAGGAGAGGACATAGGGACACAGAGGAGATGCCTTGTGAGGCCGCAGCAGAGGCTGGAGGCATGTGGCCACAGTGGGAGCCCCAGGGGCCTCTGCAGGGGGCTTGGCCTTGCCTCGATTTTGGACTTCTGGCCTCCAGGCCTGGGAGGGAGCAGACTTCTTTTCTAAGCCACCTGGTTTAGGTCATTTGCCCCAGGAAACCGATAGAGTGGGGGAGGGCACGCCCAGCCGAGAGCAGGCCAGAGAGCCCGTGGCCCCTGGGGAAGCTGGAGGGGGCAGTGGGGACGGGGAACGTGTGATGGGAGGACGAACCTGTGCTCTTGGTGACTGTGGTGGCCTCTGAGGGACCCCCCCCCCCGCGGACCCGAGCTCTGCCCGGCGCCAGCTCGGGACGGCACTTGCCCACACCCGTGCACGCCAGCCACATTTACTTGGATTCCTCCAGCGACGGGATGCTCGCTATCTCCCCGGTGGCACAAGCCGCACTCCACCACGCAGACCCCACCTCGTCCCTCTCTGGTGACACAAGCAGGTCTGACTCAGTTTCCCCCAGGCTGGTCACGGTGAGCTGCCTCCTGCCTCCCCTGCTCCGGAGACAGCGGGGGCGTCAGCACTTCCGTCCCCGCCCCTGTGCAGGTGTCCCGGCTCCTGCTCTGCAGGGGTCACGGCAGCCCGGCCTTCGACCTCCCCATGCATGCAGTAGGCGCCTAATAAATCCGAGTGAAGTAAACATTCCTCTAGAGGGGCCGTCCCTTGCCACGACGCAGAGCGGGTCCACCACCACGTGGGGTCCCGACCTCTGCCACCAGTAGCGTTGGCCAGGACCCCAGGGCCCCGGCGAGGCTGCTCAGGGGCCAGCCCAGCGCCCGGCAGCGGGGTCTGGTGGCCGGAGGTGCAGCGTTGCCTGCCCCGCCCCCGGCGCCTGCCTACCAAACGGCGTTCGGAGACGTTTGCCCATCGACGGGGGATGTTACTTTCTGTTCTGTTCACAGTTTGGAAACACTTCATATGTTTTGAGGTCTCCAAGGTTTTCATGGATTCTTGGGGTGCCTGTGGGCCCCAGAGACTTCAAGGTCACACTGCGCTGCCCTCAGGCCCGTCCTCCAGGCCCCCAAAGGACCCCCCGGCCGGGCCCCACCTGCTGCTACCGCCCAGCATCTCAGAGCCCTGGGGGCCTGGGCCGGCCGAGGGCCACCGTGTCCCCCAGCACGGCTGTGGCCATCCCACGGGTCCAGGCGATTAAGGGAAGACAGAGTGTGAACTCCTACGGGTCAGAGCATCCCAGGGCTGGGACCCCGGGGGCCCACAGAAGCCGCCAGCCAATGCACCAGCTGAGTACACAGGGCTCCGTGAGGCCCCAAGGGAGCAGGGAGCTCGGGGCACGGGGACCGCGGGGCCAGTGAGTCAGCAGCGGGGATTCGGCATCGGGGTCTGCCCAGGGATTCGGCATCGGGGTCCGCCCAGACGGTCGGCTCTCAGTGCCCGCAGCCCGCCGGCACCGTGATGCATGGGCACCGCCGCGTTGCACAATTCCTCCCGGCCTCCGACTCCTTCGACGGGTTAGCCCGGCCCGCCACCCGCACAGAAGAGCCACGGCGGCCTCACGCACACCCCATCTGCCCTTGCCCGCCCTAGTTGCGGGGAAGCTGCTCTGACTTGCCGCCGGGGGGTGGGAGGATAGGAACTGAGGCCCAGGTGAGGCAAGGCTGGGCCCAGGGCCCCGAGGCAGAAGCAGGCTGCTGGCTCTGGCGGGGGGGGGGGGGGGGGGGGGGGGCTGCCCCAGGGAGGGAGGGGGGAGGGGGCGTGTGGTACCCGCGGCAGCTGGACGGGACCAGGGCCCCAGGCTCTGAGGGGCGGGGGACCGTGTCCAGGGCTGGCCATCTGGCACCTCCCTGTGGTGGCTCCAGAGCCCCAGCACGTGGTGGGAGCTGACGGCTGTGGGCCAAGTGGGCTTCTGCACAAGCCGGTGTTTCGTCTGGAAAGTCCAGGTGACCAATGGAGCCCCGTGTCAGGGGCTGGCCCTTGGGCCCCTGGACAGCAGCAGGGTGGGGAAGGTGATCCCTGTGGAGGTGCGTCGGGGGCAGCAGGGGCCCACGTGGACTCTGGACATGGCTACAACAGAGGGACTTGGGGTTGTGAGCTCTGGAAGGTTCCAGAGGCTCCTTGGAGCATGGCCACGTGGTGGGGCTGGGGAGTGGGCCGCCCCGAGTCTTGGGATGAGGTCCTACAAGGCCCCCGGGACCTCGCCGTCCCGGAGAGGCCTGGAGAGGCCTCCGCCCAGAGCCAGCTGCCCGGCGGACGGTGCAAGGCCTGGGCCCTTCCCGCCCCCCACTTCCCTCTGGCCCTGGCCCCAAAGGGGGGAGTCCCGGCAGAGATTGCTTATCGGCGGGAACCGGGGTTGGGTCCTGGACCGTCACTGGATCCAGGGGCCTCGGGCCGGGTCCTCTTCCCTGTGGCCTCAGTGTCCTCGTCCCTCCCCTAAATCCTGGGGTCCTCCCAGAGGGAGGGGCGCCCGCACCCGTCTGCACACCACCTTCCTCACCAACGCCCGCGACCCTGCCCGCTGAGCAGGACGGAGCCCACTCCCTCCTAGATGGGCCTGAGCCGGCCCCCCTCCAGCCTGTGCCTCAGGGAGGGGCACCCGCCCCGAGCCCGGCACCTGCCAGGTCCTCCGAGGCCACCTGGCCCAGCTGTGTGGGACCGCGCCGGGGGTGGCCGCGCGGGTGTCTGAGGCGAGTCAACATGGCTGGCCGCGCTGTCAACAGAGCCAGGCAGGCGGCGGCGGCTCGGAGACGTCGCGCTCCGGCCATCTGCTCCCGGGTCCTCCCCCGCTGTCCTCTTACCTGGGCCGCCCTTCCTGGGACCCCGGGGCACGGAGCAGCCGGTGGACGCCGGGAGCCCGCCGTCCAGCTGCGGCGATGCCTGGGACATGGGTCTGGAGGCGGGTCTGGGAGCCGATCCTGGCGCGGGCTGGGAGGGGGGCCGCCTTCCAGGGGCCGCCGACGGCGGTTCGCGCCCTCCCTGACCTCGAGCGGCCTTGAGGGAAGGACGAGGGGGCGCAGCCAGCCCGGCCTGCTCGCCGCCGGAGGCCTCTGCCCCACAGACAGCTCCGGGCCTTCTCGCGGCCGCTGCCCGCCAGCCTGGGGAGGGGGCGGGGGGCTCATGTGACGCAGGGCGGGCCGGGAGGCGGGGGGGGGGGCTCCCCGCAGCGGGGCGAGGCATCCAGCTGTGTCACCGTGATAGCGCGGCCGGGGGCTGAGGAGGCAGCTGTGCCCACCGCTTCCTCAACAGGAACCATCTGGGCCCGGCCCGGCCCGGCCTCCCCTCACGGCCATTCCGGTCTGACTTCCAACAACTTCCTCCTGCCGCCAGCCGGGGGACACCCCACCCACCTGGAGCCCGCACGGCCCGCGCTTCCTCGGCCGGGGCTGGGGGGACAGTGTCCGTCCTGCGTGGTTCACGCCTCTTGTCCCTCCCCCGTCCTCAGCCGGACTTTCCCCAGAGCCCACCTTTCCGGGGCCGCTTCCCTGAGCCTCGGCCCTGTCGCCGAGGCAGACCCGGGTGGGCGCCCTGACCGGCCGCACCCCCCGGCTCCCTGGGCCTCCTGGCCCCCGCCCACCCGGGAAGGACCGCCGCGGGCCGGGCAAAGACTCCTCTCTCTGTGCGTGGCCTCCTGGCTGGGGGCTCCTGGGAAGCCCTTCCCCGCTTCCCGATGGGCGCCCTGGGGGGAGAGTGGCCCACCTGTTTGGGATGTGCTGAGGGCACTAGGGATACCCCCCACTCTGAGGGTCCAGAAACCGTATCAGAGCCCTCTGGGAGCTTTCAGACTCCCCGTGTGCCGGAGCCCTGGCCCCGCTGGACACTCCGCCACAGGCGCTACAAAGGCGACGTGCTGAAGGCAGCACTGGGACAGCAGCGGGGGGCAGGGGCCTCGTGCAGGAGACGGCGTGCCCCACGCCCGCCCCGGCCCACGGGCGGCTCTCCGGAGCGTCCGTCGCAGCCGCAGGCTCAGCGGTCGGATGGCGGCCGGAGGTGTGCGGCCGGCCGGCCCAGGGCTGGCTGAGGGTTCTGGGCTATGCTGACCCTCCTGCACCGAATCCGTGGGGAAGGCCTGCACGTGGTGAGTCCTTCAAGTCCTGCCGAAGGGGGGCAGCCCCGAGTGAGGCCTCACTCGCTGCCTCTCACCCTGGCTGCCGTCTCCTGGGCCCACTGTCGTCACGGCGGATTCTGTGGGGGTCCGTCTGTAGCTGGTGCAGGGACGGGACCCTGCTTGTTCCCGGAAGCCGCTGCCCCATGCGTGTCCACCCCACAGGGTGGGCTGTCCCCCACCCCCTACCCCCAAGGCTCCTGGGAAAGAGGGATCCTGTGAGCCAGGGGCCTGGCCCTGAGCCCCACCCATGTCCTCACGGCCCCTCCTTGCTTGCGGTGCTTGGACTCAGGGTGGGACTGAGCGTCCCGGGCCAACCTGGCTGCCCCTCGGCCAGCAGCCTGCGGGGACCTCGTCCCTGCTGCTCTTTCCCACCTGCGCTCGGCGAGGCCCCTCCGAGCTGGTGGGGAGAAAGCTTTGGGGGCAGAGACCAGCAGCCCAGCCCCTCGGCGGGACAGCCCCCGCCCCGGGTCAGATGCTCGGGGCTTGCACCTGCGGGGAGTACCCCCCACAGATGGGACACTTCCACTTTCGGGAAGAGGCCTCCTGTCTGGCCTGCTTTTCTAGTTGGCAGGGCTCTTGGGGGTTGGGCTGGAAGGCGTAGTCTCCCCGAGAGGGGGGTGGGGAGTGCCCAGGCGCTTGGTGGCCACCTTGGGGGCACCTGCCCACTCTGTGCCCTCCCCTCCCTGGCCAGGCAGTTGGTGCTTGTGGGGAAGCAGACGTTGGCTGTGGCTTTCAGAGCTGGGAGATAAGGAGCCGAGGAGGAAGTGGCTGCAGCAGGAGGGGGCGCAGGCGGGGGTTCGGTGCTGTGTCTGCCCGTGCTTGTCCCATGCCGCTCCCTCTAGAGACCACTGCCGTCCGGCCTGTCATCCTTCCCCCTCCCTTACAAGTCCCCGCAGGGCCACGTGGGGGTTACACAGCTGCCCTGCTTTCTGGGAACCTACGGGAGACGATCAATAAGTCCTCAATAGATGCGGCCCATGGGGCAGTCCTGGGGGGTCGCTGGGAAGCTGCACCCGAGGGATCCGTTAGGAGCTGCGCCTGGGGCTGTTGGGGGAGAATATTCCATGTAAGGGGCCCTGAGGCCGTCTTACCTCCAGGCTTCCAGGAATCTACAGGATGACCAGAGAGCTAGAGGGAGGCTAGTGGGGGACTGTGAAGGAGATGACACTGAATGGAGGTGGAACCTGTTGGCTGACTCTGTGATCTCTGCCTCCTCTTCCAGAATATATAGGAGCACCCATGACTGCTGGGTGAACGGATGTGTGGATGTGTGGATGTGTGGATGGATGGGTGGGTGGTTGGGTGGATGGATGGAAGGATGATGGATGGATGGATGGTGGGTGGGAGGATGGGTGGTGGGTGGATGGGTGGGTGAGTGGATGAGTGGATGTTCGAGTGGATGGATGCATCAGTGGAAGGATGAGTCTATGCAAATCTCACGTAGCTTTATAGAGGAGCGACTGGGCCCACGAAGGTGATGTCCTCCGTTGCAAAGCCCCCAGAAGAGAGATAGAAGTCACAAGACAATATAAGCTCCAGGACAGGTCAGATTGGGGGGGGGGGGTGTGAGCAGCTCCATGTGAACCCAACAGGGCCAGCACTTTCTAGCCCAGGGCCCAGATGGCTGCTAACCTCTGCTTTCCAGTCCCGAGTGAGGTGTGGCTGAATGGTGGTAGACAACAGGGATGGGGCAGGAAAAATCCCGCCCCCTGTGCCTATTCGTGCCACCTGAGGACTAACTGCCCTGTCCCCCACTGCCCAGCTCACGGACCCCTGGGCAAACCCAGAGCCACCAGGAAGGTAGCCCCAGGCACGACCTGGGGAAAACGCTCACACGGGCAGGGCTCCGGGGTTCCCTGGCTGCCGTCGGTTGATGGTGCCTCTCCCGGCGGTGGGGAGGGCAGCTCGGCCGGAGCCCCCACTGGGAACAGCCCAGGAGGAGGCTGACCCTGAAGCACCAGCTTCAGCCTTCCTGGTGCTGCGGGCCTCTTTGGTGGTGGAACCAACATAATGGCCCTTTTCTCCAAATAATGTTTTGAGATCACAAACGCTTTCGTAGAATTATAGAAACCCATTATACTTGAATATAGTTGCCGAAAGGTTAAACAATTTCAAATATACATACTTTCCTGTTCAACCACAAGTTGGAAGCGGTGAGGAGCGTTAACTGGTTAACTGCGTTCTGAAGCGTGATGGGACCCGGCAGGCTGAACCCGCTGAAGGCCCCGCTCCCGGCGGGCTCCGGACCGTGGCAGGTGTACGGGCTGCTGGCCCCGAAGTCCCGGGCGTGGCGCATGCTAAGAGTTGGGTTGAGGTTAATGGACTCAGATACAATTTGTTTTCCTATGCGAGTCCACGGGCCCCCGACTTCTAAGTGAAGAACTGTGCTTCAAGCCTGTCTTGAAGGCCCCTCCCTTGCCTGGCCTCGGCCCTCCAGCCTTGGTGACCCTGCCACTGCGGGGCTTCAGGAGTCAGGGGCCTCCAGGCCCCCGACATTAGTTTCATTTGCTGGGTACTCTTGGGGTTCCGTTTCCTCCCCCGGACAGTGAGAGGACTGGGGTATCCGCCTCGCAGGGTGGTGAGTCAATGAAACGGTTCCCATACGGATCCTGCCCCGTCTCAGTTGGCGGTGGTCCCTGTGAGACCCCCCCTGCTGGGAAGGGCCACTCAGGGCTTGAACGGTCACACCCACCTCCAGCAGGACGTGTTTCCCTGAGAAAGCACTTCCTAAATGGAGCCCAGCCAGTCCTTCTGGGGGTTCTGAGTGGTGAACCAAAGCCCCTGTTCAGGACGGCCCTTTGGAAGAGAAGGACGTTCTCTCTGTTGCCCACACACCTGTCACCTCCGCACCCCAGGCTCTGCGGCAGCCGCTCCTGCCCCAGCCCGTGGCTCCCAGCCCTTCCACAGCACAGCGGCGAGATCTGCCCAACCCCCGCTCCGGTCACCCAACTTTTCCTCCTAAACCTTTGTCTCGAGATCTGGCCAGACTCCAGAGGTGACCAGGAGACCCCCACTCTGGGTCCCTCGCCCTCGATGTAAGCTTCTCCCGTGTGGAGCCGCTTCTCTCCCCACGGCGCCTCTGTCTCCCCCAGACCTTGCCCAGCTCCACCCATCGCACCACCAACGCCTCCCTGGAGCCCTCAGCACCCTCTTGCGCTCCCACGGCCCCGGGCACCCCCCGCAGCGTGAGCACCCTGTCGTGCGGTTGTGGCGGGCATCTCCCTGCTCCGGCGGGAAAGCAGCCGTGGGCCCGGACCCACTCTTCTCAGGGTTCTGTGTCCTGGCCATGCAGTCCCGGGCTCCGGCCAAACCTGATGGGTAGGTGAGTGAGGGCACCAGCCAGCGTCTGAAGGCGGCCCCTGCCCTCATCAGTAACTTCGCGGGTTCGAATCCCACCTTCTCCTGCCCTCAGGGTTCTGCTTCACCCCAGCACCGAGGGAGACGGCGGGGACGGCGGGGGACGGCGGGGACGGCCGGGACGGCCGGCTGTGCTCCACCCCCAGACTGCCTGCTCTCTGGCTGGTGCACAGGAGACGGCTCACCGGGCCCAGGACCCCGGGGTGGCTGGTGTGCTAAGGTGGGGTGTGCTCCAGGCCCAGCTGCTCAGGCCAGGCTCGGGGGCCTGGGTCAGGGCATAGAGTGTCCCCGACACCGGGGAGGTCTGTGTCAGGATGACATGGGCTGCCTGAGGCTGGCGGCGGGTGTGGTGCAGGGACAGCCTGGCAGGCTCGCCCTGTGAAATGGGCTCCAGGAGCAAGACGCGGCTTTGGGGCTGAGCCCCGGCAAGGGCGGACTGTGAGGAGGTATAACGCGAGTGTGACCGAATGACTGCAGAGTCCCCCCGCCTGTCCGCTGAGCCCCCATGAGCCTGGAACCAGTCACATCCTGCCACGAGGCTCGGAGAGGTCCAGCTGCCAGCAGGGGTGTGGGAGGCTGGGGTTTGGGACTCAGAGTGGCCAGAGGCACAGGGCGGAGGGTCCTGATGGAGGTTGGGTGGAGGGTCCCTCCCCACGTCCTCCCAGCCCTCTGTTCCTTGCCCACTCCCAGCCCCGCCAGGAGCATCCGGCCCGGGCTAGGCAGCCCATTCCACAGAAGAGCTAACGGAGCCTCGGGCTGGGGGGATGCTGGCCACAGAGGCAAGACTGTCACCCCACGTGACCTGGCGCTCCTGGGGGACAGGTCCCTGCTGCTGCCGCACGCCTCAGAGCGCGCCCTCTGGGCCCTGGGGTGCCGCCCACACAGGGAAAACCCCCTCTCTGTGGCCACTTTCCCTTAGAGGAGCCCCAGGTGGAGGGTGGCAAGTCACCTCGCTGGGCCCTGTCCAGGGTGCCGGTTTCCCTCTGACTGTCTGGGCTCAGCCGGCCCGGGCGCCGTGTGTCCCAGGAGAAAGGCCCCTCTTCTGGGCACGCGTGCCGTTTTTCCTGTTTGCCCTTCTTTTCTCCTCTGCATCCTGCCTTGGGGTTTGCGACAGTTTAAAAGGGGAGGAGATTGGCTCTGGTGCACTGACCAACCACCTAGAATCTTCCAGAACATTCTACCCATAGCGCTTGGAGCCTGGGAACTACTAGACCCGGCCAAAGCTGAGTCCCGACAGGAGGAAGATGAGCTGGTCAGTGGTCCATGACGGGCGGGGTCAAGCAGGCTCGAGAAGCGCACAGGTCAGGCCCTCGGAGCGGAGGAGCCATCGGGTCGCCTTCGCGGGGACAGCCCCGAGACTGGGGACGGGCTGCACCGGGGCCCCGGGGGGGGACCTTTCAGACAGCTGTGGGCTGGGGGGAGTGGAGGCCCCTGCCAGGACCGGCCAGAGGGAATGTGGTTCTTCCAGGTGCCCGGAACCCTGGGGACGAGAGGCACCGAGGCCTGGTCTTCCCCAACGCGCTGCGCTGCAGACGCCGGTCACTTCCAAGAGGCCCCACGGTCCCGAGCACGTCGCTGTGGTTCTGTCACATGGAAAAGGTCTCTCCTTGCGCTGCGGGAGGAATTGGCCTATATCCGTCAGGAAAGAAACTGTGTATTTTATATTCTCCTTATTAAAAATGTAAGTGCACGCTAACGTTTTTTCTCCAACACACACAAGTTTCGAGACCCTAGCGCTCAGGTGCACAGCCCCCCAGCCTCACTGAGATGGCGGCACTTCCCGGAAGGGAACCTCCCAGCAGAAGGGGGCCTGGCCACCCCGCTGAGGCCAGCGTGTCTGGAATCTGGCGTTCCCGTGTCCCGGCGATGCTCCTCGCGGCCTCTGGGTGTCGGCAGCTGTGGCCGCGGCCCGAGCCTGTCCTGGCCCCCTGCTCCCCTGCGTGGGCTGCGGCTGGAGGTGGGTCGTGGTGCCCTCGAGGCTCTAGTTCCCCAGGAGCAGAGTAGGGGCCCCTCCCCCTCTGCCGTCACCTACATGACGCCTTGGGTCCCCAACTTCTCTTGCTGAGGTTCGAATTCCCACGGCAACCCCTCCGCAGAAAGCCACCCCAGACCATGGGGCTGGCCAGCGTCCGCTGAGTCCCGCGAGCATGCGCCGACTTCCCCACGTTCCCGGCCGCCCGCCTCACCGCGACCCTCTGCTCCTGCGGCCCCCATGACCCCGGGTCAGCAGCCCCCGCTCTGCATCTGTTCACTCTGAACCCCAGACGCCCTGGGCGCAGAGCGGAAGGGCCAGGGCAAAGGGCAGGCCCTCCCAGGGCGGCCCCAGCCTGCCACGCCAGCACACTTGCTAAGGTGTCAGAAACTCTCAGTCCCGCGGGACTTGCCGAGTCACAGGCCTCGGCTGGCTGTCCTCCCACCACTTCTTCTGATTCTTCCGGGGGAATTCCTCCCGGGGGCGCAGCCATGCTACCCACTCCCACCATCAAAGGAGAATGCCCAAGACCCAGGGCAGCCTGTGGGAGTCTTCCCCAGGGCAGACCCACAGATGTGGCTGAGTTCGTGTTCCTGCAGGTAGGGTTGTGACAGGCTCATTTTGAGGCTGAAGCGGCCGTTGTGCCTGGAAGGGCAGAGACCAGGAGAGCAGAAGCTGGAGCTCCCGATGAGACAGCTTCGGTGAGCCCCTGGATACAGCCATGCCTGAAACCTTCTCAGGCACTCAAACATCCCTGCGGTCGACCCCGTTTGAATTATGCTCCAGACATGGCCGCTAAGGCAGCCCCAGCCGACAGGTCTCGTGCCACAGTAAGAAGGATCGATTCACCTATCTGTTTATCTCTGTGTCCTGGCCACTTCTCAGACGTCCTGTGCCCTTCACGAGGCCTGCCTGACCTTGGCTCAACTTTGTCACATTTCCTGTCCATTCTGGGCCAGCAGAACGCTTCGGCCCTTGTCATGCCCTGATGCCCCGCAGAGGGAGGCAGCCACACCTGTAGGGTCGGGGTGTGGCCCAGGCCCGCGCAGCGGTCCTATGAGGTCAGCAGAAGGACGCCGACGTTGTCCCAGTCATGCCTGCATGGGTGGGGGCTCCCCTGACGCAGACTGAGCGCTGAGTGCACAGAGCCCCCACTTTACACACTCAGGGGTCCCTCGGGTTCTCCACGTGGGGCTGAGACGCAGGGTGTGGTGTGCTCATCGCGGAGGGGGTGGGGACGAACGTTGGCTTACTCACTCCCTTTCCCCACATTATCACAGAATGTGACCCGTTTGTCATTCAGCCATCTGGAAGCGGGTTCGGGCCTCCAGTGGCCTCCCGCGGACCCCTCCCTCACGTCCAGGGACCCCCGCCAACCCCCTCTCTGGCTTCTCTGAGCGCACCCGGTCCCTAGGAAGTTTGGGTGCTAGACCCTGGGATAGGAGCCTTGGGATCCATGGCAGGGAATCTGGGGGTCCCGGGACACCAGAGACCCCAGGAAGTCTGCAGGCGCCCACTCAACCCCAGTGCTCTGGGGTCTCCAGAGACCAACAGTTGTGTGCTGGGGGAGGGACGGGACCTGGGCCTGGGGGTGGGTGTCAGACAGACCTCATCTACTGCCACACTGCCCCTACTCACTCTGGTCTCGTCACTGTTCCACGCACAGGCGAGGCTCGGTGCCCAGGTCCTTGGCACGATGGCCGTCTCCACCGGGACTGCTCCCTGTATCATTTCCCTCCCCCTCCAGACCACCCAGCCCGCCCAGCCCTCGGCCCCCTCCCCCGCCGCTTGGTGTTTCTCAAATGCCAGGTGTCGCTTTCTGATGGGATAGACGGTTTACGGGACAGTTCAGTGCGTCACCTGCCCCTTCCCTGAAAGGTCGGTCGGCTCCACGGGGCCAGATTTTTGTTTTAAACACGATTTTTCAGAGCAATTTTAGGTTCACAGCAAAACTGAGAGGAAGGCAGTCCCCACGTGCCCTCTGCCCACACCGCCAGCCGTGTGGCTCGTTTGCGACGGTCGGTGGAGCTGCATGGAACCTGTCGTCACCTAGAAGCCACAGTTTACCTGCGGGTCGGCCCGGGGCTGGACGCTCTGTGGGTTTGGGCACACGGGTGAAGATGTGTCTGTCGTCAGGCCAGGAGAGTGTTTCCCTGCCCTGAGGTGCCCTGTGCTCACCTGCTCGTCCGCCCCCAGCCTGGGTGACCACAGACCCTTTGCCTTTTCCAGGCGCCGCGTGGTTGGACCCCCAGCGCACACAGCCTTTCCGATCGGCTGTGCCGTGCCTCTCCGGGGCATGCCAGCTCATGCTCTGAGCCACGTGTGGACGGACCACGCTTCCCTGACCCATCAGCTCCTCAAGGGTAAACCCGCTGTAGTCGTCACGTACAGGACTGTGTCCAAAGCTCCCTTAGAGGGACGGCAGTGACGGGGGTTGGGCCTCCCCACTGGCCTCACTGTGATTGAGTCCCCGCTGGGAAGACCGTATCTTCAGAGCGCCTGCGCGGCTCACTGGGCCAGGCACCTGACTCTTGGTTTTGGCTCAGGTCGTGATCTCGGGGTCGTGGGGTCGAGCCTCGTGTCAGGCTCTACGCTCGGCAGGGATCCTCTCTGTCCCTCTCCCTATGCTCACCTGTGCGTGCACTCTCTCTCTCCTGAGTGAATGCATAAATCTTGTCTTAACGAAAAACATCCTGGGGTCAGGGCTTCAGCATAGGAATTCTGTGGGAACATGTCTCAGGCCACAGCATCCTTCCCCTAATCCTTAGGCAGAGTGTGGCCCTGCTGCCCCCTTGACCTTGGACTCCTGGCCACCAGAACTGCAGACCAGAGACAGTTTCCGTCCTGTGAAGCTCCGTCTGGGGGGCAGGTGAGGCAGCCCCAGGGACGGACACCACCCTGAAGGCGTGGTTGTTGCCATGGGTTATCCCCATTTTATGGGGTCTGGGTGACCCCTCCCCCCACCCCCCGCCCGGCCCCGTGCATTCTCCTTCCCCATGCCGGCTGTCCCCGCACTGCACGCAAGGGGACGAGGTGGTCCTCTGGGGGCGGGTCCCACACAGTCTGCGGAGGGAGGACAGTGAAGTCGGGAGCAGAGTCCGCGCAGGACCTGGGGAGGCCTGCTGGGGAGGAAAGTAGCCCCAAGGGGCTGGGGGTGACCGGGCGGGCCTCTGGGGGAGAGAGACCTTCCCTGGAGGACAGAGTCCGGGGGGTGCTCGTGGGCGATGCCGTGGGACGCGGCTCTGAGCGGAGCGGGGTGCACCCTGCAGGCTGGGCTCTGGCCTCGTCATCGCCTCTCGGAACCCACCGGCCCTGGTGTGCGTCAGATGCACCTGCCCGCGGGGCGCCTACGCCAGGGCTGCCTGCGACGTTGCTGTTGGCTCCCCAGCCAGGCAGAGCTCCCTCCCAGCTGGTTAGGACAGAACCCCAGGCTCGCCGGAGGCAAAAATACGGCATATTGGGACATATTTGGATGTAAATATTTTCAGCCCTGAGAGGAGCTGGGAGGTGAGGTCCTGTTCCTGCTTGTCTCCCGGAAGCCGGGAATCTGGGCCATATGGCTCCTCTCGCAGCTGCCTGCCTTCCTCGCACTGTGGGGAGGGGAGTGCGCCGGCAGACCGCGGTCCTCCTGCCAGGGTTAGCAGCCCCCGGGGGGGTCTGTGCTCGGACGGACCTGGCCGGGCCCCGACTTGCGCTGGTTACCACTGGGGTGAACCAGGTGCCTGTGGCAGGACTGTCTTCTCGGGGGAGAAGCAGGGCTCAGACGTCTCCCCAGGCTACACAGAGGCCGCACGGTGTAATGCTCCCACTCAAGAACCTTCGCTGGCTCCCCATCTCCCATCGAAGCAAGGCTAGTGCGGCCCAGCATCCCAGGTCTGGAACACGCCCCCCTCCACGCTCGTCTCTGTGCTGGCCTCCAGGCAGTTCTTAGGAAATTCCCTCCCCTAAGGTGTCCAGCCCCATCCCGCTCTGCCAGGAGGATGTCCTCCCCTGAGGTCATGGAGTCCCCGGTGACTGAGCTGACAAGGCCTCAGAGGTGACTCACGGGGTCGGACTGGAGTGTGCTGGAGCAGCCTCCGCTGGGGGCTGCAAGGGGGACCCTCTCCAGTTTCAAATGGGAGACAGAGGCCCCATGAAGGGAGGTTCGGTGACCTGCCCTGGTCGCCAGGCCGGGCGTGGCAGGGCCGTCCTGCTCCCCGCTACACGTCCTCTCCGCGGTCGGCCCCCACATGGGTGGGCCCAGCGGTTCCCAGGGAGAGCTCTGTGTTTCGATGAGACACCCTCGGCCACCAGGAGCAGAGCCTCTGGTCAACGGCGGCTCACTAAGCCCAGACAGCCTGGCGGCAGGTGGGATGGGACTGGGTACGGCCAGTCACTGATGTCTTCGGGTTCCTGGGTTCCCTCCATCCTTGCTCTGCAGTCCCCCGTGTTTGGGCGGGTCTCGCCGGCCCCACGCAATGACTGTAGCTCCTGCTATGGCCGCACTCACGGAAGGAGGAAGAGGCTCCTGGGAAAATCTCCAGAACCTCCGGGCGGGCTCCCCTTCCAGCTCATTGGCTAGAGGGTCCCGCGGCTGTGCCTGGGTGCAAGGGGGGACATTCTGGTGGTCCTGGCCTTTGGGAGAGGGTGAGCTCACCATGGGTACCTGGGAGGGGGAGGTTGGGGGCAAAGGGTCAGGGAAGGCAGAGGGGGCAGGACCCGCAAGGAGTGGTGGCATTTCCCTGAGGCTGGGGGCTGGGACGTGCGGGCGCTCGGCACCCAGGAGGCCGGCAGACGGTGGGTTTGTCGGGGGGCGAGAGCGGGCTCCCAGCCTTGTGGCAGGGCCCGGGCCTCAGGCACCGGCCTCAGGCACGTGGACCCTGGGCACGGAGGACACATCCTGGAACGGTGGTGCGGGGCGCGGGGGCCTGTCCTAGGATGTCACAGAGGTAGCACAAGAGCCTGGGAACAGTGTCCCCTCCTTTCCTGGGCAGAGGGTCTGAAGGCATGAACCCCAAGTCCGGGGGCTTCGTAGGAGCCTTTCCCTGCCACCCAACTAGGCTGTGGCTGGCTGGGGACGTGTGCTGTTCTCACTGCCGCACCAGAAACAGCGCGTCTCCTCCTGAGACGACGGAGACCCTCGGCAACGTCTTCCTCCCGGGGGCGGCCAGGGGCTCGCGGAGGTCGTGTGCCCTTGCGTCTGCTGCTTAGCACGGGCCGGGAGCCCAAAAGAGGTTCGCGCTTTCGTTGTTTGCAGCCAAAATCTCAATTCTTACTTTTTAAAACGAAGCATCCTGATTTCTTTAACTTCCCCTGCACGCCCCAGATACTCTTGTTACCAGAGACTGCTGTGTGTCCTGACCGGGGGCGGGCACCTGCCGGCCTCCTCCCGCCGGGTCGCCAGCACCTGAAGCCTCGGCTGACACGCAGCTGGGGGCCGAGGACTGTTTGCCGAGTGGACGGATGCTCAGGCCCAGGAAGCAGATGTGACCCGCTGTGCCTCTGTGCTTGTGTGTGAGTGTGTGCTCGTGCGTGCGTGTGCGCACGTGCGTGGTGAGTGTGTGCACGTGTGCGTGCAGGGCAGGTGGGTGCAGCCCCCGGGTCAGACCCTCGAGCGCAGCGGTGATGGTGCCATCGTGGGGGCCGCACGGGTCAGGCAGGCTGACCCCTGGAGAGGCCCGTGTTCCTTCAAACAGGGGCTCCCACAGAGTACACCGGGTCTCCTGGGACCCTCGGGTTGGTGAGCTGGTGAGGCCACGGCCGCACACTCAGCCCACGGTGCCTGGGGCCCTGGCTGCCCATCTGTGATTTGAGGTCACCTCGCTGACTGCCCGGGGCCTCAGTTTCCCCACCATCAGCCGGGATACAAGGGGTTCTGGCGGGAAGCAGGCTGTTCTCTGCAGGGCCCCGAGTGCAGGAAGAGGCCTGCCTGGGGCTGCAGCAGACCCACCAGACGGCCTTGGCCGCAGGACACCTTCCTGGCCAGGCCCTCTGTGCCCCCCAGAGGTCACATCGGCCCCCTGCTCCCATTTCAAACAGTTGCTGGGGCGGGGGTGGGGGCCTGTCTGCAGGATCCTGCTTGGAGCTGAGAAGTCCGGGCCATATCCGGCGGCGTTATCGCGGTTCCTGGGAACTTCCCCCGGCCAGCCGAGAAGGTGGCCCCGGAGATACTGGGCACAGGGCGGGTGCTTTCCTGCCTGTGACGCGATTAAGTAACAAAAGCAGTTGCTGGTGGGAAGATCGGCGGCGACGCCGGCCATCTGGCTGCCCCGGCCCTGCTCTGCCTCCTTCCGAGTTATCTCTGCGGGCCCCGCCAGCCGCCTCTTATCACAGGACAGACTGCAGGATTACGGTGTCCACAGGCTCACAAGAAGCTCCTATCGAAATCTGCAGCCTAACCTGAGGGATGGGATGAGCGTCCTTCCCCAGGGGCACCTGCAGGCTCCCCAGCCCCCAGCAAGGGACCATCCCCCCCTCCCTGGCCCCATAACAATCCCCCTCCACCCGCCCTGCCCCAGGACGCTGTTCCTCACACCTGCGCTCCGTATGGGTTCACATCGGCCCCGAGTCTAACTGAATCCAAAAATACTAAACCAGGCCCATCTGTCGGCCAACTGATGAACACAGATGTGCTCCGCACCTCGGAGGCAACCGCCAGCCGGCAAAGCTGTTAAGCGTCGGCACCTGCCGCCCGCGTCCCCTCCTGCGCCACCGCCTCCAGGCCCGGGAGCCTCCCTCCAGAAGGGGCTGGCTCCTTCCCCCACGGGTGTCCCCGGACAGGACCCACAGAGAGCCTTGCCCACCGGGTGAGAGATGGGGACCCCCAGGTCCGGCTGATCAAGTTGCCCTGGGAGCCCACTGTGAGCAGCAGCAGGGCCCAGTGCTTCTCAGGAGAAAAGCTGCCACCCCAGGGCCTTTGCACCCGCCACTCACCGGGGCCAGAGCACTGTCCCAAGGGCCACAGGGCTGCTCCCTGTCTACTCCAGACCCTCGCTCCAACGAGGCGGGGACTCAACAAATGTTACTGGTTTCGTCTTACACTGGGACCCACACCAACACCTGTCTGCTTTACGGAACGAACACCCTTCCGGTCTTGTTTCAAGAGGGGAAGAGGAAAGACCCACGTTCCCTCCCTCCTCCCTCGGGCCCTCCCTCGAGGACCAGGAGGATGGCGGCGGAAGCAGCGAGACCAGACGGCAGTGATTCGTAGTCTGAGGCTGGGCGGGGGCAGGAGGCTCTGGGGGGCGGGGAGAGGGGCTGAACCCGTCGCTGGAGGAAGAGGCTGCAGGGCCGCCTGGCAGATGTGACCACGGAGGCATCTGAGGCCACGGTCCTGCCTCCTTCTTCTTGTCCTTCTTCCAGCCTCGAGGTCACCACCTTGCGGTTCTGGGGACAGCTGAAGGAGTGGGGGCCCCAGGTGCAGGGTCTGGATGGCTGGATAGGAGTCGGGGCCTGCCCAGAGGGAGACCAGATATCACATCTGCCAGAAGGCAGGGGGACTGGTGTCCAGGCAGGGGGAAAGCCCAGAGGGACCCCGTCCCTTGTCCTCAGCCTTCAGCCATGATTTCCACTGGGCACAGGTGTGCCTAGGGCCCTGCCGGTGACCCTGGGGGCTACGTCCTTGGAGCCGCTTCCTTCCCTCCCTGAAGCCGGGGTCCCCAGGCGCAGCTTCCTCAATCTTGGCCCTGCTCCGCATTCAGACGTCCAAGGCATCGGGCCCCGGGGCTGAGATGTGGGGCCAGGGTCCTGGGGCTGTGTCCTCCGGCATGGTGGGCGCTCTCTCAGACCTCATGGAGTGGTGGGAGCTGGGGGGGGTCCCTCGGAGACCCGCATCCTCGTCCCTCGGCTGGGAATCACGTGAATGACGAGCATCATGTGTCTTCATCCAGAATTGGCTGCACCCTGGCTCGCTCCTGAGTTACGTGTGACTTGCAAATGGGTGTGCACGTGCACTCTGCTCCCCGTCCCTGCCTCTCCTTCTATGGGGAAACCAGCCCCCGAGGCCACCCCATACGCACCGTCGGCCCGCAGCCCCTCACGGCTCCCCCGCGGCTCCTTCCTGCCTGACGCGCCTTCGTGAGAGTCTCTGAGCTCCGTCTCCCCGTTCCTGGTCCGTCCAGTTCTCACCGTCATGAGTGGCTGCACGTGTCCTGGCCTGGGCGGGCTCCCAGGCTCTCCGCTGGGGAAGGATACGGGGCACCTTCCACGTCCTGGGCTGGCAGACCCGTCGCCCATCTCTGCCTCCGCCTCACGCCACGTCTTCCTGCCTGCGTGTCATCTCTGTCCAAGTCCCCCTTTTCCTGCGGACAACCGGCCTACTGGGTTAGGACCCCCGATGACGTCATCTTAACGAATCACATCTGGGATGACACTGTTTCCAAGTAAGGTCACTTTTCCGAATACAGGAGGTTGGGGCTTCAACATGGATTTAGAGGGCAGGGGTTCGGGGGGGGCCTGGGGGCAGCAGCGGGGGGCAGGGCTCGCTGTGGCCCTGTCCCCACTGGGTACCACCGCTTCTCCCTCAGTGGCCTGTGCGTCAGGAGCTCAGCCTTAGAACTCAGGCAGGGGAGCGTCTCTAGCTGGAGGGAGGATGGCTGCACCCCTGCGCTGCCCCCTGCACCGCCCCTGCGCCTCCGCGGCACCAGACCCAGCGCTTCGCCCGCTGGCGCTTCAGTCACAGGGAGTTGTGGCCGGGAACCGGGAGAGGGCAGGGGCGTGGGCTCCGTGTGCTGGAAGGCAGGGAGCAAGGGGCATAGGAGATGGGTCAGAGCTCGTGCGGGGGCCCCGGGGCCACGCAAGGGTGAGGCCATGGCCTGGGCAGGGTCACCGGTGAAGCTGGGACCGGGCAGCCGTGGGCAGGTGTCCCAGGAGAGCCGGGGGTGTCCTGGGCCTGGTGGGGCCGGGGAGGGGAGAGGCCGGCCCGCAGCGTGGTCAGGTGGAGCACAGGCAGGAGCGTGTGGGGGTAGGGGGACGCTTGGCTCCCTCTGCATCCCCCGGTCTGGCTGGAGATGGGCTCCTCTGGGCAAGACGGACCTGCAGGGCCAAGCTTGAAACTGGTGGCCCGACGGGGCACGTATCAGACGCTGCCAGTGGGTAGGAAGAGACCCAGTCCTGGACCTTTCTGAGTGCTGCGGGGCAGAAGAGGGCCTCAGGGAGAGATGGGGCCACAGGGCAGGTGGTTGGGAGGAGGACAGCGGGGCTGGCAGTGTGCCCTTGCTGGCCTGGTAGCCTTGTGGCCGGGCTGGGCTCTCCATGGGCGGGGGGGGGGTCCCTCCTGCCAGGGCTTCCCATTGCCGAGCCTGAGCCGGTGCATAGCTCTGAAACCTTGCATCCTGACTGAAGGTTTGGCTCTAAAAATAGGAGCCACCTGGGGAGGACACAGGTGGGAAGCCTCCCCAGGGCTGCCAGCGTGCGGCCCACAGCCAGCTGGCCTGGCTCTTCCCGCGGCCGACAGAGGCCGGACAAGCTGTGGCTCACTCTCCTTCGGCCGGTGCCTCCTGGGGCGTCCCCGGCAGAGAGCGGTCTGGCCACTCGGCCTGCCGCCCCTGGGGGACCCCAGCCTCGCCGTTTCTGTGCACACCTCAAGAACCTCGCTGCTGGGCCACTGAGCCTCACGCCGGCCTTTCCATTGCCTGCTCACCTTTGCAGGTCCCGTGTTCTCCTTCAGAGAGGGCCTGCTCTGGGGACCGGCTGGGGCTCTGGGGCGCTACAATTCGCTGAGGCGGCGTGTGCGCGAGGGCAGTTGGCTCAGGGCGTATGTCGTCC
The DNA here is from genome assembly GCF_922984935.1 of Meles meles. Classification (NCBI taxonomy): domain Eukaryota; kingdom Metazoa; phylum Chordata; class Mammalia; order Carnivora; family Mustelidae; genus Meles; species Meles meles. Next base: position 780,747 of record NC_060084.1, on the reverse strand, counting down.
TCACAGTTCCCCGCCTGCTGTCCTCCCTCCCCTTGGCTCTGCTCGGGGACCCTCTCTCCCCCCACACCACCCATCACCTCCTCCCCGGAGGCCTTCCCCAGGGGCAGGGGATATGTCTCCCACGAGTCACTCCCCGACCTCCCCGATGGCGAGGCCACTCCTCGCCCTTGCCATCTCTGGGGAGGGGGACACCTCCTGCCCTGTCCTGTCGGGTGGGCCACGCGGAATTTCAGCCAGCGCGGTGGGCGGCGGGGGGGCTGAGGCTTGCCGCGGGAGCAGCAGCTTTGGGGGTGCCGAGGGGGTCCTTCTGTGACCCAGAACGAGAACCACCACAGCCAGCCTGTGCCAGCCCACACAGCTGTGAGCGTGTGTGGTTGGTTCGAAGCCACAGGTCGGGGCGCTTGTTATGGTGGCAAAGCTCGGGGCCAGGGCAAGCAGCCTCAGGTCGCAGACAGCTCGGGACTCAAGCTCGCGGCTCAGCGGGAGGGGGCGAGCCCCTGCGTCTCTCTGGGCAGAAGCAGATCACCGCCATCACCTGGCTCCTCCCGCCCCCAACCCAACCCCCACCTGACTCCTCTCCGACCCAGAGAAGCCTCACAGGGACAGGACCCCGCGGGGCACCTCCGTGCCTGGCTTCGCTCCTCCCAGAGTTCTCTGGGTGCGTCTGCTGGGGTCCCCACGCCTCAGCGCGCAGACCCCCTCCTCTGCCCACACACCGCGGGGCATGGCGGGGAGGGTGACGACGAACCCGAGTGCGCAAGGCCTTTGGGAGCGCACGGCCTCCCTCCGTCGGGGAGCAGCCTGCCGGGAGACTTGCTGGCCACGCACCCGCGTGCTTCCTGTCCTAAGTCGTGTCCAGACTGTCCCCAAGTACTTGCCACGGCTTCAGGTGCCCGCGAACGCGGCGCGGGCTTTACTTTTGGTGAAATCCTGTCTTATTTTTGCTCCCATAGCAAATGCGTTTGTGTCGGAACGAAGGAATCTCCGCCTGTGGCCCTCCTCCCGTTTCCTCCCCGAAGTCACGGACCGTGACTGTGGGAGCCCACAGACTGGTCCAGGACCCTCTTCCTTTGCTAAGGGGCTCTGGTGGAGACCCCGTTTCCCAGGCGTGACGCCCCATCCCAGCCCCGAGCGGGCGCCTTCTTCGTCACAGCCCAACCTGGGCTCGGCTGTCCGAGCCCAGGGCACCGACAGGGCCATTTGGGTCACAGGGTCTGGGCTGTGGAGCCCGCTGCACCAATGTCCTGAGGCCCACGGGTCGAGGCCAGAAACCACAGACGCCTCTTCTCGGTCCACAGACGCCTCTTCTCAGTCCGCAGACGGGAGGCGTTGGTGGCCCCGGTGAGCTCTCTTGGGGACCTGGTCTGCGCTCTGGCCCCAGAGACAGAGAGCTTGGGTTGACCCAAAGGGTGTTTGCAGGGGAATCATGAGGCCTTTGGCCCCGGGGCAAGACCGCAGGACTGGTGTGTGGCCCGGTCTTGCTGCCCAGGGTGGGAGGGACGTTGGAATCATCTGGAGGTGTGGTTTGGTTCCTGGAGTGGGGCAGAGAGGTGAGAGTACCAAAGGTATCAGCCAGGGAGGTTCCAGGGTCGGATCAGGTGAGGGGGACGGCAGCGTGGCTGGCCCAAGCTGTGCGGGGTGAGTGGGCTCCGGGAGGCCGGGTGGGCACGGGTGGCCTGGGGGTCTGCTAGAACGGAACACCCCAAGGCCCATGAGGTTAAGCAGGGCTGGAGACTGCCCCTGGCTGGGAGGGAGGGGGCAGCCCCTGTCAGCTTCCGCTCACCGTGGTGGGGGGGAGGGTGCGTCCTGGGGGAGCGAGAGGGGACAGGAAGGGAGAGGGGCTGTTCTGAGGCGGGCTCTGGGTGGGGGAGTTGTGAGTGCAGTTTGGACAGACCTGAGAGCACAAGGACCTTCTGTGAACCCGGGCTTCTCATCGGTGCCAATGGCTTCTACCTTGGGGGCCTGGCCTTTTCCTGGGAGCACATGGGCCGCCCCCACTGGCCCTGTCTCGTCCTGGCTGACCTCGGTCTTGCTGGCCACAGATAGTCCGCTGTGCGCTGTGTGGGGTGGGCAGCCCCGGGGGCTGGGAGGACGTGCTGGTGGGCTGCAGGGGGCTGGGTCAGGTCGTGGCATCACCAGCCTGTGGGACCTGGCTCTCCTTGGGCCTCTCCAGCAACCAGCTCTGCTGGACCTTTTGTCCTGGCCCCCAGTGGGCAGTGCCCTCCTGGTGTGGGGGCCATGTATGGGGAGGGAGGAGCTGGGCAGGGGCAGCTTCTCAGACCCCTGTGGCGGAGCCTCCCAGGGGCCCCGTGGGATAAATTGGGAACTTCCCTTGCCTCATGGACACCGTGGTCCCCGCCTGCCCCCACGTCCTGTGTCCCTCCCTTCCCAGCCCCAGGGCTTCTCTCCTGCCTCCCCACTCCCCAGTTTGTCACAGGAGTTGTGCCTCCCTGGCTCCCCGGGGCCCGAGCGGTCTGCCCAGGCAGCTGGCGGGTCTACCTTGGCGTCTCACGGCAAAGCCACGTGTCACTTCCAGCTCTGACCCGTCTCTGTTTAGTGACAGAGCCCACGCTGGCCCACGCCAGCTGCCAGCCTTTCTGTTCTCAGCGTGAATTCTGGAGAACCACAGATTCCACATGGCACGCGGACTCTCGGGTCTCCGCTCTTCAGAGCCCCTGCCGCGGCAGCCGCCGTGACCCGCCGTAGGTAAGGGCAGCTCCCGCTGTGTCCTGCAAAAGTGGGGCAGCGGAGTCCCTGGGTTCGTGGGGAGACCCCGTGCTAGTGCGGGTGGGGGGCTGGCACACTCGGGGAGATGCTGGGGTACGAGGAGGCCGCGCCCGAGGCTGCTCACCCCTCGGCATGTCCAGGGAGGAGCCGGAAACCAGGGAGGCATCGCCCACCCCCAGCCACAAGGGACTGGGGGACGTGGGGGCGCTGGAGCTTGGGAGAAGCATGGCTGTCCTGCTGCTTTGGGTTCCTGAGCCCAGCACCCGGGAAGACTTCGGTGCCCGGGTCCCCACACACCTGCCGTCCCGGGTGCTCCGGCCGGAGACCCCACCGGGGCTCACTTGCTCGTTCAACGAACATTCGCGGAGCCTCTTCGTGGTGGCAGGCGCCAGGCCTGCTGCTGTGGACGTGCAGGGAGCCGGGGAGGGGGGGCGGCGTGGTGGGGACGCCGTGAGTGCCCAGAGCCGCCGAAGCTCACGGCCACAGACTGGGGCATGACAGCGGGAAGCTCGTCCCTTGCGGTTCGGGAGGCCGGAGTCCGGAACCCAGGCGGGGACACACACACACCCACTCAGAGGCTCCGGGGGGCCGTCGTGTGACGCCAGGGGGCCTGGCGAATCTGGGTTTGCAGCTGTGACCTTCCCACTGCCCCATCCCCGTGTGGCCTCTCCACCTGAATCTGTCTCTCGCAGACTCAAGCGGCTGGATTCAGGCCGCCCCGACCTAGGACGCTGTCATCCTGGGGCTCCACGTGATCACATCTGCAAAGACTCCCTTTTTAAACAAGGTCACATCGACACGTTCCGGGGTCAGGACATGGACATATTTGGGGGAGACCCTGTTCAGCCCCGTTCAAGGGCACTGATGACTGTAAACCAGGCACGGGGGGGAGGGGGGGCCTCGGCGCCCGGCCGGCCTGCGGCACACACACTGCCCCCGTGATTGCTGCCCGGCAGAGGCGGGAAGGAGTCAGCAAGCGGGCGCTGTTGGCAGCGCGGTCCTCCGAGCCAGCTCCGTCCCAGACACAGACGAGTCTCTGACGGCCGGGCCGCTCAGCACTCCCTCTCTGTCATGAGTCACCGGCGTGGAACAAGGTGACGGTGACTGATAGTCCCGTGGAAGCTGGGCTTCCTCGCCTGGGCAGCGGAGATAACCACGTCTCCCCCAGATCCGTGCAGACAGCCGAGGGGAAGGAGGCCGGCCTGGGCTGTCCCCCACCTGCGCAGGCCCCCAGGCTGGGAGGTCTGGGCAAGGTGTGCGCACCCGCAGAGCCGGGACCTTGGGGAAGGACCCGGCGGGAGGGCGATCGGGGACAAGATGGGACACATGAGGCTGGGATGGAGCCCCTGACCCCTTCCTCACGGCCTCCCCTTCCCCCCAGGCGGGCCAAGGGGCAAGGGCGGTGCAAAGACGTAAGCAACCCAAGAAAATGTTCCCTCAAAGACATGAAAATGAAGTCAATAAAAGAGATAAAAATGGAAATATCAAGACAGCAACTTCTCTTCTGATTACAAAGCAGGCCCGCAGAAGCAGCTGCGCGGCCGGCCGGCCTGATAAGGGAGAGGCCGCCTGGGCCCGTGAGATAAAGCCGCACGGCTGCCTCTAGCCCCCCGCCATGAGCACGCCCGCCGCGGCGGCGACTGGGGCTCCAGATAGAACACAGGCCCCCTGTGCGGCCGAGACCTTATTAATCTGCTCGCAGGCATTTAAGCGCCGTGGAAAACGCGGGGTGGGGAGCGGCCGCCAAGAGCTTGACACTTCCTCACTTTCTCGCCCGCCTGCCCCTCTCCCTGGCCATTGTCTCCCTCTGGTTTCTCTCGGACACGGACACGGCCCGAGGGACCCGGAGGGGGCTCAGGTCCAGACTGGCTGCCAATGGAGGAAGGGGACCCCGCGGAGGTCACACCTGCTGGGGGAGGCAGGCTGGCTGCAGCCCCTTCAGGCTTCGGGGGCCACAGTGAGTCTGGAAGGAAAGGGTTGGACATCAGCTCCCGGGCCCTGCCGTGTGCGGGGCTCTGCCCTGTGCGAGGCTGGGGGGCTGCCGGGCAGCCTCTCCCTCTGCATCTGTGATGGGGGGTGTGGCCTTGTCCTGCTGGGCTGGCGGCCCGCTGGCAGAGACAAAGGCTGAGCACACAGCCATACAAACAAGGTTACAATTACGGGAAAGGGACAGTTAAGGGACGTGATAGGGGCAGAGAGGCGGGGGAGGAAGAGAAGCTGTCCGCACCCCTCTCCCACTCTGACCCCTCCGCGCCTCCTGTCTCCCTGAGTGAAAATCTCAAGGCTCCCAGAGGCCCCAACCTTCTTTCCTCATCTTCCATGGGCTTGTTTGTTTTCAGTGCACAGGGCCTTTGCACGTGCTGCATGGCCTCTCCGGGGCCCCCTTCCTCCAGGTGTCTACCTCCTTCACTTCCTGGAGACTTTGCCACATGTCACCGCCACAGAGAGGCCTTTGGTGTTTTTGGTGGACGAGGGAGGAGCAGAGGGAGAGAGAGAATCTCAAGCAGGCTCCCTGCTGAGCACAGAGCTCCCCTTGGGGCGCGATCTCACGACCTTGAGATCCTGACCTGAGCCAAAACCAAGAGTCAGACGCTTACCGACCGCACCCCAGCCCACTGACCAATCCCACACCCACACACACAGCTCGTGCTCAGCTGTCTTGCTTCAAGCTCCCCAGAAGCACGCTCACAGGTGGGCTCCAGCAGCCAGGAAAAGAGATGGGGCGGGCAGGTGAACGCCCTGGTGTCATGCATGGAAAAGCAAGGGGAAGGACACAGCTGAGCACTACGGCACCTCCAACCCAGGAAGCGCTGGTTGGATCCCAGCTGCGGTGGGAGCTTGCATGGACAAGGTGGCCTCCTCCCTGGGACCTCTGAGCCCAGCACTAAAGCCTCTCTGTGCACAGCTTTCCTGAGGCCGCTCCCCACCCTGCCCTGTCATCGCCTTCCTGGCTCCTGCTTCTCTCCGTGTTACTATTCTCTGGATTCTTCCAGCAAGCCTTACCTTAGCCAGGTTCTGTGGGGATGGACCAAGGGGAGAGGGAGCACCCCTTTTCCCAACAGAAGGTACGAAGTCCCCCATCCGCGGACAGGACGCTGGAGGGAGGCCGCCTCGCCTGGCTCTGACCCTGAGTGCTCTTCTTCCAGGTGGGGCCCTGCTACTGTCCGAGACTGACTTTGTGGGTCAGGACCAATATTTTAAAAACTATTAGGATGCACTGCATATGGAAAAAGTAAATGCTGCGTGTCAAACAGCGTTTGGGTTTGGGGATGCACGTACGCGTGTATGGATGGCCAGCACTGCTCACGGCCCACCCTGCCCTCTGCCCTTGCTCAGTGTGCATGGTGGCCCTGTGAGGCGGGCCCTCTTGTCACCTGCGTTCAGCAGCTAAGGAAATGGAGGCACAGGGGATCACCTGCCCCATGCCAGCTGGGGCTCCGGAGTTAGCAGAGCGGGTGTGTGTAACCCCTGGTCTGGGCAGTCCCCTCTACGCTCTGAGCCTCTGTTTCTTCATCTGTCAACAGACATAATGCTGGGGCTTCCCAGCAAGGACAGCATGCGGTGCCAGCAGGACAGCCCTCAGGAGCCGGGGGCGGGACCCGCTGTCAGACCCTCGTGCGGCACACCCCTGCTCCCCGGCCGCCTCGGGCCTCCTCTGGTCCTAGCGGAGCTGAGACAGGCAAGCACAGATGACGGAAAGTGTCCAGAGCACGAAGAGGAGGCCTGGGAAAGCACAGGGGCCTAAGAAGAGCCGAAGTCCCAGTTCTAATTCTTGAGACACAAGTCCGAGCCGTCCAGAGTCTGAAAGTGCCAGACCCTGCACATAGGGCAGCGGCCAGCGTCTCCCAGCGTCTGTCCTGGTGGCTGCTCTCCGTCTCCTGGTCCTCCGGCGCCACCAGACTTCCTCCCTCGAGGCCAGGCTGCCTCACTCATACGCGAACGCCCAGTCGCCCGTGCAGAGCGCCTCGTCGGCAGGAAAGCGCTGCGTGAATACAGCAATCGTTAGGAGAAGTGTACATGCATGAGAACTGTAATCGGAAGGTCCTGAGAGTGGGCGCCTGATGGGACACAGGGACCCTTGGCCGACGCACCTGCCTGTCCCCCCTTCCTGGTCACAGGCTTCCGCCTTTGCACCCAGGCCGGCCATGGGCTGGTTCTGGGCGGCTGAGCTGGTGGCCTCGGTGCTCCCAAGTATAAAGTTAGGTGGCTCCTGCTTGTTCCAGCTGTGGGACCCTGGGCAGGGCATTCCTTGCTCCACATCTCCGTGTCCTCATCTGCAAACTGGGCACAACAGTGTTGACCTCCCGGCCCACGGGGAAGACTGAATGAGCTAACACTTGTGCATGCAGCAAGCTGGGCACACAGGTGTCACTCACGGTTGCTGTTGTGACCACAGCCCCATTGCACTGGGCGAGCCTGCCCAGGGGATGGACAAACGAACAGAGTCGGGGGCCGTGAGGATGAGGCACTGTCCGGCTGTCCCTGCGGGGCTGTGCCTCTGTCCGCGGTGCTGAACCCAGGCGTCCCACGGTCTCCCCCGGCCTGAGCCAGGTGAGCGGGAAGACCGCCAGCCAGGAAGAGAGGCACCGAGAGAAACACACACAGACAGAGCGACGGGCTGGGCCTCGGACACAGCGGCGCTTCCACACACGTCAGCGGGAGAGAAGGGGAACTTCTGTTCCGATGCATTTTCCGACGGTCCTGGTTTCGCAGGAGGACATTGATTGTGTGGTTATTGGACAACATTTCCTTCCCATGTGCTCCCACTGTGGGTCCCTGAGCAGGTCTGCGCAAGGGTCCACCAGAGCTCAGCCGGAGAAGCAGGCTCACCGAGGGGTTGTGTGTGTGTGTGTGTGTGTGTGTGTGTGTGTGTATTTGTTGCAACGATCAACCACACGCAGTCGGGCACCCGGCTATGCGCTTCCGTGGGGCTGCTCTGACGCCAGGAGGGAAGGTGCTAGGAAGTGGGAAAGAGGGCAAGCGGCACCAGCACGAGCCAGAGCCCCACGACAGCCCTGGAGTGACTCTCGTGGTGCCGAGGACCTGGGGGCTGGGGTGTTCTGCAGATGCTGGGCTGCACGGAGGAACAGGATACGCTCCCCCCACGCCGGGCCAGAGCTGGTGAACAAGGGTAAGGAGACTGTGCCTCAGCGGCAGGCCTGGCCACATGCCACAGGTGACTCCACAGACCAGGGACAACTCGTAGCTTCCCCTCCAAGTCCCCCCGGACTCTCCCTCTGGGGCCCCTACATCCAAAACCCACAGGAAGGGCACTGCCGCCCAGGCTGCAGGCTGACATGAGGTGAGGCGGCCATTTCGAGGAGGTGGCAGGTAGCCAGGGCCTGGCGGGCAGCCGTGGTTTGAGGTCAGTCCTCGTGGGTCAGAGCAGGCCTCTCACCTGGGCACCAAGCTTGTATCTTGGCTAATAGTCCTTGGGATGGGAACCGCCAACCGTGTGGTGGACTGCTCCCCTCGGAGGGCAGGCCTGGGCTCCCCCCACACCTGCTGACCCTGGCAGCCCCAGCCCAGTGCAGGGAGGCCCCCTGTGGCGAGTGAAGCTAAGCTGCTTCTTGCTCGTCCGTTCGTGTGAGAAGTCTGCTCGCTCCTCCCGATGCCAGGAAGGACAGAGCCTATGAGCCCATGACCCACTCAGAAGTGGGGCTGGGATCAACCCCAGCAAACGTCCTCCTCAGGTCCAGAGGCAAAAGGACTTGGAATTATAAATGGTGACCCATTCATTTTCCTCCACTAGCGTTCGGGGCCTACTGTGTGCCAGGGAAATGCAGAGATGAAGACATGGCCCAGAGCGCAGGGCCCACATGTCGTGAGGAGGGACGGACGCGGTCAGAAGGCTGTCGTACATCATTCTGGTGCCTTAGAAATCCAGTGTGGCCAACAGGGGCGTCCCCATGCCCATGGTCCCTGCTCAGAATGCCGTGTCAAGAAAGGTTCTGGTGTTGTGTTTGAGACCATCTGCAAAGAAAACTGGGACTGGCTGGTTTGGGCGGCCTTTACACGGCGTACTAGGAACAACACGGGGATGCCAGTGTGGACACCGTACGGGAGACTAAGGTCCAGAAAGTTGCAATGGCTTGGGCAAGGTTCTGGAACAAGTCATCTGTAGGACGGAGGCCAGAAATTGCCCTGCCCTGTCCTACTCTGGATTCTACCTAAGACATCACCGTGGATTCCAGAGCGAGTTAGACACAGGGAGGAATGGACATCTGGGGTTGGTTTCCTTGGGTGATTCTGTGACCCTGGCAGGGGCCCTGCCCGCCAGCAAGGCTGGATGGAGAACAGTGCGGACACAAAGACTCCGGCAGTGACCCCCCTTCCCTCGCTCACTTCTACCTGGGGCCTTGCCCTCAATGCTGCCAATCATCTCTCTGAGACTAAGTGGCTAAAGTAGACCTTTAACTGCCCACACCCCATCCTGGGCTGCCCTCCTGAGAGTGGTTCAGCCAATCCCAGAAGCACCTAATGGCAGGAATGCCCAGAAAAGGCATTGGAGGAAACACACAGAGAGGCGGTCCCTGGGGAAAAGGCTTGGCCCACAGTGGTCCAGTGTAGGTCCTGAATGCAAGTAGGCAACCAGGGCTAAGTCCTTTTCCTGCATCAAGGAGAGGCGAGATTTGCAGAACTGTGGTTTTAGGTCATCTTTTCTCTGTCTCAGGCACACATGGCTAAAATCACTCTGTCCAAGACTGGGTGCGGGAATTTTGTGGTAGAAAGCATACCAGTTTAGAAGGTTAAGCCTCTACTTTTTTCTCATGGACACAAAGTATTCATTCCCCCCATCCATCCATCCATCCCCCATCCCCCACCCCCATCCAGCCATCCATCCGTCCATCCCCCAACCATCCACCCACAGGACCATCCATCCATCCATCCACACATCCGCAGAGGTCATGTCATGTCCCCAGGCACTGTATTGGCCTTTAGAAACTACAGCAACAAACAGAACCCTGTCTACCCTTGAGCTTCGATCTAAGGCAAGGTTCCAGGCAAGGGTGCACTCACCCTGGGCATTGCGTAAGTGACCCCCCCCCCCCCCGTGGCGCAGGAAGGAAGCAGTCCCTCCGTGTGCGCCCTTTCCCATCTCTTATTTAAGTGACTCCTTCTGTTTCTCTGTTTTGCGATGCCCAGAGCGGTGCCCAGCCATGTCTTTCTTCTGCAGGCTGTGATCAAGGGACCGTGTGTGAGCGAGAATGGTGCAGCGGCTCAGACAAGTCTGCTAGCTCGCCTGTAGGACAAGGGTGCTCAGAGAGTTAAGAGGTCTTCTCGGGAGAGGCGAGGATTCATTTGAGTCTTGGAAGAAGAGCTTGTCTGACGGAGAAGCTGCTGAAGAACACCGCGAGGGCAGAATGAGGGCAAGGAGGACGGGGTGGTGAGCGGCCACACGGCAGGACTGGAGAACAGGGAGGCGCCCCGGCTACTGAGGGTTGGGGCAGGGATGCAGGAGGAGGGGCGGGGAGCAAGATTGGTATGGCCTTGGGTGTGGGTAAGCCAGGCAGCTTAAACTCCATCCCAGGGGGCGACGGGAGCTGCTGAAGGGGGACAACAGAACCAGATCGCCTCTAGGAACGTGTACGTGTAGTTCTGAGGGTCTGGGGGGGGCGCTGGCATGCTGGGGGCAGGAAGGACATCCAGCTACGTATGGGACTCAGGGGCGGCCTGCAGCGGCCGTGTGTCGGTTAACTCTTGCTGCATGACAAAACACCCCAAATCTCGGTGGCGCGAAACAATAGTGATCTATTTCTCAGGACTGCGAGTTGTCTGTTTTCGTGTGTGCACCTGCTCGTGCCCGCAAACCTTTGGTCTGGATACGCCCCAGAGGCCTCACTCCCAAGCCTGGCTGTCGGTGCCGGAGGTGCCCCGAGGCCTCCAGGAGCGAGACTCGTCTCCTTCCCTGGTGTTCTCCGAGTGGTACTCCATGAGGGTGAAGTGGTGGCCCGTGGCCTCTTTGGGCCCGGGCTCCAAACTCAAACAACATCACTTCGGCAACATCCCATTGGCTAAAGCAGGTCCAAAGCCCACACGGGCTCCGCAGCCGGGTGCCTCCCTGCTCTCCAATCCTGCCAAGACCTGTGCAGCCACAGTTGCGGGACGGGGGGTGTCCCAGGGATGGAGCCGTGTCTGGGACGTGCTTGCGTTTGTTTACTGAATGCCTGTACCATCCAGAGACGTCGAGGGGGCTGCAGCAAGAGCACAGGGACGGGCTCAAGGAGCAAAAGACTCTGGATGTGATTCTGAGGGGGACAGGGAGCTGGGCAGGCTCTAGAAGGGCAGAGAGGGGGAGGAGGACAGTTAGGAGCTAGCCAGGGGGGTGCTGGGGGGAGGGTGAGCTTGTGGGGAGGTGGGGGGACCATGACGATAAGGACAAAGCCGTGTGGGGGGCAGGTGGGACTGGGGCACCCGTCCGCTTGGCCCAGGGAGGGACTCGGGCAGCCCCAGCTCTGGCCTCACCCTCAGTTCCTGTCTTTAGTGCCCCAGCCAGGAGGCCTTTTCCAGGTCCCAAGGGACCCTCAGCAGGATCATGACTGCACAGCTACCCTGGCTGTCTCTTTATCCCCACCCAGGCCAAGCCTCCAGCCCAGAGAAGAGAGAGGAGAGGAGAGGTCCTCTGATCAAGAAACCACTGGGGAGAGATTTTAAAAATGCAATTAAATAGAAAATAATTAAACCCAATTAAACATGAACCATGGGGGAGTTCTGGGGGCTTCCCTGTGAAAGCTCAGTCTGTCTCCACCGTCTTGGCGGCCTTCCCCGTGCTTATGAGTGGGGCTTTTAAGGTGGAATGAAGAAGGCCAGGCACCCCCCCCAAGACCCTCAGGGCCCAGACACTGCTCCCCTTGGACCCACCAACCTTTCCCTCCCCCAGAGCTCCCCCAGCCCTGTTCCCTTCGTCCTTTGGGATGCCTGGAGAGTCTTACTGTTGCCAAACGCCAAAGGAGCACCCGAAGCGCACTCAGCCAGGGCTGCTGCCAACCATCCAGGCCCTTCTCCATGCAGACCTGCCGGCTCCAGCCTGTCCCGGAAGGTGGACTTTGGACTCTGAATTTACAGCAAGCCCAGGCCATCGTGGGGGTTGCTGGTTGTGGTCCAGTGACCCGGACAGTAGGCCTGGCCCAAGGCTACACAGGGAGCCCGAGGCAGCGGGACGGAGTGTGGTGGAGGGTTCTCGGGCCAGAATGTGGGGCGAGGTGGGGGGGGACGAGTTTGCTGGAATGGGCTCCCTTCCTGGAAGCGTCCATTATCACGTGTGGCCACAGCTGTTTGCCCGGTGGGGACTGAACGCTGGGCTGACAGTCCCCCGAGGCTGTCTCTCCAGGGTCCAGCGCCAAGCAGCTGCCTGTCGGTGAACGGCATGGCTCAGGGCGGTCGGCAGAACAGGCCTGGGAAGAGCAGCTCTGCCCCTCCCCCGCACTCTGTCCAGGAGCAGCTCCTAGTCCTGGGGGCTCGGATGGAAATGCCATCGAGGGGACTGAGGGTGCCTGGGTTCCCCCAGGTAATGTTCCAAGGTCATCACTGGCCAGAAATTCCCTTCCTGGAGGGAGGGCAGTGTCTGGAAAAAGCATCCTTTCTATTCAACAAAAGAATGTTAGTTGGAGATGAAGCGCTGACAGCAAGGACGAAAACAGCCAACAACCTGCCCTACAGGAAACCCATCGAAACGTCCCCTCTGTTCCTGACCCCCAGGGCCTGTGTCCCCATATCTCCCAGGGACAGCCGTGCACAGGCAAGAACTTGGGTGACTGTGTGGTGTCACATGATACCCACGTGAGTGTGTGTGCGTGCAAGTCACTGCCAACGAGCGTGTCCGCGTCTTCCATCCCGTCCCCGCCTCCATGGCAGCACGCTGACTGTACAGTGCGTCCCGCCCGTCACCTGCGTTGCAGTCACCCGGGGAAGGAAGTCCAGCCCCATCCCAGAGATCCTGAGCTCATTCAAGAGGTATCTGGGCAGGAATCTTCCCATTTTTGTCCTCAGATGATTTTAGTATTGAGCCAGTTTTGAAAACCCCAGCTAGAACCCAGTGCAAAGACTTGCCGCTTTCCCGGTTCTGTTTCTACAGTTTTCTTAAACATTGAGCTTTCCGTTGTGGGTTTTTTCTTTTTTTTGTATTTTTAAAAAAGATTTTATTTATTTATTTGAGAGAGACAGAGAGAGAGAGCATGAGAGGGGAGGCCAGAGGGAGAAGCAGACTCCCCATGGAGCCAGGAGCCTGATGTGGGACTCGATCCCGGGGCTTAACCAACAGAGCCACCCAGGCACCCCTTTCCGTTGAATCTAATCCGTAGTCATCCCTCAGCCGGCGTGAGCAATGCCACGTGCCCCAGGCGAGCGCAGCAGCGGTGAATTTCTGAGGCAGACCAGGTGGGTCACAGGCCATTCAGTCAGTCCGTTTGGGAGAACACGAGACAAAGTCCCGCACACTGGGGAGAAGGTGACGGTTCTCGAGCTTGCAGGCGGGGAAGCCGCCCTGGGTCAGGTGGGAGCAGGCTTGGTTGCTGAGGCAGTCATCTGCCTGTTCAAGTCTGACGGGAAGGAAGTGTGCGGCTGCTAAGCAGTCACGGGGCGGACTGAAGCCTCTCAGACTCGCTCTCTCAACAAGCGTCCCGCCCTCTTTCCACCTGCAGAGGCTGGGCCAGGCCTGGGCGCCCTGCAGCTAGCTTTCTGGGTACAGGGAGGGCCTCGCCGCCTGTTTTCAGAGAAGCCGGCAGGTCCCGGCAACGTCAGGAGCCACAACGGCGCCTAGCTCAAGGTTATGTGGGGCGGGCCTGCACGTGGCCTCCCTCCTTCCTACCCGCTCCCACCACCCAGACCTCGCCCCGCGCCGGAGCAGGAGGAGGCAGGACTTCCCTTGTGCCTGGAGGGTGCGGACCAGGGCTTGGTCAACCCAGATCGGTCTTTGATATGAAGATGGAAACGGTGGGGGCTTTCCTCCCGAGGAGAGACCTCAGGACGGACTGACCCAGCGCCAGGGCCCAGGACAGGAGGGAAGGGGCTGTGGCGCCATCCTGACCCCTAACCCTGGAAATGCCCCCAGGCAGTGAGAGCCTCGCGCAGGAGCGAGCAGAGCCCCTTCCCCCAGCGCGCCCTGCAGGGTCGACCCTGTGGTCCCACGCCGGGTGCGGGCAGGCCGGAGGGCGGTGTGCGCGCGGGGTGCGGGCAGGCAGTCCCTTCAGCCGCGACGGGCCCCAGAGCGGGCGCAGGAGGGTGGCACAGCGTCTAGGAAGCGCGCGCCGGGCGGCAGAGGCTGCAGCCCAGGCCCGGCGGCGCAGCCTCCCTCTTCGGGGGCTCCGGGACTCGGAGGGCAGAGGGGACGCTGGAGGCCACGCGCCCAGACTAGGCGGAGCTCCCGCGGGAGGACGGGGATGGCGGGGCCTCGGGCACAGCGTCACGGAGGGGCGGTCCCCGCGGGCTTCCGCGGCCCAGCCTGCTGGTGCGGCCGGAGCCGGACGCGGAGGGAGGCCGCGCTGCACGGTGCCCGGTCCCAGGAGGCCGCCGAGGCTCCCCGCCGCGCCGCAGGCGTCTCGCACCCGAGGGCCGACCCCGGGCCTCCCGACGGTCCGCGGGTCTGTGCAGAGGGCGCCCCCGCCGGACCCGGGCCGAGCGCCGTGGACACGCGGCCGCTCTCCCCGCACCGCGCAGCCCGCTCCAGGGGCCGAGCTGGGCTTTCCCGGCCGCTCCACAGCCGTCACCGGAACGGCAGGTCCGGGTCGGGCCGCAACCGGCCGCCCCGCACCCGGCCGCCGCCGCCGCACGTGCGCCCCGCCTCCCCCCTGCCCCGCCGCCGAGCGCGCTGTGGGGGCGGGCCCTGCGCAGGCGCAGAGCCTCCGGGAGCACGCGGCCTGACGCTCATTGGGCCGAGCCCGTGTCCGTCAGCGCGCGCGGACCGGAAGTGGCCGGCGCGCTCGGCGGAGGAGCGGGCGGCGTGGGCGGCGGCGGCGAGGCCGTGGCGGGAGCGGGCGGGCCTCCGAGCGCGTCCGCTGCCCGGGCCTGGGCCGCGCGGGGCCGGTCCTCAGCCGTCCGCGCCAGCCCTCCCCGCAGGGTTAGTGGGAGGGGCCCAGGCGGGCCGGGGGTCCCGAGCGGTCGCGGCCGCTCGTCGTCGGGCCCCCGGGAAGAGCCGGCGACAGAGGCCAGGCCGAGGGGCGATGCCCTGCGCCCCCGCTGGACCCCACGGGCGCGAGGAGGACAAGGACGTGACCCCCGGCGGAGACGCCCTCCCAGCGGCGCCCTCGGTGGACGCTGTCGCGCGCCCGCCAGACCTTCCCTTTCTCCGGGGCGGTGGCGGCGGGCCTGCGCGACACGCTGCGGCCTTCTGTCCCCGGCACCGCGGCCTGCCGGCTTCCTGGGCCACCGGGCCGTGCCTGCTGCGGGGACCTGCTTGGGGCGTGAGGCCGAGGTGCTTGGCTCCCGGCGGCGCCCACCGCGAGGACCGGGCAGCGACGCGGTGGGTCCTTGGCCAGGCCTGGGGCAGGACCCTCGTGGCTGCCCACCTGCTCCTCTAACACGTCGGCGTCAGCGACTGGTTCCGAGATGCGACCCAGGGACGGGAGACCTCCGGAGACCCTCGTTCTAGCTCTGGGGGGTCCCTGGGAGGACCAGCTCCGTCCTCTCTGCCGGTGACCCGCGTCTGGGCCTGGCGCTGGGACTGCCGAGCCATCTGGGCACCGCCCGGTCCAGCGCGGCCAACCGTCGGAGGCTGAGGAGTCAGCCTGCCCTCCTCTCAAGGTCGCTGGCGGGACACCGGACCCCCATCAGAGCCAAAGACCTTGTTGGTCCTGGTGCGGCCAGAAGCTTGCGTCCTGGCCTTGTGGGCGTCCCCTCTGCCCGTGTCCCATGCGCGGGGGCCAGACGCTGTGTGCACAGGGGGCCTGAGGAGTGGCGAGCGGAGCCTGAACCGTTAATAACGGGCTGCGGGCTGACGTGCCTGACCTCTGCGCCAGGAACAAACAGCCTTGCCCGGCTCCGGAGGGGCCACTCCCTCCCCCGGGGCTGTTTGCTGAGCAGGCATCCTCCAGGAGCTGCGCGGGACCCAGGGTCGTCAGCTCTCTCCGGTGGCAAGACGCGCAGCGGCGTTGCAGGCGGGGAAACTGTGGCCGCAGTGATGTGACAGGAACACGGGTCTCTGGGACGTCAGGAAGCCGCTGGATCGGCCCCAGCGCGATCCTGCTCGTTTTGGGACAACGTTGGTGGACGTCACGTTTCCTTACTCTCTGCGCCCCAAACACCAGGGCGGCTTGCCCTCTGTCCTTCCAGCAGCTGGGCTCGTCTTACCTGCTGTCGGCTGCGCAGTCTGGCTGGCCGTCAAGCCCCGTGCTCTTCGTGCGGGCTGGGTGAGAGCCGGGCGGAATTTCGTAGACGGGGTGTTCCGAAGCCAGAGCGTGGTGGCAGAAGGACACGATGACGTCCACCCTGGTCAGAGCTCGTTTCCCGGGTGCTGTGTTGGAGCAGCCGAAGCCGGGACAGTGTACAGAGGAGGACCGCGCCCCAGCCTGCTCTGGTAAACTTGTTGGGAAGGCCCAGCCTGGGGGTGGGGGGGCGGACCAAGACCTGGAGGCCGAGGGCCGAGGACGCACGGGAATTTGATGCTCTGCTGGTGGGGACGGCAGACTGAAGGCTGTGTCCCCCAGGCCCATGTGGTGAACCCCCCGCCCCCCGCCCAGTGTGACGATGTCCAGCGGGGGCCGGTGGGAGGCCGTGAGGTCAGCGGGGCGGAGCCTCGTGATGGGGTTAGAGCCCTTGCAGCAGAGGTCCCAAGCCCACGCCCTTCCCCCTTCTGCCCCTTGAGGACGCGGCCTCCTGAACCGGGAAGCGGGTCCTCCCCAGACGGGGAATCTGCCAGGACCTTGGTCTTGGACTGTGAGACATCAGTGGGGTTTGTGAGCCCCCCGGTGTGTGGCATTTCCGTCGCAGGCAGCCAGCGCAGACTGGGGAGAAAGCCCCCGGCGGGTGCGCTCCCATGTCAGCAGGGGAGGTCGGCAACCACACAGGTCACTGGCGAGCGAGCGAGCTGCCCCCCCGGTCCTCACCAGGACTTGCTTCGTGGGTCTTTTTAGGGGCAGCCACTTTGATGGGTGAGCGGGAACGTCTCGACAAGACCTGAACTCTTCGGACGGTTACTGGGCTCTGGGTGTCTTCTGTGAAGGGTTTTTCTCCCGGACGTGTAGATCTTTATGCGCGTGGGGGGGGCGGTCTGCCGTGCGGTGACTGTGAGGGGGGTGAGGCGGGTGTGGCAGGTCTTCCTCGCAGGGGTCTCCCTGTGCCCAGCTCGTGTAGCTCCTCCCAGAACCTGAACCCGCACCGTCTCCCAGCCCCGAGCTCCCAACAGACGTGCTTGGCGCCGATGCGTCCTGCAGGAGGGCAGAGCAGTTCCGTTCCGTTGGACCCCGCGCTCGCACACTCGGCTGAGCACGGTCTTAGGGTGTCTCTGTGAGTGTCCTGGGGAAGTCACGAGGGGTGTCGTGAGACCAGAGGGGGTATGCCCCCGTCTAATCCTGATCTGGAGACTGGGTGCACACACGGTCCTCTACACACACGCCCCCTGGAGATGCACGGATGCCACACACGCATCCACACGCTCTCACTGACACGCCGTACCGTGTACACGCGTGGTCTATGCGCACGCACCGCACACGTGCACCACACGCATCGTACACTGCAGACACATGCCCGTGCACCGCACACGTGCACACGCCACAGACGTGCACACACAGACGTGCATGCATATCCACCTCACGTATGCACGATCCTGCACACACCCACACACCACCTTGTGCTCCTCGGGGGCTGCTGGTCAGGGCCTGGGCAGCATGACCTTAGCACTGGCCCGGGTGATTGTCCCCCTGCAGAGTCCTCCTCTGTCCTGCAGGCTCTCGGTCCTCAGGAGCTGGAGTCACTGCACAACAGGGGATGCGGTGCCAGCCGAGGGCCGCCACAGCTTTGCACCTACCTGGAAGGTCCCCTCTGTTGGCCTGGCTTCCTGTCCCCCAAACTCGGACCCCTTTCCCTCTGGGCCGGGGGCTCCCGGCCTCCCAGGTGCCCGCTCCTCCTCACGGCTCGCCCTCCCGCCTCACCCCCGGAGGCTGTCTCTGCCGTGCGTCACGTTCCCCGTGTTCGGCAACAGCTGGCTGAGCGTAATTAAGCCCCACAGTGCGGCTTTCCACCTGGTGAGGAATTCACGACAGTAACAAAACAGTAAATACCCGGGGTGGGGGTGTGAAGGGCAGCAGGGTGCTGGGAGCCCCCAGAACTAGCCCGCATGTCCTGGCCATCACTGATCGGGCCAGGCACACCATGACCTGTCCTTGGCGTCCCTTGCCCCGGGACAGTGGCCTCAGTCTGCAGGCCACAGGCAGCCCCATTCCACAGGTAGGAAGGCCTGGGCCCTGGGAGGCTCCAGGCTGTGTGGGGGCCCATGTGGTCATGCAAGGTCTAGACATGTTCACGCGTCCCCAGGGTCCAGGCAGAATGACCCATGGGCTGTGACTGAGGCCCGCAGGCAATATGCTTTGTGGGGGGAGGGGGAGGAATGCTGGGTTTGCTGTGGAGGACGTGGAGAGGCTTCACTTTCCAGGGGGGACGCGGGCGAAGGCGTTCCCACCAGAAGGGCCCAGGACTGAGACCGGGAAGAGCCGCGGAGTGAATAGTGTCCCCAGGGGGCCTGTGGTCTGGGGTGCCACAGACCCTCTTGCTCCCAGAGCCCCCTGCCTGGGCTCTGGGGTGGGGGTGGGGGTCCCCAGTCTCAGGCGTCTGCAGGGCTGGAGTTCCCCGGGGCCTCGCCGGCTCCGCACACAGTGCTCCCTTCGCCGCAGCACATGCACCCTCCAGCTCTGCAGCGAGGAGGCAGAGGATGGAGCTGGCGCGGGAGAGGCGCCCCGGCAGAGCGGACCCCTGGAAAGGCACTGTCCAGGAGGCTCCGTGCTGGGCAGGACGGGCTGGTGTCTCGGGAGGTCCGCCTGCGCCCGCAGATTGGTTCCTTTAAAAACGCTGTTTATAGCTCGATCCCCATCTGCTTCCAGAGGGCAGTGGGAGACGCAGGAAACCGCAGAACTGTGCCAGCAGGAGAGGCGGGCTGGTCCGTAGGTTACTGGACTCCCCGTCAGCCCTAAGTTTTATTCTGAACTTCCTGGTGCCTAAGGCAATAAGGGGAGCAAGGAGGGTTTGTCCGCCACAGATTCACGTTCGCATGTTCAGACTCTTCGGGAACGTGTCGGCGAGGGAGGCACTTTCAAAGGAAAGCCACGATAGGTGCGGAACGGCTCCCCACTCTCTGACCCCCAGAAAATCAACCTGCCTGAAGCAGGAGTACTGAGTGTCCACCCGGTTCTGCCTGCTGCCTGCTCCCGGGGACGGGCAGGCCTGAGAGCGGTGCTCACCCGGCCTAGGGTGTTGTACTCTGGGATGCTCCCGACCAGCGGGGGTGTGGTCACACGTCCCACGCAGGTAGACTGCTTGGCCTAAAGTTCCCAGGTCAGTCCTGGTCGCCCTGTCATCCTGACGGGGTGGGGGGTCCCTTGCTCTCTCACGAGGCTTGGCTTAGGGATCCATCACGGATTACCATATGTACGTGTGTGTTTCTGCTCGGTGACCGATGGAGTAATGCGGTTCAAGATCTCCAGGGGTGCATGTTAGGAAAGGGTTAACAAGATACTTACCCCAGGGAACAAGAGGGCTTTTGAAGACATAGGTCCGTTGCATGGCTCACGGGGCTTTTGTCCCTTGTCTCAAAGGCTCAGGGGTGGGAAGGAAAAGGAGGTGCAGGAAGCAGGCTCCGGGCAGCTCCGAGAAGCCTCCTGGCGGGGGCACGGGAGAGAGCTGCGCCACCTCCTGTGGGACCTGGGCGAGACACAGCACCTCTCTGAGGCTCTGCTTACCTGTAACGTAAGGTGGTTGGAGGCGAGGAAGCGGTCGGACACATCGCCAGGCAGTGGACAGGGGAGAAGGCACAGGCAGCTCTGGCCTCGGGCGCTTCTTGGCTGCGGGGACCCTTCCCGGCCTCACCCTGCCTGGGGCCTGTTCCTGTGTGGGGAGGGTTTTCGTGACCAATTCATTTGGTGGTTGACGTACGACTTTTCAGAGTTTCTGTTTCTTCTTGGGTCAGTTTTGGTAGTTTGGGTCTTTTAAGGGGTTTTCCTACTTTTGCCAATTGTCAAATTTATCAGCATAAAGTTGTCAACAATGTTTTATTTCCCTTTGAATGTCTCTGGGATGATGTGCTAGCTTTCGTTCCTGACGTCGGAAATCTTGTGTTCTGCCTCTCTTTCTGCCTGAGTCATGTTATTCTTCTCAAAGAGCTAACTTGAGGGTTTTTTCCTCTATAATTTATATCTTATTGATTTCTGCTTTCTGCTGTGTCTCCTGATTTTTCGGGCCTGACTTGCTGGTTGATAGTGCTGTTCAAGCCTTTATGTCCTTGCGCGTTCTTTGTGTGTGTCCCGGCAGTCACCGAGACGCGCGTGAACTCTAGCGGCCGTTGGGGGTTTGTCTGTCCCCCTTTCCATTTGCTGGTTTTGCTGCCCGCACTTAGAAGGTCTTCTTAAGCGCAGCTCGTTTACGATTGTTATGCTTTTCCCAATGAGCTGAAACTACCTATATTCCACTAGTTTTTGAAGGACTTCTTTTTGGGGCAGGATATAGAATTTTTATTTAAACACTTTAAAGATGCCATTCTGTGACACTGTGGCTCGCAGGGTCTCTAGGAAGAGGTCGCCCGTGTATCTTACCTTGTTCCCTTCCCTAAGAGGTGTCTGTTCTCTGGCTGCTTCTTTTTAGAAAGATTGATTTATTTGATGGGGGAGGGCCGGAAGGAGAGAGAAACCGAGGCGGATTCCGGGCTCCGTGCAGAGTCTGATGCCGGGCTGGATGCCGGGTTCAGTCTCACCACCCTGAGCTCGTGACCTGAGCTGGAGCCGAGCGTCGGAACTCGACCCGCTGAGCCACCCAGGCGCCCCTCTCTGGCTACTTTTGCGCTGGACTCTTTCTTTTTGATTGATATTTTTCATAAAATTTGGGAAATTCTCAGGTGTTATTTCTTCACGTAGACTCCTGAGCCCCGCGCTCCTTACCGTACATGTGTGCGTACGGAGGGGACTTGGTGGTGGTGTCGCACCGGTCACTGACTCACCGTACGTGTATGCGCACAAAAGGGACTTGTCCCACCGGTCACTGAGGGTCTTTGTTATTATTGTTGCAGATTCAAAGACCCTCCCCCCCAACTTTCTGTTCTTAAATTTCGATTGTTTTACGGAACATTTGTATTTTCAAGTCCCCCCGTCACTTCTGCAGCCAAGCCTGCTGTTAGACTCGTCCCGTGAATTTCTCATTCGGATTTGTGTTTTCCCATTCTGCCTCGTCGCTTGGTTTTTGTGGCTGCAGTTTGCACAAGACCGTCCTGTGTCCACTCTGTCGAGCGCGTCCCTCTCTCCACGCACGTCCTCCTTCTGTTTTCAGGATTTCTTTCGTGTTTCCAACATCGGCGTCACCTCCGGGCTGCTCTTTGGGCTGGCTTTTCCTTCTTTTCTGGTTGGATGTTTCTCCTTCTTTGCATATGCAGTAATTCTGTACTGGCCGCTGGACGTTGTCGATCCTGGATCGTCAGTGGTCTGGCTCGTGCTCGCCCGTTCACGAGTGTTGAGTTTTCTCGTGGCAGAGTCAGCGTCCCGGCCGCTTAGGCTTCATCTGGCTGAGTGTGGCAGGATCGCAAGCAGGGTCTAAGGAGCTCGTGCGTCCGGCATGTTTGGTGTGGTCTCTCCACTGCAGCCGTCCGGACCGCATGGTGTCTCCCCGCCCCGTGCCAGCTCCGGACTCCCGTCGGCTCACAGCCCGTTCTGGTTCTCTGCCAGGTCTGGTCGGGCCCCACCCTGAACGTGTGCAGCTTACAGGTCAAGGATTCGGGGGAGGCCGTGCCGTTTTCTGCCGCTCCTCCTCTGCCCTGCGTCCTCCCCTCTGTGCTCACGGACACCTCAGCAGCCCGGCTCTGACCTCTGTTCCCTCCACCTCTGGGGACCACTGCAGTGTTGGGCTCTGCTCACCGTTGCTGGTCTGGGAATGGCTCTGGTCAGGAAGCTGGGGGCAGCGGCCCGTCATGCATACCTTCGGCCCTGCTCAGGAGCCGTCTATAGCAGGAGAGTAAGTCTGGGGACCCTTCCTTTTATCATGGCCAAAAGCAGTGTCCACTCTAACTTAGCACCTGCTGCCTTCCATTCCCTGTGCCTTCTAGAGGACGCCCCGTGCCGTCGCAGCCCTCCTCACCCCTCGTGACCCCATTCGGACGCTGTGTCGTCAGTAACCTTCTCCCTGGTCCCTTTGGGGTGAGCCGTCCCCACCCTGAGCTCTAGCCCATCCTCACAGCGTCGCTTCTGCAGAGCACATCGGAGGTCGGAGGCTCCGTGAGGACCTTGGTACCTGGCGCATTGTAGCTTTGATAGACTTGGTTTTATTTGACCTGTTGCTTGGGGGGGGGGGGGGGGACTGCTGTCCGCCCCTGCTGACGTCTCCAGCTGGGTGGAGTGGACCTTGAAAACAGTGAGACTGAGCACACTGGACCACGGGAGAGCCAACCCCTTTGTTTTCTGGGTGAGGGAAGTTTGCTAATGTGCTTCAGTGAAGCCCTCGTTTACTCGTTACCTAACCAGGATCCCTGAACAGCAACCACGTGTGAGGCTTTGAGGCTAGAGAGGAAATGCCTTGCCCCCCCATATCTGAGGCTTGGGGGAAGGCGGAGGATGGGGAGAGAGAAGGGAATGAATAAGTCAGGTCCACCCAGGGACCCTGTGAGGTACAAGCCTGAGGGGCCTTAGCGAGCCCAGCGTGGGTGCCCAAGGACATGGGCCGGGCCAGCCCCCCTGTTGGGGACCCAGACAGACATCTCACAGGGAAGGTTCTGGGCCAAGCATGCCCAGCCTGGGGGTAGCCAGACTCTCAGGAAGGTTGGCGAGAGCTGGTGGGTCCCCATGACCTCATCTGGCCCTGCTCCCTGCTTGGGGGAAACGGAAGACCACTTCACTTGGACCCTGCTTTGCCTCTAGGTATTTGGGAGAAGGGGCCGTGTGGCTTGTCAGTAAGAAAGGGTCCGGCAGAGTCCATGTGTCCCCCTCAGCACCTCCCTGGCTCCGGGGGCCGTGCTATTGGGGCGCTGGTATCTCGAACCGTGCGTCCTTCCCAGGCCTCCATTCCGTGTCCCCCTGGTTCCACCTGCTCTTTCCCTCTCCCCGCAGACCCCCTCTGCCCGCAGACCCCCCTCCCTGCAGCAACAAAGAAGTCACTCAGCAGCCCTCCAGCCCCATCCCACCTGCCCAGAGCCACTGGCTCACGGACCCCTCCTCTCCCTCTCCCTCCTGCCTTCTCTCTGTTCCTCTTTCCTCTCTGTCCCCCCCACTTCTCTCTGTCCCTCTTTCCTCTGCCCCCCCTTCTCTCTGTCCCTCCTCATCCCTCTCCCCTCGCTCTCTCCACATCCTGAAAGGCAGGAGAAATGGAAGTCGAGATCTTCTCTTGGTGATAATTATTGAAAAGTTCAGTGCAGAGACAGACAGTGATGCTATGAGCAGGAGAAGGGGGAGAAGATATTAAAATGCATGTGCACAGCTTGGCTTTGCAGCAGATGTTGGCATAATTAGAGGAAAAAATTATGAAATTAATTTGTGGTTCAATGTAAATTTCAGTGCTGGGCTCCAGTCACCTCGTGTGCACAGATAGACGCACACGCACACACACGCACGCGTAGCCCAGCTGCCAGGGAAGTGGTAATTGTCAGAACCCTTCCAGGGGGAGAGACTGGCATGAAAAGCAGGGAGGAAGGGGGCCGAGGGTGGGCTGCGTCCTCTTAAAGGCACAGCGGCTCCTGGGGCAGGAGCAGAGCAGCCTCCCCCGAGGAGGCCACTGCTGCCTCTGGTTCGGGCAGATGCCCGCCCTCCCCCATTGCGTGCAGCCCAGCCCCGCAGTGCGGGGACTCGTCTGGCAGGGGGGTGGGGTGGGAGCCGTCCGGGCACACGGACTCCGGGAGCAAAGGCAGGGAGCCTGCGTGGCCCAGGTTTGGTGACGGCGTGTTGTCACTCTACCTGGCCGGTGTGCGGCCTACAAGGGCGTGACCAGGCCGGGCGTTGTCTGCACAGAGCCGGGGAGCCGCACCGCCTCGCTGAGCCTCCGGCTCTGGCCTCTCACCTTCACTGTCTTGCACATCAGCCCGTCACTGGGACCTCTGACACCAGGCCGGTGGCTCCTTGCGAGGCGACTACAGGCCCCGCGGACAGGTCGAGGCCGCACACGTGCCCTATCCCGCCACGCTGGGGCTCATGCGGGCGGCCCGGCCCTCCCCACCCTCTCGCCAGGCCGCCCCCACCTCCTGCCCTCCACCAGGCTGGGCCAGCAGTGACCTTCGGCCTGTTGCATGACCTGCCCGGTGAGGGCTTCCGTCTGCGCCCTGCGTGCGCTGGGTCATGTCCGGGAAGGAGGTGACCCTGGAAGCCCTCCCCCAGCTGCCACCGTGGCCTCTCTTCACCTGGGACAGTGACCAGTTACCGGCAAATGCAGTACCCCTGCCTTCTCCGCGTCCCTCCGAATGCTGAGGAATCACCCACGGCCCCACTCGCAGGCTCTGACCGGAGCCTTAGACCCCCAGGGCCTCTCTCTCCACCTCCTGTGGACGCTGAGCATTCCCACCACGTCTCTCTGCTTGGCCATTTTTCCATGTCCCTTCCAGGAGCTCTGGTGTGGGTCCCTGTGCCCTTTGAGAGCTGTTCCGGCTCACCAGGAGCCCACGCGCAGCCCCTTTCTCACCCTCCGACATGCCTGGACGGAAGCTCTCCACTGGCCCGAGCCATTCTGGCCCTGTGCTCCCTTCATGCATCCTCATTCTGATGCCTCCCGTCAGGGCCTTCCTCCTCCAGGAAGCCTTCCCTGACTACTTGTTAATAGTCAGGCACTTGTCTCGAGTCGTCAGGGGGCTCTCTGCCCCTCCTGGCAGGACCACACGCCTGTTCAAACACGGAGAGGCACCGCAGGCTCGCGCAGGGCCCACGGTCTCCTGGTTGCGCTCCGTCGTCTTGGGAAGCCCCGTCCCCTTGTTCTGGGTTCGCCGTCACTGTCACCAACCTTCCTTCGACCCTCCTGGGCCATGCGGGCAAGACTGGCCTATCCCGGATCAAGTGCGGCAGCTGGTGGGTGCTGCCCGCAGGGCGTCGGCGCCGCAGGTGTATGGGCATCCCGAGGCGGCTCTGGCTGGGTCCCACCGTGTGCTGCCGCCCATAGCCCCAGGCAGGGAGGCCCGGTCCAGGCAGCTTCCGAGGAGACAGCTGGGTGGCCGAGACTCATATGTCCAGGGCCGTTGGGCCCTTCAGGGCTGGAGCCAGCGCTTGATTCCCCGTCTGCCGCCTGCTCTGGCCGGGGACGGAACACGTGCGGGACTCTTGTCAGAGGCCGGAGCCTCTCCTGAGCCCCTGGTGGCGGCCCAGGCCCTGCAGGTCAGCTCAGGCTGGCCGACTGCCCTTTCCAGGGGCCGGAACAGGCCCAGGCTGGGCTACAGCTTCCCGTCCTTGACGCCTTCTCCCTGTGTGGCCAGCGAAAGGCTGCCACTCCCTTCGCCTTCTCCAGTCTCAGCTCCCCAAGGGCAAGGAGGGACAAGGACACGGGCTCTGGTGGCAGACACGCCCATCTCTGTGCTGCTTCCCAGGCCTGAGCCGTGTGCCCGGGGCAGCGTGTGTTACCTCCTGAGTGTGTCTCTCTTGCTGCCAGGGTCTGGGGCTCGGGGGTGCCACCGTCCCTCTGAGATGCTGGGAGCAGGAGGGATGGTGCCGATCGGGGCTCAGTCTCCTGACGGCCAGGCCGGGGCTCACGGTGCTTGTCACTTGGGCAGCAGCGCCAGGACTGCCCCCCCTCCACAGAGCGGCCCCCAGGGCTCCCCTTGCTCCCACCACCCTCGGGAAGGGAAGACTGGCGTCCTCTGTAGCCCCGGGTTCTGTTTTCTTGTTATAGCTTGTCCACGTGTACGTCCTTCCCTAGCACGTAAATCAGCAGCCTCGGAGGTTGAGTCCGTGTCCCGGGGCGTCTGGCGGGTGCACGGGCGTGCCTGGGCTCGAGGGCCCGCGGGGGGCGGGCTGCGTGTGGAGGGTGAGTGTGCCGGCTGGGTCCCAGGCTGTGCGTCCATCCGTGTGCCTGTCTGGAGCACGTGGTCTTGCGTCTCCCTGGGTCGTTCCCAGCGGGCCGCGCGCCGCTCCGCAGCTCGTTCCGGCTCTCCCATTATTCTGACATTTGTGCGCGTCACGTACTGGCAAGAAGTAATTTACTTAGAAGAAATTAAAAGTTCATTTTAATTGAGCGCACACTGCAGTATGCAAATGAGCACATTATGCACCCAGCGCAGAGACAAAGCTGTAATCAGCGTTTAACCCTGCATGCGCCGGCCCGGTGCCTGGGCCTCAGCCATGCTGGGGGTGGGGGGAGGCGCTGGTCTGGGCCTCACAGCAGTCTCCCCGTCTCCAAGAGGAGCAGGCAGGCCACCCGGAATGGCGCGCTCCTCCCGAGCCTTCTCTGAACGTCTTCCGGAGGTCCACAAGCACGTGAGCGCCAGGCCCCGGGGAGACCCAGGCTCTGAGCCCAGGACGGGCTGCAGCCAAGGCCCCTGACAGCGAGGCTCCGCCTGGGCCACACACAGCAGCAGAGAACCCCCGAGGCCTGCCTCGCCCGTCCTGGGGTCAGAGGGTCTCCGGGTGTTGGGTGCACCCGCCCTGCGCTCTGAGATGGTGGCAGGTGGCCCCGCAGCCCCGGGCCTGGTCCTGTGCCGCGGGGGTGCCGTCACCCCTCACGGGCCAGGCCCTGTGTCCGTCCACACAGCCTGCAGCGGGTAGCCACTCGCTTCCAGCCATCTAGAGTTGTGCCCTCGAAGCGGAGGAGCTGCCCTGAGCGGTGGAGACGTCTCGAGGAACGGGGCTGGGCTCTGTCCGTGGGACCTGCCTGAGGGCCTGTGAGACCTCGTGGGGACATGGGCAAACCTCCCCCTGCCCCCAGAGGAGCAGGGAGTCTCAGGTCAGAGGGACAGCAGGCAGGTTTTCTCCCTTCCTCATCTGTCAGCGGGGCTGGCTTCGTGGGGCCCTGAGACGTGCACCTGCAGCCCGGGGTGGGGCCTGCACCCCCCTCCCCTGCCGTCCCCTCGCACCTCCACCCGCACCGCTCTCTCTCTCCTCTGGTCCTGCCGTGCAGGTGGCAGGTTCGCACCTGTTCGCCTCAGTCCAGCCCACCCCAAAATGGTGGGGGACAGGGTGAGTGCCCCAGCCCGTCTCCCTGAAGAGTTTGTCCCCTAGGCTGGAAGCTGGGCTCCTGCTGGAGCTTTGGGTCTCTGGGTAGTGGTTTTTACGTTAGATTCTCCCTGGCAGACCTGGGGTTTTAATGACAGGGAAAATGAGGCTGGTTCGCAGATTTGAGCTGACAGCCGGCTGCGGGAGGGAGACGGTCACCTCCAGGCCCAGCCCACGATGCCCACAGATTCAAACAAAGGAGCCGTCCCGGCTCACTCGGGTGCGCGGAGACAGCGGGGGCCCGAGCAGGCTGTTTCCTCCCTCCCGGAGCTCCCACCCCACCAGGGGCAGAGCCCGCTGACGGTGCTCAGTCCCTTGGGGGCCAGAGGCAACCCGGCCCCGGGCCTCCCTCCCTGCTGCTCCCCGTGCACGTGGTCTGGGGTCGGCACGCTGCCAGCCTTCCTCGCCCAGCGACACCCCTCGGGCCTGCCGCGGCTCAGCTCCCCGTGCTGCTGTTCCGTCCCAGGCTCTCTGAGGCGAGAGGGGCAGGCCTGAGAAGCTCGTGGACCCTGGGTGGGTCGGGACTGTGGGAGGACCCCGGCAATCAGGCAGGGGGACCCTGGAGGGTGGGTGCGGGTTTACAGGGCCTGGGCAGGCCCAGGGACCTGCTGTCTTAGCAGGTGCCTCAGGACCACCCCGAGAAGTGAGTGGGTTGCATGGCTGGGGTCTTCAGGCCTCGGGAGAGATAGAGACAGAGACGTTTCCCAGCTCCACACCCACACGGAAGGTGGTCCTCCTAATTCCCGGGGAGAAGGGGTGGTGATGGGCAAGGGGGTTGCCGCAGTGGGGTGGCTTAACTCCCGCTGTGCTTCCGGATTCCCTGGAGTGATGTCCTCCGGCCCCTGGTCTGCCCGCTGCCCGGCTGGGTCCCCGCAGGGAGGGACCCCGAGAGCCGAGCCGTTCTGCGCGGGCGATTTCCCACGCCACAAGCACATCCTGGCAGCTTGGCTGAGGGGTGCAAGGGCCCCGGGGTGGCCATCTCACCTGCCCCACTCCTCCCTGCTGCAGAGGGGGCCGTGGTGAGGGGTCTGGGCGCTCATTGAGGCCCTGCCTCACCCACACTGGCTCTGGGGGAGCCGTGTCACCTGCTGCTGTGTGGTGGGTGGTCCGGGGTGGCCCTCCTTGGACAGCCCTTCTCTTGCTACGGCTGAAGGGTCTGTCCCGATCCTGCTGCCGCCAGCCTCCGACCCACGGCTCCCAGACTTGCCGCCGGCTACTGGCCTGTTGGTGCCCATGGGTGTTTCCACAGACGGGTCCACTGCCGTGCTTGTGCCACCGTCCGTCCCGCCTCGGCACACCACCTGCAACCATTGTCGGCGTCTGCCGCGCGGTGTGCAGCCACGGGCACTGACTTCACGGGGCCTGTGCCGTGTGCTGCGGACGCGCTTGACTCCGGGAGAGGCCTCCCCTCCAGGCCGCGGGATGGTCCGCAGCACAGCTCAGGCCTTCCAGAGCCCAAGTGTCTGTGACCCCAGGGCCCGAGTCCTTGGTTACGGTGCCCTGCCGAGGTGGGAAGGAGGCCACGTGCTGGGCAGCTCTCCCATCTGGTGTGGGTGGCCAGCGTCCAGCTTGCAGCCCAGGGAGCACACCAGTCAGCAGCTGCTGCGGGCCTCAAGGCTGCGAGAAAACCTGCAGGGGACAGGAGGTCCCCGGCTCTGCAGCCAAGGGCTCTTCCAGGCCGGCGGCTGCTCGGTGGCCTGTCTGTGGGGTGTAGACCAGCCCTGAGAGACGGCCTCTTGGAGCACGTGGAGTCCAGGTGGCAAACAGCTGGCAGCCGGTGGCTCCGTGGAATTCCGTGGGATGTAGGAGAGGGCACTGTGGCTGATTAGCTCAGGATGAGGACAGGCCCCTGGTGATGCCGAGAAACTGAGTCTCCAGGACGGGAAGAGGCCTGGCCTGGATTCCCCTGCAGACACCAGCGTTGGTCTGTGTGACCAGCCCTCTGCCCGGGCCACCCACAGCTTGTGACTTACACTCGTGGTCCCCGTGGGCTCTCAGGGTGCCCATAGCCGCTGCCCTCAAGCCCCCAGACTTGGCTGCATCCTGATGTGGGACACCCAGTCCTGATCCCAAAGCTGTGGTTGGGTGTCTGTGTCCTCTAGGACATGCTCTTGTGGCCCACGTTTGGCCTGTGTTCCTGGTTGCTGTTGGGCTGGACAGGGGCGGCTCTCCTCTGGCTTTGCCAGTGTGGGCCGGGCGTGGCCCAGGCGCTCTGCACACTGCCTCATCTGGTCCTCACGGTGGGGGACAGCGGTCTCTGCCGTGCTGAAGGTGAGGCCTCCAGCTGCAAGTGCCCCCGCTAAACCTGGGCTCTGTGGGAACCGGAGCTCCCGGCTCACTTCAATGCTCCGACTTTCCCAGGTGGACGTGCTCGTGTCCCCTGAGTGGGCATCTCACCCATAGCATGTGGTGATGTGGCCCAAAGACACAGTCTGTCCTGGCAGTGCTGGGCGTCCCCGGCATCTCCTCTGGCCCGCAACAGCTCCTCCCAACTAGACGGGGCCTCTGAGGAACGTGCTTACGTCCAGGGCCCTGGCCTCGCTCTGTCCTCATCAGGACTCCTCCGAGACCTCCCGAGCTCTGAATCTGGCCGGAGCAAAGGACCCTGCTCTCCAGATGTCTCCCACATGCGTCCTGCCCTGTAGGCCTTTGCTGTCCCAAGCTCCATCCCTGGGAGGGACATTCTCCTCTGTCTATGGAAAGTCTCCTATAGGGCAAAGGGGCCTCCTCCAGGAAGCCTGCCTTGAGCAGTCCCGTGGAAGCTCTTCTTCCCTCTGACCCTGGAGGGCTCTCCGCGGTGTCTCCTCTGCCGCCCTTCTGTGAGGGCTGGGCTCTGACCCGGGGGCCAGCCGTGGGTGCTCACGGTGGCCCGGCACTGTGTGTGCTGCGGAAGCTGTCGGGTGACAGGACAGGGGTGAAGGCGAGTGGTGACTGGAGGGCCCAGGTGTCTCCAGTTCCTGAAAACGGTAGGTGGGGGTCAGCCGCGGAGGCGGGGCTGGGGCTTCCCTGGACTGGGGTGCCCAGCCTGACTGGGCGTGTGCAGGGACCCTCCGGGGACTGGGGCCTCGGGGTGCGCGGGCTCTGCCCCACGCAGGCCCTCCCCACAAGGTTCCACGCAGCAAACAGGAAAGAGTTAAGTCCTGCGCCGAGAAGGAAGTGGTAAACAATTTTCTCTCCCTCGGCTAAATTAATATGCAAATTCCTGCACCCCTCCACTCCCTTCCCCTGCCTGGAAATTAGCGAGGTAGAATGTCGGGCTAATTATGCATTCAAACGAGCAGGCGGCTTCTGGCGCCAAGAGGGCGCGGAGGAAACTGACGTGCGCGTGTGGCCCTTCTGCTGCGTCTGGAGCTGCGTGCGCCCCGCACATGTGACCCAGCGGTGACCGCGGCCATCCGGCTCCGGACGGTGCGGGGACCAGCACCCTCTGTACTCCCTGGCAGCGGGGAGGACAGGGGAGGGACCCTGCTCGCTGCCCCTCTTCTCCACGCACTAAACCCACATCCCACCCTTCAGACAAGAGCCCCCCGAGATCCCGTGGAGCCGGTGCCGCGTCCGGGACTGTGAGCAGGGACTGCGGTGACGGCTGCCATCCAGCGGCCAGAGCCAGGCAGAGGGGGTCCCGCTGGGCCCGGTGTAGGACCGTGGACGAGCCTGGGGCTGCACCAGGAGGCCTCCATGCAGGGCAGGCAGGGGAGCCCCCCCTCCAGCTGTCTCTAGACGGAGCGCTACGCACAAACTCTGGTACATGTGTTTGGGGGTAAATTCCATCCCAGACAGGTGTTTTTCTGCAAAGCGGGACTTGGAACAACAGGAGACAGGAGACTGCCTGAACCAGGGGTGGACGGTGCCCGCAAGAAGCAGGGGGGCTCAGGAGGGAAAGAAGGGCCAGACCCTTGAGCCCTTCCGGGGGAGCTGGTTCTTCCCCCCACAAGGCCCGGCCCGTCCTTGCGGCCTCCTGTTGGCCGCCCCCATTCAGCCCTGGGGCCACTTCTGGGTGGATTTCCCCGTGTCTGAGAGCATACCCTGGCTTGGCCGAGCCCCGGAACGGCCGTGCCGTGGGCTGGACTCGAGCATGTGTGGTCCCTGGCCCTCCGCTCATCGCTGCAGGAGGTCTGCTGACGAGAAGCCCCCGAGCAGCGGAACCCCTGGGTGAGAAGCTCCAGTGACGAGACACCCTTCCTGCTCCCAGAAGGTTCTAAGGACACTGAAGCAGACCGACGGGTGGTGGGGTGGTGGCCGGGCCGGCCCAGGCCTGAGTGATCCGGGCTCCCTCACCTGGGGGCAGCTGTGTGGGCAGGCTCTGAAGGACACACAGGACTGGGCAGTGCATAAGGTGGGTCCCGGCATTGGGGCTATGGCTCGGGCCACGCAGTGTCCTCAGGCATTCTCTGAAGGCCCAGGAGCCTGGCACGGACCTCAGTAGAAAGCCCCCCTCACTGGCCGAGAGGGAAGCGGGGGCTGCAGAGAAGGCAGCGGGCAGAGACAGGGCCTGCGACTCTGAAGGCCACTGAGAGCCCTGC
Organism: Meles meles; assembly: GCF_922984935.1. Classification (NCBI taxonomy): domain Eukaryota; kingdom Metazoa; phylum Chordata; class Mammalia; order Carnivora; family Mustelidae; genus Meles; species Meles meles. The sequence goes on along the minus strand of NC_060084.1, from coordinate 749,201 downwards.
CCCCGGCCCCACCAGCCTCCTTTCTGCTCACCCTGGGAAACAGCCCAGATCTCCGCCCAGAAGGATGAAGAGCGTGGGGTCCCCCCCAGCCGCAACAGGGACAGATGGACGGCGGGAAATAGTCATGGGATGTAACCCAGTAGCCAGCGTCCCCCACAAGGCGGTGGGCACAGCTTTCCGCAGCCCCTCAGGCAGGTGCTCGTCGGCCGGAGGGACAGGGGCCATGGAGGAAGACGAATGGCCTGGGGAAAGCCGTGCACCTCAGGACCGTGGACACCGCCACAACCAATGGGGACCTGCAGCTCTGAGCTGCCAAGAGCAAGTAACAGACAAGTGGATTGATGAGGTCCAGTGCGGGGGTGGGGGGGCCAGGAGCATAAGCTGGGGGGTGAGGAAAGGGGATGTGGGGTGTCTGGGGAGGCCTCTGGGGAGAGGGGGCTGAGAGCACAAGGTCCAAGGCAGAACTGGCCCCAGATGCATTTTGGGGGCCCAGAGGGGGAGGCAGTGTCTACAACAGGACACAGCCAGCGCCCCACCAGGGGTGACCTGGTCCCAGTGAGGGGAGGCGGGCCATGCCCGACCCCCTGTCGAGCTGAGCAGCACCGTCTGGTGGGCCCAGTGCCAGGCACGGGACCTTCTGACAGGGGTCTCCAGGAGAGGAGTGGGGCCAGGAAGCTGTTCCTCTGGCTTTCCTGGAAGCCGCCTCCTCCTGGGAGAGCAGGGCTGCCGGTTGCTGGGCTCGGGGTGCTTTGTCGGTGTGACGGTGATGCATGGGCCACTAACTGTCCGCACGGCTGTTCAAGCTGGTGCAGCTGCTGCCCCCCGCCCTCCCGGCGCTGGGTAACGTCAGGCTGCGGAGCGCGCTGCAAATTAACACCATTTGTTCTGCTGAACGTGGTTCATGTCTACAGCACACGCATGGCTCATTGCCTCGCCGGCCACATGGGGAGAGAGCTAGCAGGCTGGGAGCAGAGGGGATGTGGGCCCTCTGGCTCCTCTGACCCCCAGGCCCGCCGCCCACACCAAGAAGAGCCCTGGACCCATGGATGGTGACCTTGAAGGGCCAGCGTCATTCCTCAGGGAGGGTCCTGCTTCCCCTCTGCCCATCCTGGTGACCGTGCCCGGGGCTCCAGGCTTGACCTCCCTGGGCAGTTTGTTCCCGCACCAGGAGGCGATCTGACCTCTCCCTGGGTCCCCGTGCCTGCCTCCCCAACAGTTAGACCCTTCCTCGGGCAGGGCTCAGACGTGGCTCAGTTAGTAGTACCATTACCAGGTGTTCGCCTGGTCACTGCAGGTGAATGTTCTGGACGTCTGAGCAGGCCGCTAGCCACAAAGATTCGGCCCAGAGGCCAGGGCAGCTGGGTAAGGCCCTGATGGAGAGTTAGGAAGGTGAAGCAGCCCTGGGCCTGCTGGGGACCCCTTCCAGGCCAGGACCCTCCCCTGCAGGTGGGCAGAGTGGGGCCGGGTCAGGGTGGCCGGGAGGCCCAGAGGCTCTGGGTCAGGACCCTGAGAACATGAGAGACACGTGTTGCCCAGGGAAGCCCGTGGGGGCAGGATCCGGGCCCTGGTGGGCAAAGGCTCCCTGGAGGACGGTGCTTCCCCAAGCCTCGTAGCGGTCTCGGGAGCTGCTCTTTGTCCCCACCAGCCCTGGGACAGGGAGGCCCTGGCTAAGCAGAGGCCCCAAATGCAGGAAGGCAGAGGATTTTGTTAAAGACCTGTGCTGGCTTCTTAGACCAGGGACACAAGGATCCTGCCAGTGAGGACCCCCCCCCCCCGACCTGTCTCCTTGTCCCTGAGCTTGTATGTTTGAGGGCCAGTTCTGCATCTCCAGGTGGGGGGTGCGGGGTGAAGCCGTGCCTCGGGGCTCGCACAGCATGGGCAAGACACTGGTCTCCCAACACCCCGGCCCCCAGCCAGGGCTGTCGAGGGTCCCAAGCCCCTTTCCCTGCCAACAGCAGGAATAGGCCTTGGTCCTCTCTTCATAAAGGCAGCTGGAGAGGTAGGTTCTCTTGGGCTTGGGGCGTCCCCAGTCCTCCGCGAGGGTGGTCCCTCAGGGAGAGCTGGCCGAGGGACTATCCAGACCCTGGGCGGTCAATGGCAGTTTCCGGCCTTGGCTAAGTGGAGCCTGGTTGCCAGCAGCGGGCACTTTCGGGGGTGATTGGGGCCAGGCTGTGCACCTAGCACCATGCTTCTGTGGACTGGAGCGTGGCGAGAAGCATCGTCACCTTTTACAGACGAGACGGCAGAGATGGGAGCGATCGCGCCCCTCTGCCCCGTCCCAACTGAGTGGAGCTGGTCTGGGCGCATCCCATTGCCAGGGGTGGAGGGGACGGTTACCGCAGCCCACGGCTTGTTTCCGGTGTCCCCTGCTTGGCTCTGGGCCAGACCTGCTGGTGGGGGTGTCAGGGCCCTGGACGGAGGGTCCTAGGGGCTGTGGACAGAATGACCGCCCTACACCCGGCCTCCAAAGTCCTGCGCTAGCGCCAGGGCGTGGCCCCTGGAAACCTGGGAAGGCTTTCTCCCCAGCACCCACTCTGTCCATACCGGCCCGCCTACCTCACAGCCACCCACGCTGAGGCCTGAGACCGTGGGCCACCCTTGCCAAGTGGCACACCCCAGACACGATGCCAGCCAGTGCCAGACGCCAAGGAGCTTGCTTCACCCCCACTGCCTGTCCAGCCAGGTGGGTAGGGCGTCGACTGGAGCCCCTGCCCTCTGCCTGAGCGTTTTTGTGGCTGGGCCCTGCCTGAGCGTTCCGTCTCCAGCAGCCTGACGCCAGATCCCACACCCCTGGGCTCCTGCGCCGGTCCCCCCGCCCCCGCCCTGCGCCCGCAGCTCAGCCCCGACCACTTGCTGCTCTGGCCCCCTCCGGGCTCCTGAGTCCCCCCCACCCCCGACCCGAGTACAAGCGCTGTGCTCTCCCTGTGCCCCGCCTGGCCACCTGCCCCAGCCTCCCTATGTGTGCCCTTTCCCCGGGTCCACACCAGCAGCTCAGAGCGCCCAGTCCAGAGCCCCTGGAGGAGCGGGGGGTTCCACCTGCTCCCGTGCCCCAGCCGAGGTGTCCGTCCCGCTGGCAGATGTGCTCGGCGGCCGGTGAAGGACTAGGCAGGCTCCCGCCCGCCCGGCCAGGGAGGGGTGGCCAGCACTGGCACACGAGCCCTCCTCCGCCTCCACTGTCCCGGCCCTTCCGGCTCAGCAAGCAGGCTGCTCCCCACCGGGCAGCCCACCCCCGTGCCCTCGGCAGCTGGGCTCCTTGGCACCACCGCTTAAGCTCCCTCGGATGGGGCACGTTTGGCTGCGGTCCCACTGCCTGCACACAGGCACCGTGTGCCAAGCCAGCCTGGGCAGCCAAGAGGGAGGGAAGCCGAGACGCTTCTCTCGGGGCCTCCAGCTCCTCCCGCCGTGTCCTGCACCCCATCCTCCCAACGCCAAGTCCCTGCGTTGGCCGTTGAGAAGAAACAGACATTCAAGGACATTTGGGGGCACCTTCCAACACGTAGGGCAGGGGGGACCTGGCCCCAAGAGCCCGCAGGCATCAGAGGGAGGTGGTGCTGCCAAGAGCTCAGAGGGAGGGGCCCAAGCGCCAGAGCCAGAAGCGTTGCCAAGCTGGGGACCCTGGGGTGTCCCCTCGAACCCTCACGCTGCACAGCCCGGCCTCAGTCCTCTGTGCCGGGAGAGGTCCTCTGCCCCCAGGACGACTCCTGGCCACTGCACCTGAACCAACAGGCCCCTGGGATGGGGGGGCACTGCGTCCTGTGGGCTTGAGGGGGGTCCCCCATGCTGGCCTGGACCCAGGAGCGCCCAGACCCCCAAGCAGACGCAGCCGTGGCTGCCAGCCGCCCCGCGACCCGGACCCAGGTTGAGAGCTGGCCCCTTACCTCTGCCACCGCCCGCGCCCAGCCGAGTCCTCCACCGACCTGGTGCCAAGCGGCCGCTGCCTTCCCGGGCCGGGCTGCCGGCAACGGGCCCTGGGCTTTGTTTGCGAGACCGGCCCCGCGCGCCCATGGCCCCTGGGAGGCGCCCGGCCCGCCGCTCGCCGTGGCAAACGTCCACAGGCCCCTCCGCGGCGGCTCCCCCTCCTCTGGCGCCCGCGGGGCCCATTGCCGGGAGCTGGCAGGACGGAGCCCGGCCGCCGCGGCTGCTCGTCTGTTCTGGCACCGCGCGCTGCCTTGCACACGCACACGCACACGCGCGAGCCCCCGCCCGGCCGCCCCGCGTCCCTTCTGTCGGGAGCAGCTCCAGCCAAGAGCAGCGGCGAGTGGCAGCGAGCCGGGCGGTGCCCGCGTGGAAGCCCAGCCAGCGCCTTCCTCTCCCCACGCCTCCCCCACGCAGCCTCTGGCACAGTCACAAGGACCTCCAAGTCCTGTCACACTTGGGAGCCTCCCGACGGGGCGCCCCCTTCTTGCCTGCCAACTGCTGCGCGGCCGGTGGCCCTTCCCGAAGGGGCACTCGTGGTGGTGCACTGAGGTCACCGGCCCGGGGGCCTGGCCTCCTGCAGCTGTGGGGGCGGGGCGCTGCGAGGTCCCCGGGGTGCTTGGGAGGACGGTGGCGGGGCTGCCTCGGCTGCGGGGGGGGCGGGCAGTGGACGCGGCCTCTGGTCCCTGCCTGGCTCAGGGCCACCGGGGCCAGGGGCCAGCTTGGGGCCACCAGGGCCCGCGGGGAGGGGGCCTGGGCCGGCTCTGTTGGCGCCCAGACGGCTCTGGGTGGCAGGTGACCCAGACAACTTCACCCGAGGCTCCGGCGTCTCCCCGCGACACCCCAGGCAGACGACCTCCTGTCCTGTGGGGAGGCCTTGAGTGTCCTCAGCCGTGACTTTGCTTCTCTCTGGCACGTCCTTTCCGACCGACAATGGACGGACCTGACAGCCTGGGGCTGCTTCACAGCCTGCGTGGACCAGAGTGGGGGCCGCTGCGGGCGCCCCTGCTCCCCCCAGGCCTAGCCCAGCCGCCGCCGGGGAGCTCCGAACACCCGCCAGCCTCCGCTGCCCGAAGCCTGCTCTCCACGCGGCAGCCTCTCCCTCCCGGAATGTCCCAGCCCCGGTGCTGAAGCCTTAGGCGTGGGGGGACGAGGCACCTGCCTGCAGTTTCTGCTCGGGGGCTGCCGCCAGCCCTGTCCCCACGAGCCGGCGAAGCCCCAGTGTGATGTGATCACGTCCCTCAGGTCACCCCCCCCCGACGTCACCTCCCTCAGCTGTCACTCCTTCGGGTCATCGCCCCCTTAGGTCGTTCTGTCCCTCAGCGGTCACCTCTCTCGGGTCGTCACCTTCTCTGCTCAACCTGGTGGTGTTCCTGGGCACCAGCCAGGTTGCTCCTGGTGACAGTCGGCATTTAGGCTCTGAGGTGACCTCCAAGGGCCACCTCTGACCTCTAGGTACCGGTCTTCCTCTCCATACGGTGTACCCAGGCCCGGGGCTAGAAGCGGTTCTGGAAAGAGGCCCTGAAGTCCTGCCCTCCTGACTCCTCCTGGACCCACTCAGCCCTCCTCCCAAGGCTCCTGGCTGCTTCCAGAATATTCCAGAAGCCACCGCTGAGGTCGCAGCTGTTCCCGCTCCCCGCCCGCCGAACGCTCCCCCGCAAGGCCCAGCACACAACGCCGAAGCGCATGGGGTGGGGCGTCGGCACATCTGTGGTGTCGCAGCCCCCTCGACCGTCCGGTGTGTCTGGCCCGCAGACCGCTGTGTGTCGGACCGCGGCTCTGCCTCCTCCCTCTCTCGCCCCGTCTGGCTCCTTTGTCATTGTCCCGGACTGTCCCGGTTGAAGGCACGTCGGCCTCCTTGCCCGTGGGAGCGAGCCTGACCCGGCGCTCTGTCCGCGTTAACGGCGTGGCTCGCGCCTGCTCCGGTCCCAGGCCCCGTGGACGGGGACAGCCCACCACCTGCCAGGCCCTGCTGCCTTCCCCTCCAGTGTAACGGGATGGGCAGGACGGGTGCACCCCCGAGCCCGTGGGGCCCCAGGTCTGTAGCCACTGTAGCAGCCGCCACGCTCCCCAGCCAGGTGCCCCCGTGGTCTGGATGCGGTCGCGGGAGTCAAGACTGACGGATTGACAAACCTCTCCGGAGCCTTCCCTGTAGACGTGGGGAGCAGAAGGCTCCAGAAGGTCCTCTCACCACGAAACCTGCCTGCTGACCTCTGACCCATGGGGAGCAGATCCAGCATAAGGCAAACGGCCGGGCGTCCGGTATGGGATCGGGACTGGCCCCGCTCAGTGCAAGGTCGGGGAGGACAGACCTGCAGCCACAGGCAGAGACACGCTGAGCCCAGAGCGACCCCAGCCCCCGTCCTCAGGATGCCTGTGTGTGCAGCTGCCCACGGCTCCACCTGCCCCCATGTCTGCCCACCCTGGGCTCTCCTGGGGCTCCTCCTGTCACCGTGATGGATGGGCAGAGCCAGGGGACCCCCAGTTGGGCCCGTGTGTCCTCCATCACTGGGGGCTCCTGGCAGGGCCGGCCATAGCAGCTGCCTGAGTGCCTGTCACCTGTCCTGTCTCAGCCAGAGTGGGTGTGGGGGTGGCCGGGTCACATCTGCCTCCCTTGGCTCCCAGAACCCAGGCCGGGCACCACCTGGTGCCGCCGGCCTTGTCAGGGCCTCCCAGAGCTGGCGCAGCTGCAAGGGGGGCCGTTCCCGAGGCCCCCGGCCTGGGGCCGTGCGGTGACCCCTTGTGCAGAGACACGGGCCGCAGCCAGCTTCCCTGTGGCACAGCCTGTCCCCTTGCGCGTCCCCGTGTTCCTCCGCTTCCCCGGGGGTGACGACAGCGGGCGCGGCTGGGTGGGCTTCGCGGGGCGTCGATGGAACGGCGTGAGCAGGTGCCAGTTCGGGTGAAAAACATTGTTTCGACCCTTGAGTGTAGGGTGGGCTCGCGGACACATGCACACGTGGGCTCTGCACATGTGGACCCACGGGTGGGCACACCAGGGGTGCTTGTGTGCCTCTGCAGGTAAGGGCAGCGACGTGCCGGGTGAGGCGCTGCTTCCCCGGAGCTTAGCGTGTCCCAGTCTCTCCCACCCAGGCCGGTCAGGAGAGCTTGTGTCCCATTCTGTCCCGATTTTCCTCCCAGAGACCAGAGAAATCGTCAAGTACAGTGAGACTAAGAGCAGGCACGTCGTCTCCTTTCCTGCCTTTCTGGAACGTGAGATGCCGGCTGCTGCCCCAGGGCCTTTGCGCATGCGGTCCCGTCAGCCTGGAAGACTCTTCCTCCAGAATTCTGCATGGCTGGGCCCCGCACTTGTTCCAGATCTCTGCTGCGGGCTCAGCTTTGCAGTGACCTTCACCCACGGCCAGCCCTGCTTCATTTGACTCACGCAGTCTGTTTGCAGACGCGTCCTCTTTGGTGACCGTCCCGGACTGAAACAGCAGCTCTGTGGGGGCAGGGCCTTTGTCGTGCCCGTTCGGAGGCCAGCACGGCATGGTGGCTTGAATAAGGCAGCAGACGGTGCACTCCCGAATGGCGGCCAGTCCCCATGCACGGGGCGGGGGAACTCCCCTCACTGACTCCCGTCGTGGCACCTGTGTGTGGGGGGTGGGGGCAGAGCTGCCATCTGGGAAGGCCCCCACGGGGCTGCCCTGGGGCCGGCCCACAGGTTACTCCGCGGGGCCTGCTGGGTGGCACGCGGCCCTGACAGGAGGTACGGGCCTTGCAGCAGCAGCTGCGGAAATGAGGACGCGTCCCGCTGTGCGCCACGCTCCCACCAGGCGGGCTTTACCCGGCCCCTCGCGAGGCCACCACGGCCCTCCACCCGTGGAACACCGCTGCTTAGGGACGAGGCACCCACAGCGTGACCCTGACACAGCCCTCCCGGCGCGGCGGGCGTGGGGCACGTGCCCTAGTGGGCCGCGAATAGCCTGCGGGCCGGCACGGGCTCCCGAAGCACCGCTTGGCAGCGTGCGCCAGCTTCCATGGCACAGTCCCTGGGTGGCGGATGCCAGGCCACCAGCGTAAGGTCCCCGAGTGCAGAGTGGGGACGAGGGGAGCACCACAGTGGCCCTGCGTGTGCCCCGGCGTGTGTGATGGCCGCTGTGTGCATGCGGGCGTGGCCGCCGCCTCTAGAACTTGGGGCGAGTCCGCAAGCCTCACGTGCCAACGGGGAAGTACGGCGGCTTCCCGTGTTCGGGTCCACGGCCCGGCCCTGCAGGGAGCTCGCTGAGGAAGCGGCCGCGTTTCCTGAAGGGAAGGAGACTCAGGGGTAACGGGGTCCCGTGGCGACTCCCACCCCACACTCAGAAGAACAGCGCAGCTCGCCCGCGGAGGGTGAGGGAGAAACAGGAAAAGAGTAACAAGTAGGCAGATGGGGTGAAAGGCGAGCGCATCCTCTAAGCTCTTCCTCCACGTTCTCTGTGAGTTTGAAATTTCCAAACAAAAAGCTGCAAAATAATGCACATTCTGCCCCCAAAGGACGTCGTGGGTGAGGACGTCCTCTGGAGCTTCCTCCTCCACCGCGGCTGCTCGGAACGTGGCGTTTCCCGGCGTGGAGCGGCCCTTGGGTTTCCGAGCACTCGGACGGGCCATGTGACCATCCACTCGGGTTCTGGGGGCCACTCCCGGCGTCCCTGTCACCGTCGCAGCCACCGCAGGAGCAGTCCGGCTTCCTGTCCTGGGTTCTCCTGGCTTGGTTTTGATTCCAGGGTGACGCGATCTCCGTGAAACCAGTTAGAAACCTGTTTTCCCTCTCTGCGCACAAGAGCTCGCCGGTAAAGCCTTCAGAGCCCAGCGCCCTCCTGGGAATAACTTCTGAGTTCTGTCTTCCCTTTTTCGGTTGTGACTATTCGGATTTTCTGCATTTTGGGGGAGGTCTGTTCAGATAACATACATGTTTCTAGAAAGTCACTATGTCAGTATCAAGCTGTGAGCACCGTCTTAGCGGCTCGTAAACTCCCGTGGTGGGTGCTTGTGCGTGCGGACGCCACCCTGATCCCGAACCCCTTACCCTGTGGTCACTGATGGCCAGGACTGTGTCAACATCTAGAAACCTCATTGTGTTATGTTTCAACATTTTGTAATGACAGATTTGCTTTCCTCTACTCAATTAGGTCACATTTCAAATTCCAGCAGGGAATCATAACAAGCCGTCACCTGGTGATTATTAATTGTGACGTACTGCAGCCTGTGAGTCCTGCCTGGGTGACGTCTGAGGCGTCCAGCCGTCCTGGGGGGTGGGACTGGGGGCTGCCCAGGACACGCATCCTGTGGTGTCAGGCCAACCAGGACAAGCTGGCCACCGAGGCTTTCTGTGTCACCTAAAGTGGGACTTGTCTTAGTACTTGCTTTAAGGGAACTTGGCAAGAATGTGTTTCCTGAGCGTAGGTCACAGAGTTTAAATTTAGATCTACTTGATTAATTTAATTAATAATATTTCTCAGTTCCTCTATGTCCTTTTTTTTCTTTTTGCTAATTTGATTAGTCAAACACTGAGGGAAGTGTGTTAACGTGTGGCCACTGGTACCGTACGTCAGTGTTCCCACGTTTCTCAAGCCAGCCCACTGCACAGCACTGTGCTTCCGTGTGGAAGTCCGTGACTGTGACACGGACAAGCCTTTAGTAAGATCGACCAACCTGGAACAAAGACAATTCAAGTACCGACACCAGGATGGGTGAGGGGCCCTCCACAGGCCCTCCAGCCACTCAGAAGCTGACCCAGGAATCGGGGCACCTGGGGGGCTCGGTCAGTTAAACGTCTGACCCATAATTTCCGCTCAGCTCATGATCTCGCAGACGGGGACCCAGCCCGGCCTCCAGCTCCCTGCTGGGCGTGGAGCCTGCTTAGAATTCTCTCTCGGACCCCGACCCCCACCGTGCTCACACCTCTCTCTGTCTCTCTCAAAAAAGCTTATCAAGGAATATGATGAAAAACGTCATTCATACATCCGGCATCTTGGAAGAAATGGACTAGTCCCTTGGGAAGCACACACCACCAAAACTCAACCAAGATGAAAAGGACCATCTCAACAGCCTGTAACAGTTTAAGCAATCAAATTCGTAACCAAAAGATACATTTCCAAGTCCAGATGCTTTCACTGGAGAATTCTATCAAGAATTTAAAGAATTAACACTAACTTTTCTCGAATTCTTTTTGGAAAACAAGAGAAGAAACATTCTCCCAACAGATTTTTGAGGCCACAATTACCTGGTTATCAAAACCAAAGACAGCGCAACACAAGACCAATATCGCTCATGAGTTTAGATGCAAAAATTCTCCACAGACTATTAGCAAATCAAATCCAACAACGTATAAGAAAAACCCTCAGGTAGGATTGGCTCAACTCAACAGGTTCAGCGTTAGAAAGCTGCTCAACAGTCCAAAAAAACCGTGGTTATGTCAGTAGAGACAGAAAAAGCAACATTGAGTTGGCACGGTACCATTCACGACCAAAAAGAAAACTCTCAGGGAATTTGGAGTAAAGGGGAAAACACCTCAGTGTCGTAAAGACTAAAAATGTGCGTCTCTCAGCACGACGCGTGACGAAAGACTGAACCTTTCCCTCTGAGACCGAGGATGAGGCAGGCCGTCCACTCCCCGTCCTCTCACTCAGCGCGGTACCGGAGGTCCTAGCCGGAGTCTCACGGCAAGAAAAAGAAAAGGCACACGAATTAGGAAGAGTTAAAGCTGCCCTTACTCGGGGACGCCTGGTGGCTCCGTCGGTTAAGCACCTGCCTTCGGCTGAGGTCATGCTCTCTCCAAAAGATGAAACGCGGAGGTACAAGTTTGACGAAATACGTACGAGACGGGTTTGCTGCGTCTTCCAGTTTGCTGCTGGAAGGGGTCGAAGAGCTAAGTCGATGGAGAGACGCGTCCCGCTCGTACACTGGGAGCCCCAGCCATCCGGGCATCAGTCCTCTCCCACACGAAGCCGTACGGTTAGCACGAGTCCATTAGAACTCCAGCAACGTGTTTTGTGGACATAAAATAGACAAGATTATTCTAAAATTTACGTGGAAAAGCAGAGGACCTAGATAGTCAGAAACAGTCCTGAAAAAGGAAGAAAGTAACCTAAAACCCTCACATAAGCAACGGAGTCCGGACCGCCTGGCGTTGGGTAGGGGCCGATGACGGGTGAACAGAAGTGAGCCGCACGGACACGCCCGCATGGTTTCTGACCAACGTGTGAAGGCCATTCGTGGGGGGCGGCAGGCTCTTCCACGGACGGAGCTGGAGAACTGGGCCTCCCGGGCAGGGATAGGAGCCTTGGCCTAAGCCTCACACACGCTATAGAAATTAACTCAAATCGAGCGAGAATAGGCCCATGCGTAGTGACAGAAACGGGACGTGTGGTTCCCAGGGCTGGGGCGCGGCCGCCGATGGGCACCGGGGGGTCCTTTGGGCACCCCAGAGGCGGGCGGCGGCTGCACATGGAGAAGGTAGGCAGAGCCACCGAACTGCGCACTCTGAAACGGTAGGTTCCATGTTGCGTGCGTTTCATCAGAATAAAAAAAATGACTCCGAAACGGATCACGGTCTCAAATCCAGAACGTGGAACTCAGACTTGGAGAAGGAAGCCCGGGAGAGGATTTCCTCGGCTACACGGAGGTTCTTGTTCTCAGAAGCGACAGCGAAACACGGCCTGTTAGTGGGGGAAACTGGCAAACTGAGCCTCGTCAACATTAAAAGCCTCTTCCCCGTGGGCTCTCGTTGGGAGGGGGACAGACCAGCTGCCCGCTGGGAGGGGCCTCCGCGAAGCAGGCATGTGGCGGGGGGCTGGTGGCCGGGCATCCGGCGGCCCCTGAACCCCACGCTGTAAAGACAGGTTGGGGAGAAGGACCAGAAACCTCCCGGGAGAGGGCGTGGCAGGTGAGCCCATGAGAGGACGTCCAAGGTCGTTAGCCTCAGGGAGATCAGAGTACCGCTGTGGTCACACGTCCCTGTTCACATCCCAGCGGCGACAGCAGAGGACTGATGGCCAGAGTGCAGATGCGCCGGGCTCTCCGACATGGCCTTCAGGACGGGTGGGCGGCGACTCTGGGTGACCCTGCCCTCTGGGGCATGTGTCCCAGAGGGACGGATGCTTCTGTTCACAGTGAAACCTGGGCCCTGATATTCCGAGCGGCTTTGTTAGAGTCAGAAACCGGGGCCAGCCCAGTGCCCTCCAGCAAGGGGTGGTCAGACTGGCCGTGCCCCGGCCATGCCAGGGGACACTCCCTGGCACTCAGAGGAGCAGCCGTTCCCTCGCACAGCAGCCCAGATCGTGAGGGGGTGTGCTGCGGGAGTCCCTCCGTGCGTCACTCCTGAAGGGACAGAACTAGAGACACGGAGTCGGGCCGGGTGGCCGGGGACTACGGCGAAGGCCACGAGGGCGGACGGGGTGCTGCGGCTTGCATGGCGGCACCGCTGGGAAAAAGTGGAGAAGGCCCACGCGGGGTCTCGGCGTGATTCCTGACAGCCGCGTGCGGGTCCCCGCCGACCACCACCGCAGGACCTCGAGAGCCTCTGACCGTCCGGGGCCCGCGTTCAGGCCGAAGGCTGCACGCGCTCCCCACGGCCGGCTCGTGTGTGTGAGTCCCGAGCACCCGCGTTAGAGTTCCCGGTTGCGACGACCCAGCCGCGCTTTGTTCCGACTCCCGAGAAGAACCGGCGTCTCCTCCCATCACAGCCCGGTGTGTGGAATTCCGCTTCTTCCCCGGAACCCGTACTTCCTCTGGTTTCTGTTTCCTGGCCCGTCTTGCCCAACTTCAGTGTTAGCCGTTCTGGTTTGCTTTCTCTCAGACCTTTTCTTACAGGTTTGAGTTCGATTTTTATTTTTTTTTAGTAAATCTGAGAGTCTTTGTCTTTAAAAAGGAGTTAGATGTATTTATAGTCACTGTCCCACCGGCCGGTGACAAGCGCGTTGTCCCCCGTTGTCGTGGGCACTTGCCCTTCTGGCTCCGTCTTGCTGGGCTGTGTTTGCGGCGCCTGCCACGAGCTGCTGGGGGCGTCTCCCCAGCAGCCCCTGATTGCAGAAGACGCGTCTGCTGTCCCGTGGCTCTAACGAGCTGCCCCCGTGACGAGTCCCCTCCGGCCACCGCAGCAAGTTCCCCCCCCACGCGTCTCCTGCCCCTCTGCCCTCCTGAGGCCGGCCTGCTGGGTTTGAGGGGGATCTTAGGAAAAGGAGGACTCACTCGGTTGATGCTGTTCCTTTGGCACGTTGAATTCTCTTCTGTGAAATCGTTCGTGGCTCCGGGGGCGCCTGCTGGCTCAGTCCGTGGGATGTGCGGCTCTCGGTCCCGCGGCGCGTCCGAGCCCCACGCTGGGGGTAGAGATGACTTCAAGATAAAATCTTCAAGAAGATTGCTCATGGCCACGGCGTCCTGTGTTTTAACCCCATCGGAGTGATTATTTGGATTGGCTTCTGGGTGGGAGCTTTCGCTCTCAGACTGTCCTCAGCAACCCCTTCCGTGCTCTGGTGGGATTTCCCCAGGTCATCGCCTGTTAGGTTCCAGCTCCCCGACGGCATAATTTCTGACTTTCTCATTTTTTTTATATATATATATATTTATTTAAAGATTTTATTCATTTATTTGACAGAGAGAGATCACAAGTAGGCAGAGAGGCAGGCAGAGAGAGAGAGAGGAGGAAGCAGGCTCCCTGCGGAGCAGAGAGCCCGATGCGGGACTCGATCCCAGGACCCTGAGATCATGACCTGAGCTGAAGGCAGAGGCTTAACCCACTGAGCCACCCAGGCGCCCCATGACTTTCTCATTTGTGTGTAAAACCTTGGATCTGAGTCCTTTTCTCTCAAAACGGAATACCGCCCTACTCTTTCCGGAACTTACTTTAAGGGCACGACAAACGTAGTGTAGAATTTAAAATGTTTCTCTGCCTAGAGATTTAATAGAATCCTTCCTTCAGCCTCAACATCTAAGATAGTTTTCCTCTGAGAATTATCTGAGGTTTTTCTTTCATTGAGCTGGTTCGTCTTTCCGTGAGAAGCATTTCCTTCCTACCGTGGCGTGCTGCCCTGTCCGACCCGCCCTCGGCTCTTTGGGGGAACGTGGGCCACCCGTACGGGGCCTGCCCGCTGCCCACACACTCTCCACCTTCTGTCCTGAGGTTCTCGTGGCCTCTGGCTTGGCTCCCGTAGGTTCGCCCCCCGGGGGCGCTAACACCATCTTACTAGCTTCATTGAGCTGCGACTGATGTGATAAAATACGCGTCATAAAGCTGCAGGGTTTGAGCTTTGGCATACGCGTTCAGAAACGGACCCATAGCCACAGCTGGGACACGGCACACACCCAATTTTGCAGCCCCTCCCCCCACCATCTCCCACCCAGGGGCAGGCTTGGAGCCGGGGGGCCCGTGGCTCATGGGCGAGCAGCGGGAGGAAGGGCCCCAGGGAGTGTTGTGGACACAGACGGGTGGGACCAGAAGGACAAAAGCGCCCCGTGTATGTGGCCATAACAGAGCGGCCCTGGTTCGTGGCCGGAGCTGGTCTGAAACCGGTCCAGGGGGCGCTGAGCTCGGCAGGCGCTAGAGAGAGGGAGGGTCTGGAGAGCACCCACATGCCAGGGGCTGAGGACGTCTGTAGGGACTCCTGTGCCCTGAAGAGAAGCCGTGACAGGCTGGCCTGTGGGTATCCCCTCAGAGGCCAGGCTCCCCGGAAGGACAGCGCTGCTTTCTGCTGAGGCCCTCTGAAGCCACGTGGAGGGCTGTGGTCCATGCAGGGCGGAGATGAGTGTTTCTGGGGAGGGACACGCTGGGGGCCTGGCCTGGAGGACATGGGGTCTTGAGCCTGGCATCGTCTTCGGTCTCTCGCAGCTGTGTGGTGACCCAAGGACAGTGCCAGGACCCCTGGTGTAAAGGGTCAGCTCCACACGCCTGAGGGGGACGGTCCCCAAAGCCCAGCACTGTCTGAAGATTGGTCATTATGGGGCCACTCACCGGCCACGTGGCTGGAGGCAGGTGTTGTCCCTGCTTGGGGCCTCAGTCTCCCCTTCCGCACCATGAGGAGTACTGGGTGTCTGAGGGGTCGTCACCGCATGTCCCTCCTTGGGGTGGGATGCTGGGGCATCCACGGAGGCTCCAGAGGGAAGACTGGGCAGGAAGAGGCTGAGAGAGGCCAGGCGTCGGCACCGTGGCCCCCAGGTGTGGTCCGGCCAGCCCAGGCCCGGGCCAGAGAAAGAGGAAGGGAGACAGGGGATGGGGCAGGCTCAGTTCACGGGAATTTCCCCCGTCAGACACCCAGTGGGGCCCCGGAAACAGAGGCTGACCTTCGTTCAGGCCGAGCTCGTGACTTGCCTGGGCCCGTCCACCCTAGATCATGAGACCTCGGGACAGCTGTCCACAGCCTGGGATCACGTGTCCCCGGGGGGCACCCATGGCCCCCGCTCTGACCCATCTGCTCAGCAAGGGGCCTAGAGCTGGGGGAGGGGTACAGGGGCTGCCCTGGGCCACAGGCCCTCCTGCGGCTGTGCCAGAGGACCCGCGTTCCTGGCTGCACTTGGGCCCGAGCTCTGCAAGTGACCATAGCCCTGCCCTGTCCACTCCGCTGGGGAGCCACCAACGGCAGGAAGGCAGGGCCTCTCAAGCACCAAGGGTCCTGCTGGACCTTCCTGGCCCTAACTGGGCTCCGGGCAGGGTGGGGCTCGTCTGGGCTGGTGGTGATCAGAGCCCGTGGCCTGCTGCCCACTGTCCGCATCTGTCTCTCTCTGCAGCTGGCTTGGGACTGGCGGTCCCTCACGCAGACGGCGCGGCTGAGACAGAGCCCGTGCTGGTCCCGTTCCTTCCTGCCCTGCACAGTCAGGGTGGGGAGGTTCTCCCTTCTCTCCCCTCCGAGTGAACTCCTCCGGGGGCCCTGTGGTGATTCAAGGAGAAACTTTTATCCAGTGGGAACTTTCTCTGTGCCTGTTCCGCGTGGCCCTGAAAGTTTTGCACACGTAATGCGAGCCCCAGGCTTCTAGCACGGGCATCACGACTTAATCCTTTGTGGGTGGGACAAGTCCAAGAGCCCCCACCCCCCAGGTGCCCAGGGCTCGGGCCACTGTCCTGCCGGCTTGCGGTACCAAGGCCTGGGCACGTTGACCTCTGGGTGGACGTTGACCTGTCGGTGGACACTCAGCTCTGGGAGCCCCTGAGCCCGTGGGGACGTCAGAGGGGCAGCCTGACCCCAGAGGTTTCGCGACTGCCCCTGGTGACTCTAGGCCCAGGGAGTCACCCAGCCTGCAGGGAGCCAGACCCTTGCCACCCTCCGCGCATCGTCCCCAGCCACCCAGAGAGGGTGGGGGTTTGTCTGGGGCCCCCCTGCAGATCCAAGGCCACACCTGACTAGGACCAGGCCTTGCATCCCACAGAAGGGGTTTCCCTGTGGGCTCTGCATCCCTCCTGGAGACTGCAGGGCACGCGGTAGCTGCCCTGAGGATGGCCAGGGCCACATCCCATGAGAGGGCTCAGCCTCCAGCCAGGCCACTCTGCCCTGCTTCTGGAAATGTCTGTGAACTTGAAGGCATGCTCCTAGGAGTCGCTTGCTTTGCTCTGCACACACTGACCCTGCCTTGTGGCCAGGGAGGTGGGTGGTGGCTTCCTAGGGCGGCCTCATGCGGCTGCGGTGGCTGCGCCGCCCGTCCTTGCCCTGGGGAGGGAAGGCCTGCTCTGCCTGTAGCCCCGGGGACAGTCCCAGCTGTGCCAGAGGGGGCGCCGGCGGCCTCTGCCCTGGAGCCAGTGTGTGCCGGGCGTGCGCGGTGATGCCCCCCACCCGGGACTGGGAAGTGAAATTGCAGGGTGCTCAGGCCACAGGTGGGTTTTTCAGGACGGGCATGGCGGCTGGTCTCCTGCCCAGGCACCGGCGTGGGCCCAGGTGGCCTCACCAGGGGATCCTGCAGGGCCGGGCCCCCAGGGGGATGAGAAAGACGCCGCGGCCGGCCCCTGTGCACGCCCCTCGGTCGCTGGCTGGACGGGCTTAGAGCTGCCCCCACGTCAGCATCTTGCGAGGATGTCCCTGCTGCCCTGCACTGCTCCAGGGATCACCCCGAGCTCCCAGCCGTAGCTCCTGCCGCGCAGAGCCCCTCACCCTGCTCGCCCCCGTGGCTCTTACACAGCCTTGGCTGTGACCACTGACAGGTGTCATTTTCACGGGGCTGTGTCCTTGCCTCTTGAAGTGCTTGTCCTGTCTGTGGGGTCACCCTGGTGGGGAAGAGGTGGGTGACAGGAGGCCGGCCCATCCCTCACCGCTGGCCACCATCCCCGTGTCTCCAGCCAAGGACAAGGAGCAGTGACCGGGAAGGAGGGCCGCAGCAGGTGCAGACCGAGGAGGGAAAGGGGGGCGGGGGTCACACCTTACCCAAGGAGAGTCACATTGAAAAATCTGATCATTGGGCACCCAGGTGGCTCAGTCCTTTGAGCGTCTGCCCTTGGCTCAAGTCACGATCTCGGGGTCCTGGGATCAAGTCCCGCATCCAGGCCATCTGCTCACAGGGAGCCTGCTTCCCCTCTCCCTCTGCCTGCCACTCCCCCTGCTCGCGCGCTCTCTCTCTTGCTCCTACCTTTTCTCTCTTCCTCGCAAAAATAAACTTTTTAAGAACCGTGCTCAGGGTGTTGGTCAGCAGAACTGCCTCTAAGCCGGGTCTGACCGGTCGTGCGGCTTGGGCCTGACCCCGCTGTCTGTAGGTGGAGGGATCCTCGCGGACGGGCACCCACCCACCTCGCCACCAGCGTCGGCACATGCCAGCGTGAGACGCCCACCCCGTGTCCTGGACGGACCTGCCCCGGGGGCAGAATTTTGTCTGGGTTTTGGGAGGAGGGTGTCCCCATGATCCCTGTGGCTAAAGTAAGATGGGGGTTGGGGAGGGGACAGCCGCTGGGGGAGCCCTGGGGATGAACCAGACCAAGCCAACGATGGCGCGGCCGCGCCAGGTCCACCGCCACGGAGGGCTGTCGTCTGGTGTGTGTCCGCAGTGCCGCAATTCCCGGCAGGGCTGCGTGCCGCCACGCGTAGGCAGCCTGGGTCTCGAGCACAGGCGCTCAGCACTGCCCTCCAGCTGTGGCCCTTGTTGGCCAAGTGTGTTGGCCAGAGGAGCTGGGCCCCACCGTGTCAGCGCTGCCCCTCATCTCCCCACCCAGAGCTGGAGACGCACGCCGGGTCCGCCAGGGCGCCGCCACACAGGAACTGCCGGCCGCTCATGGGCGATCACCAAGTGGTCACAAAGAGGGGTCTGGGGGGTCCTGGTGCCAACGCTGAGCTCATGCGGAGGCGCTGAGGCCTGGCTGCTGAACTGGAGTAGCCCTGGGGAGCCCAGGAAGTCCCAGTGCCTAGACCCCAACCAGACCAGCCCTGCCAGCACGGTCGTCACCATGGTCACAGGGAATGACTCAGCAGAAGGTCAGGAAGGCATGTGAACAGAGGCCAGCTCTGGCCGGTCCCCGATGGTTCTCCCAGCTCCGCCACCACTGACCCTAAGGCCTTGGCAGGACCCTGTGCTCCCCAATTTAGAAGTAGGTGCTTCCTAAGTCCCTGAGATGAAATGAGGAGACATTATGCCCATGCCTGGCAAGAGAGGACACCAACCCAATGTGCACTGTCATATGGGCGCAGGTTAGCACTCTAACCCTCACAGGCTTCTGGGAGCCAACGCAATCCTGCCTCCACATGTAGGAGAGGAAGCTGAGGCATGGAGAGGTTCAGCAGTTCACCCAGTTCACCCGAGGCTGTGCAGGTAGTATGGAAGAGAGCTGACTGTCTACCGATACAGTGCCGGTGAGGACCGCGGTGCTGATCGTGGTCGTGAGGGTGATGGTGATGGTGGTGATGGTGATGATGTTGCTGATGTTGGTGATGGTAGTGACGGTGGTGATGCTGTGGAGGTGATGGTGATGGTGGTGATCGTGGTGGTCGTGGAGATGGTCATGGTCATGGTCATGGCGGTGATGGTGGTGGTACTGGTGATGGTGGTCGTGGTGGTTGTGATGATGATGGTCATGGTGATGATGGTGGTCGTGGTCATGGTCATGGTCATGGTCATGGCAGTGATGGTGGTGGTGGTGCTGGTGATGATGGCGGTGATGGTGGTCGTGGTGGTGTTCATGGTCATGGTCATGGTCATGGCGGTGATGATGGTGATGGAGATGATGGTGGTGATGGCGGTGATGGTGGTCATGGTCATGGCGGTGATGGTGGTCGTGCTGGTCATGGTCATGGTCATGGTGGTGATGATGGTGATGGAGATGATGGTGGTGATGGCGGTGATGGTGGTGGTGGTGGTGATGGTGGTCATGGTGGTGGTCATGGTCATGGTCATGGCGGTGACGGCGGTGGTGCTGATCTCTAACAGCACCCACTCCATGGCCGCAGCAGTCTGTACATATTAACTCATTTAACTGTCATATTAGCTGCTGATCATCTATGAGTACAGAGGAGGACAGTGAGGCATGAGAGAGTGAATGACGTGCTTGTAGCCATACAGCCAGGCAGCGCTAGAGCAGGGCCTCAGAGCATCAGGGGCCTGGCCGTACTGTCCTGCAGTGGGGCCTACATGTCCCCTTACCAGGAGCATCTGCCTGCTGTCCACTCCAAGTGTCCGCCCCACGCCACTCTCCTTGGCTGTAAAAGGAGAGAGATCATGGCCCTTCTGTGGGCTTGAGAAGTCCCCTTGGGACGGTTTTGTGGAGTCACTTGGCCCCTGCTGACCCAGGGTGAGAGCTCAGTGTTCTACCCATGTCACTGTTGTCACTGTATCCTTGCCACCTCGTCCTTCCTGTGCCTTGTCCAGTTCCCCAGGGCCCAGCGGTCTCTGCATGCAGCCTCTGTGGCTGCCGTTGTGTGGGGCCATGGACCTGCCTGACCCTGGCGCCGTGGGACAAAGGGAGGCAGGTGGTGGCTGGCCCCCAGACTCTCTCCCAAGTGCAGGGACCTAGGGGCAGAGGTTCCAGAGAGACAGGACAGAGTCTTGCCCAGGAAGGGCCCTGGGAGGGGACAGGACTATCCAGTCCCACCTGCTGCACTCGGGGAAGGGTGACCGAGGCACAGAGGGGCGGGGCGGCAGGGAGAGAACAAGCACAGCACGTCAGGCTGGCTGGCACCGCACCCGCTCCAGAGCGGCCTGGGGCTCGGGGCAGAGACTGCTCAGATGCCGGTTTCATGGAATCACACGCCCCTCCGGCCGGCGCACCTGCGCTCCGGGACTGCGAAAACGGAAGACGCGAGGCCTGGAGAAGAGCTGCAGGCAACGTGCTTTGCGGAGAGCCCTGCAAGGACGGAAACCCCAGGCTCCTTGCCGAAGGCCAGAAGCCCAGCGTGGGGCAGCCCCTCCACCCGCCAGCCTCTGACGGCTGCTTCTGGTCACTAAAACAGCCCACGCCTGCGGGAAGGCCGGGGCCGCAGGTGCTGGCTCGGGGCCAGGGTCTCCTCGCTTCGCTGAGACGGCTCGGGTAAACCTGGATGGAACGTGGCGGACAGCTTCCAAGGACCTGTTCTGGGTCTGGAAACGGGGTGTTGAGTGGAGAGCAGCTGAGTTCCACAGTTGCTGCTGCGAAGAACAGCGGAGACAACCAGGAGAGAGGCCAAGGCCAGGACCGGGACTGTGAAGCCAAGCCCCACGGGGCATCCGCTGGGCCTCCCAAGGGGCCAAACGGGGCCTCCCTGGGCCGCGCTCCCCTCCCGCCCCAGGCCCATGCTGAGCCCAGGATGTGCGTGTGAGCCTAGGTTAGGCGGGGCCAGGCTCTGGAACAACTGGGAAGCTTCCCGACAGCGAATGGGCTCTGAAGACCAGGGTTGACCCTGAAGCCCATGCCATGGCCCCACCCCTTGACCCCACAGCACCACTCCGGGCAGCCTGAGACCCTCCTGGACCCAGGAGCTGTGGCGTGTGGAGTAGATGCTTGGCTCCTGACCCCTCCGGAGCTCTCGGCTTCTGTCTGACAGCAGGAGAAAGGGCCGTGCAGGTGTCCAGGGGTTCGGGTGTGTTGTCTGGCACAGCTGCTTCCACGCCGCTGTCCAGGAGCCCTGCAGCGCCCACCTTGTGACACCAGCCAGCTCTGTCGCCGTGGGCGCCTGGCTCCACACGACCAGGCCTGCTGTGTCTCCCGGAGGCAGGCCCAGGTTCTGTGCATCCTGGCAGGTCACACACCCTCTCTGATCTGCTCTCAGGGTGAGTCCTCCTGAACAACAGGGAAACAGGGATGTCTGCTGTTAAGAGGCCGGGCCTAAGGGCGGTCCACCTGCAGACCTGGCTAGCGTACTTTGCAGACTGTCCTCAGAAGCCCCGTGGAGCAAGAAGAAAGGGACAAGACACAATTAAGGATCAAAGGGACCAGCTCGAAGCTTCCTGGCCTCACCTGCCTCATAGGCCCCCTGTGCACACCCCACCTCTGCTTCAGCAGAGTCCCTTGGCACCCCGACTCCTGGCTAAGCTCCTTCTGCCGTGCAGAGACCTGCAGGGAGACGCTGGCGTGCTCTCCATGAGAGAGAAGGGACAGGGGGATGAGCAGGACATGAGCCCTCACTGAACACGAGTCTAGCCTTGCTTACTCTGTGGACACCCCCGTCCTCTTGCACGCCATGTTGGAGTCCGCTCCTAAGTTCTCTTCCAGCGGCCCCTGGCCTCACCTTTCCCCTAGAAGGGCCTGTGTGCACGCCTTCTCCCAGGACAGCCGCTGTTCTGCGGTTAGCATGGTGTCCTGGCTTCTCCAGGGGGTCGGGGCCCATGGGAGGGGTGTATGCACCAGGAACCAGTGCCTGCAATCGTGGAAGCCGGGACAGCCCTCAGCCTGTTTGCCCGAGCTGCTGAGATGAGTGAGGCCAGAGGCCAAGACCCCGCAGCCTTGCCTTCTGCAGGCAGGAGCCGGTGGATGTCGCTGCTCACATGGGGAATGGATTCACCACCTCCACCTTCTTGTTCCACGCGGGCCCTCGGTGCACTGGACAGGGCTTGCCCCCACACACCCATGCAGAGACTGGCCTTCGGAGGCACCTTCACAGACCCAGCCGGAAAGAGGGGTCACTGCCGTCCTGCTCGTCCCCGAGCCCTGGCTGGTTGACACGAGTTTACCACCAGAGCAAGAGAAGTGGTGCGCGTGCACTTGGCTAGTCACAGAAGGTTCTAAAGGATGAGGCCATGGAACCGGTCCTGCTGGCTGCCTCATCAAGGGCTGTCTCGGGGGAAGCGAGTTTCCCAACGGTGTGTGGAAGCTACTGAGGGCCCATGGCTGTGGCCTCCACTGGGCTCCAGCTCGGCCGCTTTAAGGCACCGCAGGGCAAGAATGGCTCGGGAAAGAGTGAAACAACGGAATTCATCTGAACACAGGGTCCACCTGCCGTGGGCAAGAGCCTGCCCAGCCTCCGAACTCTGCATCTAGAGAGCCCCACAGTCCGTGCTCGCCGTGCTGGGGTGTGTTGTAGGGCCTCAGGTTTGAACCCCAGCAGCATGGCCCCTCCTTACTTCTTCCTCCCCGGTCCCCGCTCAGCAAGGGTGGTGGTTAGTTGACTGGGTGTCCCAGCTCCGGCACACGGTAGGCACATGAGTGTGGACGAGCACCGTGAGTTCTCTGAGCCTGTTTCCTCATCTGTGAGACGGGGACAGCACAGCCCGTGCCACAGCCACGCCAGTCCAAGCCCAGCGTCTGCCGAGAGCCGGCGTCCTGGCCAGGACCCGTCCCCTGCTGTGTCCTTGAGCAGCAGAGAGCAGAGAGGAGGCAAGCTCTCCTGGGACTCACCGGGGGCTCTGCCTCACACCCTCATCTACCCTAACTGCCTTGCCAAGACCCCAGTTCTTAACATAAGGGACAGTTTGAACACAGGAACTCGAGGGGGAGGGGGATACAGGCAGTCCATGACCTCGTTTGGCATAGGCCTTGTTCATGTGTCCGTTACTCACCACTCCCTCCCTGCACGCACCCCCTCGCCGATCTGCAAGCCCTGAGCTACAGGAGGGCGGGGCTTTATGTCTGTGTCCGGACCATGCCTGGGGACACAGGGGCATCTGCACACCGGCCTTGTGAACTGCCTTGAGGCCAAGGGGAGGCCGTGGAAACACTGAGGGGCCATGAGGATTTTTTTTTTTTTTTTAATTTTTTTATTTATTTGACAGAGAGAAATCACAACTAGGCAGAGAGGCAGGCTAGGCAGAGAGGCAGGCAGAGAGAGAGAGGAGGAAGCAGGCTCCCTGCGGAGCAGAGAGCCCGACGTGGGGCTCGATCCCAGGACCCTGAGATCATGACCTGAGCCGAAGGCAGCGGCTTAATCCACTGAGCCACCCAGGCGCCCCAGGGCCATGAGGATTTACTGTGCCTGGTGGACACCCTCCCTCGGGGGTCCTCTTGGTGCACTTGGGGCCAGAGGCAGGGACACAGCCCCTGTGGCCATGCTGGGCAGGTGCTCCTGCTGGCTCAGAGCCAGGAAGTTTACATGAAGTGCTTCCTTGTTCCCACCCCCTTTACGATGATTTTATAGTAAAAAAAAAAGATGATTTTATCACAGTTACACCCGGTTGGAGGGACCCCCCTCCCCTTTCTGCCCCCAGAGGTGGTGCTGCTTCCTCCCTCCTGCACGGCCTCCACCAGCGTCCCCGTCCCTGGTGCTCCTGTGGCGGACACGCCGCACTCCCCCTCCCGCCGTGCCCTTCCTGTACCCCGTCCCTCCTTCTGAGACTCGGCCACAGACTTGGTTCGGTCACCGTTTGCAGGGAGTGGGCACCTGTGAGTCTGGAAGTGCCGCGGTCCCCTGCCTCTGCAAGTCTTCCCGTGTTCCCTTTCCTGTGCGGTGTCCCTCTCTATGCCCAAACTCTCCCTCCGGGTTCGCGTCTCCCAAAGGAGCACACGCGCCAGGTCATGGGCGGGTGTCACCTTCCCCCGGGTTGGGCGCTCCCACCGGTCCCGAGGGGTCCCCGCGAGGAACGGAGCGGACGGATGCTGGGATCTGGCTCGGGCTCCCCGGAACCGGCGGCGGGGCGGCGGGCATCTCGGCATCTGCAGTCAGGTCGGTGTCCGGCGCGGGCTGGGAAGGCGGCGGCTGTCCGCGCGGGGTCCGCTGCGCGGGAACCACAGCCCTGGAAGCCGCGTCTGTGCGGCCGCGACCCCGGCGCGCGGTCCGGCCGTGTCCTCCGCAGCCGGGGCCAGGGAGCCCCCGCGGCCTGTGGTCGAGCTGGGAGGGTCCGCCGCGGCCCAGCACCGCCGAGGCCACCCGCCCGCGCCCCGTCGGCACCGCGCGGACGTCGGGTCGCAGCCGCAGTTCTGGGGACACCCGCGTCCCCGGCCGGTCTCCGCCGCGAGTGCGCCGCGGGCGGGCGGCTCGGGTCGGCCGGGTCGGCCGGGTCAGCCGCGGCCCCGCGCCCCGCCCCGCCCCCCGCGGCCGCCGCCGTCCGTCTCCCTCCCGCTGCCCTCGGCCCGTTCCCCCGCTCGGTCTCTGCCCCGCGTCCGGGGGTTGGCCCCAGGCAGCGCGTCCTCGCGGGAGCCCCGCGCGCCCCGCACGCCGGAGTGGCCCGGGCCGACGGGCTGTGCACGGCCTCGCGCGGACGCGGCCGCCGACCCCACGGAAGCCCCCGGCCCGGCCCGGCCGCGCCCGGAACCGCCGCCGAGGAGCCGCAGGCGCCGGGGGACGCGCTCGGGCGCCGGACGCGGTGGGTGCGCGCGCAGCGGGTTTCCGGTTCCGGCCGCGGACCGGCCCCGGGAGGCGCGGGAGGAGCAGGCGCGCGCCGGGCCAGCCGAGGTAGAGCCGAGCCGGCCGCCCCCGGCCCGCGGCTGTCCCCGCCCCGCGGCCGCAGGGGCCCGTGTGGAGCGCGGGGACCTGCCGAGGCGCGGCTCCGGGGGCGGGGCGGGCGGGCGGGCGGCCTTCGGCCCCGGGGAGCGGAGCGTCTCGTGCCGCGCGAGGTCACTGCCGCGCCGCGGCGTCGGGGACAGGCGCGCGGGAGGCGCTGTGGGCGGCCTCCTGGGAGGCGGCGAGCGGTGTCGGGCCTCCGAGGGGTCGGAGCTCCTGCGGGAGCCGGGCTGGCGGCCACGCGGGGACGGAGGGCCCAGCCCCGCCCCTGCCCAAGGCCGCGCGGGCAGCGCGTGGGCTCCGGCCGGGGGGCGGGTTTAGCCTGTGTCTGTCCCGCTGGGCGCGCGGTTTCGCAGTGTCCGCGGGTGCCGGTCCCCGAAGGTCGACCCTGGACGCCCGAAACCGCAGGCCTCCCACCGCGCCACGGCCCTCGTGCCCCCAGGCCGCGCACGGAGCCGGCCACAGGACCGCTGGGCTGCGCTGACCTCCGGGTCCCGGGGTGCGTCACACTGGCCTCGGCCCACGGGCTCGGTCTGATCCAGCGTGAAGCCAGACTCCCTGGTGCGCGCGAGCATCGTGGGCTCTGCGGCTGGTGCCTTCCCGGGGCCCGCGTGGCAGGTCGTGCTGCGCCCACAGGGCAACAAGGCTCGTGCCCGCGAAGAAGCCGAAGGCAAGAGAGACGCCCCGGCGGGCGCTGGGTCTGAGACCGCGGCGGGCACCTCCGTGTCAGGCAAGGCTTCCGGGAGGCGCCCGTGCTCTGGCGGTCTGCCTGGACGGTCAGGCTGCCCGGGGCCTCGTCTCTGGCCAGGCTCCTGTGGAATCCGAGAGCGGCGCGTCCCCTCTGGGAGAAGGAGGCCTGGCCCAGCTCCCCAAGAGGCAGGTCTCTGCGGTCCGGGCCGAGGCTCGGTGACGTTGCGGCTCGGGGACGCTGCTTATCCTGGGCCGGGGCATGCTGAGAGCCCTTACGTGAAGCTGGGTGACGGAGTCGGTGGGAGCCCTGGGCCTCACTGCACGCACTTAGTGGCCGCGTCCCTCCAGGCCGTGCCGCTGGGAGTGACGGGAACCCCGTGAGCACAGGAGGCCCCGTGGTCGGAAGGTGGGGCTCTCCTGAGGGGTCTCTTGGTCTTTCTGGGCCCAGAGGTGTTCGCGAGGGAGACACACAGTCATCTGCCCTGAAGAGGTTGGTTTTGTGCTTGTTCGAGGCGGATCCTGATTGTGCTTGTTCGAGCTCAAGGGAAGACGGAGCTGTGTTCTGTGTGTGAAGGAGTGAGTTCGGGGTCACAAACCCGAGCAACTTAGAGCGGTGTGAAGGGATGGCCCACGCTCCCGCATGTTTGCTGGGAGAATAAATTAGGGCAGCCTCTTTGCAGGGGACTCTGGCCATTTTTGTTGTGAGGCCCCCGGGGAGCACTGGGAGGGCCTCTTCTGGACATCCGCTCCGGAACTACCCACTGTGAGCTCAGGAGCCCCACACTGGCTCAGCGGCCCTTCCTGCCCCCCACCCCGCCAGCTGCAGCCCCGCTGCCCCTCCAGGAGGGCGTGCCCGCGTCCCGCTCCCGGCTGGACCCTCCAGCAGGTGGGCGCAGACCTGTGCGTGCGCATAGTGTGTGCGCCGCGGACGGACGTCGCTGGCCGCACAAACGTCTGTGAACCAGTTCTCGCCGGGAGAAGACTGCTGTTCTCTCCTGGCGTCTGCTTCCACCGTTTGAGAAGTCGGAGCTGCAGAGACTTACAAACCCATAGACCCACCGTCCAGAACAAATTTTTTTGTGTTTTCGTTTTTGTGGGAAAGAAAATGCTAACGCTGAAGTTCAAGCATCTCCAGTTTTAAGGAACAAGTGACATTTACTAGGCTTTTAAAAAAGTCGGATCATGAAGGCTGTACACGCTCTTTTCAGAAAAACCAGAGGAAACCGGGAGGTGCTGAGAAGACACGGACATCCCCTGCACCCCGTAACTTGGGAACCCCGTGACTGGTGCTCTTGCAGGACACGGCCTGGCGGCCATCACACGCCCTCCCCGGCGGACCTCCACAGACCCCATCTGGACCCTTTGGTTCAGAACCCGTTCTCAGTATCACACAAACAGGGCACCTCCCCTCTGTGCATCTCTGACCGTTTTCTGAGGGTACATTTTAAGGAGAACAACCTGGGAGCAAAGGGCTTGTATTTTCTGAGGTTTTTAAATTTTATCTTGGAAGTGATACTGAATTACCCTTTGGGAGGGCCGAGTTGGTGCCGTAGCCAGAGGGGCCCCCCCGGGTCCTGGGGGCAGCCTGGCTGCCGAGGCCTCTGGAGTTGACTCAGCTGTCAGCCTCTCCGGGAGCTCCCCATCATGGACACTCCTTGCCACTTGTCCTACGGCCGAATGGGAATGTGGGGGGACCTGCCAGGCCTGGGCTTGGATCGCCGGTTCTCCTGTTATTTTGTGGTCTCGGGCGGCGGACTTTCCCTCTTGGGCTCTCTGGGGGTTGTTGCTGTGACCGCCTCTCGCAGCGTCCATCCCAGCCCTGCTTGCGGAGTCTGCTGAGGCCCCACAAGGGAGGAAGGTGGGCGCAGTCCTGTTTTCCGTTCTGTGTCGCCAGCACCAGGCTCCAGCTTCTCACGGCCGCCGTCTGGCTCAGGATGATGCTGCTTCTTGGGCCCCAGCAGACGCAGGCAGCTTGCTCCCCTCTCCCAGTGAGGGAAGCAGGACGTGTCTGTGCTTTGAGATCCTGGAGGGGAGCCCCCCCGCCGGGGAGACCTGGACCGGGCACCACCTCTCCCGGGAGAGGGCTGGGAGAAGCAGCTTTTCCGGCTGCCGGGGTGCCCTGCTCCTTAGCACCCCAGAGGACACGGTCCCCTCCACCGCACACCCCGGGATGTCTCCCTTGTGCTCTTCCCAACAAGAATCCGGCCGGAGAGGCTGGGTAGCAGGTTTTCTAGTTGCACACACTCTGTTTTGTTTTCCCCACCACCTGTAGGGCAACGGGAGGCTCTGCAAGAAGTGGGGACAGGACACCGGTCAGGCTACGCTGCCTTGCCCCTCGCCAGCTCTCTTTCTTCCGGAAACTGGCATGTCTGACGCGGTCATGGCATTACTGTTTCCTTACTGCGTGTCAGGTTTCTTTATGCTAGCGGAAGTCCGGAGATGTGGAACCAGCCCCCAGTCCACCTCTGAACCCTGTGTGGGGGTCGGGACAATGGTGCAGAGAAGTGGTAGGACGCGGTGGCTCCGGAAGACCGCCTCCCTCATCTGGGAGCGGCGTGGCTCTGGGCCATCTGAGGGCTCGCCGTCTGGAGGGGGCCGTGGAGCGTTGAGGAATATTTGCACGGCACCTCGGAGCAAGGAGCCGCAGCTGAGAGGGTCCTCGGAGGCCTGCACGGTCTGCTGCTGCGTGGCCGGCCTGCACAGAGACCGTGTGGAGCCCCAGCTGCCCCAGAACCAGCGTGCTGAGCAGCTGGAGTTCAAGGCGTCACCCTGTTCCGGCAGCTCTCCCTGCCCCGGAGTGTCTGGTTAGGTAATTACAGGTTGTTGTGTATAGTCTGTTGTTAAATTAAGAACAGAGAACAAAACTGTTTAGTGCGCATAACAATAACACATTAGTCTCCCGTAGCAAGTTTCTGGGAGAGAGAAGAGCGAGGCTGGGGGAGAGAGCGTGCGGAGCTGGGTGGCGTGAGAGCCTGAGCCGGAGCCGGAGCGAGGCAACAGGGGAGCCTGGCCCCTGCCTGCCCGGGTCGTTCCTAAGCATCTCTGTTCTGCTGGGCCTGCCGCAGAGGGAACAACACTTCCAGCTTCTGTTCTGCCCTTCACGGCTGGCAGGCGTCTGTCAGCTGGTGACATTCAGAGGCACCGTCTGGGGTCCCCGGGGCCTAGCCGCCCGTGGGAACGGTGGGCGTGCAGTCACGGGCTGTCGCGGCTGCCGGCTCTGGTGTGCTCGGCTGCGGGAGGGAAGCCCCAGGCTGGGCTGCGTCTGTGCCTGCCTGCCGGCTGAGCAGTTTTGAATTTTCTTCTGTGTGAGCTAGGGTCAGGGTGGTCTCCTTGTTTACGGAACAGGGTGCTTGAAGGTCAGGTTCAGAGGCACAGCCACGGCAGAGTGTGGGAGGGGCGCCTTCACTTGCCGTGTCAAATGGTGCTCGTTAGAAATCCCTGGGGAACAAGCGAGCATGGAGCCCAGAAAGGCGCTGAGGCCAGGGGCTGAGCCCAGGGACAGGAGACAGGGTCCAGCGTGTCTGTGGGCTCCCGACTCTGGAACGGAGCTGTGCCTGCAGAAGCAATCTGGAAAGTGTGTCTGTTCCTGTTAGGTGCCGATGCCCGTGGCTGTCCCTGTGAGGTGCTGTCCCTGTGCAGGACGTGGGCACGGAGCCAGACCAGCCCACAAAGGCTGGAGCTTCAGACCCACTGCAGGAGGCTGCCTGGCCCTGCCTGGCTCTCCCTTGCCTTGGCACTCAGGACATTGCCTTCGGACGCTGGCTGGCCGCAGCCTCTTTCAGCAGGCTCTTCCTCCTGGCCAGCCACACTGGGCGGTTATTTTAATAGTTACACTAGCTAGGGGAGAGGGAGGAGTCCCGATTCAGCTTAAAGCTGGACTGACGCTCCCAGGACGGGTCCGCGCACCTGTGTCCCCACATGCTCTCCCTGTGGGGGGCGTGCGGAGCAGAAGTGAGCCGCGTGTCTGGGCTTGGCCCGTGTGTGGACAGAAAAGGGGTGCTGAGCCATCCTTGGGGCTTTCCCCTCTTGGCTAGTCATTTTCCAGCTCAAAACCATTCTTCAGGGCACCTAGGGGCTCAGTGGGTTAAGCCTCTGCCCTCGGCTCAGGTCATGATCTCAGGGTCCTGGGATGGAGCCCCGCATCGGGCTCTCTGCTCGGCGGGGAGCCTGCTTCCCCCTCTCTCTCTGCCTGCCTCTCTGCCTGCTTGTGATATCTCTCTGTCAAATAAATAAATAAAATAAAATAAAAAATAAAAACCGTTCTTCAGAATTTACTTTAAGGACACTGAATTCGGTTTTCCTTGGTTTTACCGCGTTTCATCGTTTTAGCATCTTGACTGCTTTTGAAGTCCGTCCCTGCGAGGAGACGAGCTGGAGCATCGGGCAGTGATGAACCTGGAAGGTGGCCCATGGTGTGCCTCGCCTTCTGCCGGGGGAGGTCACCTCGGGAGCGCAGTGGGCACGCTCCGTCGGGCGGGCAGAGGTGGGAACAGACGGTGACCGTGCTTGCTGTTCCTCTCTTCCGGCCCCGCCCCAGGTCCATCCAGCCGGCGTGATGCTGCCCTGTCCCATGATGTCCTTCCCGCGCCTGCTCTGTGCCGTGGCCTCCCAGCGGCTGGCCCCCTGGAGAGGCGGCGGAAGCAGCCCCCTGCACACGGCCCCAGCCGTCTGTGCTGACAGGAGCGCCCCGGTGTACACCCGCGCCCCGGCCTTTGCGGACAGGATCGCTCTCGTGGACCAGCATGGCCAGCACACGTACAGGGACCTTTACAACCACAGCCTGCGCCTGTCCCGGGAGCTGTGCCGTCTCCTCGAGCGCGCCGACGGGGACCTCCAGGAGGAGAGGGTCTCCTTCATGTGCTCCAACGACGTCTCCTACGTGGTGGCACAGTGGGCCTCGTGGATGAGCGGGGGCATCGCCGTCCCCCTCTACCGGAAGCACCCCCAGGCCGAGCTGGAGTATTTCATCCGGGACTCCCGGAGCGCTGTGGTCCTCGCCAGCCAGGAGTACCTGGAGCTCCTGCGCCCGGTGGTCAGGAAGCTGGGGGTCCCCCTGCTGCCCCTCCCGCCCACGGTCTATGGTACGGCCCCTGAGGAGCCTGGGGCGTGGGAGGTGCCCGAGCGGAACTGGAGAGACCGAGGCGCCATGATCATCTACACCAGCGGGACTACGGGGAGGCCCAAGGGCGTGCTGAGCACTCACCGCAACATCAAGGCCATGGTGAGTGCTGGGGGCCCCGGGGGGGTCTGTCCTGCTTTTCCCAGGCCACCACCCGTGGCTGCCCCCGTTCTAATGGCCCTCCCTAAAGCCTGTGGCCAGAAGTGGCCACCAGTCCCTCGGACCCATGGGACAGGCTCTGGGAAAGCGGGGCCCCCCGAGGGCTCCTTAGGGCTCCGCAGCCAGCGAAGGACAGTGTGGCCCGTGTATGATGCTGAGGGTTTCAGAGGCAGCAGCTGGGGCGCGAACATTCGGACGCGGGTTCAGCACTGAGAACCGGCCTTCTCCGGGAAATCTGAGCGCAGGACTCGGGTCCCGCGTTCGGGTGCTGGTCTCGTGTTCCAGGGCTCAGCATCTCAGCCGAGCTCCCCGGCTGCTTCACTGCCATTTCTGTCCTCCCTGCTTCCAAGATACATAGTCCAGACCCTTGTTCTCTAGGAGCAGTAAGTAGGAGACGCTCGGAACCAGAGGTGAGGTGTGAGGTCAGTGCCGTTGAGTCTCAGTGGTGGGGTAAACTGAGTCCGGGCTGACTGCAGCCACGGCATCGTCGGCAGGTTCTCTCCGTCTCCTGCAAGACGACCTCTTGTCTGCAGAGACCGTCTGCTGCCCAGTGCCTGTGAGGGTGCGTATGTCCCTGTGTTTGCCCACAGTGTCATGGAGGCTTGTGGGCGGCGTTCTCACTGGTGACTTTCAGAAGATTCCACTGGGCATGTTTCACGGTGCAGCTCACTCAGAGCCAGGACGTGGTGGGAACCCAGCTCCAGGTGCTGTGACCGCTCAGCTGGGGTGAGGGAGGCGCCGAGTCAGGAGGCAGAGTAGGGCAGGCGCTCGGATTCAGGCCTGGACCCTGCAGACGTGTGGAACCCCAGGGCCCACTGGAGCCGGGATCACACCTCTGCCAGCCTGGGAAGGGGGCCACCATGAGCGCATGTGGAGGCCTTGGGGCCCCCACGTCAAAGCTCTGACCGTGTCCGGTTCTGTTCTTGGACCTGGGGGTCTGCAGGCGAGCCAGCAGACCCTTGGGCATGGGCCGCCGTCCCCTCCAGGTGCTGTGAAGGACTGGCCGGCAGAGTGCGAGCCTCCCAGCTTGTGTCCCCGGCTGCGGAGGCCCTGGCTGGCCTGGTGGCTTCCTTCCCATCTGAGGCTGTCATCCCACAGGTGACGGGGCTGGTCCACAAGTGGGCGTGGAGTAAAGACGACGTGATTCTCCACGTGCTCCCGCTGCACCACGTGCACGGCGTGGTCAACAAGCTGCTGTGTCCGCTCTGGGTGGGGGCCGCCTGTGTGATGCTCCCCGAGTTCAGCCCGCAGCTGGTAAGTTGGGGTCAGGCTCGCGCCGTGGCTGGATCCGGGTGCCCGTGGACCAGGCGCCCTCCTCAGCCGCGTCAGCTTTGCCGGCTGTGCGAGTCCCTGTTGCTGCTCTGACAAATGATCCCAGACTGGGAGAAAAGCAACACCCCGACCTCTGAGAGTCTTGGGGAGCAAACGTCAGAGTGTGGGCAGGGCTGCCTGTGTCTGAAAAGGCCGTTTCTTGCTGCTTCTGGCATCCCGCGGCCCCGTGCCCTTGCCTATCAGCCGCCTCACCGCAGCTCTGTCCGTCGTCTCTGGCCCCCGTGAGCACACGGGGTCCATGTGCGTGGCCAGGGCACCCTGCTTTCTCACAAACCCTAACCGCGTCTGCGGAGTCCCTTTGCCCCACGAGGTGGCGTATCCACGTGGATTAGAACAGGGCGTTCGGGGCCCATTGCTCAGCCAGAACACCAGCTGGGATGGTGTTTCCTTTGTTCTGCAGCAGGAGGTGAGGCCGGGGCCCTTGTTGGTCCCTGACGTGTGCGTTTTTGCAGCGAGGTGTTCCTTCCCCGCCCAGTCAGCCCGGCAGGGCAGCTCCCCAGACCCCCCTGCGGAACAGCCGCCCCTGCAGAACAGCGCAGTGATGACGAGGCCACTCTGGAGGGAAGACAGACCTGGTCAGGTGCGGACCTGCCGCTGGACTGTTTGAGCCTCGGTTTCCCGTCTGTGGTGGTTGAGGCCGGGCTCCACACACACCGGCCCTGGAGAAAGCGGCTGGGCCTGCATCCCGGGAGGGGCCGCCCCGCACGGCTGGCTGCGTTCGCTCCGCGGAGCCGCTGAAGCATGGCGCTTTGAAATGTGCGTCGACTTTTGCTATAACTTATGTGATGAACAGAGCTTTTAGTCACAGGGAAGATGTTGGAAAGAGAATGGTCATGTCGTACTACTTTTCAAAACACCAAATCGGCAGATTGCCGAGGTGAAGAGCCAGGGCACCCCTGGGGCCGGGCTCCTGGTGTGGATTGGTGGCGGTACAGGGGCCATCCTGCAGGGGGGGACCGTCCCCAGCCAGAGGAGACCCAGCTGGCGCTCCGGCGGGCGCTCACCCAGCACTCCAGCTGCCTGAAGGCTCCTGGCCCAGTGGACGGTCTGTTAGGGAAAGCGCCCAGGTTCCCTGCCCGGCAGCCCTCCCGAAGGCGCCTCAGGGTCCCTGGTCTCCGGCGTTCAGCAGCATCCACCTTCCTGTCTGCCGTAGGCCCCATGCTCCCCTCGCAGCCCAGAGCCTGAATCCACACGTACGTCTGGAGTGAGGCTCTGGGGGCGGCTGGCCTAGCCCCAGCTCAGCCGCGCGGAGCAGCACGGCCCAGACAACCTTCTGCCTCTCTGACCCTCGGTCTCGGCCTCTGGGGAGGAGGAGCAGTGTGAGCGCTGCCCCGGGGATGTGCAGGAGCGCCCAGCACGTAGCAGGGGCGTCGCAGCCGACACGGTCACCTCTCCCAGGAAGACTGAACGTGGAGAAGGGGACCCTTTCTTCCCTGGCGGCCGCTAGAGTTTCAGTCCAGGAGGAACTCACCTCGGATGAGCCAGTGAGCCTGTCTGCGGACGGCCGGTGGTGGGAGTTAGAGAAGGGGCAGCCGCGGACTGGCCAGCAGGGGTGGAGGTTGCTTCGGTGGTTGCTTCGGACCTGTCCCGAGAGCCCAGGGCACGGCTCCGGGAGGGCTCAGGGCCTTCTGTCCGCTCCTTCAGCCACCACGGCTCTGCCTCCAGCGTGCGTCTGTTCCTGAGCGGCAGGGTCCCGAGCGGTCTTAGTGGACAGAGAGTCTGCGGCTTGCAGATGCCCTTCGGGGCAGCAGGCTGGGGCACTGTCCGCTTTCTAGACATAAAGGCCTCCCAGCAGACGTGATGTGTGACCCCCCCCATGCACGCGCCCCTTCTTGGCAGGGCTCTGACCCAGAGCCCTGCTCTCCCCAACCCTGACCGATGGATGGCTACCCTGACCTGGACGAGTGGCCAGCCTCTCTCGGGAGCCACTGCCGTGCTGCCCAGGGTCCCCCGTCCTCGGCTGGGTTTTAGAGGCAGGAAGAGGGAGGGGCAGAACCAGATCTCTGGAGACCTCAGCTTCCAGGTTCCCTTTAGAGGGAGAGGCCAACCCCCCCGACTTGCAGCCCCAGTGGCCGACATCGGCCAATGTTGTGAAGGTCCCCGCGTCCCAGCTCCTGATTTGGGGGTGATGTGTGTGCTCCTGGTGGGCGTGGCAGGGACACTGTTCGGGGCAGCAGTATGAGACCAAGCAGACCTTTTCTTCCCCAAACCACGGACTCAGAAACCACGAAGAAGGAATAGGAAGGAAGCGCTGCCCCCCCCCCCCAACCCAAGCCTGGTCTCCCCCCAGGCAACTCACCCGGACCCGGTACCCTCACAGCCCGCTAGCCCGGGCCTCGTCTCCCGGGGCGCTCCGTGTCCCCTTGCCCCCTCCCCTTCCGACACTCGAGCCTCTCTTGCAGTAAACGTGCCCACAGCCGTGATGCCCGAGGCCACTGCCCTCCTCACTGTGGCCCCACTTCTGCCCCTGCCCCTGCATTGTTCACCTCCTCTGGCCAGGTGTCCGCATCTCCTCACTCCCCTTAGGATGTCGCCCCTTCTGTCCGAGGGGTGTCCCGAGGACGTAAAGCAGTGCAGGGTCTGGGCGTGTGTGGGTGAGTGGTTGACACGTGGACCCTCTCGCTGTGTGAGCGACAAGGGCGCGCTGGTGGGCGGCCAGCTCAAAACCTCGGGGCGCCGTCTCACTTTCCTTAAGTACGTCGTGAGTGTGTGGATTTGTGGCACAGGCGTTCAGCCGTGGGGGGTGCAGTTGTTGGTTTAACAGGCTTTTTTGTATCAAGCGTAACACAGCTGTCCGCTTGCGACCCATCGTCCTTGACACGGTCACTTCCCTGCAGAGGTCTGGGTGTGTACGCATTTGTGTCTGAACGTTTGTGCGCTTCTCAGTTTATTTTGTGCATCCGTTAGCAAGATGCATTCTAAGGTATGAGAGAAGCCTCAGGCTCTGAGGGGATCTGGAAACGCTCCGCAGTTTTCCATGTAAATTAGCAGCGGCAGCTTCTTTGCTTTGCACCATGTGGGCTCAGGAGACGGTTCGTAGCTTCTGCTGAGGAGCTCCGTGTAAGGTGGGGCCGGGCTTCTGCGGTGGCGGTAGACGGCCTGGGGTCCTGGGCTCTGGAGGTCTCCCCACTGAGCCTGGCACAGGCCGGCTCTGGGGTGACAGGCTCTCCGTGGCCCAAGATGGGGCCCCGTGAGATGGCCTTGATGTGAGGGCAGGCGGGGAGGTGGGCGGGCCAGGTGCTGCCATCACAGCTTGCGGGACACGCCAGCTGCTGATGAGGCCGCGTCCCTCCTGAGTCTCCGTGGATTCCCTCTGGTTGACGCCCCAGGATCTCCACCTCTGGCCAAGGGGGCGATTTCTGCCCAAGGCGCTAAATCAGGGCGGTGCCGTGGGACCTCCTGGCAACCTGCCTGCTGGGCGGAGGCTGTACCGGCCGCCCCAGAACCCTGGTCACGTGGGGTTGGGGCTCCCAGGGGCTCAGCCGTGTAGGCTGCTGGGGCCCCACCCCTGCCCAGGACACTCTCCCTGGCGTAACCATGCTGCCCCAGGAGACCTGTGACCCCAGACCAAGTTCATTCTGGGATCTGAGCAACGGGCGTCTTGGTGGGGCTGGGGGGTGTCTTCAGGCTGAATGTACATCAGGGTGTCTGCAGAGTCGGGTGGGGAGGGGCAGGTCGGAGCCGTAGTGCGGGGGCTTCTCGGGCAGGGTGTGCCCGCGGACCGCAGGAGCCGGGCCTCGTCACCCACTTTTGGCCGGAGCACCTCAGAACACAAGAACAGCTTTCTGTGTTGTTTAGGATTGCCGAAAAACGAGTGATGGTTTGACCCTTGGGGTCACTGCGTTCAGCTGGTTAAGCCTCCGCTTCGGTCCCGCACCTGCCTAGCAGTCCCACAGGGCTGGGACCTGAGCTCTTTCCCGCCCTGGTGACACAGCAGGGCGAAGGGAGAGGGTGAGTGAGGGCGGGGCCTGGGCCCCTTGCAGGGCTGCCTCCGTGGTGGGCGGCGTCCCGGCTCAGCAAGTTTGCCAGCTCACAGGGGTTCCTGCGGGCAGCCTCATCTGGGAACCACTGTCTGATCTTCTGTGGCAGCTCACGGCACAGCAGGGCTTTGCGGTCCGGCTGCCTCAGAAGCGCTCTCGCCAGGGAGAGGCAGGCTCTAGGGAGGCTCGCTTTTCGCACGGTGTCCCGAGGTGGACGAGTGTTAGTTTCTGGGGGCCGGGACAGCGGGGAGGAAATGCGGCCTTTCCGGACAGCCGCTGCCCCTTTACTGACTCGGGTGAGTGCCAGGACAGACGCCCTCGGGAGGTGGCATCTGGTCGTCCCTGTGTGCTGGGGGTCAGAGGCCAGGCTGGAGGACCACAGCACCAGCCAGTGCGTGTTCCCTCCTTCCTGTAGCCTTGAGTGCGGAGCCTGGGGACCAGACGACGGCTCCCCGGAGTGGATGGACAGCTTGTGGGGCCTGTCCTCCCCCATCTCGTGCCAGGCAGCCTGTGAGGGAGGAGCCCCCCCCCCCACGGTTCCTCCCCTGGGATGTGGGAGTCTGTCCCGTTGTGTGAACGCTTGTCCACATGCTCCTGGCAACAGGTGAGACCTTGGTGGGCAGAACGAGGTCTGGCCAAGGGGAGGGTGTTGTCGGGGCTCATCAGGCCAGGAGCCGGCAGGGTCTGCACACAGGTCAGCCACACATGAGTGCCACGTGGCGTTAGCCAGATCAGGACGGCCACACTCTTTTCGGCTGCCCTCATCCCAAGGCCACATCTTCCCCAGTGACAAGCAGCGCCAATTTGGCGGCCCCATGTGTCTTTACAAGCCAGTGGGAAGTGAGAGGCTACCGAGAATTTCCAGCAAGTCTGCATTCCAGAGCTTGGAGGTGGCCCGCAGAGATCAGTGCCATGGTGTGTGGGGGGAGAGAGAGCGGCCGGTCAAGCTCATGGCCACACCTGGGCCACAAGGGCTTTGTCAGGTGACCGTCCTGTCCCCACCAGTTCCGTCCTCGCTCGCTGCTCTGTGCACCTTGATCTGGAGCTGTTGGTGCGCTTTCTTCCCCACTCAGGTGCAGGAGGCTCCCCACACCCATTTTTTATCTTCGCTTCTCGTTTCTCCGCTCAGTAATAGGAAAGTGGGCTTGTGTTCACCTAAGTGAACTTCCTCAGTCGTACCAAATGTTGATTGAACATCAATTATTAATATTTTCTTGCTAATATTAGTTCACTTCCGTGCTTGGGAAGAATTGTACCGTATCAGCTCTAGGGCCCTTTGGAGAGATCACCTAACCTAACCCCCTTCATCAAGTCTTAAAACTTTCTAAAGTCGGTTGTGTCTCAGAGCCCTGCGAGAGCGACGACTGCCCGCACGCCGTCACCCGGCCTCAGTGGCTCTGGGCTCGGGGTCACTCTTATTTCAGCCGGAAATGTCGTGTCCTCTGTTGGGTCGATCGAAAGGAACCGCAGGTGTCAGCTGCTTTCTGCACCCGAAGCTAAGGGTGCTTTTTCTCAGAGTTGTGACGGCGCCGTCATCATGGAGCGACGAGCCAGAACCCCTAATGGCAGGTGTCACCGGCAGAGTCCTCGGTGCCAGGGCTGCCCGTGGCCTCCGGTGTGTCAGGCTTGGATCCCGGCGACGCCCGGCTCCTGCTGGGTGGTGGCTTCACCCGCGGGCTTCCCTCTGCATCTTCCTGGCATGTTTTGTTTAAGAAGTCGGGCTGCGTGTCCTTCTGCAGATTGCATCCCGATGGTCTCATTTAACGTGTTCCTTGTCCCTTGTATCCCCTGAGATTTGGTGGCTGGCTTGAGAGATGGGATTCATGTTCCCATTTTGTGGTGGTGACGGGAGACCTCCCGGTGGCGGGTGGCCCACCTGCCTAGCAGTCCCGTGGGGCACCTGCCGTCCACACTCACTGACGCTCACTGCCGAGAGCTCAGGCTCAGGGCCTGAACGGGGGGGCTGATCTGCGCTTCCGCGGACGATGACCTGCGCACGTTCAGGCGTATGTGCATCGGGCACGTGCTGCGTCTGCCTTTACACCTGTGCCCCCCGTGCTGCTGTCTGCACCCAGGTGAAGAGAGAGGACGGGCTCCTCCCCCGGAAGGTCCTCTCCTGCCTCAGCACCCCTCCCCCGCACCCACCAGAGCTGACGCTGGCCCGGCTCTGTTGCTGTGGGTACGTTCCACGTACTCCTCGTGTGAGTGAACGCGACAACACGTGCTCCCTTGTGCCCTGCGGCTCATGGCGCTGCACCGGGATTCCTTCTTGTGCTGCGTCGCTTGTCACTCGGTCTTTGTATTGCTGCGTTGTGTTCCATCGCTTATCCCTGCTGCCATGAAGGACATTGGGTTGTTTCCAGTTTGGGGACATTATGAATAAAGCTGCTGTGGACATTCTCATCAGGATCTCTCTGTGGGCGCTTCTCTGGGTCTGTGCCTGCCGGTGCCAGATACCAGCTGGGCTGGACGCGGCTTTAATTGTGCTGAAACCGGCAGACTTCTCCAAGACAGCGAGGGTGAGGCTTGCTCCGTGTTGCTCCGTATTCTCATCCACACTTGGCATTGTCCGTCACATCCGTGAGTGTGTTTTCGCTTCCTTTTGTTGAGGCGTGGTGTGCATGCAGCGTGACTCACAGATCTGTGTGTGGTTCACCGTGTCGTGGTGCGTGTGTGGGGCACACCAGCTTGGATATGAAATGTTCTGGCCCGCCGGAAGGTCTGTTGTGCCTCCTTCCAGCCACCCCCCGAAGACAGCCACCTCGCTGCATTCTCTTCCTCTACGGCAGCTGACCTGTTTCTGAAGCTTGCGTGGGATGGACGCACGGCGACTGTGCTCCTGTGTCTCGTGCGTCCCCTTAATACCTTTGAGATTTATCCACATTCACGTAGCAACAGCTAATTCCTTCTCATGACCAAGAGTCCCACAGCTGGGCATTGTTATCCTGTTGGTGGACATTTGGGATGGTTTCTGTTTTGGCTTTCTGAGTAAAGCTGCCAGGAGCCTTCCGTGGAAATCTTTTCGGAGGTGTGTAGATTCATTTCTCTGGGGTAGATACCAGGGGTAGGGTTACTGGGTCGTGGTGTCATGTGCTTGAGAAACTGTCGACTCTCGTTTCTGTTCTGTGCTTCTGTCCGCAGGGACAAGGGCCACAGGGCTCCACCCTGCCAACGCTCAGCTGTCCGGACTTGTTACATTTCAGCCGCCCTCCTAGGTGTGCGATGCCCTCATTTTTGTTATAAAATTTGCGTTTCTTGTGAGCACCTTTCTGTGTGCTTGTTGGTCACTCAGAGATCTTTTCCAGTTGAGCCATCTCTTTGTTATTGATCTGTAGGTGTTCTTTATATATTCTGGATAGAAGGCCTTTGTCAGAATGACAGATTGTAAATCTTTCTCCAGTCTGGTTTTAGTTTCGCAAACCAGTGTCTTTTTTTTTTTTTTTTAAGATTTTATTTATTTATTTGACAGACAGAGATCACAAGTAGGCAGAGAGGCAGGCAGAGAGAGAGAGAGAGGGAAGCAGGCTCCCCACTGAGCAGAGAGCCCAATGTGGGACTCGATCCCAGGACCCCAAGATCATGACCTGAGCCGAAGGCAGTGGCTTAACCCACTGAGCCACCCAGGTGCCCCAAACTGGTGTCTTTTTTAACAGTGTCTTGTGATACAGAGAATTTTTACTTTTGAAGCACTGATTTGGAAGCAATAATGGTGTGGCCATCACTGACGTACTCAGAGTCTTGGGGAAGGCATTAACATTTCACGGCTAAGTGTGATGCTAGCTGTTGGTTTTGTAGATGTCGCATGTTAGCTGGAGGACGTACCTGGCACCTCCTTGTCTGCTGAGAGCTTTACCTTCGAGGATGGAGTATTAGATCTGTGATGATCACGTGGCATCAGCCCCTTCATTTGTTGTCTGTTTTCTCCTGTCGCTGTGGTCTGCTCACACACTTCCATGTTTCCAGCTTCCTCACCGGGCAGCCCTGCAGCAGACGTCCTAGGGTTGGGATGTACTGTCGTTTTCTGTATTGCTAGATTTAATTTGCTGATATTTTGCTCAGGCTTCTGCACGTGTTTTCCTGAGGAGCGCGGTCTGCAGCTCTCCCGGGACCTTCTCGCTGGGCTCCCATGTCGGCACAGTGCTCCCTTGGGAAGGGCTTCCTCCTGGGCCGGCTGGTGTGAGGCTGAAACTCTTCTTCCCTTGAGTGTCTGCTCGAGCTCGCCATGGAAGCCATCCGGGCCAGACCTCTCCAGGAAGACTTTTGTTAAGGGTTCGATTCCTTTAACAGATACAGGACTTCTAATGTTTATATTTTGTTTCTTGTATCTGTCTCGGTAAGTTTTGGTTTTTTAAAGGAAATTGTCCATCTCATCACAATTGTGAAATTCACTGTAAGTTCTTTCCTTGTGCGTTTAGTGCCTCTGGGGTCTGTGGTGATGTCTCATTTAGCTCTGACGTGGGTGGTTTACGTTTCCCTTCTTTTCTCTTGGTCATTGTCGTGTCAGAGGCTTTTCTCTAATGCACCTGTACTTCCTGTGTGTTTGACTTCTGTCCATTCCTCCTTCCTTTATCTTCACAACACGCCGTCACCGTTGTTGCTTCAGGCAGTCAGGAGCCCGTAGCGCCGACACTGATTGCCAGGCCTCTCCCATGGCTCCCCGTGTGCTCCTCTCAGCCGTGCCCTTCTTGGCTCGGCTCACCAGTCTCCCAGCTTGTTTCCCTCCAGCGTTCATATCGTGTCTTTCTTTTTTTTTTTTTTCTTTTTTTTTTTTAAAGATTTTATTTATTTGACAGAGAGAGATCACAAGTAGATAGAGAGGCAGGCAGAGAGAGAGAGGGAAGCAGGCCCCTGCTGAGCAGAGAGCCCGATGCGGGGCTCGATCCCAGGAGCCCGAGATCATGACCTGAGCCGAAGGCAGTGGCTTAACCCACTGAGCCACCCAGGCGCCCCATATCGTGTCTTTCTTGCAGCTCTGTCCAGGTGTGGTTCACACACCCTGGAAGTCACTGTTGCAAATGATTCGGTGATTCTTCACAAATCTAGAATTGTCCGCTGTGGTCTCACTCCCTGCTCCCACGCCACCCCTGGTGACCGCCATCAGCCTGTGTCTCCACACAGTCCCTTTCCTGGACAGTGCATGTGTACTGAGTCCTACAGCTTGCAGTGTTTTATGTCTGGCTTCCTTCTTTCTGCAAAACATCTCAGAGTTTCACCCACGTTGTAGGATATGGGGCAGTGGTTGCCTTTTTGTTCCTGAAGAGCTCCGTGTTGTGTGGGTGCGCGCACTCTGTTTGCCCAGCAACCGTCTCGTGGGCTGTGGGTTGCTACCAGTTTGGGGCTGTTAAGAATAACGCTGCTGTGAGAATTTGCACCCAGGCCCTTGTGTGGACGTTTTCATTTACCTGACTATGCAGTGATGCTATGCAGTGATGGAATCGTCAGATTATAGGGCAAGTTTATGTTTCGTATTTTCCACATGGGCTGTTGTTTACATTCTCACCAGCAGTGTGCAAGGACCCTAGTCTCTCCACATCAGGCCAGCCCTTATTGTTGTGTTAAGTCATTGTTCCAGTTCTAGCAGACAGGAGGTGAGATCTGCTGTACTTCCAATTTGCATTTCTTTTTCTTTTTTTAGGATTATTTATTTGAGAGAGAGTATGTGAGCAGGGAGGGGCAGAGGGAGAGGGAATCTGAAGCAGAATCTGTACTGAATGCAGAGCCTGACATGGAGCCTGATCCCAGAACCCTGAGATCATGACCTGAGCCAAATCCAAGAATTGGACACTTAACCGACTGTGCCAACCAGGCGCCCCTTAGTGAGCAGTGATGTTGAGCATTTTTTCATGGTCTCAGTCGCATTTCTGTGTCTTCCTTGGTGAGATCTTCAGACCTTCTGCCCACATTTGCGTCGGGTTATTGATCTCATTGAGTCGTCAGCATTTGTGTACTTCCCACGCATAAGCCTTTCGTCAGACGGGTGTTTACAGGTGTTTTCTCCCAGCTTGTCTCTTCGTTTTCTTAATGGCGTCTTCTGAAACACGTGATTTTCGTTTTGATGAAATCCATTGTATTGGTTAATTTCATAGATCATGCTTTGGTGTGATATCCGAGAAATCTTTGCTCATCCAAAATCATGGAGATTTTTTCCTAGAAGTTGTCTAGTTTGAGCGCATGCATTTAAGTCTCTGGTTCACTTTGGGTGAATTTTTGTGTCTGGCAAAGGTCTGGAATCCGTCCCCCTGCAGGTGGCTGCTCAGTCCCCCTCGTGCTGTCTGTTGGAAAGATCAGTCTTTCCGCAGCTGAAGTGAGGGCTCTCTCTTGTCAAAAACCAGTCGGCCACAGGGCGCCTGGCTGGCGCAGTTGGCTGAGTGTCTAACTCTTGGGGTTTTTGTTTTTTGTTTTTTGGGGTTTTTTTTAAAGATTTTATTTATTTATTTGACAGAGAGATCACAAGCAGACAGAGAGGCAGGTGGGGGGCGGGGGAAGCAGGCTCGATCCCAGGACCCCGAGATCATGACCTGAGCCGAAGGCAGAGGCTTTAACCCATTGAGCCACCCAGGCGCCCCGTGACTCTTGGTTTTGGCTCAGGTCGTGACCTCAGGGTTGTGAGGCTGAGTCACCCGTGGCTCAGCGCTCAGTGGGGCGTCTACTTCTCCCTCTCCCTCTGCCCCTCCCCCATGCTCACTCGCTCACGCACGTGCGCTCACTCTAAGATAAATAAATACACAGAGTCTTTACAGACAGACAACGGGCCGTGCAAGTGTTGCTCATCCTGGGCTCTGGTCTGTCTGTCGATCTGGGGCTCTGACGTTCCACCGGCACCGCGCCGCTGTGGTCGCTCTTACCTGGAGCAGGGTCAGGAGCTGAGAGGTGTGAGTCCTCCACGCTTACTCCCCCTTTCACACTCCTCTCGGCTCTCTCGGGTCTCCACCCTCCCCTGTGAGCGCCGGGTCAGCCGGTCAGTTTCTGCGCCAGGGCTCTGTGGGGTTCCGGGGGGGCACGTTGACACTGCAGCTCAGGTGGGGGAGACGCACTGTCTGGTCTGTGTCGAGGCCACGAGCCCACAGACGTGGGGTGTCCCTGCCAGGCCCACAGCTGTGCCGTGTGGTGCTTCCCCCGTGGCCCGCCTGTCGCTCGCTCTGCTCTGTCTTGTCCTGTCCTTCTGCGTGGACCTTTTCCATGAGCCTGTGTCTCACCGTTTCTGTCCTTCTGTGCTGCCCCGTCTGCGTCTGAGTCTGTCTGCTGAATTCCTGACTTCAGATAATACGTCTCAGGTTTTATAATGGTTCTTTTTTGTATTTCCACTTGGCTGATGAAACCCTTGATTTTCCCTCATTTTGTTCATCTTTTTTGCAAAATTCCAAAGGCCTGTTTGTTGTAATGACCTTGAATTCCTTGTCTGATTAACTCCAACATCTGGATCTCCTGAGGGTCGGCCTCTGTTGACTTTTTCTCCATAATCATGAGTCACTTTTTCCTGTTTCCCTACATGCTTTGCAGCGTGGCGGTGCTGATTGTTGTCTTTAAAAGAATGGTATTATTTCCCCTGATACTCCTGCCCTCCATGCAGCCCTTCCTCTGATGGGTCAGGGTGCATGGGATTGGCCCCTCGAACACTTTGGGACGAGGTCCAGTCACCGAAGG
This sequence comes from Meles meles, assembly GCF_922984935.1. Taxonomy (NCBI): domain Eukaryota; kingdom Metazoa; phylum Chordata; class Mammalia; order Carnivora; family Mustelidae; genus Meles; species Meles meles. The sequence continues at coordinate 705,636 of NC_060084.1, read as the reverse complement.
CTTACTCGGCAGTGCTGTCATGAAGACAGAGTGGGACGCCGCGCCAGTTTCTCTGAGACTGGGGCGGACACCTGCCAACAGGGAGGTCTTGGGGCATCTCTGTATGGACACAGGGAGCATCTGCTACCCGACAAAACACAGAGCGCCCATGGTTTCCCCCCTCACCGGATGGTCCCGCATCCACCATCTCCGCATGTCTGCTGGGGCAGGGCCCGGGGCCGACCCGCAGGCTCACCGGTGCGACCTGGGGGGGGGGGGTGCGTCCCCTCTCCTGACAGCAGACCCGAGGCCGGAGCCGTGCCCTGCCCTCTCCCTGCAGACTGTCCCCCACAGGTCACCCTGCAGCCGGACGCCAGTGTCCCCGCCAGGGGACTCCCACGGGAACGACCAGAGCACTCCGGTGACACGCCTCATTGGGGGAGCCGCGTCTGGGCCCTTTAAAGCTGAGGGAGGGGGCACCGCGCGGGAGCCAGGCGCGTCTGTCCGCATCTGAGCCTGTGCGAGTTTTCTCACGTCTCCCTGTATCCCTCCTGCTTCCTTTCTAGGTTTGGGAAAAGCTCTTAGGTGCTGAGAGTCCGAGGATTAACGTGTTCATGGCGGTGCCCACGATCTACGCCAAGCTGATGGATTATTACGACAGACACTTCACCCAGCCTCACGTCCAGGCTTTTGTCCGCGCAGTTTGTGAGCAGAGAATTAGGTAAATGGAAGCGGCCCACTCTCCTGCCCCGAAGGCCTTAGAGGGCCGCTGACATCACGTTTGTTCAGCCGAACAGGCCCAAGTGGTAGGAAGCAGTATTTTCCAGCCTTAAAAGCTGTAGCGAGCTGCGTTTTCTGCGTGTCTGTCCGTGTTCTGTCTCTCTCTGCATCTGTCTCTGTCTGTCTCGTGGTCCAGTTGGAAGGACGAGGGCTCAGGCCCCCCGTTCTGGCCCTCGAGCGCCCCTCCCCCATGGAGCACCCTCACCCCTACCCTGCCCCTCGAAGCCCCGTTGACAGACACGTGCTGGACCTTCCGGGCCCTTCCATGGTGTGCGGCTTGTTCTGCTCTCTCTTACAAGCCCACAGACACAGCGCCGTTCGGCCTGGTTTCTTGCTCGGGTGTGAGCCCCGAGACAGTGCACGTACAGGTGGGTGCCTTGGCGACTTCTACCGGGACCAGAGCCACATGACACGCGTTCCATGGCAAGCAAGCGCAGCCTCTCACGGCGCACAGAGCACGCGGCCTGGCTGGTGTAAACGGGCCGCACTCGGTGTGGTGCGAGCGACCCGTGTCACGCCGTGAGCCCGCCGGCTGCCTCGGTGCTCGGCTCTGGGCTGTCCCCGCGGCTGCCCCTCCTGCTCCTCAGACCTGGAAGCAGTTTACCCACAGACCGAATTCTTACTGTCACAGCTGTGGTCTAGGGCCGCTTACAGACAGCATATTCGTCGTGTGCAAAGAACACCTCCAAAGACCCTAAAATTGTTTTTTTACTGTAGTTACCTGTTCCATTTAAAGACCTGTTTTACTCGAAGATGCCCCCCCAAACTCTTTGAAGAGAACAGAGTTCGGGTTTAGCCGCCGGCGGGCGTTCTCGTCGCAAGCTTGGGGACACTGGTGTTGAGTGGAGCGCGTGGCGCTGTCCAGCCCAGGGCCGGCTGCAGGAGCTGAGGCTCCTCTCTTGTGCTCATAGGTTGATGGTCTCGGGGTCGGCCGCCCTGCCCCTGCCCGTGCTGGAGAGGTGGCAGGGCATCACGGGCCACACTCTGCTGGAGCGCTACGGCATGACGGAGATCGGCATGGCCCTGTCCAACCCCTTGACCGCCGCGCGTGTGCCAGGTACGAGCAGCCTCCTGGCTGTGTCCTCGCCCCCAGCTGGGCCGGGCTGGGGAGACGCTGCCTTGCCGGGCCAGGGAACTTCTTGGGGCGGCTGTGGCCTGTCTCCCGTGGGCACTCACATTTTTCCCACGTGGCCGGTCAGGGACAGGACAGCAAGGTGTCCCTGAAACCAGTGTCCTTCCCAGGTGACAAGTGGGAAGAACAGGAATGACCAGGACCATGTGCCCAGCAGAGGGCCTCCCGGGGCAGGCGCTGCTTCCACGCAGGCCACGTGGGCTACTGGCCGGAGCCTCCCGTGCAGGTCCCTGGAGCCATACAGGGCATAGGGGCCGTGGGGGAGGGGTCCCCCTGGATGGTGCCTGGATGACCTGCTAGCAGACAGGGCTCCGTGCCCTGGGCTCACTGTCCAGCCTTCCCTGAGACCGTCTGCCGTTAAGTCAGACTTGCAAGTCCTGGTTCCTTAGCAGGGACCTGCCCACAGAGCCACAGCCTGAGGTGTGGGTGTGCCCCGCTCTGCTCTGGGCGCTCTCCTGGTCTCCGCAGCGTCCCTCCCCACCCCGCGGGCCCACAGCACAGGAGAAGTCACAGCAGCATAGCTCTGACTCCGTGATTACGTCCCTGTGTCTCGCACACACAGTCACGCTCACGCTGCCCACGCGACCCACGCCTGCTTCCCTGAGTTTCTGAAAACAGGCTTTGAAAAGCGACCCAGGCTTGAGATGCGCCGGCTGCGCCCCAGACCAGGCCAGCACGCGTCTGTTCTCTCTTCTTGTGGTCTTGCTGCTTCTGGAATGTCCTACAATGACTCGTACAGGACATGGCCTTTGGGTCCTTTAGCGGGATGTGTCCAAGACTCACCCACGTGGACGCAGGTTCCTTTCCCTCGCTGAGTGGAATCCCGTGGTGTGGACAGGCCACTGTTTCTCAGCCTGCTCCCCTGCCAAAGGACACGGGCTTGTGTCTGTTTGGGGAGAGTCACCGGCCGAGCTGTTGCAGACATTCGTGTGTGCATGTCCTCTGCCAACACGTGCCTTCTCTCGTGGGTCAACACCCAGGGCGGAGTTTCTGGTCAGAAGGTGGGTGAGTAAGCCTCCCCAGAAGCAGCCACACTGTGTCCAGAGCAGCCCCTGACGCAGGGGTGACCTTACTGCGTTGACACAGGCTTTAGGCGACCACACAAGTGGCCGGGGCTGCACGGCCGGCCTGGGGCAGGGCAGATGTCTGCACGGTCGCCCCGGGACACCTGCTTTGCCGGGAGTGCATGGTGTCGGGGGAAAGGAGGGAGCAGAGAGGCATGAGGAACCCCCTGGTTCATTAGAAGAGCAAACACAAGACCAGGCGCCAGGGCGAGAAGCCATGTGCAAGGGAGGCCCAGCGAGGGCTCACCCTGGTGCTGGAGGGAGCACCCCCAGTGAGCGGGGACAGCAGAGGTCAGGACGGAGGTCCCACAAGCGTCCCCGACTCACCTGGCCTTTTCCAGGAAGGTAGAACACGAAGGCTCTGATGCCCAAGGTTTATCGGGCAGAAATCCTTGGGTCTGAGGTGGTGGAGGCAGCTGTGACCCGGCCTCAAGGTCACCGTGAGGTACGTGCAGGCGTGGGTGCAGTCGGGATCCGATGCCCGTGACCGTGTCTGTGAAGCAGGCCGCCGCGGTCAAGTGCGATGCTTGTGGCTTGGTTTGGAAGGCAAGGTGTGTCTTTCCTGGAGAAACCTGGTTGAGCGCTTTCCTTGGCATCTTGGGTCTTGTCCTGCTGGACGCCGGGGCTGGGCTCACGATGCGGGTGGGACGTGGCCAGCCACCCCTGGGCCCCACACCTGCTTCCTGCTTGGGGTCACTCCAGCCCGGCCCTCCTTCCGGCTGCCCGCATGGCCTCAGCGTGGCTCTCACGGTCCCTGCAGCGAACGACGGGTCCATTACAGGTCCTCAAAGGCTGACGGGCGCACAGAGCAAAGCCAGCCTTAAAAGGGGGACGTGCTGCACCAAGAGCGTCGTTTGCCGCGCGCTAAGCTCTGGGTCGGATCTTCTGACTGATCCTTCTCCGCGTCCCTGGCGGTTACCACGAAGGGGGATGAATAATTCATGGCCTCGCGCGGCCGGGCCTAATCAGCGGTATTGGAGGTGGAGATCAGAGTTGCTAACAGCTCCTGCGGCAGGCTCCGGGGGCGCACTGCCGGGGGCTCCAGGACCTTAGCCACCCCTTCCCGTCCTCTCGGGACCAGCTGCAGAGCGGCCTCCCTCCCTAGCTGCTGGACAGGGCCGCAGGCCAGTTACGCTTATCTGGGGAGAGCGACAGCGGTTTGGAGAGATCCAGACGAACGAGGTGCCCCTCTGACTGTGTCCCACACTACTGCCCAGGTGGACACCAGGAGGGGACAGGAGGGGGCGCCGTCCCCACGTCCCCATGGAGCCCTGCTCCGTCTGGCCCCTCGGGCGGTGGACGTGGTCTGGAGCCAGGGCTGCCCCGCACGGACTGCAGCGTCGCCCATGCGGGACCCTCACCCGGCAGTACCTCGGGCCTGTGGGACCGCGGTTGTCGTCTCTGCCTGGAGATGTCGTGTGCGGCGCCCTCGCCAGCTGGTTCCGCCAACACCTCCCTCGCGGGTCGTAATGGCCGGGACAGCGTTCACTCTTGCGATGGGAAGGGGGCCAGAGCGAAGCAGGAGGAAGCTGGGAAGAGGGTTTCTTCCTTTTTAAAAAATATTCGAGGAAGAAGGCAGCGGACAGAAAGGCGGGCGGAGGACGGTCAGAGGACCCTCTTCTGGTCTGAAATAGACATTTGGTCTCTCACAGCTGGTGCAGAGGTCCTGGAGCCCTTGGAATTTCCCAGGTGATGGAGCCACGAGGGGGTCTTAGCTGTTCACAGAAGCCCCCTCCCCGCACCCGAGTGTGCGCGAAGGAGACAACCTGGGACCAGTGGGCCGATGGGAGAGGCGGGGCCTCTGGGGAGAGGGGCCGTGGGCTGAGTCGGTGGCTGTGGGCTTCACGAGTTGTGGGAGCTCCACAGAAACCCTCTGGATGCTGGTGCACAGAGGAGGTGCTGGGGTGCCTTGGCATGGGAGCTGGGGACCCCCCCCCCTTCCCGGGCATCTCTTCCATCTGCTGTTCCTGAGTCACGTCCTTCATCAGAAGGTGGTGGGGGGCAGCTCAGCTCTGCGGGGTTCCGGGAGAGGGGGCGTGGGAAGCTCCGGTCAGTGGCCAAGCCAACCAGTTGAGGGTCATCTGGGGACACGCCACCATGACTGGCTCGGAAGTAGGCAGTGTTCAGGTCGTGCCCTTGCCCTTCTCCGGCTGGCAGCGGGGGCCCGCACACCTGCCCCTGCAGAGCTCAGCGGGACAGGGGAGGAGGAGCCGGCCTTGATTTCCGAGTGAGGCCGGGCTCCCGCGGAAGGTTCTCTGTTGCAGCGGACGGTGCTGGTCCTTTCTGATTGCCTGCTCTGCATCCGAGGGGCTCTGCCTCTGCCCGGCCTCAGGACGGATCAGCCGGCCGACGGCCATATTCCATGTGCTCTCAGCACTCCGGCTCCTCATCTGGTGTAGCAGCAGGAAACCGTGGCCTTGTCAGGGACACGGGGACAGGGTCCACATGGCCCATCTGAGCCCCCTCCTGGCTGGCCCCCCATCCCTCACACCTGCTCTGTGGCTTTAACATGTGTTCATCATGAGTCACCACCACACACTGTGGTCACTGAGGGCTGGCACCGGGGTCACCTGCTGAGCTCCGGCCCTAACACACCAGCACTTGGGAGCCGTGTGAGGACCTCGGGCCCTGGCCCAGCTCGGCATCCCACCAGGCAAGGCTGTGGCCCTGGTTGGCCGCCGAGCCACGGTCAGCCCTCCTGCATGGGCCCGAGGCCGGGGGACAGCAGCGTAGGCAACAGAGTTGAGCTCGTCGCTGAAAAGAATCCACGAGGAAAGGAACTGGTCTTTTAATCTAGAAAAGGAAACGAACGCGTGTCTGGACCGCGTGTGGAGCAGCGTCTGGTCTTCGCAGGCGGTGCAAGCGAGGCCAGAAGTGGGGCTGGAGGGCCAGGCTCACGGGACGTCACGGCTGGTCCCCGTGTCTCCTTTGCACACTGCGGGCGACACTCCCTCGCTTCTCGGCCGGCGTCTCACACGTCCCGATGCCGCTGTGGTCCCCGGCTATGAGCACTGGCACTAGCAGAGGCCTGGGGAGGGCCGGGTCCCAGGCTCCATGGGGAAAGTCCAGACCAGGCAGGTCCACGCAGGCAGGAGAGGGGGTGCAGGAGGAGATGAGCTGCTGAGGGCTCAGGTTTCCTTCCGGGTGACGGAAAGTTCTGGAAGTAGGTGGCAGTTCCCAGCGTGAATGTGCAGGAAGCCATGAGTTGTGTGGCTTTGCAGCTTTGTGATGATTCACTGTGTCTCACGTACGTTTAACTCGGACTTGCAAATCCTTTGGAAGCAAACCACGAAGACAGGGCTGGGGGGGGAGGGGGAGTGCCTGCTGTGTGCCCCCCCCCCCCCGGAAAGGATGTGGCTTCTGACCCGAGTGGAGGTACGAGGCCAGCGGGGATGCGATGGCTGAGAGCCCTCTGGTTCCAGCCCTGGCCACAGGGACAGTGCGGTGCCATTCCAGCACGCGCGGCTGTGGGACCGAGCTGCCCAGGAGTCTGGGTCCCGGAACCCTGAGCAGGTGTCGGGTGGTCGAGTCAGTGCCCCCGGCATTAGTCCCAGACAGACGCTCGCTGGTTCCAGGGGTTAGGATAAAGCGCCTGAAGTCCTTCACGTGGGTCCTCCCAGAGGCCGAGCCTTTGGTGTTGGGACCTCTGCCCACATTGGTCCTTTGTTGGGGAGTCGAGAGGACTCAGGGCACGGCAGGCCGCTCCACCAGGTGCTTCGGGGGCAAACCGTGGATGCCTAGTAAATGAAGCAGCTGGCGGCCTTCTCCACCTGCCAGCCCCATCCCTCTTGGGCCTTCCGTGCACGGGTCTCCTCCATGCCCCCTGGGCCCTTCCTGCCCAGCCAGCCACTAGTGGGGAAGCGGCTGCAGCCCCAGCCTCCAGCCCAGGTGCTGGGAGCCTCCAAGTCCGCGGAGTGTCCAGAACCGGGCCTCGCGGGCTGTGGGCGGCTGTGAGCGCAGGCGGCCCCTGCGTACACTGAGCCGAGCCCGTACCCTTGGCTCTGGGGTCTACGGTTTTCTGTGCAGCCTCCCCTCTCTCTCCTGCAGGCTCCGTGGGGACCCCGCTGCCAGCCGTGGAGGTGCGCATAGTCTCAGAAAACCCGAGGAAGGAGGGCCGCCCCTACGTGCTCCACGCAGAAGGAAACGAAAGGGAGACCCAGGTGGGCAGCATGCGGGCATCGTGTGGCCGTGACCACCCAGCCCGAGGGTGAGGGTCTCTGCTTCCGGTTTGAGCCCCCCGCGCAGGGACGGCCCCTTCCGGTCAGCAGAGCTGCTGGTGTTTCCAGGCACCGCGGCCGTGTGGACGGTGCTGGGCCCGACCTCCAGTGCTCTGCCCCGCTGGCCCCAGGCTCCGTCCACCGGGGATGCCGCGAGGTGGGTCGTGACAGCCTCACGGAGCCCTTGTTAAAACGCCGTCTGGTTGAAAGTACCGCGTGGGCCGGGCCCTGTCTCCACTCAGCGACGCCGGGGTGGGTGTGCCCGCTCCGGGAGCCTCACGAGGCCGGTGTGGGCCACTCCCAGAGCCCCGAGCATGGGGGTTGCCGCGGCCGCTGGAACGACCAATGGCTCTGGCTGTTCCTGAGTTAGCCGGGGCGAAGCAGAAGGGGGCGTTCCTGTCTTCTGCAGAGCGTCCCGAAGCTGCAGTCAGCGGATCGCAAGTGAACAGCAAGCACAGGAGACCTCGGGGGCCGGGGGGCGGGGATCCTGATGAAAGGAGATGGTCGAAGCCGGTGCTCGGGCTGGACGCCCGTGGGAGTGCTCTCTGCTGGCGGGGTGAGGCGCGTCTCTCCCATTCGGCACTGGTCCCATCCGTGGTCTCCGCGTCTGTGTCCGAAGTGAGCGGTCGAGGAGGCGCCGAGCACACGGGTGGTTCAGGGTGCTTTTAGGTGTGACCCTGTGATAACGTCCACAGTGAGGTGAGGAAGGGGTTCTGCCTGCCCGGGACCCCTCACCTGGGCCCCATGTGGAGGGCCAGCCCGTGGCCCCTCGCCAGGCTCCTGGGGCTGCTCCTCCCCGGTGGTGACAGGGCTCCAGGCCCAGCCCGGCTCCCCTCCCTGGTGCACGGACTCCACGCCTATGCCCCCCCCAGCCCCACCCTTCCAGCACCATGGGTGTCCCTGGCGCAACCGGATGGCCTGTGTCATCCTTGGGGTCTCTCACCCACCACCGTCGGTCCCTCTTGTCTGTTGAGCAGGTGATGTCAGTATGGGGCCTTCACGTGGGTTCTTTCTGGGCTCAGGTGACGCCTTTGCTCCTCACAGTGAGGGGACCCAGAGCTTGGCAATGCCACCCGAGGCCTGAGGGACAGGCGTGATGTCCACACTTCTCAGGGACAGGGACACCTGAGCAGGAGCGTGCTGGGTGCTGACAGGGAGTGGGACGCACAGCGATGCCCAGGACGCCTTTCCTGAGACCCCCTGGGCCAGCCTGCCGGAGGCACCTTGACCTCAGTTTCTCTCATTGCCGGTGGGGGCCTCATTCTGGGCCAGGCGCGGTGTCCCCCGGAGCCACGTGGCCCAGAGACAGGTGTCGGCATCAGTGGGGCCCAGAAGCAGTGTGGAGCGAGGTTCCCCCTGGGGCTGTGCAGCCCAGGAGCCCATGGTGCTTCTCTAGCCAGAACCCAGGACCAGGAACCAAGAGTGAGTGGCCGGGGGGCCCTGGGGGCTCAGCCCTGCCGACGGGAGCTGTTGAGGGGGACAGGAGCAGAGCGGTGGCTGGGCCAAGCGGTGCTTCCCAGACAGGACGGAGAGCCCACGTTGGCTCCCACAGCCCCAGAGCAGGAGGGGGAGGAGCACATGCCTGGGGCTCCCAGGGCCGTGGCGGCGGGCTGGGGCTGGAGTCTGAGAAAGGCTTTGACCACTCGGGAGGGTGGCTCACGTGTGGGCCCCGTACGGCACAGTCTGGGCTGCCACTGTTGGTCCTTGTGCGGTGAAACTGGCATGTCTCAGCCGGGTCCCCGTCACGGGGTTGCTCTGGCTATGGCTGGTGACGTGGCCAGCAGCCCAGGGCACCCCATCGTCCCTGCCGCGCACAGCTCCGTCCGGCAGGAGTCGGTGCTGCAGACGCGGGCCCCCACGCGGACGGGCCTCCTGCTCTGGTTTCTGTCCCCTCTCCCTGCGGGGCCGCAGTGAATCCCACAGCCGCCCTTGGGACCCTGTGCCTGTTTGCCAGGTGCGTCTTCCGCAAGCCATGGCCGCCCGCTGGCTTCACCTTTAAAGTACGTCTCTATCCGTGTATTTGTCGTCAAGTGTTCACTCTCAAGAGCACCCAGTGCCCGCCGGCCGCACCAGGTCCGTCAGCAGACAGACGCCACACAGCCAAAGGTCGCCGCTGGCCTTCACCCAGAAACATCATCTGTGGCTGAGGACGCAGACACGCCGCGCCTCGTGTCCGGGCTGGAGCGGGGGGGGCCGCGGCGAGCTCAGCTTCCCTCGATTCCCCCTAAAAATTAATTACCTTGTTTATCCACATGCCTCTTCTCCCGACGGCCACCAGCACCTCCCGGGCTCCCCGCCTGCGTCTGCTCCCGCCCCTGCCTGTCACTGCCATCTGCCACAGCTGCGTGCCACCAACCGCTGCACGCGACCCACAGCAGGGCAAGGACGGGGCGGAGTGCCTGAGGCCCGGGCTCTGGCCCTGCAGCAGTGGGGGCGGCCACCAAACTGGCCCACAGAGGCGCTCACCTCGGACGAGCAGCCCGACAGCAGCCGCGTGTCCCTGGTCTCTTGGGAGGTGGTGGGTTGACCCCCTCTCTAGCAAGAAGCAGGTAGGAGGGGAACTGTCCCCCACGGGGAAGCTTCACGAGGAAGAGGAAGGCCGGTGGCCCTGACGTGCCCCATGAACGTCCGCGAGCACTTAGCCACCCCGTGCCTCGCTGCTCCCGACGACCTGAGCCTGTCCCCAGATACCCCTGAGAGGCATGCTCCTTCCTGCCTTCCTGCCATGGGCTTCTCCTGCGTGAGTGTCCAGACCCTCCGGTGCAGCCCACATCCTGAGGCCTGAGAAGTGTGCAGCCGCTCACCAGGACGTAGTGGGAGCCCATAGCCAAGGAGAGACCCACGGGCTCAAGAGCTCTGCCTCGGGTTCTGCCCCTCCTCGCCAGCCTCTGTGGTCCAGAGCCCCCCTGCCCACCTTCCCACGCATCCTCCCACCACACACCCTCCTCAGAAGTTTGGAGCAGACCCTCATCGTAAACGTGGGTAGGCGTCGGGGGCCTTGCCCGCACCCGCTGCTGACAGAGAAGACGACGGTCAGGCTGCTTTCAGATGAGAAGGCTTCCTCCAGGCCTGAGGCTTCTCTGGCACGGCCCCCGGTCAGAGTACGATGCAGGGGGCCTCGTGCAGAGGTGCGATGCCCGAAGACTTGGAGGCCCCTGAAAACAGCAGCTGCATGTGTTGCCTGCCGGGCACCCGGGTCTGGCCCTCTGCCCCCTCCAGCCTGCACCCACCTGTCCTTGGGAACAGCGGGGCGCCCAGAGCTGCTCTCTCCCCAGCAGAGGCGGGTGTTAATGCTGAGTCCGTCGGAACACCTGCGGGGCTCTGGCTCTGCTTGTGACCTGCTGGTCCAGGCGATGGGTTAGTCTAAGAGGACGTTTGGTCGTGCAGGGTTCACAGGGCTCATTTTTCTGGTGGTGCCCCCCTCAGACGGCTCATCTTCCTCGTGGTAACCGCTCTCCTGTCTCTCAAATTCATGAACGTCAGCGAGTGAAATCAGACTGACCGTGTGGTCCGGGGTCTGTGCGATGAGTCGGGAACGTAAGCCAGCGTGTGACGGGGGAGTATGTCTTTCGACCTTCGTCTTGCTGGTTGACTTTCTCTCTCCCTGAAAAAGAAAAATGCTTTGTCTTTTGGGTCCGTAAAGAAAACGACGGTGCATCTTGCTTTGCCTCGAGCCAAGATTCCCTGGCAAATGGGGCAGGAATTAGGGTTGGTAGAAGTGTCTGCGTTTGTGGTGTTGAACCTATGACGGGCGTCACGCGTTCAGCAGGGTCTGCACACGGGTTGTGTGCTCCCCATCGGCCTGTGTGTCTGGTTGTCCGACAACCCCAGTCTTGACCACGGTGGCTTTACGGTGAGTCTCAGAACGATGGTGCTCTGCCACCAAGTTTGTTTTCATTCAGTTGTCCTCGCTATTCTAGTTACTCTGTCCGCCCCGCCAGCTTATTTTTAAAAGATTTTATTTACTTATTTGAGAGAGAGAGCAAGCATGAGCAAGGGGAGCAGCAGAGAGAGAAGCAGACTTCCTGCTGAGTGAAGCCAAATGGGGGGCTCGATCCCAGGACCCTGGGATCATGACCTGAGCCACCCAGGTGCCCCACCTGCCAAACCCATTTTATAAATAGCTTGTCTCTATCTATTAAAAAGTCCTCTTGGGGTCACAGGGATGGCTCGTTGGTTAAGTGACTGCCTTCTGCTCAGGTTATGGTCCCAGAGTCCTGGGATTGAGCCCCACGTCAGGATCCCATATGGGGATCCTGCTTCTCCCTCTGACCTTCTCCCCTCTCAGAGAGGAGAAATAAATACAAATCTTTAACAACAACAACAAAAAAGTCCTCTTGGGATCTTGATCAAAACTGCATTAAATATAGAGTGCCTCGTTGGCTCAAAACATCCAACTCTTGATTTCAGCTCAGGTCGTGATCTCAGGGTTGTGGGATCGAGCCCCACATCAGGCTCCCTGCTCAGCACGGAGTCTGCTTGAGGCCCTCTCCCTCTGCCTCTGCCCCTCCCATCATTCACGTTCTCGTTCTCTCTTTCAAATAAATACATATTTTTTATGATTGCATTAAAGACGTGGGTGGCTCAGTCGTTAAGCGTCTGCCTTCTGCTCAGGTCATGATCTCAGAGTCCTGGGATTGAGCCCTGTGTCGGGCTCTCTGCTCCTTAGAAACCTGCATCTCTCTCTCTCTCTTTCTCTCTGTGTACTCACTTTCTCTATCTCTCTCTTCCTCTCTCAAATAAGTAAATCTTTAAAAAATAAGAACAAATGAAAAAAATAAAATTGCATTAAATCTGTAAATCAGTTTAGGGAGAATTAGCATCTTTGCTCTGCCAAGTCTTCCGATCCATGAACATGGTATGCCTCTGCACTCACTTAGGTCTGCTTTGGTGTGTGTCCCGCTAGGCTTATAACCAGGTATTTCTCTTCTCTTCTCCTTCCACCATCCTCCTCCTTTCCTTCTTTTTCAGTCACTGTAGGTGTGGACTTCTCTGTTTTTGAACTGTTTGTTGCTGGGGTATAAAAATATAATCAATTTTAGTATATTGGCTTCATATTCTTTAGTAATCTTGTTAAATTCTCTTTTTAGAGTTAGAAGGTATTTTTGTAGGTTTTTTAGGACTTTTTATATCAACAGTCATGTTTTCTCCAAGTAGGAGTAGTTTTACTTCCTCCTTTTCAATCTGTATGTTTTCATTTCTTCTTCTTGTCTTAATTGCCCTGATGAGGATTTCCAGTGTGATGCCGAATGGGAAGAGTATTAAAAATAATATTGGCTGTAGGCTTTTTATAGGTTCCATTCTACTTATGATATGTTGAGTTCTTATCGTGAATGGATGAAATATTTTCTTTTTTTTTTATCTGGAGGAGGGGAAGGGGGAGAGGGAGAAGCAGGCTTCCAAGGAGCAGGGCGCCCAACGTGGGGCTCAGTCTCACAGCCCTGAGATCATAACCTGACCTGAAATCAAGACTCGGATGGTTACCCAGCTGAGCCCCCCTGGTGCTCCTGGATGACGTATTTGCAGATGCTTCTTTACATCAACTGGTTTTTCCTCATTAGGCTGCTAATATAGTAGATCACATTGGTTGATTTTCTAGTATTGAATCATCCTTGCATTCCTGGGACAAAGCCCACTTGCTTGTGGTGTATCGTTTATTTTAGATGTGCTGGATTGGCTCTGCCGGCATTTCGCTGAGGGTGTTTGCATCTAAGGTTTCCTTTTGTTGTGCTTGTCTTGTTTGGGTATCAGGGGAGTGCTAGCATCATAAAGTGAGCTGGGAATTGTCCCCCATCCTGTGCTTTCTGCGTGTGATTGGTATTATATGCTTATTGAAATGTTGAATGGAATTTACCAGTGAAACCATCTGGGCCTAGAGGCTTCTTTTTTGGAAGATTTTAACTATGATTTCATTTTCTTTCATCGTTATAGGACTATTCAGGTCCTCTAATGCATCTTGGGTGAATTTTGGTAGAGTGTGGTTTTTGAGAAATTGATCCATTTAAGTTGTTGTATTTTTGCACACAGTGTTTCTTGGTGTCTCCTTATTCATCCTTTCGTGCCTGTGTGGTCTGAGGTAGCGCCTGCCCGTTTCCCTCGTGGACACTGTGGTCTGAGGTAGCGCCTGCCCGTTTCTCTCGTGGACACTGTGGTCTGAGGTAGCGCCTGCCCGTTTCTCTCGTGGACACTGCGTATCTTCTGCTTCTTCTGTTGTTACTCTTCCTAGATGTTTATCTGTTACTGAACCGTTTTCTAAGAACTTGGTTTTGGATTCCGTGAGTTTTCTCTATTACTTTTCCCTTTCCCGATTCATGCATTTGCTGGCCAGATCTTCCTCAGCTCCGTGGGGACTTGCCCTCCCCCCCACAAATTCTGATGTGTTTTCGTTTCCATTCAGTTCAAAATACTTTCTGATTTTCTTATTTCCCTTAAGACATCGTGGACTCGTGGATTATTTAGAAGCGTGTTGTCTGTTTTCCAGGTGTTTGGAGATTGTTATCTTTCTGTTCCTCATTTTTAGTTTAATTCTGTTACAGTCAAAGCATGTTGGATACAACTCCAGCTCCTCTAAATTTGTGAACGCGTGTGTGTGCCCCGAACGTGGCCCTCCTGGTGGACGCGCGTCCACTGACTGTGGTCGGTGCCGCCCGGCCCCGCTGCCCCGCGAGCACCGGTCCAGTTCTCGGGTGGGGCGTGGGGGCGTGTATGTGACTCCCCCACCATCGTTGTCTGTTTCTGCTTTTGCACGTTTGCTGACGTGTTCTGAAAGTCTCTTACTTGGTGAACGCACGTGTTTGATTGTTCTGTCGTCTCGGTGACCTCACCGTCCCGTCAACTGTCCTTTGCTCGTATGTTGACTTTGTCTGCTGTTCTCAGTGTACTTTGTTCTGGTTGGTGTCCGTGCGTGGTCCTGTCCCCTTGCTTCTCTCCTGCCTGTGGCGCTGCCCTGGAGGTGAGTTTCTCACAGACGGTGTGGGGTTGGATCACGTACGGCTTTCCGGTCCGGTCCGCAGTCTTCTAGTTGGCGTGTCCAGAGCAGTGCTTACATTTGACCTGTGGTGCAGATGCTCGAACTTCTCTCGCCACCGCACGCCACCCCCTCATGGTGCTCCCTCGGCTCCCCGTCGCTCAGCTGCCCTTTCACGCCTCTTTGAACGCATCCCTCAGTATCACACTGTCATTCAGCACTCGAGCTCCTGACCTTATGCTCTTGGACGGGTTTCGTAGTTCTGGGGGCTACGATACGTACTGAGACCTGCTCAGACCAGTCCTCACCAGTCCTGCAGGAGCAGAACTCCTGTGGTCAGAGAGAAGACGTTCAGTGACCCTTGTTGGAGGTGGTGAGGCGGATGGGACTCAGGACCACAGGGAAGCTGTGGTCCCCCGCAGCCGGGTGTCCCAGGTCTGAGTGCCGTGCGGCCCGTGGACGTTCACTCCCGAGCAGCGGGTGGGGTCAGCAGGTGGAGACTTGCTGAGGGACACATCAGGGCTGAGTGGGGATTCTGGCTAAGCCGACCTGCCAGGATCTCTTCTGAGAGCAGGCTGGGGTGATCAGATGTGGTAGCAGATTTGATAGCGGGGTGACAGCAGATTTGAGGGTGACGGGGCATCCGGGTGGGGGGCTCCTGCTGAACCGACGGAGCAGGGTTCTTGCTAGAAACGGATGTCACAGGAGGGGCCCAGGGGGCCTAGGAGAAGCTTCGGGAGCCCGACTGCAGCCTGATCAGGCACAGAATCCTGGTCACTTTGCCATCTCCCTGTGCGGCCCGGCTGTCGTGTGGAGTCCTGCGTGGGGGATAAAGCCCGTGAGACTGTTACCGTGTTTGCTTTCTGCCTTCTGGACTGTTTTAAAGAACTCGTGAGCAACAGAACGGTCAGTGTTACTCACCCAAGTATTTACTGACTCTGTCGGTTTTATTTCATTTCCGAGTTTTCACGTTAACTCTGGCGTCGTTTCCCTTCTGTCTGAGGAGCGTTCCCTGGTAATTCCTTGGGTGAGACCAGATGGTCACAAGTTCTGTTGTTCCTTGTTCTCCATCCTGAACGTTACTTTCTTTTTTCTTTTTTTATTGTGAGAGAGAGAAAGAGCATGAGCCGGGGGGAAGGGCAGAAGGAGAGGGAGAAGCAGACCCCGCTGAGCAGGAACCTGACACGGGGCTCCATCCCGGGACCCCGAGATCGTGAGCTGAGCCAAAGGTGGACGCTTCACCGACGGAGCCACGCAGGCGTCCCTGCTCCTTACTTTCCCTGGATCTGGGATTCAGGGCTGATGCTTGGAAGTCGGTCCCCCATGTCCGGCAAGAAGCTGGCCTCGCCTTGGCAGGATCAGACCAAGGGCAGCAGTGGGAAAGTGGGTGAAGTAAAGTCTGGTTTGGTTGGAAAACAGACATCCTGCAGGCAGGCCGGATGGCAGGCACGGCTGGGCCCTGACATGGGGAGTGGGCGGCGGTGTCAGCGGAAGCTGCAAGGGCGCGGCCGGCTCTGGTCGGCCGCCCACCATCGGCCTTGGAAGTGTGGGCTGCGTGCAGGCCTCAGACATCGAGCCCGACAGTTTGACAGCCTTTTCGAAGGGATGGTTCTTCCCCAGAATGAGTTCATTCCAGGTGGGAGCTGATGCTTCAGGACGGAGGGTCCCTGGCCGCCGTTCGGTCAGGCTGTGTGAGGACAGCCTCCCGCGGGGCCTCCGCACATGCACGTGCTCTGCGCCTTTTTCTGGCTTCGCGGGGACCCTTCTCCGTCTCTTATAAAGCCCCATCTCCCTCCTGCGCTGCCCTGCCTTGTGGTCACAGCGGAGACGTGTACCCCCATCCCTCCACTCCCCAGGACCATGTGACCTGGGCGCTCCTCTGTCCCGGGCACCTGAGGCCAGCCTGTCCTGTCTTGCGTGGCCGCGTGCTCAGCTTCCTTCTCCCCAAGCAAAGTGACTACCTCCAAAAGCCCCCACGGGAGCCACCGGAACTGTGTGTGTGCTGTGGCGGCTGGCCATGTCCCTGAGCCTCCCGTGTGCCATGGAGTGCGCAGGAAACACCCTGAAAAGGGAGAGTCTTTGATGCCAGGAGCACGCTCTGAGAAGTGGACAGGCAGCTCGAATCCAGCCAGGCCCTGTGACATGGGTCAGCGACTCTTGGCTTCGAGTCTAGAGGATGAACACGGAGACACACACTCCCTGCCGTGGTGTCCAACTGAGGTCCAGTGTTGAAAGTGCATTTTCTGTCATTTCCAATGAAGTGTCCAATTTCAGAAGAGGGTGTGGTGAGGGGGGTCACGAGAAAGGCAGATAGAGCCCCCATCTTGAGAGGGGTCCACTGTCTCCCGTGCTGCAGGTGACCCCAGGGTTCAAGGAGAAGGAAGGGCAGCTGTTGGTCAGAGGGCCGTCTGTGTTCCGAGAATACTGGGACAAACCAGAAGAAACGAGACGTGCCTTCACCTGGGATGGCTGGTTCAAGACAGGTAGGAGGGGGGCCAGTGGGGGGCGGCCTGGACACCCCAGGATCTTCTGTCCAGGGCAGGGATGGGGCGGGATGCACTCTGTGTCTCCCGTCTTCAAGGCTGCGTCCTCACCCTGCCCCAGGGCCGCGGCGGGGCCTGGATGTAGAGAGCCTCCCTGGCCCTCCCCCCGCCAGCCCCGAGCCCCCGCTTTATAAATCTTCTCGCCCATTCCCCACCCCCAGGATCCAGGCCCTCTGACAGAATATGGTTCCTCGTTCTTTTGGGTCGTTGTCCATTATTCTCCCCCCACGCCCAGGGCTCTGTGCGGGGTGTGCCAGTGGCCCCGTCCCAGCAGGACCCAGAGCTGCTCAGGGTCCCCCGGCTCCCCCCTTGGCCGCAGTGGTCCCGAAATGGGGACTTGGCAGCGGACCCTGAACATTACGGTTGTAGCTCACTGAGAACGACCTCCTGAGGGGTTGGTGGTGGGGCTCTGGGCGGGTCCTCCTTTCTTCTTGCCTGTCTGTGTTTGTGCGTGTTGCTGACGGTGCATCGTTGCTCAGTTGTCTCGCACGGTAGTTTCCGAAAAGAGAGGCTCACTTCACGCATCACCACGTGCGGCCCCACCGTCCGAAGTCGCCTCCGTCCCTGTCCTGTGGGGTGTAGTCGAGGCGCAGGGCAGCGGGGTCGGGCGGCCATGCGCCTCTCAGACGGACGGCGGCCGTGTTCCTTAATCTCGCGGCCACATAGCATTCGCTCGGGCCCCTGCTGGGCGCGTGTCAGTGTGGGTCTGGGGGAGTGGGGGATCGTGTGTCTACTCTCCTCGGCTGCTGTCACCGTCCTGAGGTCACTGAGTGGCAGAGCGGGGACTCGTGGACCGTGGCAGTTTCGGGGTCTGTGTCGGCTCCCGACACAGGTGAGGGTTTGGTTTGAAGGCAGCCGGTGGAGGGTCTTCCTGGTGGGGGTGTCAAGGACCCCCTTCCTATCTCCCTGCCAGGTGGCCCTGGGTCCACACTTGGTGGTCCTGGCCAGTCCCACGTCCGCCCCGTGGTCCTGCGGTCTGTCTGCGGTTCTCGGCTCTGCACCTGCCAAGCACCGCTAGGGGCAGTGTCCAGGCTCCCCGTCCCTCCGTGCCGGGCACAGGACGCGGGCATGTGGTGGTTAGGGAGGGCTGGCAGCGTGGACGTGTGTCAGCCTTCAGAGCAAGGCTGGACCCTGGGAGCCTGACGGGAGCAGAGTGCTCTGTGGTCAGACCCCGGGAGCCCTGGTCCCATTTCTCGGGACGTCCTGTCCCTGTGCGCGGGTGCGGTCAGCATGGGAACACACTTAGCTGGTTTCCCCGGTGAGCGCGGCGTTCCCGCGAGCCCGTCTGACTGCGGGCCTCTCTCTGTCGTCGTTGTCCCTCTCGTGCGGGTTTGGACGTCCCTCCCGCAGCCTGTGAATGGTCCCAGTGCGCAAGCCCGACTTGCTTTGTGGACACCATCTTTTATTTTTAAAATTCAGATAAAAGGGTTTTTCGTTACGGGCACGGGACCCCCAGCCCTGTGGATTCGCTGGTCTCTGGCGCCCGGTGGCCCCAAGGCCGAGCACAGGGCCGTCAGCATGAGAACGTTCAGTCGCTGCTGCTGGATGTTTGAGCTGGAAAGGAAGAGCGCACATTAATTATTGCAAAGAGATGTCTTTAGGAGAAAGTGATTTTGAAATTCAGTTCAGTTTCATTGTAACGCAAACAGGAAGGGCGTGTGCGCGTCTCGTTGGCTCTCGGGGGAGAGTGCGCCTTCGTCACAGGCCGTTGGCGACACAGGCTGCGTAGTGAGCGCCGCAATCAGCCCACAGCCGCCGCTCCTGCAGGGAGAGCGCCATACTAAGTAGAAATCTGGATAAATTAAACTTAACCCTTTCCCTGGCCAGCCCCTCCTGCCATGGGACTCTGGTGGGAGCTGGAGAGCTGCTGCTGGGGGGCCTGGGGGGGGCGGCTGGTCCGCCTCTGCACGAGAGCAGAGAGGTCACCAGCCAGTCCTGCCCGCCCCGCCGTTCCCCTCCTCCCAGATGCGCAAGGAGCCCCCAGAAAGCCCCCAGCCGTCGTGGCTGCTGCGGAGGAGACCCACCGTCGCCCCCAGAAACTGCCGCACGCCATAGGCATCTCCTCCCAACCCTAACTCACGGGCCCAGCAGGCCCCGGAGAGAAGCCGTTCGGCACACACACGGCCCCGGCGCTCGCCCAGGGCAGCGGGACGGGGGTTCCGGGCGCCCTCAGCCCTTCTTGTTGACCTTGCTGCCAGAGCGGAGTACACACAGGTGGGCACACGGGATGGAGGCGAGGACACGGGATGGAGGTGACGTGGAGACGAGGACACGGAACTGGGGACACGGACGAGTGGGGACCGAGTGAGCAGACGTTACAGTTCCTGCTGCCTTTGAGGCCTCCCACCGAGCGCTTCTGTGTTAAAGACGCGGCTGAGTGTCAGGACGCAGACAGCCTGTGACTTCCTCTAACGATGCTCCATCGTCCGCCGGCTTCTCTGGGTCTCCAGGCAGCGTGGAGAGGGTCCCCGGAGAGCAGGGCAGGCCCATCCGGGGAGGCGAGCCAGAGCCTGCCGCTTCCTCTCCTGGCGGTCGGGGCAGGACTGGAAGAGAGCCTGGGGGCAGCTGGCATGTCGGGGAGACGCTCCCCGCCTCAGCGGCCGTGATCTGGGCAGTGCAGGGTGTCTCCGGCAGGACCAGAGACAGGAACCTGAGCCCGGGCAGGGTCTCTGGGTGCTGGGAGCAGGGCCAGGAAAGCCCTGGAGGGACCTGGGCTGGTGCAGTGTCCGTCCAACAGCACGAGCCCGTGACCGCTTGGACTGGGCCCATCGGTGCCTTTAAGGAGCAGGTGGCTGGCGGTCAGGAAGCTCTCAGGGGCGCACACAACCGTCCGGTGGGGAGGGGACGCAGCCGAGCAGGGGTTGCACCCAGGTATGGGGAGCACAGGGGGCCCTGCGACACCCACAGCTGGTCGCCCACCGCAGTCCTCCCTGCGGCCCCTCTTGCAACCTTCCCACCGGCCAGCCGCCACCCTGTCAGGTCCTTCTGCCTCTGGTCAGTGAGGGAACCCGCTACGCTCGTGGCCTGTCCTCTTGGAGCCTGGCCCTCCCACGCCACCATCCGTGAGCCAGCCCCCCGCCCCGCACAGCGTCTGTCTGGTTGAGTAGACTGGCTCGTGCCCGGGGCACAGCAGGAGAGGGATGGCGCTTTCCTGCGCGGTGCCGTGACTCGTACTGAAACCCGGCTGTGACCTAGCGCTGTTCCCAGGGGCCCGGGGTCGGGGGGCTGCGCAGGCATGTGCACCCACACGCACGCGTCCACATTTGTGGGTCCACGTGCACACGTCCACGTGTGTCCACACACACACTCAGGCCCGCCGCCTCTGCACCCTCCCTGCTCTGGGCTGGCCCCTACCGGCCCCTACCCCACTGACCATCTCACTGCCCAGCATGGCCTGGAAGAGGACCGGGGGGGCTTCCGGGGGGGGCCGGCATGTGGGGAAGCCCGGTGGGAAACCACACCGTGGGTGCGGAGGGGCAGGAGGGCTTCGGAGAGTCCGTGGGGCTGCCCGCAGCCCAGGAGACCCCACGAATGAGCGGGTGCTGCAGTGAGGTCCTCTCCACGAGGACCCTGCCGTGACCGGGACCCCACCGTGGGCTGGCGGGAGCAGCCGACTCTTCTCTGTTGCACGGGCCTGAGAGAGGGCGGGAAGGGACCGAGCTGGGGGGTGACAGCCTAGCCGTCCTGCCCCGGAGCCCTGGTCTTCACACTCTGTCGGCCGCTGGGGACACGGCTGTCTGCACGGGGCCGTCCGCGGTCAGACTCCGGGCTGAGGTCACAGCCGGTGAGCCTCGTGCTTGCCGCCCTGTCCCGAAACGGCCCACGTGCACCGCCGTCCCAGCACGGGTCACCGTGTGGGGGTGTCAGTGCCCCAGACACGGGCCGCCGGCCGGCGACAACACAGACACTGCTTCCACGTGGTGCCCTCGAGACACGCGGGGCCCGGACGCACGTCTTGCTGACCAGAGCCCCATCCTCAGGCGACACGGCAGTGTTTAAGGACGGCGCCTACTGGATCCGGGGCCGCACGTCCGTGGACATCATCAAGAGCGGTGGCTACAAGGTCAGCGCCCTGGAGGTGGAGCGGCTGCTGCTGGCGCACCCCGGCATCGCAGGTACGTGGCCCCTGGCCCTGTGGCAGGGACCCCCGACGGCAAGCCAGCTGCAGAGCCCCATCCTGGACACGCTGCGGACGAGCCTCCAGCTGTGTTTGCTTGTGGACACACCCGGGCCGGGGACTCGCCCTTGGGCCGCACCCGGTGGGGACCCTCCGCCTGCCGGCCGCGTGCCCCCCACCTCGGCACTGCGGCCAGGGTCCCGGCCTGACCTCAGCGGCACCAGCCTGCTCGCCGCGACCGTGGGCCGAGCCCCCTGCTGACGCCCGAGTGGGCACTGCCAGCCCGGGAAGCACAGAGCCCACCCAGACCTGCCCCGACCTCAGGTCACAGGCTGAGGACCCTGGAGATGGCGGAGGCTCCCCACAGGGCTCACTAGTTGTTGTCGCCGTCCCTTGGCAGTGCAGGGAGGGCAGGGACGCGGGAAAACCAGCCCCCACCCTGAGCTCCCCCTGGGAGACACGCGGGGACCAGGCCTCGCCCCGTCCGCGGGAGGACCAGCTGTGCTGAGCCCATGCTGACCCCCCCCCACCCTGGGCACGTCCCCAGCCTGCAGCAGTCAGCACGGCGTCCCCTCTGTCCGCAGATGTGGCTGTGATTGGAGTTCCAGACATGACGTGGGGCCAGCGGGTCGTTGCGGTGGTGACCCTTCAAGAGGGACACTCGCCGTCCCACAGGGAGCTCAAAGAGTGGGCAAGGTAGGGGCAGGCGGGGGCACTCATGGGACCGGAGGAGGGGACGGGTGGGGGGGGGAGACGCACTGTCCCGGGTCGGGATGGTGGGGAGGACTTGGGTCCTGCCGCTGTCCATCTCAGGGTCGGGGGGTGCCTGGAAGGTCAGGTGACATGTTACATTCCCAAGGCTGCCCCCAACACACAAAGGGCTGCAGGAAAGCCGCGTAATGGTCACCCGGGACGGAGACAGCCAGGACCACAGGGTGGGTGGCCCAGCCACGGACGGGGCACAGGGTGTTCCCCTGGTTCCGGGAGGGACCCACAGGCACAGAACCTCCGTCCTCTGTCCTCCCGCACCCACCCCCCCACCCTGTGCTGAGTTTGGCCTCTGTAGCAGGGGCCACCGCTCTCCCCTGGCCTGCTGCCCCACCGCAGACCTGTCCCGCAGACCTGACCACGTGCGTCCGTGCGGGCTCAGCTTCGTCGTATGTTAGACACCCCCAGGCCTCTGTGCCCGTGTGCTGCGGCTCCAGGGCTTTCTCCGTGTGCCGACACCCACAGGCTTCCTTCCCTGTGCCCGCGGCGCCCCACGGGCAGTCACGCCAGAGCCCGAAGGACTGCGGGGGCTGGGGCTGCGGGCAGTGTGGCCACGGTCCCAAGCTCAGGACGCGGTCAGTAATGTCCCCAAATTCTTGATTTCCAGTCTGGGACGTTTCTCCTTCCTCTGCTCTCTCTCTGCACCCCTCCTTCCCAACGTGCCTCCCTCCTTGGTGCCGAAGGCATTTTCGGTTCGTCCAGCACGATTCCGCAAGGAGCAGAAGCCCTTGTTCCGTGAGGGCCAGCGTGGTTGCGCTCCGCTGGGTTTGCCGACGCACGCTGGGAGCCGGTGTCCGGCGAAGGAGGGCGTTCTCGTCGCCGTTGCGGTTTCGATGAAACACCAGGCACCAGTGCAGAGCTGTCTGCCGAGCGTCGGGGTCCGGTCTCGGGCGGCCCGTGCACGTGGGTCAGGCTCGGGACCGTGGCTGCAGGAAGGCCTGAGGCGGGTACTCGTGCGCTTGGGGTGGGGGCAGGCGACACCCCTCAGAGGTCAGGGCCGGCGGCCGATGGCCGTCTCCAGGACTGTCCCACAGTGAGGCCGACATCCAGGCTTCTGTGTCCTCAAGCCAGGCAGTCGCTGGGTGGCGACGCCAAGGCCACGCAGCCCATGCGGGCAGGTCCGCCTCTCCTGGACGTGGCCCTTGGTGAAGGTGCGGCCTCCCTGTGCGCTTTTCCTTTCTGACGACTCCTCCCTCAGCCGGCACTCTCCAGGCCAAGAGTCGGGGGCTCAGGCCGTATGTCCCTGTGAGGCAGCGAGTGCGGCGTGGAGCAGGGCAGCGGCGCACGTTTGTGCCTGGGATGCGGCCCTCCCACTACCCTCCCATCCCGGAGATACCAAGTCGGAAGGGGACGTGGGTTTTACACCCCAGGAGGAAGCCAGTATCCGTGGTCTTGACCACAGTTGATGTCTGATGAGACCCCAGAGGAGTGCTGGGCGTTGGCTTAGCGTCCGTCCTCGCTGTGTGCGGGCCGCCTCCTCCCAGGAGAGCACCTGCTCCGCGGCCCGCCACCCCGGGAGGACTGCTTTTCCCCCAAGAGCTCCGCTCCGCCGCTCGCTGAGCTCGGCCCTTCTCAGGAGCCCCGGCCGGCCCCTGGCGTCTGTGTGCGAACACGTTCTGGAGATGCTGGGGTCCACGGCCGTCCTTCCGGACGCTTCACCACTTTCTAACTCCTGTGGCTTTCGTTCCTTTTCTCCAAAGCGGCTGCAGGTTAGGGCTCTCGCGTACTGGCCCCCGTTGCGCAGGCCACCTGCCTCCGTCCTCTCCCTCAACGCTCGCCTCCTTCTTAGCCTGGCTGGGCCGGGAACAGACTCACCCGCTTACCGAGAACTGCCGATCGGCACGTAGTTTCTGTGCTGTGCGTGTCCTGTCCCGTGTCCTTGTGGGGCAGGAGCTGCAGGAAAGGAAATGTAGAAAATCACAAGGGAGACCAAACACATTTTCAGTCCTCCACTGTGTTTATCCAAAGTCCCCACGTGAGCGGATTCGTTCAACTCAAACCGGTGTGTTTCTGTCCCAGCATCGTCTCTCCGAAAGCGTTCAGTCCCTAGGAAATGTGTGTCCCAGCCTGTGCCCCCGGGCCCGGGTTCCTCGGCAGCCGCCCGCTCATCTCTGCTGCGGGACCGCCCGGGGACTGTCGGCATCTCTGTCCGAAAATGCCTTAAGTTTGGCTTCGTTCTTGAGGGCGCTTTGCTCAGGTGACGGGGGACGGCGCTCCCCTGCCCGCTCACCAGGCCGCCCAGCACGGGGACCAGCAGAATCTCGGGGCTCCTGCCCTGGGCCCTGGCATCGGCTTGCTGCTGCCGCAGGGGAGGCGCACATCCCTGGACACACGGGGTTTGGGCAGCGAGGCCGGGGTGCTCCGAGGGGCTGCGTGTCTTGATGCCAGCTCCCCGCCACCAGCATCCCTTGGACAGTCCCGTGGCTTATCCCGCCAAGTCCAGCCCAGTTCTCCCCCGTGTGCTGCCGGCTGTCTCCCGTAGCTGCCCGCACCATGGGCGGGGGCACCCTCTGCCCTGACGAGCCTGAGCCCCGAGCCGCCCCCACCCCCGTGCTGGCCTGAGCTGCTGCCTTCAGCGCGAGCCGCCCCAGGCTGACGGTGCCTTCCGTGGGCTGTTGCCGACGTGCCAGGTCGGTGTGCACGTGGACCCTGCCACGGAGGGGAGGAGCACTCGGCCGCGATGGCTGAGAGACGGGGTCTCTGTCACCGCACACGGTGAGCTCACCATGATGCCGCCCTGTGGCTGAGCTCGCCCCAGCAGCTTGCGGGCCGGAAGGCCACACGCACCTGCCGGCCCCAGACCCACCGCCGCCTGGTAGTTTGGACGGGGCCTCCGGAGAAAACCGGTGCCTGCCGCCTAAGGAGACGTTTCCAAGTAGAGCCTGGGGGTGGCCAGACCCGTCCACGGGGCCCCTCGCCGCGGAACGCACCGTCTAACAGGCCCCATGGGGGCACCAGCAGCAGAGCAGCTCTCGGACCAGCGGACGAGCCTCAGCCGCGGCCCAGCACGGGGCTCCGTGGGGAGTGCTGCCCCAGCCCAGGGACCACGGCCCAGGGTCTGCCCACCTGCCTGCTCTTCCCTTCCAGGAGGCCTGGCCTCTGCCCACGGGTGGGCCTGGAACACGGGCCCCCACACCTCCGTGTTCGTGTCCACAGCAGCAACACGGGGCAGGCACGGGATATGCTTGGGCTTCGGGGCCCTGAGGGACCAGGATGCTTATCCCAGGGTGCTGTCCGGGCCCCTAGTGCCTGCTGCTCAGGGGCTGCTTATCTCCGCAGGGGTGTCCTGGCCCCGTATGCTGTGCCCTCGGAGTTCCTGGTGGTGGAGGAGATCCCGCGGAACCAGATGGGGAAGATCAACAAGAGGGACCTCGTCAGGCAGTTCTACCCGGGTGACCAGGGTGCCCCGGGGCCGGGCACCAGTGAGCCAGAGTCCCCTTTAAGCTAGAGGGCCTTCCGCAGAAGTGAGGGCACGGGACGGGGCCTCGTCGGCCCTGACTGGCTTTCGGTCGGACCTCTGCTCTGTCCCCACCCCACGCTGGCGCCTGGCCCCGTGTGCCGTCTGCCGGGCGGCCCCTGTGGTGCCCAACAGCGTCCCCGAGGGCAGCAGGCCTCCCAGCAAAACTCAGGAAACTCTCCACATCACACCCAGTCCACGTGACCGGGCTTCCAGCTTTCGTGGCCTTCCTTGTGGTACCTCGACCCACATGCCACTGGGAAATCAGATCGAGCCATGCGGGGTCCTCACTTAATCCCACTGATCTGACGTTGAATCTCTCAATACTGAACATTTTGATTCCGAAAAATATTACATAATTATTTGGTTTATGCTATGATTTTTATCAAGTAGTTTCAAAACAAACAGTCGTCGTTTTCGGCTGAAGAGGCCACGGAAGGACGTTGGCTTGTCTTTGGGACGCGTGTCTAAGGACGCAGAATGCAGCCCCCTTCCCGCACCAGTGCGGCCACACGTCACGAGGCTCCCACAGGGCTCCCCCGGGCTGGGATGGCCGCCTGCCCTCCACTCCAGCGCACAGCCAGGCACAGGGGCCCTGGGGATGGCCCATCGGTGCCTTCGGTCCGCCCGGAGGGGTCCTGCAGGGACGTCAGCCGTCCACTCACCCCAGGGCTGAGCCTGTTGGAAGGCGGTGGGCGGGTCCAGGGTGCCTGGCGTGTCCAGATGGTGGATGTCCACACGCACACATGTGGCCCCAGGGCAGCCAACACTGGGGCCCACAGGGTGGGGAACAGGCCCGAAACAGCCTCATTGCTGCCTCAGTTTCCCTGTTGATGACATGAGGCTGGCTTTTCCGGCTCTGACCGAGGACTGAGGGCTTCGCTTCCCTGGGGCCCAGTCCCTCGAGGCTGGAGACCCCAGCACGGCCTCCCGTGGGCCAAGACCTGGGCCCTCCAGCTCCCTCACAGGCCGTGGCGGACAGCACTGTGGCTGCCGATGGGACAGGGCAGCTGAGGGTCCGTGCAGGCCAGGCCGCCGAGCCCCCACTGGTCCTTCCGTGTCCGCTCAACTGCAGGCACGCCTGGCCTCGTATGTCCTGTACCCTGGGGTCACGTGAGCAGCGCAGGGTTCCTGGTGGTCAGGGACTCACCCAGGCCCATGGCTAGCCCACGGCCACGGTGTCCACGTTCAGATCCTTCTGTGTCTGCCGTCTGGGCCCTGGGCCCTGCCCTGGAAGCTTCCTCCCACGCCGCTCCCAGGATGGACATCTGGCCGGCTGGGAGAAGTCCTCCATGCTGGGCCCTTGGGGTCAGGACAGATCCCCTGGCGTCGGGGTGGGGGTGTAGGCCTGGGGACTGGACGCTCCGGGTGTGTCTGGGCAGAGCTGCCCGCCACCGTGGCCCCGGCCAGTCCAGGTGAGGCCGGGACACCACCTCCGACCCCCCGCAGCCCAGGGTGGGAGCCATGTGCCCCGAGGGACGAAGTGGCGGGAGGGCTCGAGGCCCACGGAGGGCGGGCGGCGCTGAGAGCCGGGTCCTGGCACGCGAAGGCTGGCCTTGCCGTCGGGAGCGGCGTCAGAGCCGGGCTCTGCTCTGGTCTGTTGGGAGGCTGGCGTCTCCATGGAAGCGCAGTGCCTGACGGACAGAAGCCGCCCCATGCGGGGGCTCGCACCCACACCTGCACGGGGCCCTGGGCACCCCCGTCCCCTGGGCTGGGTAGACCAGTCATAAGTTACTCGGGGGCCCCGGGATCCGCTCGTGCTCTGAACCTCCAGCTCTCTTCTGTCTTGTCGGGGGTTTCTACATAAAGAGGCTTTTGAAGAAGATTCAAGCCTTGAACAGTGAATTTGAAAACTGTGGTTCTAGTTGTTAGCGTGGCCTGACGTTCGTGTGACCTCAGCTCTGGGGCCCTGGTGACCATCTATACTGTGTCCGCCTCTCTCTGCCGCCCCTCGACTGCCCTGGGCTGCCAGACACCCAGCCTGCGTCCCCGAGTCCATGGCAGCTGCAGTGGGACCCTGCGTCTCTGGTCAGTTGCTCAGGGTTGCGGTCCTGCGTGCTTGGCCGTGGCTGCTGGGCGGCCCTTCCGGAGCCTCGGGGCCCAAGCAGGGCTCACTGTGCTGGGACCGCGGTGCCCTGGACTGCTATGCCCTCGGGCCTGTGTCCCCACCCCAGCCTGCCGCAGAGGTCAAAGCAGCCCTTCCCGCCTGCAGGGGACAGCGTGTCCTCTGTTAAAACATGAACCTTCCCTCCCAGCAACCACGCTTTCTCTTCCCTCTTCTGGGTTCCGGGTCGGGGACACCTCCATGGGAAAAGTCCTTCGGTGGGCGGCCACGGCCTGGGGACAGCCCTGACACCCGCCCACCAGCCCACGTGCCTCTCCGAGTCTGTCTCCTCGGGCGGAGGGAAAAGGGCGCCCATGCATGAAGGCAGGAGGATTTGGGGGAATCTCGTTCCTGAAGGTCCCTCCCTGTGCCGGCCACAGGCCACAGGCCCGGCAAGGGGGCTTCCCGCGTGGCCCTCGGTCCCAAACAGGTGGGTGTTCCAGGTCCTTCATTCAGGAGTTTGGCCCCAAACCTGGGTTGCAGGAACAGGAGCTCGGGATGGTGGGGGACCCAGGCTGCATCTCCCAGGTGGGGCCGTCCCTGCACTGTGACCGTGGTCCCACCTAACCTGGTCTCCCCCAAGACCGTGAGGCACTCCGCTGGGAGCTGGGCCAGGTGGTGTCGGCCCTCTCGGAAGGCTCCATCCTCTGCGTCTGCTGGCACGTGGGGACGAGCACGTGAACATGTGCGCACGGGCGACCGTCTCTGTGAGCTCGCCTGCCCACTTCGGGGCGTGACCCAGCCGTGTGCAGAATGCGCGTCCATGCCTCTGCGGGGGCGGCCCTCTCGGGCTCTGGTGTTTGTCGTCGGCTCGTGGGGAGCGCCCCCCACTAACCTCCTGCTTGCAGACACACTGCCGTTCGGGTGCCCTGTAGTGGCTGCAGGCCGGGAAGCGGTCCGTCGGCCTCATTCCGGCCTGGCGGCCCTCTCCCCGCCCGCACACAATAAAACCGTGGAAACACCACCACCAAGCAGCCGCGTCTGACTGCACCTGGGACACCCCGTTAGCTCCGGTCTCACCCGGGAGGAGCCACCTCTTAGCGAGCAGGCGACGTGACAGCACCAGCCAAACAGGTGTGCATGCCGCGTGCTTGTGGACACGCAGACGTACACACTCGCGCAGCTGTGCACACACACCCAGACACACACACATGCTCGCACGTGTCTACACGCAACGCAGATCTGGACCCTGCAGCCACCTGCCGCGGTCAGATGCCCGTGGTCCCGCAGTGGCCAGAGAGGCCCAGAGCAGGGTCAAGGGGAGCTCAGGGCCATGCTGGGAGCAGCAGCAGGAGGCATGAGGCTCCAGCCCGGGACCCCGTGCTCCCCAAGCAGCCTGCACAGGATCCCAGCCTCTCCCACCCCAGTCGGTGGAGTCTGTTCACACGGGATCGAGAACGTCTTTTTTTTAATCATTTTAAACGCTGAGAACAGAAGAAAGAAGACTGGGCAGGGCCATGTCCACTCAGCGCCCCAGGTCTGGCCTCCAGCAAGACTTGCCTCATACCCTGTTCAGGAAGTAACGACAGCAGCCCCTGCCCCCGTCCCCCAGGAGCTGAGCGGGACCCATGCAGGCGCGCCTGCCGCATCGCTTCAGAGCTGACACGGACCCCCTGCCGACCCCACGCCGGCCCACCGCCACTGTGTTCGCGGGCCTGGGCTCTGAGTCGCCACGTGGGCCCGCCTGCTCCCATGGGGCGCCTTCATGGATTGTGTGGTCATTGGCACGGGCCTCTTCCCAAAAAAGCCGTGCCACGCAGACTGCCTCCAGACAACATGGAGGGACAGACTTTGCGTCTTTGCCACCGCACTGGAGGTGACTGAATAGGATTTCTTTATTTTATTTTATTTATTTTTTTGGATCTCTTTTATTTTAATTTGCTTTCCCCTAGTTGCTGCTTAGGCGGAATATTTTGAAAACATATTTACTGGCCATTTGAGGTTTTGTTCTGTGAATTTCCTGTTCATGTTCTTTGCCCATTTCCTATTTGGTTGGTAATTTTCTTGATTATGCATTGGTTATGTGGCTTGCCTTTTACTTTGTTTAATGGTATCTATCGACGTGAATAATTTTTAAATTTTAATGTGTTTAAACGCATTCATCTTTTTTATGGTTTGTTTTCCTTGTCTAAAAAATCCTTTTCTATGCCAGGTTCTTAAATACATTTTCTCATGTGTTCGTCGTTACAAAGCTTTGCTTTGTTCGTGTAAGCCCTTCATGCGTGGTGTGAAAGGCCCTGATTTGTCCCGTTGGAATGACTGGTGTTTCCGTCTGTCCATGAAACTCACGTGGCCTCCACTCTGCCCACCACCCAGGCGTGTGTGCTCCAGGCTGTTCCTGAAGTCTGCCTGTCCCCAAGCACAGCCCTACCCCCATGTCCTTCTTCAGGAGACTTGTAGCCGTTCTTGGCCGTCTGCTTCTCCATCTGAATTTTAAGACCAGCGTAAAGTTCCTTTTTGAAAAAAATCTTATTGGAGAGGCCCCTGGGTCACACGTCTGACTCGTGATCTCAGCTCAGGGCATGATCTCAGGGTTGTGGGGTCCAGCCCTGCGTCGGGCTCTGTGCTCAGCAGGGGGTCTGCGTGAGCTTCTCTTTCCCTCTGCCCCCCAACTCGTTCATGCGTGCATGCTTGCTCTCTCAAATAAATAAATAAAATCTTTTTTTTTTTTTAAGGATTTTTTACTTATTTACTTGAGAGAGACAGAGAGAAAGCAGAGAGGGAGAAACTCTCCACTGAGCAGGGAGCCAGACATGGGGCTCGATCCCAGGACCCCTGGATCATGACCTGAGCTGGAGTCAGATGCTCAACTGACTGAGCCACCCAGGTGCCCCGAAATAAGTAAAATCTTCAAAGAAGAAAAAAAGCCTTACTAGAGGTGTTACCCAAAGTGATGGGATTTATAAGCTAATGGCTTGATGTTGTCACACATGGGTCCCCTCCGGTCCACAAACACGGCCGCCCAGCGGTTCTCAGGCTCCTTCGCCTCTTGTAGTCCTCTCCGGGATACTTGTGCCTGTCTCTAGAGAGGGTCGGTCACAGGTCCTTTTTGGTTTTGTTGGAATCGTGAGTGGGACTCTGTCCATGTTTGGGTTTCCGTCCTGCAGCCCCTGCTCAGTCCTGGTTTCTTCCGTGGTCACCAACACCACCGCTGGCAAGTCACCCTCCTCCTTTGCCCACACCTTGGACTCCCCACCTCCGCACCGGGGACGTCTGTGATGACTTGGTCGCCGCCGCCCAAGCAGGCAGGAAGCGGGCTGCAGCCCTCCCGGACCCCAGCTGGGTGTCCGTGCCGTGTTCACGGCGCCATCCCAGACCCTAGTGACGCAGCACGTGTGCCTGTCAAACCTCTGAGAACTGAATCCTAACACCCTTCTCCCCTAGGGGTTTGGATACGTTTCATCCAGGATTTGGGAGGTAAAACTGGCCCGAGACGTGCTGGTCCCGCGGTCTTTCCGGGCACGGGGCTGGGAGCATCTGTAATCACCCGTCGGTCTCCTCAGCCATTACCGGTTTGTCCACACGTGTTGCTGCTTCGAGAGTCCGCGTCATCCCTGCCGTCTGGCCTTCGGGTCAGTTGTCCTCTCTGACACGTCACCGTTGCACGCCCTGTCCCCCAGGGCATCGGTGACGTGTCTCCTCGGTTGGTGGCGGCGGAGTCCGTCTGTTTAGCTTGTCCTCACCGTGGTTGCTTCTGCGCTGCTAATGTCCACTGTCACGCTCCCTCCCGCCTCCCGAGGGCCACCCGACGCGCCTGATGGCTTCAGCTGGGCCGTGTGGCTGGCTGCCGTCAGCTTCTTCTTGAGCCACGGACTCTCCGGCATGCTTTGCTACGTGGTGCTTCTGATTCCAAACTGGGGTCGTTTCTACTCTGACAGAATCTCTTCATCAGGAGTTAGTGGGGGGCACTGGTCGGGGCCCCCGTTCCTGCTGCTCTCCCAGCACCCCGAGCGCTTGGCCTGTGGGCCCAGCTCTTAGACACCCAGGGTGCCTTTTGTGCCCCCTACGTGGCCCGGCGATTGAACAGTGACAGCGGGGTCGCCCTGGGATCACCTTGGGTTCCCCCTTGTCCGCCAGGAAGTGGCCCATAAAATCACCGCATGGTGGGCATGTTCGTCCGTCCTTGGTGTGTCTCAGTACTATGTTCTTTGGCCCATTTTTTCAGGATTATTGTTTATTTTTGGAGAATGGTTAGTTAACATTTCTATCCCTTTTCCTGTTTTTTCCTTAAGTGTTATTTCTCGGAGAAACCTTGTTCCTCCCCGTCAGGAACGTGTGTTCAGACCCCCCGTCCTGGTGCGCTGTCCTCGGGGCGGGCTTGGCTGTGTCTCCTGCGAGCAGCAGAGCGCGGGTCTGTGAATCCAGGGCACAACCCGTCCCGCCGTTACGGAGTTTCGTCTGTTGACCGTGGTGACTGATGCATTTGAACCGCTTTCTTTTTTTTTTTTTTTTAAAGATTTTATTTATTTATTTGACAGAGAGAGAGATCACAAGTAGGCAGAGAGTCAGGCAGAGAGAGAGGAGGAAGCAGGCTCCCCGCGGAGCAGAGAGCCCGATGCGGGGCTCGATCCCAGGACCCTGAGATCATGACCTGAGCCGAAGGCAGCGGCTTAATCCACTGAGCCACCCAGGCGCCCCTTGAACCGCTTTCTGCTATCTCAGTTTGCGTTCTCCGCCCACCGCCTTACGGATTTCCGGTTTGTTTTGCCTTCTTTTCTGTGTTATTGATGGTCTTCTCTACTTCTTTCTCATTGCTTATTTGGGAATCATAAATTGAATTTCTGGGGCTCCCGGCTGGCTCGGTAGGTGGAGCATGCCACCCTTGATCTCAGGGTCATGAGTTCGAGCCCCACACTGGGCCTGGAGAGGACTTCGAGTAATAAATGAGTAAGTAAATACTGAATGTCTGTTGAGTTCTCTTAAAATTTCGGAAGCTCGCTGCAACACCGAAGGTTCTTCCCACGGACTGCAGCCGTGCTGTCTGTGGCCCCTGAGCCTGGCGCGTCCTCCTCCCCGCCCCGCGGGGATCCTGATCGCGTCTCCGGAGTTTGTCTTGTCTTGTTTTGGAAAGAAAGTAATAGGCTTTATTTTTACAGTCAATGGATAAATCCAGTGACCTCGGCTCAGGGCATGTCCTTGTAATAAGTAATGTTCTGCGACTGTTGGTTTTGTCAGCATGTCGGAGCGGTCAGATGGCTTGACGCCACATATCTGGGTGTCTCGTCCTCACTCTTAAAGGACGGGCTGCCTGGGTCTCGGACACCCCCTCCCCGCTTCCCTACACCTCTACTACTGGTACCTTGGGTCTTTGTGTCTTCCAAGTTCATGGGCCTTTTTTTTCTGGGGCTGTTAGGGTTTTCTTCGTCCTTGACACCACGGTGTGTGTACGGAAACCCCCAGCGAGCGTGAGCCTTGCTCCCATGAGCAGCTCGGGTCCGCCTGTCCCGCCCGCTGCGGGACAGCCCCCGGGTCGGAGACGCAGAGACCCGGCCTGCAGTGCGTTAGGCTCGGCCCTGCCCCACTCAGCCCACCGGCGTGGGGTCCCCGAAGCCAGCCCCTCCTCTGTGCAGAGAGGAGCCTGGCTGGACCCCCGCGGCCTGGCCAACATGCCCGGAGCTCAGCAGACACCTTGGCTTATCTTGTGGGAGCAGCTAGTGGACAAGCTTAGAAAGTTCTGAAACTTGCTCCTCTCAACGGCCATGCCACCACCCGTGACTTCATTCCAGGCAGGAATGGAGCCGCTGGCCAGGGAGAGACCAAGGACAGGGTGAGCCTCCAGGGAAGACACGTCTGCGCGCGGCCATCACCCAAGGAGAGGAGACTCGGGCACTTTGCAAAGTCATAAAGCATCTGTGGACGTCCCCTCCTCATGCTCCTGGAGCTGGGGCCTGGCTGTCAGCTGCGGTCACGAGTTAAACTTAACTAGGGCCGGGCACAGCCCTGCCCCCTGGAGCCTCACTCAGGGGGACGAGGTGCTGGAACCGGGGAAGGTGCTGGGAGTGAGCCGGGTGCCCAGGGCAGAGCCCTGAGGGCCTGGTGCCGGGACAGGGTCCCAGCAGGGTGCAGAAGGGCCAAAGGACAGGAGGGGCTCACTAGTTCGGGGAGGCTGAGTGTGGGAGGTGGAGGAGGAGTCTGGAATGTTCCAGGGTTTCCAGCTTGGGAGAGGGACCGGAGGAGGGAGGGGAAAGTGGGGGTGGGGCTCAGACCTGGCAAGCCTGGACACCCACCAGACCAGAGCTGGGGGAGCCGGGGGCGGAGCACGCAGGCCCCGTGTCTGGGAGAAGGCAGGGAGTGCGAGCACCGCAGAGGATGGCGGAGGCGTTGGTTCTCTCCCCGAGGAAGTTCTCTCCTGGAGGCGGGGAAGCTGCTCACCCGCCTGCCGTCCCGGGCCTGGTGGGGGCTTCTCGGCCGGGCACCCACCCCCATCTTGCCCCAACCTGGTCCTGCTGCCCCGAGTCCATCTGTCTGGCGGAGAAGTTCCAACGGCAGGGCTCCCGGCCCATGTCTGTCCCATGGGCCCTGTCACTGGTGTGGGAAGCCCCTGCCCGTGGGCACAGCCCCTCCAGCCGCACCGTCCGCACGAGCAGCCCCGGAGGCCCCGGAATGAGGCGCGCGTGACCAGCAGACCGCAAGTCTTCTGGTCCCGCAGCGGGTTCGCCGCAATGGTCGTTACCGTGATTCGGCCAGGGGCCGGGCTTCTCCACGCCTGCGTCTGGCACCAAGCGGCTCAATGTTGGTCGGAAGACAGTGGTGCCGGCTGCCGGGCCGGGGGTTCCGCGGGGCTGTGCTCATCGGGCTGGCTCAGGGACCCCCACCACCCCGGGACTGAGGA
Organism: Meles meles; assembly: GCF_922984935.1. NCBI lineage: Eukaryota > Metazoa > Chordata > Mammalia > Carnivora > Mustelidae > Meles > Meles meles. The sequence continues at coordinate 671,676 of NC_060084.1, read as the reverse complement.
GGGGCCGACACACAGCTTCACTGGCAGCTTCTCTGGGCCACGTGGAAGCTGAGCAGACGGGACCGCGGGGTGTTGGGCACGGCCTGCAGCCCTGCAGACAGCCCACAGGGCCCCAGGGACGGCCCTGGCCTCCCCGCCTCCCAGGTGGGGAGGGACAGGCCACCAGGTGTCCTCATTTGCCTGGAGCTCGTCCCTGCAGCTGCTCCCAGTCGGGGACCCTCCCCAGCCGCACTCAGAGCGCGCCACTCTGAAGAAAGGGGGCGAGTCCCCCACGGGTCCCTGCTTGAGGACACTCTCTCTGCTCCCTGCTCCGTGCGCCAAAACCAGGCCGGTTCCTGCCAGCGCCCACTGGCCAGCCAGGGGTGAAGATGCTGGTGAAGGAGGCCCAGCCCGGTGCCCCTGCCCTGAGAGGGGTCTCACACCGCTGTGCCCCTGCCCACGGGCTTCCCCTAGTGTCTCTGCCCTGTGCTCTCCCTCCCGCCCTCCCACGCCCTCCTGCCCGGCTCTGAGGGCAACTGCCCACACCGTCCCCTCTCCAGGGTCCTCAGCACCTGAGACTGAACAGGCAGGATTGCGGGGGGCTACACACCTGCCCTAGGGGCTTGGGGAGCACGGGCCCCCCTGGCCCATCTCGTGAGTTCTTACTGGAGTGAGTTTTTCCATCAAAACTGACCTTCTGGGACGCCTGGGTGGCTCAGTGGGTTAAGCGGCTGCCTTCGGCTCAGGTCATGATCCCAGCGTCCTGGGTTCGAGTCCCACATCGGGCTCCGTGCTCGGCGGGGAGCCTGCTTCTCTCTCAGCCTCTGCCTGCCTGTGCTCTCTGACAAATAAATAAATAAAATCTTTAAAAAAAAACACCTGACCTGCAGACAGCTTACAAATTCCTTTAAAACCTGACCATCTGCACCCAGTGACCTCTGTTCTCTGGCCTGTCTCTGTGCCCTCGTCACTGTGCCCAGGGTGTTCCCCTGAACCCGGGTTCGTGAGCACTCCTGGGCTGGCCTCAGGAGCTTGGGGCTCTGGTGGGGGGGCGGGACTCAGCCGACAACAGGGCCCCTTGGCCGAGGCCATACCCCCAAGCCCTTGCTGGCCTGGCTGCCCCCAGCACACCGGGCCAGCGGCGCAGGCTGCCTGTAGCGAGCGCTGGGGAAAACCCCAGACAAGCTGCTCCAGGCCCAACCAGGGGTGGGCGAGGGGCCGGCAGCCCAAGGCCGTCCCTGGGGTCGACCTGGCAGGACTCTGCGCTGACCCTGTGGCGAGGGTTCCCTTATCCCTCCCGGGAGCGCAACAGGAAGGGCCTCATGCTGGGGTCTGTTTGCCCTGGGAGGGCTGAGGGGATGCAGGGTCACTCACCGTGGGGCTCCGTTTCCAGAGGAGCCTGGGGGAGGGACAGGTGTGTCCGGGGTGGGGTGAGAAGGACCTGGCCCTGAGCACAGAGCTGGGATGACCTCTGGGCCGGAAGCGGGAGAACCCGCCGCTCTCCCCGCATCCCTAGAGCCACACTGCCCCCTGCTGGCGTCCAGGGGTGGCAGGAGCCGTGAGGACACCTGGCCACCCTGACCCACCCCACCCAGGCCTTAGGGCTGATGATCACCCAAAGGTGACCGTGTCGGGGGACCTGGGCCGCTCGCTGGTGGGGAGCTGCCGGGCGGGCGGCGGCTGGACAGGACAGGAGCGCAGCCCCCGCGGCTGGGGCTTGGAGGCCAGGACCAAGGGCCCCCCCAGCACCTCTGCCTGCTCCGCCGCCCTCCCGATCGCTGCCCGTGACCTGCCATCTGCGGCGTTTGATGATCCGAGACGTTAAAAACAAGTGTGGGAATGACAGCTCGGTGGGGGGCGGGCGCTGTCACTGGTTTCTGAACCAAGACAAGGTCCAAGACCTGGTAGCCGCCGCCTGCAGTGCGTCCTGTGGCCACCAGAGGGCAGGCGCGGCCTGAGCCGCCGTGACCCCTGGCCCCTGAAGCCAGGCCGGCCTTGTCCAGCGTGGCAGACAAGGGAGCCAGACTCCGTTCTTGCCTCCAAAGTGAGGGCCCCCGAGAGAGGGCCGCGTGTGGGTGAGAATGACCGTTGTCACCCACAGCCGCCCCCAGGGCATCGCCTCGAGGAAGCCACCCTCTGCCCAGGCCAACACCTGGGGTCAGGGCACCTCCTTCCCTCAGCACCCCGGAGGCTCCCCTCTGTGTCCACCCTCTGTCCGAGCCCCCGTCCCCCGTGGCAGCCCGAGCCCCAGGTGGGCAGGTGCCCCCCAGTGCAGCCCCAGGGGCTCTGTTCACACCCGGCAGTTTTCCTGGCATAAGACCCGAACTGACCTTCACTGGCAGAATGGCTCTCTGTGCCACAGGAACTGCTGGCGGGCCGCAGGCAGTGTAGACGCGGCTGTGCCACCCATGCAGGAAGCCAGGCAGGACGCTCAGTGCGCACCCGCTGAGAGGGACAAGTCACTTGGCCCCTGACCTGGTCTGTCCCCTGGGACCAGCTCCTGCAGAGTTGGCGGCTGGAACGAGATCTTCAGGTCAGGTGTCCCGGGGCTCCCCAAGTGTTCCTCTCTGGGTCAGAGAACAGGAGGCCAAAGGCATGGTGTTGGCTCCTGGAGGCAGAGGAGGCACCCCCAGAGGGGTCCTGACTGGGGGCAGGGCATGGGAGCGGCCCTGGCCTTTGCCGGGTTCTAGTCGTGGGTCGTGGAGGGTACATGGCCCCCCAAAGGGCAGCGCATGGCGACCAAATGCCGCGGCCCTGCCCAAAGGAGGCTGCAGAGCTACGGAAAGGGGAGCCACTGGGGGGGGGGGGTCAGAGCTACAGACATGGGCTGCAGAAGTCCAGAGGCTAGGATGCCCCAAGTCCACGGGAAAATGAGAGGGCTCTTCTGGAGGGGCCAGAACCCCTTTAGGAAGGAGAGTGAACCAGCCCTGGACAGCCCATGGACAAGACATCCATGCTCGTGGACCCCAACCCCCCGCCTTGGACACAAGGGGAAACTGAGGCCGGTGCAGAGAGCAAGACGGCAGGGCCTCCAGCCAGCACTGGAACCCAGGAGGAGGGCGTCCCCTCCCTGCCCTGGGGCAGGGGTGCTGGAAGGATTGCTCACCAGTGTGGGGGACCACACTGCTGCCCAATAGCCCTTCCCTGATCCTGGGGCTCACCCATGACTGGACCTAGCTTACCCTCCCCCTTGGAAACCCCCTGACCCCAGAGACTGTTGAGTGAGAAACAAGTGGCCAAGAGCACCGTGGAGGAAGGCCCGGCAAACAGGGAGAGAGAGAGATCTCACCCAGCCACGTCCCTCGCCCCCATCGGAGTGCCTGAGGTTAGCCAGGGGGCCTCGGTTGCCTGCCCTCCTCTCTCCCCCCTACACTGGCCCCAGGAGGCAGAAACCCAAGCATTCAGAGGGCTGCCCCACCCATGTTTGGGGTCCCTAACCTCAGAGGCAGGACAGTGAGGCCTCAGAGCCTGGAGATGGAAGGGGCTCCCGGCCGACTCCCCACCTTGGGGGATGGAGTGCCGGGGACACGGTCCCTGCCAGAGCCTGCTGCAGGCAGTCTGGCCTCCTTCCAGACAGGCCACGGGCACAGATGGCTCGGCACCTGCTCCACCAGCCCACGATCTGGACAGGACAGCAGAGGGACCTGCTCCGTGATACTCCCCACCGCTCCCGCTCCAAAGAAACCATGAAAACATGTCGGCCCCCAGGGTCGTCCACCCTTCGCTCACCACCGTCCATTCCTGCGTGCTGGGTCTGTGGGGGGGACACGCACACAGATCACTGCCCACCTGATGGGAAGCCACGCAGCAAGCCAGAGGAGGAAGGAGAGGAAGGGCTCTGGCTGGGTGGGGAGGGCTAACCCCAAGCTAGGTTTATGCGGGACCTCGAGGATCCACAGGGAGAGAATGTGCCCTAAGCTGCGGGGTGTCAGATGCGTGGCAGTGGCCGCTAGACGGAGCCCTCAAGGCGGCCAGCAGCATGCCTTGGCGGCGGGGATAGCCGGGGAGGAGCACCGCAGGCAGCGGGAACAGCCAGTGCAAAGGCCTGGAGGCAGGAGTGAACCTGCTGAATTCCGGGGCAACAACAGGAAAAATGAATGACTCAGTCCACTCCGGCTCCTAGCCCAGCCCCCACCCCGGCAGGCTTCCCTGTGTCACCGCTGGAGCCGGGGAGCTCTGCCTCGCTCCACAGACGCCCGACCTCTACAGGCCCGCCCTCCGGGCTGTTTCTGGCCAGCCTCGCCCCGCCCCCTCGTGCGCGCGTGCTGTCACTCAGCTGAGGCCCCGCCCCTCCTCCGCTCAGGCCCTCCTGCTCTCAGCCCGGGCCCCGCCCCCGTGCACATGTGCTGTCACTCAGCCTAGACCCCGCCCCTGACTCGCCCCCGCCATGTGCGCTTGCGGACTCTCCGTCCAGGCCCCGCCCCTAACCCGCCCCGCCCCGCTCACACTTGCTGTCACTCAGCCTAGGCCCCGCCCCCGAGCGCCTCAGGCGCCGCTGTCGCTCAACCACACGCCCCCGCCCCCGCCACCCCCACGTGCGGACTCCCGTCCAGGCCCCGCCCCCGGGCCCCGGCCCCGCCCCGCACTCGCGCTGTCCCTCACCGGGGCCCGGCCCCGCCCCCGCACCCGTGCTGTCACTCACACGGCCCCGGCCCCGCCCCCGCACTCGCGCTGTCCCTCACCGGGCCCCGGCCCCGCCCCCGGACTCGCGCTGTCCCTCGGCCCCGCCCCCGCACACGTGCTGTCCCTCACCGGGCCCCGGCCCCGCCCCCGCACTCGCGCTGTCCCTCACCGGGCCCCGGCCCCGCCCCCGCACTCGCGCTGTCCCTCACCGGGCCCCGGCCCCGCCCCCGCACTCGCGCTGTCCCTCACCGGGCCCCGGCCCCGCCCCCGCACACGTGCTGTCACTCACCGGGCCCCGGCCCCGCCCCCGCACTCGCGCTGTCCCTCACCGGGCCCCGGCCCCGCCCCCGCACTCGCGCTGTCCCTCACCGGGCCCCGGCCCCGCCCCCGCACTCGCGCTGTCCCTCACCGGGCCCCGGCCCCGCCCCCGCACTCGCGCTGTCCCTCACCGGGCCCCGGCCCCGCCCCCGCACACGTGCTGTCACTCACCGGCCGTGGGGGAGCGGGACGCGCCTGCGGACGCCGGACACTCGGCGCGCTCCCGGCCCATGGACGCGGCGCTGCTCCTCGCCGTCGGGCTGCTGGCCCAGGTAAGGCGTCCGGCCGCGCGCTCCGTCGCCCCGGCCCTGGCGGACTGGCCCCGGCCGCCCGGGGGGACCCGTGAGCCGAGGAGGCCCGCGTGGGTGCCGGCGAGTGGCTCTGTTCAGGGCGCCCTGTGCCCCGAGGGGCCCCGGCGGCAGGGTCACCGCCTCCGCGCGACCGGGCGGCCCTTCCCGGAGGCGCGGCGAGCACGGGCTCTGACCACACACCCTGCTGGAGCCCGAGACGCCCACCCTGTGCCCCTCAGGCAGGGGCAGCTCGGGACCCCGGGACCCACGGCCCCACCCCCACCCCGCCGGCTGCCCCAGGTCCGTCCCTCTGCTTCGGGAGCAGGTGGTGGACGGAGCAGGCCGCCGCCCCTCTCCCCGCCGTGGGCACCTCCCCGGAGGTCCCTGGGGCCCGGCAGGCGCTGGGCTGGCCCTGGGAGCAGAGCCCGTGGCTGCCTCGGGGGCCGGGGCTGAGTCAGGGTCCCAGCCAGCGACCTGGGCCGGGCTGGGGGGCCGCTGTGCGTCAGGCCGACCTTAGTTGTCCGCGTGGCAGGAGGCGAGCTCGAGGGCTTAGCCCACAGCGCCCGCAGGTGACCGCAGCGCCGGACGCTGGGGACGAGCGCCCTTCCGGAGGCCTGGGGTCCTCCCGCCTCCACAGAGCTCTGGCTGGAAGCTGCTCAGGTGCCCGCCAGCAACTGGTCTCTCAGGGCACCGTGCCCCGCGGCTGGGGCCACCGCCGCCCCTGCCGTTCAGCCTCCCCGGCCCTCTCCACGGCAGCCGCTCTGGGGCACCTGTGCTCGTCCAGCGCTCTGCTGGAGGCCACGCTGCGCTGGGGGTCTTCTGGGCGCCCCCCTGCAGGACCCTACACCCCCCACACGGAGGTCCATTCCAGAAGGCTGCCCACCTCTCAGGACCCCCGCGGGAACAGCAGTCCATCCCACTTTGCCTTTGGGCCCGGTACATGGGACATGCTGGAGTCCTGCTTGGGGTTTAGGGTGTGGACCCTTCGCCAGGCCCCAGGAGAACTCTGCTGCTGGGAGGGGCGTCGCCCCTCACAGATTCCCCCCTCCCCGAGGCCATTGCAGAATGACCCCACACACACATGCACACAGCTGGGGGCCTTAGGGATGTGGGGGATCAGCCGCTGCGGCTGGACCACTCGAGATTTGCACTCAGCGTGGTTCAGGTTAGCACCAGCGTCTGTCCGGACCCTTCCCACCCAGCCCCCACCTGGCGTAGCTCTGTTTTGTCCTCTCCAGTCCAGCCGCATGGCAGGGGAAGGCTGTTCTCTGCCTCCGTGAGCCCCCACAGTGGCCCAGTCCTGGCGTGGCAGAGCTGTCTCGGGGGAGCCCTGGGTGGGGGCCTGGGGACAGGACTCTGCGTTGGTTTGTTGCTTACAGGTGGTTTTGGACAAGGCACGGCCCTCCCCTGCCTGGGTCCCCTAAAATCTCAGCCAGTGGGCTTACAGTGTGTCCCCTCGGAGCCGGTCCCCGTCGCTGCCTCCGCGGGCCTCTGCTGTGCTCGTCACTGTGCCTAGCCCTGGCCCCACCTGAGCGTGACGGAGAGATGGGGGAGCCCAGATGATTCAGGGCAAAGCCGTGACATGCTGGAGGGGACCTAAGCTGGGGTCCAGTGAGACATGTGGCTTCTGGAAGGAAGATGAGGGCGTGGCTGTGCTCCTGGACTTGGCAAAGTGTGACGAGCCTCCAGGGCAACATGGCACAGAGCCCCGAGCTGTAGACGTGGCCACATCCTCTAGCATGGGGACGGCTCATCATTCTCCTGGTTGTGTGACCGCCACGGGGGCAGCAGAGGGAAGCCGGTTCTGGAACCGCTGTCCTCTCCCTGGCGGGCAGGGCAGCCCGGGACCCCAGTGGTGTGGCCCGCAGTGAGGGGCAGGCCGGGCCAACAGCTGGCCCTCCCCAACTGCCCGCCGCTGTGCCCCTCGCCCCTCCTCTGAAGCAGCAGCTGCAGGGGAACGCAGGGGCGACATGCAGGGGTGTCTGTGGCCAGGGCAGCAGCTGGGCCCATTCCTGGCATGCCTGATGCCTGCCGGGCCGTCCGGGAACGGGGTGGTCCGGATTCCAGCCTGGGGGGAAGGGGCTCGGGCCTGGGAAGCTGGTGGGAAGTGCAGACCCTACCCCGGCTCCAGCAGGCTGCAGGCCGGCCACCTGGTTCCCAGAACTCGAGAAACCCGGCATCAGAGGGGCCCGTGCACACCAAGCGTCGGTTAACCCCAGAACCCCTTCCTCGAGCCCCTTTGCGCAGCTGCATTTTGTAAGCTTTGCCTAGCTGCGCTGGACAAGAGGAGACGTTCCCTCCCCGGATTCAGTCACGTCACCGCCGAGGACGGGACGCCGGGCCACAAAGGTAGCACCACCCCCACACCGAGCTCAGGCCTGGCGCCCGCCTTCCGAATCTCAGCAGTGGCTTCAGTGAACCCTGGGCCCCTAGAGGCCAGCCGTGCTGGGAGAGAAAGCAGGCTCTCCTGACCCGCCACCCAGGCCCCCACGCCTTGGTCAGCAGCGTCTCGACCCAGGGTGGCCACCCAGGACAGCAGAGTGACCGGCTTGCTTCCCAGGCCCTGGGGAGACCGGGCCGTGCCTTCTCACTCCATGTCCTGAGCCCACAGGGGCATGGGGGGAGAAGCAGAGAACGGCCGGCTGAGCCCGGGCGACGCAGACTCCCACAGTGTGCGGCGGGAAGCTTTGGGCTCAGAAGCCCCGGGGCCGGCCCAGTGCGGGGACGATGGCCCCGGTGTCTTTAGAGCCTGCAGACTGCTGTTGGGGGCTTGGTTAAGGGGAAGGCACAGAGGTGTCATTTGGGGAGGTGGGGAAGTGGGTCCACGACGCCGCTTGGCCCTGGCCCGACCCAGGCAGCAGCAAGGGTGGACGGCGCAGGCGGGCACACATCTGCTCCGTGGTGTTTTCCGTGGCAGCCGTCCTCCTCCTCTGTGTGCCGGGGGTCTGTGAGAGCTGTCTCTGTCCTGGCACCAGATGTCCTGTGATCCGGAGGTGGCTCCTGGGTCTTTCCGCAGCCAGCCACGTCCTCTGGGAAGGGGACAGTGGGAGGACAGAGACTAGCTGAGTGCCCCGGACAGCCGGAAGTGGCTGTGGCCCAGCCTAGCCGCCCCGCCCACCGCAGCCTCTGATCTGGGCAGGGGCCCCTGCCAAGGCTCTGTGGCTTCTGCTGACCTCCGGGACTTGGGCCCTGGACAGTCTGGGACCCAGGACCGCTGGGCTGTGCCACGATCGCATCTGCCCCGCACCACACTGGTGGACGTCCCGGAGCATCAGCCCAGGCCCCTGGTGGAGACAGGGCTGGGGGCCGCCGGAGGCTCTCTGGCTGGACAGGGCAGAGTGTGTCCCCTACCTACTGTTCCTCCAAGACCCTGTGATCAAGGACTGTGTGCGGACTGTCACCCCCGCCGCCCCAGGGCTCTCCACCCCCCCTCTCCACGCTGAGGCTGGGCTGCCTCCTGTGTCCCCGGCTCTGTTGCTCTGGCTGTGTGGGCTTGAGCAGTGGCTCGGGGCCCTCTGAGCTCCGCTCTGGGGAACTGGGGCCTGAGACAGTCCTCATCCATTCCCAGGGGCTGTGACTGCTGAGAGAGGGCCAGGGGAGCTGGAGGACAGGGAGGATGCCATGCTCTGTGCTGGCCTCGGGGCGCTTGGGAAGCAGACCCTGTCCCTGCTAGCTGGCGCGATGACACAGGCCAGCGGGTCTCCACTTGGCGGGAACAGCACGCTGACATAGAAGAGGTCCGTGCTCCTTGGGTTTGGCGAGAAGCCCCCACCGCCCCAGGCAGGCTTGGGACCAGCACTGCCATCTGTCAGGCTGAAGGTAGCCTGGGGGCCTGGCCGAGAGCTCTGTCCTTTCTCGAATCCGTGTTCGTGTTCGTGTTCGCTGCTCCCTGGATTCCAGGCCCCTGCGGGGAGGGGACCCCTGGGATTTCAGATGTGGAGGCAGGAGGATTCCAGAACTGAAGAGGTGGCCTGGGGCCCCAAGGAGAGATCAGCGGTCCTTGAATGTTCCTGCCGTTTTGTCTACGAAATGTGTCCAAACTGGTCGTGTGCCAGCCCTGGGTACGGAGACAAAGCCTAGCTGGCTGCAGGGGAGGCCAGGACGAGAGCGGGGGCAGCGGCATCTCCTTCCCACCCCGGTCCTGTCCCACCCCGAAGCACCCCCTCCCGAGCCACAAGGCCAGCCCCTCCCACGCTCGCTCCGCTGAGGACTGTGTGGCCCAAGGCAGCAGCTGTGGGGTGAGCTCAAGGGGCTGAGGAGGCAAAGGGCATCGGGGAGCACACCCGCCCCCTTGGAGGTGCCCAGGGAGCCATCACTGTCCACCGGGCAGGAGAGAGCGCCCCTCCAGAAGGGCCCAGCGGCCTGGAGACCCTCCGTGGGGCCCGAGAGCTTCTAGGGACATCCCCAGAGCACCGAGGACTGGTGTCTGGGGGGGGGGTGTCCCTCTGCAGACCCCCAGCTGGCCAGGCCTGCCTTGGGCTTGGGGAAGGGCAGGAGGCAGCTGTAGGCCTGGTGTCGTGAGGGTGGGCGTGACCCGCGGACCGCATTGCTGACATTCTCCTGCGGCCACACCCAGCCCCTCCCCCCAGGCCCCGACCCCTCCCCGGCTCCCGACAGCTCTGATCCGAGTCCAGCCAGACTCTGCCCCTGCATACCCTGGCGCGCAGGAGGCCACAGCGCCCGAGCCCACGCTGTCCAGGACCCTGCTGCAGAGACCACAGAGCGGAGCCAGGGCCGTCCGGGATGTGAAACTCGGGGTGTGTTCCGGGGCTGCTGCCGGCTCTGCCCGTAAACCACGGGACAGGCGCCTTTTCTGGGCCACTGTTTCCCTTCTGCGCTGGGAGGGTGGGACCATCTGTGGTCCCCACGAGAGCTGGTGGCGGGTCTGGAGAGACTCTCCGCATCACAGGAGCCCCCTCCTCTCCTGCTCCTTCATGGCCCTGGCTCTGAGCCCGATGCGTGGCCTGAGGTATGGCCATATGCCCCCCCCTTGGCAGTCCCACAGGCCCCCGGCACCCCAGTTCCCTGGGCGTGTGGAGAGGGAGGGAGGCGCCATCCCTGGGTTCCAGGAACCCGGGTGTTGGTGTGACCTTGCTCCGTGCTCCTGGGGCAGCCGCTGGGGGGCGGCCCCTGGCGGTACTGTCCAATCTGCCCCATGGGCCCTGCATACCCGCCAGCGCCGGGTCCGTGTGCCCGGGGATTCCAGCCCCTCCTGACGTCCTGGGCACCGGGGCCTCCATTCCCCCGGAGCAGCCAGGAGATGCCGCTGGGGGCAGCTGTGGACCCCCGAAGAGCCAGCACAAAGGCCCGCCTCCTGGAAGCGGTCCGAGCGGGGGCCACACACCCTTTCTTCACGCAGGCACGATGGCCTGGTCAGCCTGGGGCGCCCCTTGAAAGCTGAAGCCTCGCGGAGGCCCAGGGGGGCTGCTTGTTGCCTTCACGGCCCACCTCCGGCCGATGCAGCCTTGGATGAGGGGAGAGACCCCCCCAGCAGCCGCCTCTTGCTGGCCCCACTCTGTTACCACACTGTTCTCGCACGAAATGTCCCTGGGAGCACCCCCCCCCAGCTTGTTCCAAGTGGCTGCTTTGCTCCCCATTCTGCCCCCTCTGCCCCTGAGCCCCCCGTGCTCCCCAAGCCCTGGGAGCCTCCCTTGGGCCTGTTGGGGAGGAGTGGGGCACAGCAGCCTCCCTGTCTCCCAGCCGGTTGGCAAACGCTCAGGCCTGAGGCCTTCCTGGTCCCAGCAGCCCCCAGGCAAGGACAGGGACGGATGCGGGGCCAGGGGCTCTGATGGTGGGCTTCTCGGAGGCCTGGCCCGCACACCACGTGACTGGTCGCTGTCTCCCTCTGTGTTGCAGAGCCTGGGCCTGTCCTTGGGGGTCCCTCGGCAGAGGAGGCCCAGTACCCTCTACCCCTGGCACCGGGCCCCCGCGCTGGGCCGCGTGCGAAGAGCCTGGGTCATCCCCCCCATCAGTGTGTCTGAGAACCACAAGCGCCTCCCATACCCCCTGGTGCAGGTGAGGGGCCAAGGGGGGTCCCGAGCAGCGCGGGGGCTGGGCTATCCCCCTTGCGCCCCTGAAGCTGTGTGGTTGGGGACAGGTGCCCTGTGGGGCTGTAGACGGAGCCGTCCCCCCCAGCTAGGGGAGGGGCGGAGGCTGGGCCGGGCAGGAGCCTGCGTCGGTCCGCGGTATCTCCCCAGCCCGCACTCTGCCCTGGCAGATCAAATCGGACAAGCAGCCGCTGGGCAGCGTCATCTACAGCATCCAGGGTCCTGGTGTGGACGAGGAGCCGCAGGGCGTGTTCTCCATCGACAAGTTCACGGGGAAGGTGTTCCTGAACGCCATGCTCGATCGGGAGAAGACGGACCGCTTCCGGGTGGGGCCCGCGGTCGGAGGGCTGGCGGGAAGCAGGGCCCGCCTTCCATCGGGCTCCTGGGCCCAGGGTTGGGGAATTAGGCCACGTGTCCCTCATGAGGAGGTAGCCACAGGGATACGGACCGGGACCTGCAGCCCAAAGGTGTTGGGGTTTGAATTCCCATTGAACAGATGAGCCTGCACAAACTGAGGCCCCGGGGGGGGGCTTGGTCCTGCCAGGGAGGCTCTCAGCCTCCCAGCAAAGCACCACTGGACCCCGGTGTGGTTCCCCCCACGGCAGCTCTCCCGCAGCCCAGCTGCAGTCTGGTGGGAATGCAGTGTTGTGCGGAATCCCACGGTAGGGCAATCCCCAGTGGCAGCTCTCCCTTGGTTCTCAGGGGAAGGTGGCACAGGACCGACCCCCTGGGGGTGAGGTTTGAGACAAAGGCTGGCGGGGAGGGAGATACGAGCCAAGCCAGGAGCAGGCGGCAGAGGGAGGCTGCACAGTCACCCGCCGTCCCCAGCCCCGTCTCCCCAAAACGCTGGGATCCGTCCTGGCGGGGAGACTTCCCACCTGACGCTCCTGTGCTCAGATCTGAAGAACAAGCTCTTGGCTCCTGGGAGTTGCCAGGACGGTGGTTTCACCTGGAAGTGGTACTGTCCCGCCTCTCCGAGAGTGTGGGAAGTGGTTCATTTCAAGCTTTCAAGCGTTCACGCACTTAGTAAGCTCCAGGAGGAGCCTGACCCAGTTAGCGGAAGGGAGGGAGCGGGAGCGCTGGGGGAGGTGCGCCTTCCGCCTCGCAGGCAGGGTGCACAGCGGGGAGCTTCCCAGCAGCCAAGGCAAGAGGGGAAGCTGTGGGCAAGCAGGCATTCAGGGACAGGACGTCGCCCCTGCTGTGAGCACACCTCACCCCGTGCCATTTCTCCCCTGTTGGAGGGCGTTTTCCAGCTGAGTCTGCACTTGCTGTCCCTCCTCTCCGCCTGGTGGGGACGGCCCGCGTCTGGGGCACAGCAGCAGTCCTTGCTCTCCCCTTGGCTAGCTGCGGGCCTTTGCTCTGGACCTGGGAGGAGCCACCCTGGAGGAGCCAACGGACCTGGAGATCGTGGTCGTGGACCAGAACGACAACCGGCCCGTCTTCCGGCAGGAGGCGTTCATGGGCCGGGTGCCGGAGGGGGCCGTCCCAGGTGAGGGGGAGCAGGGGCGGAGGGGCTCTGGGCCCGGCAGAAGCCCGGGGATCCTTCCAGCAGCGCTTTCTGTGATCCTTCAGAGCCTCCAGAGTGGGGACGTTCCACAAGTCACCTCGAGTCACTTCCCATTTCAGTACACATCCCCTACCCCTGACGTCTCCCTGGAGAGGCCTCCAGGATGGCTGAGCTCAGCCGCACACTCAGGGCATGAGTCCGTGGCTGTGGTACAGGCTGGGTCCCTGCGGCCGGTTCCAGAGCGCTTCGTCCCCCAGAAGGAGACCTGCCCCCACCAGCAGTCACCACACTCCTCGCTCCCAGTCCTACGTCTTGATCCCAAACAAGTCTTCCGTCCTTCATGAGTCTCTCCGGGACGGCCTCCCTCGCCCGACCTGTCCCAGGCAGGACATACCTCACTGCAAACAGTGGCTCCTCCTTCCTTCCCGCGCTGCTCCCGGGGCTTTGGGTGGAAGCATGGGCGAGCCGTGCAGGAGCGGGGAGCGTGGGCTTGCGGGAGGTGGGCGCCCGCTTGGCCGCTCCTGTTTCTTTTGCTTCATCTCAGTTTGCGTGTTTGAAGACATAACAATCTTTTATCTCTACTTTTTAAGAAGATTCGTTTACTTTAGAGAGACTGTGCGAGCGCAGGGCAGGGGAGGGGCAGCCCTGAGCGGACTCCGCGCGGAGCCGTGCAGGCTGGATCCCAGGACCCTGAGAGCGTGACCTGAGCCGACACCAGGTGTGGGACACGTCACCGACCGAGCCACCCAGGCGTCCTTTCTTCTTTCTACTCTGGCATAATCTGAGACTTGCAAGAAAGTTGCAGAGGACAGATACGGAGACGTGAGGTTTTTATGCTTGCTTTAACTGTTGTTTTTCTTTTTTTCCTTCCCGGCTCCGTCTTTTCTGGGCTGCTGGGTGCAGACCGGATACCCTCAAAGCATTCGCCCTAATAAGTTCGATACGGCGTAGCGCTCAGTGTCAGGAAGTTAATACCGACACATATTAACGGTTTCAGCCCCGGGATGCCTTTACCGCAGGGGACCTCCTGTGGGGTCCCCCCCGTCTCCCGAATCCCCGGTCCCCCTCTCCGGAGTGGCTCCCACGCTCTGTGGGATGGCGGCCGCATGCCTGCCGTGCCCTTGGTCGGCTGCTCTTGGCTGTTGGATCCCCGAGGACGGCTTCTTCTCTCGCTTTTCTGTGCGTGGAAGCCCGGGAGCGAGGCAGGGAGGTCGCAAACGTCTGCAAGCGCAGGATGGCTTGGCCTGGGGAAGTGGCGGCAGGCGGAGACGGTCTCCCCGGCTTGGGGCTTCGGGTATTGACACGGTCAGCTTCAGCGAGCCCCGCGGGGTCCGTGCCCAGAGGATGCCTGTCCAGCTGCTGCCCCCTGCCAGGGTGACCAGCGCGGCGTGGCACCCGCCGAGGCTCTGTTGGGGCAGGGGCAGGGGCTGGTCCCTGTGCACCGAGCCTTCTGCCCAGAGGGTTATCGGGGTTCTGTCCCTCCGGCTCAGGGCGGCGTCCCCCCCCCCCACCAGCCCTCGCCCTTGCCCGGAGCGTCAGTGGGTGTCTGGTTCTCCTTGCCCCGGACTCGGGCAGACCTGCCTGAGCCACAGAGGCCCCGCCCCAGGCTTCCTCCTGCCTCCGTGTTTCTTGTGAGCATGGCGGGGCTGGCGGGAAAGACCTGACTGTGGGCACAGGCCCCTAGTGTGGGCCCCCAGGACCGTGAGCCGTCGTAGTCATCCACGGTCTGCCTTGGCCTTCGGCTCGGGTTCCCGTGTCCGCCGGCCGCCCAGCTCCACCAGCGGGGACGCCTGTCCTCAGAGGGGCTGGCGCGCCCTGGATGCCGGCTGGCCAGCTCACCTCGTGCGCTCGCCAGCCTGCCCGACTCACAGTAAGTGCGGTTCTGCGCCGCGCCGGCTCGCCCCCGTCACGAACGGGAACTGTGTGGCCCGTCCGCCGCGCTCCTTAGCCGTTCGCTCTTTAGGACACTGACCGTTTGTTCCAACGAAATTTTGCTGTGCTCAAATGCTTGCAAATGTCACCGTCCTGACCGGCGTTGAGGGGACAGCGCAGGGGTATGAGATTCGGTCGTCTGGCGGCCCCGCCGCCCCTCCCCAGAGCTCTCCTCCCCAGACTGTGTCCCCGTCGAGCACCAGCTCCGCCACCCCTTCCCCAGCCCCCGCTCCTCCTGTCCACTGCCGGCCTCTGTGTCCGTCTGAGGCGCTCGCACCAGCGGAATCCTGCAGTCCGTGTCCTTCCGCGACCGGCTGCTCTCGCAGACCATGACTGTCCCCCGGGTCCTTCCTGTAGCACGCGTCAGGGCCTCCCTCCTCCTTCGAGCTGTTCGTTAGCGGACGGACCCCGCTGCCCTCATCCGTCCCCTCGCAGGCGGGTGCCTGGGCCGCTTTCACGTTTTAGCGCTTGCAGACTCTGCTGTGGCGAACGCGGACGTACCAGCAGGTCTCCAGGCTCCGCTTTCAGAAGTGGAACTTCTGGGCCGCGAGTGGCGGTGAGTGACGGCCGAGGGTCGGCCGTGCCTTTTGCCGGGGAGCTGGGCCGCTCGCCCCCCGCCAGCAGCGCGTGGGGGCCCCGTGCGCTCGCGTCCTTGCCAGCGTTTCTCTCGGGCCGTCGTTCTCAGCAGCAGGCTCCCGAACAGGCGTGAGGTGGTGTCTGCCTGTCGCTGGGTTCCGTTTCCCTGATGAGCCTCTTTCCATGGCCGTATGGGCCGTTCGTCTAGTTTATTGGGAGGAATGTCTCTTCAGGCCTTCTGCCCGGTTTTGAATTTTGCCGTGTTTTCGGTGTGTCGTTTTATGGGTTCTCTGTGTACCCTGCGTGTCCCTGGGTGTCTACGCATGTACCTACAGGTTTCTAAATGTCTTCTCGTACGCTGTGCATTACCTCTTGTGTGTGGTCGGGATTGTCTTTGATGTGCGGCGTTCGACGATGTTCACGAGCCCCGTGGGTCTCGTTTTGGGGGCCTGTGGCTTTGGTGTCCTGTCCCGCAATCATTACTGAATCCAGCATCGCGAACGCTTGCTGTCTGTTTTCTTCCAGGAGCGTTACCGTTGTAGGTCTTAGCGTTTAGGTCTTCGATCTCCTTGGAGTTAATTTGTGTGTACGGCACGAGGCCAGGGTCCGGCTTTGTTCTTCCGCGGGGGACAGCCACGCTTTCCCGCAGCATTTGCTGGAAAGACCGCTCTTCTCCCCCTTGAATGGTCGCGGCCCCTTGACCATGTGTGTGGGGCTGCTCCTGGACTCCGTTCCTCTGGTCTAGGCGTCTGTCTTCATGGCCACACCACACGGTTTTGGTCGCTGTTCCTTTGGAGTCATTTTGAAATCAAAGTATGGGTCTCCCAGTTTTGTTCCTTCTCAGGGTCGCTTTGGTTATTTGGATTTCCTTGAGATTCTCTGTAGTTTTAGAATGGTTGTTCTGCTCATGCAAAGAAATTGTCCTTGGGATCTTGATAGAGACCGCGCCGAATCTGTAGATCACTTTGGGCAGGACCGACATTTCCGCACAGTAAAGCCTCCCGGGCGCCGGCGTGGCTCAGTGAAGGAAGCGTCCAGCTCTCGACTTCAGCTCAGGTCACGATCGCAGGGTCGTGAGGTGGAGCCCCGCGTCAGGCTCCGTGCTGAGTGTGGCATCTGCTCGAGATTCTTTTTTACGTACGTACAATGTATCACACGTGGCTCTCGCACGCATAAAAACTTAGAGATGTATTTAAAGTCTCCCGTTTCCATGTCCTTGTGTCGTCTTCAGTTCCTTTCGGCAGCATTTTGCGGTTTCCCAGGTCCTGACAGCCGTCGTAAAGCGCTTACGCTATTGCCCCGAAGACCGTGGGTTTGTCGGAGCGTGGGTTTGTGTGGCTGGGTCCGGCACTTGCACTGCGGCGATGCCGCCTTCTCCAAGGTGCGTCGTATCAGGAGGCGCACGCGTCCCCTTCCTGGGGACGTTGACTTTGATCGGCCTGGTAAGGATGCGTCTGCCAGGCTTCTCTGTTCCCTTTGTAATTAATAGGTGTCTTTTGTAAGACGCTCTGGAGCTGGGCAGGTCCCCTGTTACTCCTTAAACTTCCCCCAGCGGTGTTGGCGTCTGCCGGTGGCTCTTGTCCTCAGGCCCGGAGACCCCGGTTCCCTCCTCCCTCTGTCAGTGGGCGCTCTGGTCCGTGGGAGCACTTCGCCCCTGCGTGTGCACGTGCCTTTGTGTGTTACGTGTTTTATTTGTTTGTTTATGTTATTTCTCAGGACGTTCGGAGTCTGGTTCATTCAGCGGGTTATGATTCGTCACACACATCACTCTGATGCCCAGATTGTCCCACGCTTGGCCAGCAGGCGCTCCCAAGACGGGCTCCCGTTGGCCCTTCTGGCAGGCAGAGCTGGGAGAGGTGCTTCCTTGTGCACAGGAAGTTGTGTGTGTTGTGTGAGCCGCTCACACCTGTGCGTATGTGTCTCTCTGCCTTCGTTGGTCTTGCGCTCCCGTGGCCTCTGTCTCCTTGGGGCCGGCCTCAGGGTTTCCAGCAGGCTCTCCCCATCTGACCCGGGGCTCTCGCCGCCCCTGGGCTGTGTCCATGTCTGGGGGACACGGGTGTCAGCTCCTGGTTAAACACGTGGATCACACAGCCCTGCTTCCAGGCTGAACGGGGGGCTGGACCTGGCGTGGTGGGCCACAGGCAAGTGTTGGGACACATCCTGGGGGCCGGGCTGGCCCGTGTGCATCGCCGCTGTGCGTCCCTGGCGTTCCCAGGCACCTATGTGACCAGGGCCGAGGCCACAGATGCTGACGACCCGGAAACCGACAACGCGGCGCTGCGCTATTCCATCCTGGAGCAGGGCGGTCCACAGGTGTTCAGCATCGACGAGCACACGGGGGACATCCGCACCGTGCAAGTGGGTCTGGACCGTGAGGTGAGACCCCGGGTGCTGGGGCAGCCACGGCTCCTGACCTGTCTTTGCCCACCTCGTTGGCCGTCTGCGGCTGATGAGAGCAGCCCACTCGCCCCAGCCCTGCCCGCCCCAGCTGCCCCCCGTTGCCACAGAGGGGACCCCCCCTTGCCTGCAGACACTCCCAGGGGCTTAGAGCACACGCTCAGCTGGGACACCGCTGCCCCTGGCTGGCTGTAGGGTCCGCTCCAGGGAGGCTCCGGAAGGCCGTCTGAGCCACACCAGCCCTGACAAGTCCTCAGGCTGTGTTTTGCCAGAAGCCCCCTCGCTGCCGACAAAGCCTTCGGGCTTCCCAGCCTCGGGTAGAGCCCTGCGAGGGGCCACACAGTAACCGGTCACGCTCTGGGGCCATAGCCACTTTTGTATAGCCTTCCTCTGGGGGGGCCCCTGGGGCCCCTCGCTGCTGGCCTTCTGTGCAGCTCTGACACCTCCAGGAAGCCCTCCTTGGTTTCCCCACGGCCACCCGCACAGCTCTATCTGTCCCTCACAGCCTTAGGTCACCTTAGGGGTCTGTCTCTCTCTCTGCCTCTGGACTTGGCTCCCCAGGGCTGGGACCCAGCTTGCTGGTGCCCTTCAGCCTCCAGCAGGCGACAGGTGCCCTGTGGATCGTGTCCAACTTGGTAACTGATGTCTCGTCTCCTTCCAGGCTGGGGCAGAGTGTGGGGTTGGCAGTGGTGTGGTCAGACCTGGAAAGCAGCTTGTTTTGCTTGGGGGGGCGCGCTGGGGGCCACGTGGGGCTCCAGGTGCCCACAGGGCTCTCCTGGGAGGGCTCCTTGCCCCACCCCCCGGGCCCCTGACTGCATGTCCTACGCCCCCAGGTGGTCGCCGTGTACAACCTGACCCTGCAGGTGGCGGACATGTCCGGAGACGGCCTCACTGCCACGGCCTCGGCCATCATCACCCTCGAGGACATCAATGACAATGCCCCTGGGTTCACCGGGGACGAGGTGGGACCACCGTCCACACCCCTGCTAGGGACTGCCCTTCCGTCCTTGGGCTCCTGGCGGGGACACAGGACTTTGAGCGATGGGAGGTTAGAGGCTTTGGAGAAGGAGCCCTGTGTGGCTGAGGCAGAAACCCCAGCCAGAGACGCTGCCTGTGAACACGTGAGCGCAGCCAGAGGAGCTGGGAGAGAGGCCCTGGGGAGACGCAGCCTTGGGGAGCAGGAAGGAACCTTCCCTCAGCCTTGCTGTGCGGGAGGGAGCAGTCAGCCCTGCCCTCCAGGGAAGGCGGCCCACAGGGTGCCTGGCACGCAGCTGTGCCCACAGAGTGGGGCTCTTGGGGATCCCTGGAGGGCTGCGTGGGCCACAGACTTGGCTGCGAGGGACCGGGGAGAGTGTCCCCGCACGGGAGCACCTCCCTGCCCCCACAGCCCTGGCAGTAACGAGGGCTGGGCTCCCACAGTTCTTCATGGAGGTCACAGAAGCCGTCAGCGGAGTGGACGTGGGGAGGCTCGAGGTGGAGGACAGGGACCTGCCAGGTTCCCCCAACTGGGCAGCCAGGTTCACCATCCTGGAGGGTGACCCCAATGGACACTTCACTATCCGCACAGACCCCAAGACCAATGAGGGTGTGCTGTCCGTGGCGAAGGTGAGTGGGGTGCCTGGCACTCCCAGCTGGGGTCTGGCTGCCGACCCTGAGCGCGGGGACCCTGTCTGGGGCCCCCTCCGGAGAGAGCAGAATTCTGCGGCACCGGGAACGCTGGGGCTCTGCGCTCAGGCCACGCTGACCCCAGGCACAGGGACCAGAAGGAGGGGCGCCCCCACCGCCTGCGTGCTGTTTCTGGATTGGGGGAACCGTGCCTGTTCAGGTGTGGAGATGTGTACGAGCACGGACCGCACCTGGGTCCACCGGCCGGGAGCCCACAGAGACGCGCGTGTTGCCGCTGCAGGCCGGGCTTGGTGGGCGCGGGCCGCAGGCCAGGAGCTCCTTTCTCCTCAGGAGGATCTCCGTCTGCTCCTGATGGCTCGGAGCCACAGAGGAGCCTGCTCGGGTCCTCCCCGACCCTCTTCACTTAAAGCCAGCTGATGGCAAAGGTTAACATAGCCCCGGCCGCCAGAGCCCTGCTGCGATCCCCGGATGTGCGTTGCCTGTGTCCCCGGGGAGCACGTAACGGGGCCGCTGGTGACACGGCGCCGAGCAGGTCATCCAGAGTGATGACTGCTTGTCACATCTTTCTTCACACCTCTTGGCCCCAAATCATTTCCATTTCCCAGGGCTAAAGAGGAGGAGGGAAGGGGGCTGTGGGGAAGAGACGGGGGGCAGCAGGACCCCTGTGGGGGCCTCGCCCTGCCCCGTAGCTGCCTCGGGGTGCCCAGAGTCCTCAGCGACCTCAGCTCTGCGCCCCCCACCCCAGCCCCTGGACTACGAGCGCCGTGACCAGTACGACCTCACTGTGGCAGTGCAGAACGAGGCCCCCCTGCAGGCGGCCGCCCCCAGGGCCCAGCGGGGCCAGGCCAGGGTCCACGTGCAAGTGCAGGACGTCAACGAGGCGCCCGTGTTCCAGGAGAACCCGTTGCGGACCAGTCTGCCTGAGGGGACGCTCCCGGGAACCCCCGTGGCCACCTTCTCTGCCCAAGACCCTGACACCCAGCAGCTGCAGAGGCTCAGGTGGGGGCCCCGGGGTGAGGCAGAGGGAGCCCAGGGCCCCCTGGTCCATTGCCCAGCCAGGGCCAGGAGCACAGCTGATCCTGCTCAGAGGGCAGAGGGCTCGTCTGTCTGTGTGCGTTCCTGAGGGTCCGTGGGGCCTCACGTCCTGCGTGTGCACGCGCTGCTGTGAACTTGGCCCCTGAGGCAGGGCCGCGACCTGCCCATGCTGTTCCGGCCCGCCCGAGTGCCAGCCACGTCCGTCCCAGCCGGCTGGTGCTCCTCTGCGTCAGGGTCTCAGAGCCCGGACTTCACCCCCAGCGGGGTCCTGCGTATCTGTCTCCACGGCGCTCCGGTGTTGAGCCTGGTGTGGCCCCCAGTGGCCGTGGCCCTGGGCCTCAGTTTCCTTGTCTGTCAGTGGGGACAGAAAGCACAGGCTCAGGCCCGTTGGAGGAGCGGCTCCGGAGGGGCTCCTGTGTGCCCACAGTGTGTGTGTGAGGGATGCGTGCGCACGGGGCGTGTGTTGAAGTGCGACCACACCCCTGGGGTCTGTGTCAGCTCAGGGCGCTCTGTCCCCTCCTCGGCCACTAGCTACTCCAAGGACTACGACCCAGAGGACTGGCTGGCAGTGGACGGAGCTACAGGCTGGGTCCAGACACAGCGAGTGCTCAGCCCCGCGTCCCCTTTCCTCAAGGACGGCTGGTACAGAGCCATTATCCTGGCTCGTGACGATGGTGAGGGCCGCGCCTGTGCCTGGGCTCCCGGGCCCTCTGACCCAGGCTGGGCATCCCTGCCCCTGCCCCGGGGCTCAGAGCGGCTCTCCGTGGGGCGGACGTGGAGGGTGGGCCATGGCTCCG
Source organism: Meles meles (assembly GCF_922984935.1). Lineage (NCBI taxonomy): Eukaryota > Metazoa > Chordata > Mammalia > Carnivora > Mustelidae > Meles > Meles meles. The sequence goes on along the minus strand of NC_060084.1, from coordinate 650,549 downwards.
ACACAGCAAGGAGCCCACGAGGCCTCTCCCGCCCGCAGCCTCCCCGCCCTGCACGGCCACTGGGACCCTGTCCATCGAGATCCTGGAGGTCAATGACCACGCCCCTGAGCTGTCCCCACCGTCTGGTAGTGTGTGCAGCAAGCCGGAGCAGGGCTCTGGCCTTCTCCTGGGGGCCACGGATGAGGACCTGCCCCCCCATGGGGCCCCCTTCCACTTTCAGCTGAGTCCCCGGGTCCCAGAGCTGACCCGGAACTGGAGCCTCACCCCGATCAACGGTGAGCTCTCCCAGCCACCAGCCCAAGGGGCCAGATCTGAGACCTGGGGGGAGCCGCGCACCGTGGTCCCGCTGGTTCCCCCTCCCAGTGGGCAGATGGGGAAACGGAGGCCCCAGGTCTCGCCATCCCCGCCCAGCAGCCAAGGGCGCCCAGGGGCCCTGGAAGGACAGGGTGGGGCTGGGGCGGGGACTGGCTTGGCCCAGAGGCCCCTGCTGACCTTGGGCGCCCCCCACAGTGAGCCACGCGCGCCTGCGTCTGCGCCACCAGGTCCCGGAGGGTCTGCACCGCCTCAGCCTGTTGCTCCGGGACTCAGGGCAGCCGCCCCAGCAGCGCGAGCAGCGCCTGAATGTGACGGTGTGCCGCTGCGCCCAGGACGGGGTCTGCCTGCCAGGGGCCGCCGCCCGGCACGCAGGGGGCGCGGGCGTCAGCCTGGGCGCCCTGGTCATCGTGCTGGCCAGCATCGTCCTGCTATTCTGTGAGTGCCGACGCCCGCGCCCCCGGCCCACCCGACGCCTGTCCAGCCTCAGCCTGATCGCCCGTTTGCTCGCCCTCCTGCCCCCTCAGTGCTTGCCCTGCCCGTGGCCCTTGTCACACGGTCCCGGCGGCCGTCTGCGGACAAGGGGTTTCTGCGCGGGCTGCAGGACGACCTCCGGGACAACATCCTCAACTACGATGAACAGGGAGGCGGAGAAGAGGACCAGGTGAGGGAGGGTGTTGGGGGATGTGGTGGGACGCATCCCTGGAGGGCGGGGGGGCACCCACACGGTCTAGGAATCGTCCCCCCGCTGGCCGGCAGGTCCTCCGAGGCCGTCGCCCGCAGCACCCCTCCCCCCGGCACGGCGTCTGGGACGGGAAGCCCACCCTGTGATAAATCGGGGCTGCATTCCACCCACTCGGTTCCCAGGATGCCTACGACATCAGCCAGCTGCGCCACCCTGCAGAGCTGGCTGCCCCGCGCGACCCCCTGGGACGGCCGCCGCTGCGCCGAGACGCCCCGTTCAGCCGCGTGCGCCCCCCGCCCCCGCGCCTGCTGCCCGCCAGCCCTGCGGACATCGCCGACTTCATCAACGACGTAGGTGTCCCTGCAGGTGTGCGAGGGGGGCGGGGCCGCGCCCATCCCCACGGATGGTGCCTGCGGTGGGGACCCCAGACCCGAGTGTACCACGTGGACCCTTGTGGGCCCCGGCAGAGACGCTGGTGCGTCCGGGGCGGGGGTGCAGGCATCGGGCAGTTTCTGGGGACACGGGGTCAGGGAGCTCCTGCAGGAGGTGCACAGAACACGGGCACCTGGCTGGGGGCGCCAAGGACACAAGGGCACGTGCTGCACCCCGGGTCAGAGGGACCCCCGGGCAGATGCCTGTGCTTAGGACAAGCCCTGGGGCAGGTCCCAGGAGGGGGTGTGGCCTGGGGGCAGAGCGGAGACGGAGGGGGACAGGAAACAGCAGGTGGTCCCAAGGGGGCGGGGTGTGTCCTGGGTCTCGGTGTCCAGCCCCAAGGAAGGAGAGCCGGGCAGGGAGAGGTGCCTCTTCTCAGCCTGCATGGGGTGGGGGGTCCGGGTGGTGCCCCCAGACCTCCTCTGCCCCCCTCCGGGGACCCTCCCTTCTCAGCATCCGAGCCTTGGGCGAGTTCGCTCTGTGGCGCTGTCCGACCTGGAGGGTCCCCTGGGGGCGGGGGCACATGCAGGCGTCCTGAGCGCTCGGGGCCTCTCCGCAGGGCTTGGAGGTGGCAGACAGCGACCCCAGCGTCCCGCCCTACGACACGGCTCTCATCTATGACTACGAGGGCGATGGCTCTGTGGCAGGGACGCTGAGCTCCATCCTGTCCAGCCTGGGGGACGAGGACCAAGACTACAGCTGCCTCCGGGCCTGGGGCCCCCGTTTCGCCCGGCTGGCCGACTTGTACGGACCCCCGTGAGGGCCGGACCGAGGGCTGGGGAAAGGCACTTTCTGATCAGACCTGTGCCTGCTCTGCTGAGGGCACGGCCTGGACAGGGACGGCCGACGTCCCTCCCGGGACGGGCGGTCTGACCTCAGGGGCCTGGCCCTGCGGCTGCAGAGGTGGGCAGAGGGCACCCCGCTCCATCCCTGAGGCCCTCGGGCAGCCTGCTTCTCCTGGGGCGGCCCCTGGTCCACAGCCCCACGGCCTGGAGCGCCGGATCAGAGGGGAAAGGAGGGCTCCTCCTTGGGGAGAACCAGACGCCCCTGCGCTCAGACGCCCCCCCCACTTTCGCGGACCTCATCTGTGTGTGAAAGGAAGCAGCCCTCCCTCCCCAGAATTAAAAACGTGCTCTTCTCTCCATGGGGGGTCGTGCAGTGACCCCCCCCCAGCTGTCTGCCGCACGCGGCTGTCCCCAGGGCGTGGGGCTGGCGGGAGGGAGCCGCACGGAGCGGGTGGCCGGGCCGCGGGCAGCAGCAGCAGGGAGGACGCGAGGACACCAAGCTCCACGGACGCCTTTATCCTCCACACGAGGGGGGCAGTGAGCAACACGGCCACCCGAGGGGGCCGGGCTCAGCTCTCCAGGGCCGGCGGCTGCCCTGCGGGGCAGGGGATGGGCAGCAGCAGCGGCCGGTGGGCCGGGCCCGGGCGGCGGAGGGGGGCGCGGCCCAGGCGGTCGGCGTCCGGCAGCAACACGGGCAGCGCGCGGCCGCGGCTCTCGGGCAGCGGCAGCACCAGCAGCAGCGCCAGGACCGCGAAGGAGGCGAAGACCACGTGGTGCAGGAAGAAGCCGCGCCGGCCAGGCAGGTCGGCCAGGGGGGTGGCCGCCTGGCCCAGGAAGCCGGCCCTTGGCACGAGGCCCAGCCCGGCCCCCCGCGGGAGAGTGTGCGGCGTTGGGGCGGGGGGGGCCGGGAGAACCAAACTCCAAAGCGTTTGTGGAATGGGGTCTCCTCCCCATCCTGGAGCAAGTTTGGTTCTGCTCATCAGGAAACGAGAACCTGGCTGTCCCCCGGGATTCTGTCCTCTCAGGGGGCCGCCTCGAGTCTGCCTGCCTCCACTCCCTTCTGTAACCAGGGTCCCCTGTGCCCCTGGGGAAGGGCCGGTGTGAAGTCTGGGCAGCAGGCGGGGTCCGGGCCGGGCTTGGCCTGGGAGGGGCGGGGAGCGCCGTACCTGATCACCGTGGGGAGAACCTCGGCGGCGAGGAGACCGCTGAGAGCGGACACGGCCTGGGAGGCCAGGAGGCCCAGGGCAGAGAGGCACAGCAGGGTCCATTCCGGCAGGTCTGGGGAGGAGGAGAAGGCTCCCACGTTGCCCACGGGGCCTGGCCTCCCAGCCTTTCACCGAGACCCATGCCCTCTGCCGGGCGGCGGGTGTCAGGGCTTCCCAGCCGCCTCTACTCAAACCAGACCCTTATACCGAGCCCCTTCCCATGGGATCCTTTGGGTGTTGGTTTGGGGATGTGAGTGGAGCAAAGGGCACAGCGTCTCCCCAACACCTGTGCCTCTCTCGTGGGCCCAGGAGGGGCCGATCCCAGCGCCCCATGGCAGTCAGACCCGCAGCTGCCCACGAGAACTCTGCGCACTCACACTGGGTCCCGGGCAGGAGCGGCAGGGACGCCAAGCCCACGACCAGGGTGCCCAGCAAGAGGACTGGGCGTCATCCGCAGCGGTCCCCGGTCAGCAGCAGGAACACGCCGGCTCCTGCTTCCAGGCCAGCGCCCAGGAAGTAGGCCTGGTAGAAGGTGGGCTCCCTAGGGGTCAGGCTGCGCAGGAAGCTGGCTCGGATGCCCCTGCAGATCAGCCTGGGGGGGGGACAAAGGAAGGGCGGAGCTAGGGCGCCTGGGACTCTGGTGACGAAGACCCAGCCTGGGAGGAGGCTCCGGGACCGCTGGCCTGCCCTCGCCCTCCCCTCCTCACGAACTGAAGCCCAGGATGAGTGCGTTCCTCCAGGCGACGCAGGTGCGCCGGAGCTCCAGGACGCAGTGGTACCAGGGCTGGGGGCCCCCCTCACCCAGCATATCCAGTTCTGTGCCTCCGGGGACAGGAGGGGGCACACGTGAGAGGCTGACCCTTCTCCCTCCCTTCCCCGGCACCCACACCTCCCTTCTCCTGGCTGGTGCGTTATACCCGTAGCCAAGGAGCTCTCCTCGGAGCTGTCCTCAGGGTCCACGCCCCCGGCTTCCGCAAAGTGCCCCAGGATCTTCCTGGCTCGGGCTGGCTGTCCCGTGGCCAGCAGCCAGCGGGGAGACTCCGGGAAGAGCGATGGGAACCTGCAGGGTCGGGTGAGGTTGCCCACGGGTCCTCTCTGGAGGGTGGACCGAGCCTGACGCCCCCGCCCAGGACCCAGGGGGAGAGCACATGCCACGGCTTCCTGGGTCCTTGTACCACTCGCACATGCATGGGGGAATGTGACACACTGGCCTCTACCGCTGTTCTGGAACCATCCACCCCCACACTTACCCCCAGAAAAGGAGCAAGACCCCGTGACCAGGGCGCTCAGCCCCTGCAGAAGGCGCCAGTCCCGCGCGAGCAGGGCCAGGCCGGGCAGCAGCAGGGTGCCCAGCACCGAGAAGAGGCCACCCGCCACGGAGAATGCCAGGCGGTGGGGGGGGTCACACAGCTCCAGACCTGAGCAGAAACAGCCTGAGACCAAGGCCTCCTGGGACAGCTGCTCTGTCTGGGCCCGAGGGGCACCAGTCGCGGCCTCCTCCAGCCCCGGCCCCTCCCACCGGCAGAACAGAGGGCGCCCCTCCGCCTTCCCGAGAAGGGCCTCCCCAGCCCCCTACTTGGCCCTGCAGCTGAGTGGCCTCACCCGAGGGAGTGCCCCCCAGAAGCACCCACGGTACTCACGAGCCACGTACAGGGCCAGGCCGAAGCCCGCCAAGGCCCCCCCATGAAGCAGCCTCAGAGCCACCAGGGCAGGCAAGCTGGTGGCCAGGGCCTCACTGGCCCCCAGGCCTGTGGCCAGCACCAGGGAGGCCACAAACACAGCCCGACGTCCAAACCTGGGGGCGGCAGGGAACACGCGTGGCTGAGGGTCAGCCGGCTTGGGGACCTAGCTGGACCCTGAAGGGCATGAGGGGAGGACAGCTAGGGTAAAGGTCAGCCCCTCACCGGTCACAGCCTGCACCAAGGAGGACACAGCCCAGCAGCCGGCCCAGGTGGTGGCTCGTCTGCTCCAGGGGCACCTTCCAGCTGTCCTCACACACGAGGTTCCACTATGGGGAACACCAGTCACCTGTGGGCTGCCCAGGCCCACCCTCCCCTGTGCTGGAGCTCCCGGAGGGTCAGGCTGCCAAGGGCTCTAGGGGTCTTGCTCTAATTCCTCTCCGGGGATGGGGGAAACAGCCACAGAGTGGGTGGGCGACTTGTTCAAGGTCACACAGCACACTCTCCTGCCTCTGGTGGTCCTCCGCGGAGATCTGAACGATTCCTGCTCTGAAGTCCCAGAGGGCAAGCACAGGGGTCCTCAGGACACCCACCTGGAGCCCCCGTCTGTTCTGTTCTTCTCCGGGCAGGGTCCCACTCACCTCTCTGCAGCCACGGGTGACTCCTCACGGGTCTAAGCTTCCCACCCGTGGGCCGAGGCCCTCGCCCTCCCTTCCCCCCCGACCTGCTCCTCTCAAGAGTGACTCCGGTAACAGGCTCGAGGGCTGGGCTCACCCGCGTTTCCTGGCAAGGGCCCTTGACCTCAGTCTCGCCCTTCCCCACCTCTCCTTCTAGGTGTCCACGCCTTGTCCCAGACCTAACACACCGCTTTGAGTCACACTTTCTCCGAGTTTCTAGTTTAAAACCCAAACATTCACGGAAGGTGGGGGGTGCGGCCTGGTCTGTGTCCCAACAGGAGGACAGGTGCGACGGGACCAGAGCGGGCGGAGGAGGAGAAGCCCGGCGGTTTCGGGACTCGGGCAGGGATGTGGCAATCCTGTCCCAGTTTCCGCACTGGGCCAGTCCTCTCCGGGTCAGAGTTGGGGCAGTGGGACAGAGGCCGGGAGGGAAGCCCAGCTGGGCAGGTCCCAGCCCGAGGGACCGAGGCGAGGGAGAGGGGCCCGGGAGGTCCCAGCCGCCCCCTCCCCATCTCTTCCCAGCAGACCCCTCCAGCGGCCCGCGCCCCGGTCCAGCTGGCCCCGGGGGGGGGCTCGCTAGGCCGCGGGGATCCCAAGCCGCCTGTCTCGGGGACTCCGTTCCGACACCTGCACGGCCCCAAGCCACAGCTCGCTCCGTTCGTGGGCCCCGCCGCGCCACGCACCGCGGACCCCCTGGCGGCTCTGCGCTCCTACCGTCCGCGAACGCCTCTTCCTCCAGGCCGCCCCGCCGCGCCCGCACCGCCTCCCGGGGCCCCGCGGCGCCGTCCGCCCCCCTAGGAGCCCCGCCACCCACCCCCGCAGGCTGCGGGCGGGGGACGGGGGCGCGGGCAGGGCGCGCTGGAAGGGGGACGCGGACGAGGGAAGCGGGAGGCGGGATGCCGCGGCCCGGCCCGCCCGCCCCCGCCCGCCCCCGCCCCGGGGCGCACCTCGGTGACCCGCTGCGCCGAAGGACCGCGCGTGCAGGGCCGCGTGCCGTTGGGGCGGGCGCCGGCCGCGGGCTCGGGGCGGCGCAGCAGCAGGCAGGGGCTCGGGGCGCGCGCCGGGCCGAGGCGGGGCACGCGGGCGTCCTGCAGCGCGGCCGGCAGTGGTGCGGCGGCAGCGCGGCGAGCAGCGGCCCCGAGCCCAGCGCCAGCCCCAGCGCCACGCAAGGCAGCCACGAGGCGGCGGCCAGCAGGCGCCTGGCCCGGCCGAAGCCCCCGGCCGCCCGCAGCGCCCGCGCCTCCGCCTCCATCCGCCGCTCTGCGCTCGGCCGCGCGGGGCCCCCGGCTGGGGCGGCGGGGCGGGGCCTGGGAGCGGGCGGGGGCGGGGCGCCGCGGGGGGTGCAGGGGCGCGGCGGCACGTGGAGGCCGGAAGGGGCCATGGGGCGTGGCCGGCGGGGCGTCCTCGTGTGGGGGCGTGGCCGACGGGAGAGGGGCTCGCGTGGGGGCGTGGTCGGAGGGCGTGGCCGAAGGGATGCTCGTGCGGGGGCGGGGCGTCCGTGGCCGGGGGCGTGGCCGGCCGGAGGGGCGCGCGTGCGGGGGCGTGGCCGGAGGCGTGGCCGACGGGGCCGGCGTGGGGTGTGGTCGGAGGCGTGGCTGGCGGGAGGGGCACTCGGGCCCGGGGGCGTGGTCGGGGGCGTGGCCGGCGGGGCCCGTCGGGGCGCCGGGGAGCGCGTGGCCGGACGACGCTGCTGCGGGGGAGCCGCGGCCCCGGGAGCGGGAGCGTGGCCGCAGGTGTGCGCGGCGCGGGCGCGGCCGGGGTCTTCCTCCGCAGGCCTGAGGTGAGCGGCGCGGGCAGTCGACGCCGTTCGCGGGACGCCGGGGCGCGGGGCGTGTTGGGCTCCGCGAGCGGCCGCGGCCGAGCGGTCCCCACGGCGGGGTGCGCCCCGGAGCCTGCGGGCGCGCGCGGCGGGACGAGTGCGCGCGGGGGCGTCCGGGAGCCCGTGGCGTCGCCGCCGTCCCAGGCCCGCGGGAAGCGGCGTCCGGCCCCCGGCGGCTCCGGGCGCGGCCGGTGTCCCAGCGAGCGGCCGGCGGGTCCGCTGCGCTGCCTGCGCCGTCTCGGCCGGTCCTGGCCGCTCCGCGCGGGGTCCCGGCCTCCCCGACACGCGTGCGCGCGGCCGTCCGGGCTCCACGGCCCCCAGCGGTGCGGTCGCCTGCGGGACCGAAACCCCGACGCGCGCTGCGGCCTCCTGCGAGCGCTTCCCGCGTCGGTGCCGGGGCTCGGGCGCGGCCCGGCTCGCGTTCGTGGTCGCGGGCGGCGCTCGGCGGGGTCCGGCCTCGTTGTTTCGCCCGCGGACGCTCGAGAGCCGCGTCGTCTCCCGCCGAGTCGTGCACCTGCGCGTCTCCGGGCGTGCGGCGCGGTCCGCGGGCTGCTCGGGTCGGGTCGGGTCGGCCCGTGCGTCTGTCCTCCGGCCGCACCGCGCGCTCCGAGGTCGTCTTGTTGATGGGCCGGACGGACCGCGAGCGGCGGGGGCCGGCGGGGCTCGACCCCAGGACCGCGACCTGAGCCCGGCGCCGCCGTGCCGCAGGCTCTCGAGGACGCAGCTGCCCTGCAGGTCCCTCCGCCCCGGGGTGCTCCACGACGGCCGCGCTCCTGGGCCGCCCCGGCACTTCGGGGAACTTCCTCTGGGCTCGCCCGGAGGGCGCGGAGGCGTTGGTGGGGCTGCGCTGACCCGACCCGCGCGCACGGCGGGGCCGCTCGGAAGCGACACGCGTCTCCCAGAAGTGCTTCCTGGCCGGAGCGCGCCCGTCCTGTCCTCCCCGGAGGGAGCTCTCTTCTAAGGTGTTTCATTCGTTTGGATGCTGTTGTCCAGAAATTACGTTTCCTTCCCAGATTGTTCAGTGCCAGCACGTAGAAATAGTGATTTGGGGATGCTGACCTCGTAGGTGACAGTGTGACCTGAGTTCAAGACCTGAGCGGGGCTCGAGAGTCAGGTGTCTGCCCGAGCGACCCAGGCCCGCTCGAGTGTCCCCGGTATCTCTGATGTTGTGTGTTTGTGGTTTTTAAGGATTTTCTGCACATCCCACGTTATCTGCAATGACAGATACTTTTATTTCTCTTTCTGCCTAATTGCGCCAGCTAGGACTTGCAGTCTGCTATAACGGGAGTGGTGAAAATGGGCAGCCTTGTCTTGCTCCGGATTTTAGAGGGAGAGCTTTCTGTTTTACACCACGAGGATGAGACCGGCTTTGGGTTTTTCCAGTATCGTTTCGAGATAGTTTCTTTCCATTCCTAATTTCGGTGTTTTGATCATGAAATGAAATGATTTTGAATTTTTCCTTTCCTTCTATTAATATCGTATATCACATTAATTGACTTTTGTATGTGGAACCTTCCTTGTACTCGTCAGGTAAATCGCACGTGATCATGATGTCTGATCTTTTTAAAGAATTTATTTATTTATTTATTCGGCAGAGAGACCACAAGAGAGGGAACACAAGCAGGGGCCGTGGGAGAGGGAGAAGCGGACTTCCCTCAGAGCAGGAGCCCGATGCAGGGCTCTATCCCAGCACCCTGGGATCATGACCTGAGCCGAAGGCAGAGGCTTTAACCCACGGAGCCACCCAGGCGCCCCTAAAGATTTTAATATGCTGCTGGATTCTGTTCCCTAGTATTTTTTGAGAGTATTTGCATCTGTGTTCTTAAGACACGGATTTATTACTTTTCCCATGGGGTGTCTTTGTCTGACTTTGTGGTCAGGGTTATGGTGGCCTCACAAATGAGTCCTAGGGGGAGGTTTGGGAGAGGGTGGGGTGGATTGGTGCTAATTCTTTAACATTTCGTAGGGTTTACCCACGAAGCCATCTGGTCCTGGGCTTTCCTTTTGTGGGACATTTAGTCTCTTATTATAGGGCATGTTTGGATTTTCTGTTGCTTCTTGGGTCAGTTTCAGTAATTTGTGTGTTTCTAGGAATGTGTCCATTTCATAGGATTTCTAATATGGTTGCATTTAATTTTTCATTGTATTTTCTTATCCTTTGGTATTTCTGTAAGACCCAGTAATGCTGTCTCATTCACTTCCAGTTTTGGTAATTTGAGTCTCGTTTTTCTCAGCCTGTATAAAGAATTGTCCAGCCAGCTTGTTGTGTTGGTTCTTTTTCTATTTTTCATTTTATTTATCTCCAGTGTTAAACTAAAAAATAAACCGAACAGATACTTTACCAGCAAAAATGGCTTTCTTCTGGAATAAAGGCAAAGCCGGGTGCAAAGCAGAGGAGGCCTTTCCCCGGAGGAAGGAGGGGTCCGAGGGGCCGCTGAGAACTCAGAGTCCGGCTGAGTGAACGCGGAGCTGGAAGTGTAGGGGCCCCTCACTGGCTGAGCCGTTGCAGGAGAAGGGGGCGGCCTCCTTTCCTGTGTTCGGGTAGTGGAGTGGTGGCCGCGTGCAAGGACCCGTCTCCTCCGGCGCTGGTGGGAAGCCGTGCTGGGTGCGACGCGCCCCCTGATGGCGGGCCGCCCCGACCAATCCCCTCGCGTCTCTACTCGCCTCACCTCTGCTGGCTTTGGGTTTAGTTTGCTCTTTTTTTCTTGTTCCTGAAGGTGTGAAGCTAGGTTACGGCTCTGTTCTATGCAGTAGGCATCTCCAGTTCTGGGTCTCACCCACAATGCCTTCGTTGCATCCTGTAACGGTTTTCTAGTCTTCAAGTAGTTTTGCAACTTCCCTCGTGACTTGTTCTGGGCTGCCAGGTTATTTCGGAGCGCAGTCTGTAACCTGCACGCTTGGAACTTTCCACTGGGCTCCTGTTCCGGATCTCTAGCTCCCTTCCATGGCAGGTGGAGAAGACCTGTATTATCCCAGTCTTTTTGAGCTTACGGGGGCTTCCTGTTCGGTGTGGCCGGGGGTCTGTCCCAGAGAAGGCTCCGTGTACGCTTGAGAAGATGTTGGTGTGGCTGCTGTCGGGATGTCCTGTGGGCGTCTGCTGGCGCGGCCGCCTCCCAGCGCACCAGTCCTTGCGGGCCTGCACGCGTTGCTGTCCGGGTGCTCGGTCCATTACGGAAACGGGGAACCCACGTCCAGGCATTGTTGTGCGGCCGTCTGTGTCTCTCTTCCGTTCTGTTGGGTTTGGGGTTCTGCTGTTCAGTGTTTATATGGCCGTAATCGTTCCATTTCCTTGACAGACCGGACTTCCAAGATTAATATAAATGTCTTCCTTAGATTCTTGTGACAATTTTTAAATTATATTCAGTTTTGTCTGATGCTTGTAAACCCACCCCAGTTCTCTTCTGGACTTGTTTCCAGTCTTCGGTGTGTTTTGTTGTTGTCCCTCAGCTCCTCTTACTGTCTTTGTATTTAGTTGATTTTTAAAATGGACCATCTCGGGGCGCCTGGGGGGCTCCGTTGACGCGTCCGCCTTCAGCTCGGGTCACGGTCCCGGGGTCCTGAGATCGAGCCCCGTGTTGGGCCCCCTGCTCGGCGGGAAGCCTGCTTCTCCCTCTGTCTCTGCCCCTCCCTTGCTCATGCGCGCTCTCGCTCTCTCTCTCCCTCAAATAAATAAATAAAACATGCTGTCTTAATTCCCTTTTTCTTCCTCTTTCTGTAAGTTCTTCGTTGTTCGTTAGGTTACCTCGGGGCTTGCAGTCAGCACCTTAGGACAGTCCGGGCTGCACTTGGAACACACCGGTGTGAACAATATCCGTTGTTTCCAGAAGCATCTGAACATCCCGTGCGTGCGTCTGTGTCCCTTGCGCTGTTATGGGACAGTTTATGTCTGCATCTTCTGTACCACCGGACATAGTTTGTAACGGTTTGTGCATTTGCCTGTTAAGTGCTGTAGGAAAAGAGGAGGTGAAGCCACACGGGACGGGGCACCTGGGTGGCTCAGTCAGTCGAGTGTCTGACTCTTTTTTTTTTTTTTTAAGATTTTATTTATTTATTTGACAGACCCAGCGAGAGAGGGAACACAAGCAGGGGGAGTGGGAGAGGGAGAAGCAGGCTTCCCGCCGAGCAGGGAGCCCAATGTGGGGCTCCATCCCTGGACCCTGGGATCATGACCCGAGCCGAAGGCTGATGCTTAACAACTGAGCCACCCAGGTGCCCCAGTGTGTCTGACTTTTGATTTTGGCTCAGGTCACGATCTCAGGGTCGTGGGATCGAGCCCTACATTGGGCAGAGAAGCCTTCTTGGGATCATCTCTCTCTCCCTTTGCCTGCCCTCTCTCTCCATCTCTGAAAAATTAATAATTAGTAATTTCCCTTTATGAGTGAGATGTATTTTCCTGTCTCTTGCTTTTTTATAATTTTTTCTTAGATTTTTATTTATTTTATTTGGCAGAAAGAGTGTGAGTGAGAGAGAGCAAAGCAGGGTGAGGCGCAGAGGGAGAAGCAGACTCCCCACTGAGCAGAGAGCCCGATGCGGGGCTCGATCCCAGGACTCTGGGATCATGACCTGAGCCGAAGGCAGAGGCTTTAACCCACTTAGCCATCCAGGCGCCCCTGTTTTATAATTTGTTGAGAATTAGCTTTTTTGAATATTATGCTATGTTAACTCTGGAAATCATATTTACTCATTTTTGAAGGATTGCTCAATTTTTTTTTGAGAGAGAGATTGAGAGCACGTGCAGGGGAAGGAGGGAGGGAGGGAGAGGATATTAGGCAGGTTCCACGCTCAGTGTGGAGCCTGACACAGGGCTCAGTCCCATGACCCTGAGATCATGACCTGAGCCAAAATCGAGTCAGACATTGACCTGACTGAGCCCTGCGGGAGCCCTAACGGCTGCTAATCTCGAAGGCTGGGTTTATGCATCTGTGACTTTGCCAAGTGATTTCTGCCAAGTGGATATTCCTGGTTTTTTGTTTTCTGTTTTAGTTTTAAGATTTTATTTGTTATTTGTCGGAGAGAGAGCGCAAGCGCAAGCAGGGGGAGCAGCAGAGGGAGACACAGCCTCCCTGAGGAGCAGAAGCCCGATGTGGGGCTCGATCCCGGGCGCCCGGATATAGTCCTTGTTTTGTGCAGCGGCTGCAGCTTCTGGGAGTCTGCGGTCAGCCTGGTGGGACCCCGCGCACGCGCCCCGACCGGCCCAGCGTGTGCAGCGGGAAACCGGCACTGACAGAAAACGGACACGAGCTCTCCCGTCTCCAGAGAGCCCCCTCAGCCCGTGGAGGGTCGAACTGCGACCGCTGTCCTTTTTCTGGCCCTTATGTGACCCCGAACGGCGGTGAGCAGTCAGACACAGGACCTGTGCCTGGGGCTCAGGGTCCTCGCCACGCCCTGTCCTCTCGCAAGCCCCGCAGGGACGAGGGCGCCGCCCGGAGCCGGGGATGCGGCAGGTGCTGTCGTGCGGGGGCCGGACGGGGACCTCATCTGTGCCGAGTGCGTGTCTTGACCGTGGGGTCCGGAACAGCTACTCCCGGCGGCTTCCCCGGCTCGGGGTCAGCTGGGAGCTGGGGAGGGCTCCGGGCACTTGTAGTCTCTGCAGCGTCCTCCGTCCGCTCCGGTACCAAACTCCGGTCGCTGTTTCTGCGCGAAGTGTGGCTCTGTCTTACACGTTTGTGACTTGGAGCCCGGGCTTGTGGAAGGTGACTCTGCCTTGGTTGGCTTCGCTGAGTCATCGCCTGGCGGGAGTGCTGGGCTCTGGGGGTTTTCACTGCAGCCTATTTGTCACGTCGCATTGGTGTCCTTGGCAGAAGCTCGTTTTCCAGGCCCGGGGCCGCACACGCTTGTCGGTTCCCGGCGCGTCGGGCCAGCAGACTTCAGGCCGCCGCGGAGGAGGAAGGGGCGGCTTCGGGCGCAGCGGTTTGCGCCTGCAGCGGAGCGTGGCACGCGGTGCACCAGGCCTTCTGCGTGGGTCTCACGCCCAGTGGCGCTGGTGACGATGCGGTGTTGGGTAGACACAGATGCTGAGACGCAGACCCGCACACTTCATTCGCAGGAGTGCGGTTTCCGTGCCTGCGGGCCGGGTGGGCCAGTCCAGTGCTGGATGGAAGCGGCGAGGATGGGGCCCCTCACCTTACTCCTGGCCTTGGGGACTAAACACGGTCCTTCACCATCAAGTATGACGTTAGCTGTAGGTTTTTCATGGAGGCTGTGTTTGGTGGGGGAGAGCGAGAGGCAGGCTCCCCGCTGAGCAGGGAGCCCGACGTGGGACTCGATCCCAGGACCCTGAGGTCATGACCTGAGCCGAAAGCAGAGGCTTTACCCGCTGAGCCCCCAGGCGCCCCTCAGTTGCTGAATGCATTGGTATAAAAGTTCTTACTGAAAACTCTTCTTATTCTTTTAATATCCGGAAAATCTTTAGTCATGTCATTTCTCTTATTCCTGATACTGGTAATTTATGTCCTGACCCTTTTTTTTTCCTGAATAGTCTGGCTACGGATGCCTGGTGCCTCAGTCAGTAAAGTGTCTGCTTTTGGCTCAGGTCATGATCTCAGGGTCCTGGGATCGAGTCCCGCGTCAGGCTCCCTGCTCCGCGGGGAGCCGGCTTCCCCCTCCCTCTCCCTGCTGCTCCTCCTGCTCGTGCTCTGTGGTGCTCTGTCTCTCTGGCAAATAAATAAAATCTTAAATTAAAAAAAAAAAAGAGTTGAGTTGTCTGGCTAGAGATTTATCAGGTTGTTTTATTTTGTTTTGTTTTTGGTGAGATGTATCAGTTTTATCGCCCTTGTCAAAGGCCAGCCTTCGGGGCTCCCGTCTGACTGCTTCCTTGACCCAAGGCCTTTGAAGGAGGGTATTGTCTAGTTCCCAAATATTCGGAGATTTTAAAAGATCTTTGTTACTGATTTGTAGTCCATTGCAGATAAGAACGCAGCTTCGGAGCCAGTGCAGATGGGCATCGCGTCCCGTGGTCAGTGCCCTCCGCGCTTGACAACCGCGCGTCTGGAGCGGCCGTCGTGGGAGGCTCTGCGCTGCCCGCGAGGCCGGTCTTGTGGACGGCGTTGTTCGAATTTACTATGTCCTTGCCGATGTCCTACCTGCTTCTTCTATTGACGAGAGAAGTGTTAACCTTTTTAAAATCATGGATTTCTCTCTTTCTCTTTGCAGTTTTATCAGTTTTTGCTTCATGTATTTTTTTTAAAATTGCCACTAAGTGCATAGATGTGATGATTCTTAGGGTCTCATCATGAAGTGACTTCCCCTCTCCCTAGTCATGTCTCTACTGATGCGAAGAGCCACCGTCGGGCACCTGGGGGGCTCAGTCTGCTGAGGTCCGACTCATGCGCCGTCAGGGTGCCGAGAGCCGCCCCACGTCGCGCCCTGCCGGGACTCGGCCTGAGACTCTGCCGCCGTCTGCCCCCACCTGCCAGCGTGAGCCCTTTCTCTGGAAGAGACGGAACCTCAGGAAGCGGAACTAGTCCTTCTGGCTTGCCTGCGTCCTTTTTTTGCAAATCCTCCTCATTTCGCAGGCTGTACAGATAAAAAAGAAACGTGTTAAGTTGGGTTCATGGAAGGAAATTCTGAATCTTAAAGCTTTATTCCTTTGACTTTCAGAAACGGATCTGTCAAGATGGGTACCATCTCTCGATTTCTTGGGACTAGTGTTACGATGGTACATTTTTTCCATCTTTTAACTTTTTTACTTTTACTCTTAACGTGCTTTGGCGCACTTACAGTGTTTTCTTACGGGCAGCGTGTCGTCGAGTCGGGAGTCTGCAGCCGTCGCTGCCTTTAGTGAGGAGGCTCCGAGCAAGCACGCCTCGTGGGATTTGTTTTTTTTTTTTTTTTAAAGATTTTATTTATTTATTTGACAGAGACAGAGATCACAAGTAGATAGAGAGGCAGGCAGAGAGAGAGAGAGGGAAGCAGGCTCCCTGCCGAGCAGAGAGCCCGATGCGGGACTCGATCCCAGGACCCTGAGATCATGACCTGAGCCGAAGGCAGTGGCCTAAACCACTGAGCCACCCAGGCGCCCCGTGGGATTTGTTTTATACCGGGAGCTTGGAGTCTGTTGTCCTGCTCTTTGCCTTCTACTTGTCCTGTCTCTGTTTTGTCCCCCCCCCCTTCTATTTCTGCTTTCGGGCGTCTGTGCTTTCATGATTTCATTTTATTTCTATTATAATCACGTTAGCTGTAACTTTTGTTATTCTGTTCTTTACTTTAGGGTTTTCAATATATGCTTAAAAACAAGTATGTGAAAATGGTACAAGGCTACCAAGGGACAGGATGTCGTTCCTTCCAGGACACTTGCCTCTCTGTTACACCTTGTGTTTTACGTGTACCTGATCCCCTTCCTGCAGTTTTATTTTTTAAACAGGTAACTAGGGGCGCCTGGGGGGCTCAGTGGGTGAAGCCTCTGCCTTCGGCTCGGGTCATGATCTCAGGGTCCTGGGATCGAGTCCCGCGTCGGGCTCTCTGCTCGGCGGGGAGCCTGCTTCCCCCTCTCTCTCTGCCTGCCTCTCTGCCTACTTGTGATCTCTCTCTCTCTGTCAAATAAATAAATAAAAATGTTAGAAAAAAAATTTAAACAGGTAACTGTGTTTAAGGAAATCATGAAATAAATATTATCTGCCTGATCATGTGGTTTGTGTTCTAGACATCGTTTCTCTACGCAGACGCAGAATTCTGCGGAATACCAGTGCCCTCCAGCTGGCAGGACGTCTTTCAGTGTGTCTTGTGGTGTGGGTGTGTTGGAGATTAACTGTTTGCGCTTTTATATTCTAGAAATGTTTTCACTTCATGTAAGTTTTTCTTCTTTTTATATTATGTTAAAATTAACATATCCTACAATGTATCATCGTAAGCACTTGGGAGGGGTGCGCTCCGTGGTGTTTGTTGGTGAGCTGTGCCATTCGGTGTGCACTGGGGGCCGGCGGTGCAGCCCCTGGCCGTGTTCGGGCATGTGTGCAGGTCCCGCTCTGGGCGGCTGAGTCGGGGGGTGCAGGGGCTCTGCTGAGAAAGCCGCTCCTGGTCTCAGAAGCCACCCCTCGCACACACTCCTCTTGTTTTTGTTTTTAAATATTTTATTTGTTAATTTGACAGACAGAGATCACAAGCAGGCAGAGGCAGGCAGAGAGGAGGAAGCTGGCTCCCCGCTGAGCAGAGAGCCCAATGTGGGATTGATCCCAGGACCCTGAGATCATGACCTGAGCTGAAGACAGAGGTTTAACCCACTGAGGCTCCCAGGTGCCCCAATATATGTATATATTATTTATTTATTTGAGAGAGAGAGAGAGAGCGCATGAGCAGGGAGGGGGAGAAGCAGACTCCCCACGGAGCATGGAGACAGGCACGGGGCTCGATCTTCTGACCCCAGCATTGTGACCTGCGGCGAAATCAAGTGTCAGACGCTTCAACTGAGCCACCCAGGTGTGCCCCTCAAAATATTTTCTAATTTCCCTTGGAATTTCTTCTTTGACTATTGAAGAGTGTGGTACTTAATTTCCATGTAGTTTTTAGTTATCTAGATTCCCCGGTATTGATTTCTGACTTCCTCCCATCGTGGTTGGAGGACATACGTTGTGTTATCTCCGTCTCTCTGCACTTACCGAGCCTTGATGTATGGCCGCACGCACTGGTCTTTCCTGGAAGCTTCCCCGTGGTCACTTAGAAGCACGAGCCGCTCGCCGCAGCGCCGAGTGCTGGCCGGAGGCCAAGCTGGGGTGCGGTGTTGTGTCTTTGGTTTCCTGGTCAGTCTCCTGCTTGCTTGTTGGCCCGTCTGCAGAGGGAGCGCACGGGGGCCTCCAGGTGCCACGGGGCACCGTCCGGTTCTTTCCGGCCTGCCGGTTTTGGCTAAGTCTCACGCAGGCAGCCTATCACTGAACCAGAATTTTAAAAAGTAAATTCTGCCGGTCTCTCCCTTCTAATTGGCACTTTCACTTCAATTATTGGCTAAACTCCTGACATGTTTGCTGTTTTTAGGGCATAAATCTCTCTTGGTTCCGTTCCAGTGGTGCTGCCCGAGCTGAAGGCAGACGCTTCGTGACCGAGCCCCAGGCGCCCTGTACTTACAGCGCTGCTTCTTCGGCCGCATCTTGGAGCCGCTGGAAAGAACCGGTGGGGGTCACAGTGCAGGGACTGGGTCCGCGCACCCGGCTAGGGCGAGTCAGAAGGACGTGGCGGTGACTCACCAGAGCCCCGCTGGGCGCCTGCCCTGCCCTGCGGACCGCACGCCCGACCGGTCGTTCCCCCCCGGGAGCCCAGCAGCCGTCCTGTGGTCACCGCTTCGGTCGACCTCCCGGCGGGACGGAAGGGCCGCAGACAGGAACCGCGTTTACATGGTCTTTTGTGTTTCTGTAGTCACTGGTGACAAGCAGCGTTTTCTACGTCTTCGTGTGGATTCCCATTGCTAGTCAGTGTTCCCCGAGGGAGCCCGAGGGACACTCTTCACCGCTTCTGAGTGCAGCTGTGCTGGCGGCCAATTCTGGGAACGTCCTTGTTTCTCCATCCTTGAGGGCGTCCGCTCCGGTCACCGAGGTCTCGGCGGCCAGGCTCTTCCCGCCGGCGTATGGGACGCGCCGGCCACCGCCCTCGGCCCCGGCTTCGCTCACCGTTCAGTCCCGCCGAGGCCCCGCGCCCTCCACCGAGCCCCGGCTGCCCGCAGGCCCCTCACTCGCAGCGGGTCAGGCGGCGACCGGGCGCGGGGCTCTGAGTCTGCGCTGCGGTTTACTGAGCTTCGTGGGTACACACTAGCATTTCTCATCACATGTGGGTCATTCGGGCCGTTGCATTTCCAGATACTCTCTCTGCCCCTTTCTCTCCTTCTGGGAAGTCCCCCTGCGCACACGGTGGTGCACTTGGTTGCGTCCATCGGGTCTCTGAAGCGCTGTTCATTCTCCTGCTTTTCCGCCAGGCACGTCTGGCGTCTCCCGGTCAGAACTGATTCTGCCCCTGCACTCTCCCCGGCGCGATATCCATTCTCCCTGCGGAGTAATTTCTCCCCTTACTAATATTCCTTATTTGGTGAGACACCATTCTTTTACTGTGATATTAATTCTTCATAGTTTCCTTTAAAAAAATTTGAGAGCACGAGAGCACAGACGGGAGTGGCAGGGAGAGGGGGAGGGAGAAGCAGGCTCCCTGCTGAGCAGGGAGCCCAATGCAGAACTCGATCCCAGGACCCGGGGCTCATGACCTGAGCGGAAGGCAGATGCTTCACTGAGCCCCCCTGGCCGCCCCAGACATAGTTGCTTCAATTCTTTGAACGTGATTTATCAAAGTGGACTTTAAGTCTTAGGGTTAACCTCTGGGCTTCCTCAAAAACAGTATCTGGTTTTTTTCCCCTTGATTTGAGTCATACTTTGTTTCTTTGTGTATCTCCTAATTTTCTGTTTAGGAGTAGGCTTTTTAAATAATATAATGGTGATTCTGGAAATCAGTTCCTCATTCTCCAGATTTTATTTTGTTGGTTGGTTGGTTGCAGCTACGGCTGTATTTAGTGACTTTCCTGAACCAGTTCTGCAAAGTCTCATTTCTCTGTTGTGTGTAGGCAGTGACGTCTTTGTGCTGTTGGCTTGCTGCTAAGCCAGTGATTGGACAGATTTCCTTAAAAGCTTTGATCCACTAGGACTTCCACACCCCAAAGCCAGTCACAGCTCTGCATTAGCCTTCATTTCCTGTTCCAAGAGGCCCCTACATCAGAGCCTGATGAGTGGACACCTCATTCCCCAGATCTTGTCAGTTTTGGGGCCAGGCTCTTGTTTGCTCTTAGGGGTTTCAATCACCTCAGGCAGCTGTGATGTTAAACAGTTGTCATTGATTGTTTTCAGCAAACCCTCTGGGGTAAAAGTCTTTTTCCCAGTGAATGAACTGCAAGTCAGGTCAAGTAAGTCCCAGGAATGGGGCTTTCCCGGGAATGCTGCCAGACAAGTTAAATGATGACAGTGTCCTGGAGATGGGAGGACGCCCGAGGAGCCCCTCACTCAGGCTGACCCCCGGTGGCTGCTGGGGTGCTGGTCTTCAAGACTAACATGAGAGAGAGAGGAACGGAAATACGGAAAGTTAAAATAACACACAACTCACTACAGAGATTCAGCTGTTTTTTCTGGAATAATCGCTCCTTGGATTGTAACAAGACTTGGTTAGTTTCCAAAGTTCTGGATCATCTTGACATTGACAGCTCCCCCACCCCCCACACACAATGTTCTTATTGCTGATACAGAGATTTTGTAAGGTTTTTACTTTGCTGTTCTGGAATTTCTCCATTTTCCATTAAACGAATCTTTTCCATTTCTCTGAGGTTCTCATCTGTGATAGAAACATTGTCTTTACCAGGACTACTTTGACTTGGTGGTTTTCTGCCTATTCTAATTTTGGGGGGATTTTGATTGGGAGGTAAATAGCTCAGATTGCCACTTGGTATCTGGCATCCTATTTTCTAAAATATGTCCTTGAATATCATCCTGGCTTCCACAGGGAAATGCAGAAAATTCTTTCAATGTTTTTAGATTGTGAAATGAAACAAAAAGGTGCCCAAAACACATTTACTACCCATTAAGTTATCACAAAGTCTACCCACATCGTCAATACCGAGGTCAGGAAATAAGTATCACCAGAAGCCCCTGGAGTGCTCACGTGCTCCCCCAAGTGACTGACCGCTCACATGGCAGTTTTTTGAATTTGACGTAAGCCCGGCCGTACCGCACAAACCGAGCCTGTGACAGGCTGTGTTCCTCTTCGTTGTTCCATCTGAGCAGCTCCCGGCGGGGTAGTTCGCCACCCCCCCCCCCCCGAACATCTGGCAGTGCTCAGAGATGCGGCTGCCACGGCTTGGACGGTGCTGCCGGCCACAGCAGGTGGAGGCCACGTGTGCGGCTGAACACCTGTCATTCAGGAAAAAGGACGCGGCGGGCGACTCTGACCAAACAGCCCTGCTATGTATATGGCAATTACCTTTTATTTTTCCTTTTTCTTACTACAGATAACCTGGGTGCACTGATGTTGTAAGCGACGTGGTCCCCATAAGCAGGGTTCTCCCGGTTCTGTGCCCGGAAGCGTGGCTGCAGGCTGTGCTCACTACCCGCCGGGGGAGGCAGGAGCCCGAAGCCGCGGCAGTGGGGTGCGACGCACACACCCTGAGCTTCTCATCCTGGTTCCCAGAAATGGGAACCCGAGTCCCTTCTTTCCACTGGCCTGGGTGCAAGTCCCCCACATAAAGAAAACACGGGGGCAGTTCCCTGTGCCTCTTCCCTCTGTCAGGGGCGGAGGGACGCTGGCTGTCTGGCCTGCCCGCCCGGACGCCCGCGTGCCGGCTTGGTTCACGTGAAGGAACCCTCTTTTCCTGCCAAGGCCACCGGCTGTCACGCAGCCTCAGGTGTCCACTCACTGTTTGGGCACCAGGCCCCCTCCACAGCCAGCCTGTCCTGCCATCTTACGACGGCACCGCGCACCGCGAGCTCGCTGGGTGCGGCCCCCTCCAAAGGCTCGAGCGTCGCGGTGCAGCGGGCAGCTCTGTGCCTCCAGGGCTGGAGCCTGCGGGGCCACCGCCAGCACCACACAGTTGAGAGGCCTGGGGCCCCGCCCGTCCCCAACCGCCACGCCTGGCCCGTGGAGCAGCTCCCCAGCCCCAGTGCACACGCGCAGCCGGCGAGTCCGGGACCTCTGCCCCCGGGGCCGAAGCTGGTGACGCCAAGACTCTCCGTGCGAGTCGGCGCGGGTGTTCAGTGCTGAGAGAAGACCCGGGGCTTAAGAGGTGGGTTATTGGGGGCGCCTGGGGGGCTCCGTCGGCGTAGCATCTGCCTTCAGCGTGTCTTGATCCCAGGGTCCAGGGGTCGAGTCCTGTGTGGGGCTCCCTGCTTCTCCCTCTGCTCTGGCTTACTCACTCTCAAAAAATCTTAACAAAAAGATGGGTTACGGGGATGACGGCTCCATGATTTAAAAAGTAACTAATTTAGGCCCGGAGCACTGGACCTTCGCTGCCCTCTCCACCCCTCCCCTGCAAGCACCCGAGCAGGTACCAGCCTGGAGGGAGTGTACGCCGAGGGGCGGAGAAACCGGACTCCTCCAGGGTGGGGGTGCCGTGTGGACTTGGGAGCCCGGCCCGGCCCCCGCGGCACCCCACCCTGGAGGAGTCCCGCCCGAGGACACAGGTCGTTCTGCAGGGATCATTGTGCAGTTGCTGCTGCGTGGGGAGGTACAGGACACAGAGCAGGGTGAGGGGTTCCAGAACGTGAGTGAGGTGGTCAACCCCAAACCCTGATGCCTGGGTCTCCGCCTCCATGCCCAGTATGTTTTGGGGGCGGCGACTGTGTGAGCCAGGACTGGATGAGGCGAGGGCATCTCTGGGAAGGAGTCATTTTGTTCAGAAGGCGGCCCCAGGCCAGCCCCCTCCCACCCCCGCAGGGCCCCCTCTGAGAGGAGCACAGGGGTCGTGTGCCGTCTGCTTTGCGAAGTGTGGTTCACACCTCCCATTCCGGCCTCCCGAGCTGCTGCTGCCCAGCACAGGGGCTGTCCCAGTGGGGGCCCCGTATCAGCAGTGGCCTCGCTGGGACACCTGCCAGCCCCACGTGGAAATTTGGGCGGGCGGGGGGGGGGGGGGGCTCCCGTTCTGGGTGCAGAGGGCCAGGCAGGGGTCTCTTCAAGGCCACACAGCCCAGGATCTACTGCCCCAGTCGTGAGTGACCCTCGTGTCCTTCCTACTCCTGCCAGGCCCTGGGGGGGCAGCCGGCTAGAGGTATCCTGTCGTCCTGGGCCCCCTGCCCTGGTCTGGGTGCACGGGACTCACCCAGCTTCCCCCCTCCCTGCTGAGCTGCGCTGCTTGGTGGGGCGCGCGGCAGAGGGAAGATCAGTGTTTCGAAATGAAAAGCTACTACCTGGGTAGGAGAACAGCTGAAGACGCAGAGCGACCCCTCGGCCCAGTCCTGTGTGCCGGCCCCTCCTGGAGAGGGTCGGGTCGTGTACAAAGAGCATTTAATTAATTTATTTGTTTCTTTACACGGAACCGAAGTGATGTTACAGTACAGGAGGTATTTACAACTGTGCAGTATGTGTCGCAAAATAAATTATCTAGAAGGCAGCAGAGTACGTCGTGAGTGTGTATAAAACTGTACAGCGCTTCCGGGTGCACTTTGTATATGATTATTGGCTCTGTAGTGTTTCAAGTTATGTTCTCAGAAAGAGAAACAAAATGCCCAAGATTAAAGGAAAAAATATACAAACCACATGGATTTGACTCCCATTAAAAACACAACCGAGTCCTGGCTCTGCGTCCGTGTCGGGTCCGGGCGGGCGGCGCGGCTGGGCCCTTCCCCTGCACGGCGTCCCAGCCCGGCCGAGGCCCGCGCTCTCCCTGCCCTCCGGCGTGGAGGGCGCGGTGTCTGAGGCATGGACGCCTTCCTTTTCTTTTAGTTGATCAGAATGGAGCAAGAAATTTTAAAAAATACACTCGGTTCTGCACCACCCGAAATGCCCGTGCAGCCGGCGGGAGGGCAGGGCCCCGGGCCGCCGAGTCCGCGTCTGCGTCCCCGAGGTCTCCTCAGCCTCCTGCGGTCTCTGGTTTGAAAGAGCCTCGCTCCAGGGGGCCAAGTGCGGGGTCTCTCCCCGGGCGTCCCCACCTGAGGGACCAGGTCTCCCTCCACTGGCTGGGCGTGGCGGTAGCGCCGGGCAGATGCGTGTGGCCCTCGCCTGTGTCCTGTGCGGCCGTCCGTGGCGTGTCAGGCCGGCAGAAGCACGAAGTCATCGTTGACGTCGACCATGGGCACGTAGAAGGAGGGCACCTCGTTCACGCACAGGGACTTGTGCCCGGCGGGGTCCAGCTCCTGGACCTTCAGCTGCCACTCCATCCTCTGCACGGCGTTGAGGGCCGCGGCCTCGTGCTGTTGCCGCATCAGGAGACACGTCTGCGCAGGACACACAGCAGGTGAGGGGGGCAGAGGCGCGACCCCGGCACGCAACCCCACCAGCAGCAGCCTGCGCGAGGCTGGCTCCCGGGGCCTAGTCCCCACCGTGGGTCACCTGAGCGCCCCCAGCGCCCGTGCAGCCGGACGGCATTGCTGACCGCACGGGCTCCGTCCCCGTCCCCGCGGTGCCCCAACCCCTGGTTTCACATTAGCTTTGCATTAAAGCGATGGCTGCCGCTGTCCGCTACTTTCATTTTCCAACCATTTAGGGCTGGCGATCTCCGCTGCGCCTGCAATACTAATTACGCCTTTCTGGAAAAAAACTTCTTAAGGAGGCTCCATGCCGAATGTGGGGCTTGGACTCACGACCCCGAGATCAGCAGTCGCACGCTCTACCCACTGAGCCAAGAATCACACCTAGGGTCGGAGGCGTTTCGTAAGGCAGCACCTAGAACGCGGCCCTAAATGAGGGCGGTGGTCCCGTGCATGGCGTGCTGCGTGCGGTCAGTAGAAGGGAGAGCTGGAAGGGCATCTTTGAGGGGGTCACGGAGTGGGGACAGGGCAGGAGGCGGCAGGAGGGGACCCGGTGTCAGGTGCGGTGTGCGGGCAGAGGGCGCGTGTGCACACAGGCATGCCGCCGCCTCGCGGCCCGACTGGCTCCGCAGACGTGCACAGAAGCACGGCGGGTGGATCTGCCTGAAAACGCCGCCGTTTCGAGGGTGCCGCAGGGATCGGGTGCAAACCCTCCCCCATCCGGAGTCTTCTGGAAGCAAACCACCCTGGGCTGCGGCGTGGCGGCCACGGCTCCAAGCACACTCGGGGTACTTCCTTCCTTTCTTTTCAAAAGATCGTATCTGAGTACACGGCACACGAGCAGGGTGAGGGCAGGAGGGCGGAGGGACCCCCGAGGCGACTCCTTGCTGCGGCAGGAGCCCGATGCGGGGCTCCGTCCCATGACCCTGAGCCCACGACCCGAGCCGAAACCAAGAGTCAGACGCTTAACCGACGGAGCCCCCTAGGTGGGCCTCCGTCCTTCCTCCAGTCACCCTTTTCTTACTGGTCTGGGAAGGTCACTGTGCGTTACGGGCGTGAGACTCGTGTGCTCACGCACACCGTCTCCCTGTCACGTGGGCAGGATGACTTTCTCTCGTTACAGGAAAGCCTGCCCCGCGCAGCCCCCGGCTTGGCCGGCGTGACTGTAGAGCTTCCCCGGGACAGGCCCAGGGGCCAGGGACGCCGCGCGGGCCCCTCCTCTCTGCTCTGGGCGCTCTGTCTGCACGGCGGCAGCACCCCTGCGAGG
Organism: Meles meles; assembly: GCF_922984935.1. NCBI lineage: Eukaryota > Metazoa > Chordata > Mammalia > Carnivora > Mustelidae > Meles > Meles meles. Next base: position 625,774 of record NC_060084.1, on the reverse strand, counting down.
GCCGTGCGGTGGGGGCCGCGGGTGAGGCCGGCATCTGGAACACACCGTCTTCCTCTCACCACACGCACCCCCGCCCCCCGCCCCGGTGCTCTAGTGACAAGAGCGGGCACGGCCCTCTGGGCCCCGCGTCCCGGAGCTCCCGGGCTGGCGCTGACCCTAGCGGCAACCCTAATCGGCGTGCGGCTGTTCGGCCGGCGACCCTAGCGCCTGCGGGAGCGGACGTGCTTCTTACTTGCTAATCTTTCTCTATCTCCCACCCATCCTCTGCCTGCTGCACTGGGCACGTCCAGAGCAGTGGTGCTGGGTGTGTGCCGTGACCTTTGAGGAGGGCTCAAGGTGGGGTCCCACAGAGGTCTGACCGCCAGCTGGTGACAGGAGCTGCTCCCCGCACACCTGGACAGGAGGGAAGACACTCTAAGGAGGCAACATGGGGGCGGGGAGACCTCGGGTCCCTGAAAGTCTCCGCTGGGCTCGGAGCATCTGACACGGCCGCTTCCAAACGGGACCCGGCAGCAGCCCCCCGCCCTCCCACCCCAGACACCTGCCGGGACCCCCAGCCCAGGCGCCACTCGGGGGGCACGGGGCCCTCACCTTCATGCGGTCGTACTTGTCGTCCACGTCCTGCAGCCAGGAGATGAACTGGCGGGCGTTGAAGCGGTCGCGCACGGACTTGTTCTCGTCGCCCTACAGAAGAGGGCGCAGATGTGGACGCCGTGGGGGTCCGAGCCAGGCACACGCCTCCCGCACGGTGGGAGCCGCAGCCTTGCCCCGCAGTCCCCAGGCGCGACAGTGTTCCTGCGGACCAGCATGACCCTCCCTGCACACCCCCCCTCCCCCCGGCCCCCAGCAGGCGGCTGCAAGGGCCAGGCTGTGCGTGCGGGGTGCCATGGCCCTTGGGGACCCCACGGAGGCGCACGGTCAAGCCAGAAGGGGCCTGTTTCCATTTCTTCTGTTGTAACTTTCTGCGAAAAGGACTGTGAGAGGCCGGAGGCGGCTCTGCACAGCAGGGGGTACCAGCTTAACGTCCCTGTCCTCACGCACGGCAGCACCTGCGGCCAAGGACAGGCCCACAGCAGGTGAGCCCTGGGCGGGAGGGGCAGCCGGGGTCTCTCATAGGCCCCCACGGTCCGGCTCTCCTGTGTGGCCATCGCTCGTGCGAGTCTCTCCCCTCGGCCCCGCGTGTGGCCCCCGGGGAGCCGGCCGCAGGCCCCACACCAGACACGGGAGGGCCGTGGCTGCAGCGGAGGCCTTCCCTCCCGCTCGGCAGCAGCTCAGGAAGTCACCAGGTGCTTTTTAGATGCACAAGGTTCCTGGAGTAGCCCTCCGCTCGTTTCCGGGGTCACAGACCACTGTACTGCTTCAGACAGCAAGTTACTGGGGAAACTTAATTTTTTTCAATTTTAAGTAGCTTTCATGCCTAATGCGGGGCTCAAACTCACAACCCCAACAGGAAGGGCTGCACACACTACTGAGAGCCAGGCTTCCCCGATGGGGCAAGTTTTTAGGAATGATTCCTAAAGATCGTATGTAAGCACATGGGAAACCTTATCAGAATAAATCCCCGAACCACTTCTGTCCGCACAGCCAACCTCAAACGCTGCTCGTGAGCCTGGGCTGCCGCGGGAGCTCGCGCTGGCCTGCGGGGCGCAGGAGGGTCCCCAAGGGGCAGCGGGCCCACACTCTGGGTGGTTTTCAGAAAGTCACGGTGGTTGTCAGGGAAGAGAATCGATTGCGGAGCAAACCCCTGACAGTCTGGCCCCAGGCCCGAGTGCGGCAGGGGCCGGAGCAGGGACACCGGGGTCCAAGGACAGGCCACCAGTGGGAGGTACCAGTAGTTGAGGCCCCTGAAAGGCACGGGCGCTCCAGACATCCTGGGGTCGGGTGGGGCACGCGTCCCATGCCCACAGCACGGGGAGGAAAGCAGGGCCAGGGTGCCGCGGCGACAGGAGCGCAGCCATGGTGGGAGGCTGCGCGCTCCACCCCTCCTGCCCCTCAGCGGTGGTGCCCCAGCTTCCGGCAGGGCCTGCCCTAGGCCAGTCCCGGGCCGCAGCGGCTGGCAGGGGAGGGGGTGGGGGACAGGACTCATTCTGATTACGTTTGTTTTCCGGGACAATTCGGGCGATGACCGGCACTCACGGACGCCCAGCCCAGTGACCGGAGGCCTGTGGGGACCCGCACAGAACGTGCTGCCACCTGCTCGCCTCCGTCTGCGCGGCGCGGGCGCTCCCACCCGCTGCCTGTGCCGCTGCCTCTGCCCGTCTGCGGCAGCGGGCCCGCGTGCGCACCCACCTGGCTCTCCAGCGGCATGTTGTAGACCTCCGAGTCCAGCAGCATGGTGCAGGCGCTGAACGGCACCGCCTGGTTCGCGATGGTCCTCGCCGCCCGGCAGTGAACCCGCAGGATCTCCTGCTCGCAGGAGACAATGAGCTTTTCCTGCAGGAGAGGAGCAGGGTGAGGCAGGCCTCCGGGAGGCCAGATGCGCCGCAGCCCGAGGCCCCGTGCCCACAGCCCCCGCTTACCCGCTCGATGCTGTGCTGCAGACGCAGCTTTCCCCGCACGGTCTCCTGCTGCTTGAACAGCTCCTTCAGGGGCTCCGCCAGGGAAGGAGGGGGCGCAATCTGCAATTGTGGGGGGCCGGGGGTTGGTGGGGCTGTGAGCCCAGGAACGTCCGCCCCCCCGCGAGCGGCCTGGGTGCCCCGCAGAGCGGGGGAAAGGAAGGGGCAAGACCCAGCAGCAGGCAAGCAGAACTTACACAAACCCGTGACCCCAAACTTCCCATGATGTTCATGGTATTCTATTTTGAAAACTAAATGTGAACAAAAAAGGCGACGAAGCGGTCTCCCTGAACACAGATCTCAAGCCAGATTCCCTCAGGATCCAGCGTCCCCACCCTGGGACCTTCAGGGCAGGGCGGCTTTGGTCTCCTGCCCAGGGCAGCCTGAGATCAGGGAGAGCCAGGCTGGGACAGCCTGCTGGGCTCAAAGCTAGCTGCCCTCACCCCCAGCCCAAGTGCTGCCCTGGGCCACGTGGGGGAGGGGTGGCCCAGACGCGGGGACTTCACTGCCTCGCCCCTGCAGCCGGGCGCTCAGAGCCAGAGTCCTCCACCAGAAAACAGCGGGTCAGTCCCGGGGGAGAGCCGGCTCAGACACTGACTTTCAGAGCACACGCATCCGACGTGACCCCCACCCCCGCCACGGGGGAGGGGCCCCTGACAAAGTGATGCAGGCTGTGTGCCTGGGCCTTCCCTAGGAGGGCCTCGTGGTATAAAAGAGAAGTTCTGGCTTTTCTTCAAAGCGCGATCGTTCCCCCCGCCAACCCCCAAGAAAGGCGGCAAGCCACCTGCGCGTGGTGTAGACCGGCTACACCAGGGGAGCAGGCCAGGCCGGCTGTGAGTGAGTGAAGGCAGGCTGAGGTCTGGCTCTGCTGCGCTGGCGGGAGGCAGAAGCCCACCCAGGGGAAGTGTGCGCACTGGGAGAAGCAGGGAGGAGCCGGATGTGTGCCTGAAGGCCCCGAGGTGGACTCGGGCTGGGAGGCGGTGTCCAGGGCTGGGACAGGTCACGTCTGCACAGACACAGGGTCACTAGGTGCCAACAGGGAACGGAGGAGACGAACGGGACCAGAGGCTCTGCGTGTAGAGCCCACAGGTGGGGCTGGGGGCCTAGGGACAGGGAGGAGCCTGCGAGCCCCACGAGGGTGCACCTGAAGGCGGTCTCGGGGGAGAGGCTACGGGGAACGGAGGCTTCAGCTCAGCAACGTGGGGCCACCGGGAAGCAGGACCGAAGCGTGGAGGGCGTCAGAGGGGCCGCGAGAGGGCCCGCGGCGGCGGGAAGCGGTGGGCCGCGTGGGTGCGCCCGGCGCGGGAGGTGGGGGCCGGGGGAGCACGAAGGCTCCCGGAGCCGCTTGTCCCGAGGCGAGGGGCTGCGCGCCGCCGGCCGGCCCCCCGCAGGCGGTACTCACCACGGGGATGTGCAGCTTGCTCAGCGGCTTGCCGTCCAGCAGGTAGGAGCCCGTGTAGGTGACGTACTCGGCGTAGCACTGCGGGGCCTGCGGGCTGATGTAGCACAGGATCTTGCGCTTCTCCTCGATCTTCTTCCTGATCTGCAGGTACTCGAAGTACGGGTTGGACCGGTCGCTGTGGTAGGGCTCGATGGCGTCCAGCTTGATGGCGTCCACGATGGCGGCCAGCGTCTGCTGGATCACCTCCCGCGTCTGCCGCGTGGACGTGTGCAGCTGGTGCTGCAGCTGCTGGCTGGAGCGCTGGAAGCGGCGCTTGCGGGGGTGCTGGGCCTGCGGGTCGTCCTCCTCGCAGCAGCGGCCCTTGGCGCGGGGCGCGGGCGCGGGCTCCTTCTCCGAGGGCGGCGAGCTCTGCTTGTTCTGGTTGGCCAGCATCTGCGCCCGGTTCCGGGTCATGCGCTGCGGGATCTCCTCCACTTTGGGGGCCTTCGGGGCTTCGGCCGCGGGTTTGGGTTCCGGCTCCGTGGCGTCAGGCTGGACGCCGCCCAGAGGTCCGTCGAGACCGGCACCATCGAGGGGGCCAGCCCCGTCCGCCGCGAGCGCCTGGGCCGAGCCGTCCCCGGGGGCGTCAGGCACGCCGTGGGACGCGGCCGGCGGATCTTGGCCCTCAGCCTCCTCCTCTCCGCCCCCCGGCGGCGGCTGCTCCTCGGGGGGCGCCACCGCGGGCCCCAGGCTGGAGTCCGAGTCCTCGGGGACCCTCGCCTCCGACACGGCCCCCCCTTCCACCGCAGCTTCCAATGTGGCATCTGGCTTGGGCTCCTCGGGAGGCTCAGGCTCCGGCTCGGTGGGGAGCCGCGGGGCCCCCTGGTCAGGAGGCAGCACAGGCTGGTCCTCGGCAGCTGCCGCAGGGCCATCCCCACCGTTTGGGACGACAGGGAGCCCCGGGGCGGTCTCTTCCGGAGGAGCGAGGGCAGTCTCCTCTATAGGTTCTGTTTCAACATCAGAAACGTCTTTCGCTTGAAGAGGGGGAAGCTCTGGCAGCGAGAAGGGCCCCAGATCCAGGTCATCCTCAGCGCTGGGGAAGCCGTCAGGCCAAGGCACCGGCTCCACCTGGCCAAGGGCCGACAGATCGTGCCCATTTTCCAGGAAGTTACTTTCCATGGGCCCCAGAGCCTGCACCTGAGTCACGGTGGTCAAACATGCCGGCTCTGGGGCCATGTCCGGGGGCGCTTCCGGCAGCGGTTTGCAGTTGGTGAAGAAGGGCTCCAGCCTGGAGGTGGGGGCAAAGGCCGCTGGCTCCTCTGGGGCAGAGACGGAGGCCGGGACCGTCTCTGCTGCGTCACCCTTGGCGCCCTCGTGTCCAGGCTCGGTGGCCGACAGAGGGTACGAGTCAGGGGAGCCCGGGTAAGGGGGTTCTGTGGCGCCAAAGGGCCCCGCAGCAGCAGGGTGGACGGCCTCACTGGGGCAGAAATGCTGTGGGGACTCAGGGAGTCGCTGGGGGGACTTAAGCAGGAGGTCCGGCCCCACAGGCCAGCTGACCGGGTTCTCAGGGGTGCCCCCCATCAGGCTGCAGGAGAGGCCCTGCTCCGAGGCCGCTGGGTGCGTCCACTCGACGGGCTCCTCGGTGATGACCGTGCTGAAGGGCCCCTCGTCCAGCGGCTCCAGGTAGCTGGGCTCCGGGGGGATGATGGCGGCCGTGGCCTGCTGGGCCTCAGTGGCGTCCAGAGGAACGCCCAAGTCAGGGGGAAGGGCTCCCTCCATGGATGGGGCCAACAGCTCATCTCGGTGTGCAGGGGGGGACTTTGCTTGTAAACCAGAGAAGGCACCCTCTGGGGAGGGCGTGACGGTGACCACGGCCGCAGGCGGGCAGTGCAGGGCGTCCGCTTTGGGGGAGGGGATGCCGTAGTCCGGGGAATAGTACCCCGGAGACAAGCAGGTGAACTTCTCGGCAGGACCCGGGGGCCCAGGAGCCTTGTCCTCCAGGTGCTGCCCTGGGGAGTCGTAAGCGGGCGCGGCGGGGACGCTCTGCTGCCGGAACAGCTTGTCCCCGGCGCTGAACTCTTCCTCGGGGGTCCTCCTGATGTCGACGGACACCGAACGGTAAAGGCTTGTGCACAACGGCCTCGTAGGCGTCTGGCTTGCGGTCTCCGAAATCCCGCTCGTGGCCACGGAGAACCTGTCGAAGAAGGATGGGGAGCAGGCGCGGGCGGACGTGCTGGACACGGGCTGGGGGTCTGCGCAGTCGAAGAGGAGGTCAGAGTAGTCGTCGGCGCTGCAGGACGGCGTCCTGGGCGTGTGCATGGCCTCCTCATAGCTGGGGCACGACACCACGGATGCGGGTGTGGGCACCCCGGTGGGCCGGCCCTGGTCAGGCCGGGGCGAAGCGGGCAGGACCTCTTTCATGTGTGGCCCCGCCAGCCAGTCCCTCGCGTCCGCGGCCGGTCCCGGGGGGGGCTTGTTCTCAGCGGGTGGGGCCGAGTCCTTGGGCTTCCTATCCCTGGGAGCGGGCTCCGCTGCCGGCGGCCTCTTGGGAGCGGCGTCCAGACTCTTCTTGCGCGCGTCCTCCATGGGCTTCGTCCTCTCCCTGAGCTTCGGGTCCCCGGACCGGTGCCGCATCTTCTCCATCTGCTTCATCCGCTCCTTGTGCCGCTTGTGGCGCTCCTCGACCTCCAGGTCCTTCTGGGACAGCATGCGCTCGAAGCTGGTCATCATCAGGTCACCGTCCCCCAGAAGCTTCTCTCTGGGCCGGGCGTCTCTCTTGCCCGGCTCTCTGGACACTGGCAGCTTCTCGTTTCCGTTGCTGACCTTCGCTGGGTCACCCTTCTCCTTCTCGGGGTTTTCCCGGAACTTCTCCTTCAGTTTGGTCTCACTGAGCTTCAGGCTCTCCTCCCGGCACTTGTCTCTGAGTGGGTTTGGGGGGTTGTCCTTGTCTCTGGCCACAGGCTTCTGCTCGTCCTTGTGGTGCCGCAGGAGCCCGTCCCCGTGCCTGTCCCGGTGCTTGTCCCTGTCGTCCCTCCACTTCTCCCGGTGCTTCTCCCTCCTCCTCCGCTCCTTGAGGGCGCTGGCGGCG